>NW_028227264.1:109862224-110462224 GCF_978045245.1 Mus caroli | reverse complement strand
TAATGGTATATGATAAAATAATTTCCTTGGGTTTTGCATGTTGCAGTGCACCAGGAAATATTTTAGGCTTCCCAACAATCTTTAAAAAAATTTTTTTCCCCTGAGTTCCTAAATTTTAAAAAGACTGGCAAAGTAAATGTAATCTAGCAGAAGTAAAAATAGAACCTATAAGGCTACCAACAATTAAACCCTCGTTACATCACAATACCCAGTTAAAGGAGGAAATAAAATATCTGAAACCATTAAACCCTAATAAAGAAAGGGGTAATTGTACTAACTCAAAGCTTCAATTTAACCGTCCAATTTGGCCAGTCTTAAAACCAAATGATAAATGGTAAATGACAGGAAATTATAGGATAATTAATGATTTGTCCCCTAAACTGCCAGGACAATTACCAGATGTAGAAGATATTTTCATGAGGATTAAGAATGCAACACTGGTGCTGGAGAGTGGTTAAGAGCACTGGCTGCTCTTCCAGAAGTCCTGAGTTCAGCACTCATGACTTCCCAGCAACTGCATGGTAGTCACAACCATCTGTAGTGGAATCAGATGCACTCTTCTGGTGTGTCTGAAGAAAGATAGTGTACTCATATCCATAAAAATAAATATATCTGATGAAATGAAAGCACCAAAATGGCTGTCAACTCTAGATTAGTCAGACATGTTCTTTAGCATACCACTGCATCCACAAAGCAGAGAATACATCACATTCTCTTGGCAAGGAAGACAGTACCACTTTTTAAGACTACCACAGGGATACATACACAGCCCAATAATTGCCCACAATGTTCTAAGAGGGTCACTGGATAGGGTCACACCAACGCCTAACTGTGTTATTTTCATATGTTGATGACCTTTTGATATAGGACAAGAAAAGGAAGATGTACATGAAACAGTAGATCAAACCTTACAACTATTGGGAGATGATAGTTGGGCCATCCGTAAAGATAAGGTATCAGGACCAGATACAAAGGTCAAGTTCTTCGTTGTAATGTGGTCCACTACAGGACCAGAAATACCTACAAACATCATAAGTAAGTTAGAACAGCTTAAAACACCAACCAATAAAACAGAGGTACAACATCGTAGGATTATTTGGATAAGGAGACAACACATACCATATTCTCAAGTCATTCTGCAACCCTTGTATAAAATATTATAAGCCACGCCAATGATTTCACTTATGCGTGATAAGTCCCAAGAACAAGCTGTGAAAAATATTGCTAGAAAATATAAAGGCATATTCTAAGCTACAATACAACCAACCAGATGACATAGTATATTTAGACAAACGATATGGAAACTGGAATATCTCTGCCAAAAGAAATGGTGGAGAATGGCCATTAGGCTTCTATTGTAAATGCTTCCCATGGTCAGAAAACAAATTTTCTCTATTTGAGAAAACAATTTGGAGAGCATATGAGGCCTTTAAACCTTGCCCCAGCATGTGCAGAGCAGCCAAGTAATTCTCAGAACCACCGTCCTGATCCTAGATTGGATCTACACACCAGACAAAGCATGGGCCAGTCTATCTGTGGAAGGAACGTGCTTCAGGGGAAACAGTACTTAGCAGAGTTCCTTTGCTCTGGTACCCTGTCTGCAAAGGGGTCGGTGCCAAAGGCATTGGAGTCGATACTTCAGACGGACTGCCCTATGACTCCACAGGGATTATCAATTATCCCAAATGCCACCCCTCCCCCAGAAACAGGTACCACTAGGGCATTGGGGGACAGGAGAGTACCAGCCTTCCCTGGTTAATGCCTGGTTTACAGATAGCTCCGCAATCCATAAACAGAATGTGGTCTTGTGGAAGGCAGCAGCCTACAGACCAGGGGATGGAATCGTGATCACAGAAGAAGGAACAGCCAAATCTGCACAACTTGCAGCAGCAGCAGCAGCAGCAGCAGCAGCAGCAGCAGCAGCAGCAGCAGCAGCAGCAAAGCAAAGCCTCATAGAAAACCAAATGTACTGCATTTGTTCACTGACCCATGGTGTGGTGCCAATGGTATAGCCATGGTCAGGAAAATGGAAAGTGAACAATTGGAAAGTTAATGGCAAAGATACATGCAAACATTGCCCATCAGATAAAACAGATTCACGCACAATTATAAGGGAAGCATAGGGCATAGGCTGAGTTTCAACCATACCTTATAAATAGACTTTCTAGGACCATTAAAACAATGGAGAGAAGCAGATGTATGCACCTTGGTAGACATATGCATTGGATTAGGATCCTCCAAAAGCCAGGCACACCCAAACCAATCTTTAACCATACTTACCCATAACCTTATGGGATTGGATTTTCCATTATGGGGTCCCAAATATTATAAGTCTGGTCAAAAAGTTAAAAATTTTTATAAGATTATAAACAGACAATGGGACTATCACAAGGCTTATCAGCCAACAGCAGCAGGAGCCACCAAAAGATTTAATGGCCTGCCCAAAACTAAGCTAGCAAGTATGGATAAGAGCAGCTCCCTAGTACAAGATCTAATAGAATGAATACATGAACTAAACATTAGACCAAAATTGAAGAGGGAGTCCCCGATACAAGAGGCAATAAAATATTACACATGTAACATATAAGTCATATATGAATTAAACAGTATAAATATTTTTAGATAGTGTATGGAACAGATACATGGATAAAAATATAACTCGAGCCATATAAATGGTATAAAACACCTGGAGGAAACTTCATATGGATAAACGTTAATAAAACACCAGCATACATCCCTATGGAACAAATTTACAGACTAGGACTCAAACAAATGTATATCCACACATGCCCAGAAGAAAGATGGAAGAAACAACGTTGGCATATTCCACTCTGCCTCAGACTGTTCAGACCCTGGGTAACTATAAATTCTTGGTACGGACCAATAATGAAACTATAGCTAGATGCAGTTATTTAAATGAAACAACCATGGATGATCATCACGTAGAATGGAAGATAGTAGAGGATGCTATCTGGTACATAATTGTTCACCGATGCTAGAACATGATCAGATGAGAATGACCACAGTGAACTACCAAGAAAAATATTACTTCTAGTTTAATGCACAAATAGATTTCAAATTGGAAATAAACCATGTGGAGATATTGGTTAAAGCCTTTAGAGAAATCAATGAGACAGCAGAGCACAATGAGTCACAACTACAGAGCATACATCAAACACTCTTGAACCAAGAAAAATTATTGGTGCATAGGACAGCAGAATTATACAATATGGTAGGCCTACTCAGAGCAGACACCTACATTTATAGGGACTGGAATAAGGAATTGAAAAATGTGGCATATGGGACCAATGAATTATTCAGTTTCATTTTGTGTGCTACCCTGTGTATAATTGGCTTCATTGGTTGAAAGAAGTATTTTGGCTTGTGATATTTTGCATTCTTCTTGTACTAACCATATGAAGAAGTTGTTTCTTTTAAAGATATGTGTATAATAAGAAAAGCAAGAATTCCTAATAGGAAAAACTGGGGGGATGCACTCAGGATGTCAAAGCGACCTGGGAAAGTCCTCTGCAGCCAGATACATTTTTGTTAATTGTTTCCATAAAACTATGGAGTCATTGAAAAATTTGTCTAGCAGAATGCATGTGTTCATATTTGGAACTCCCCAAAATTGTATTTATTGTATGTCCCCAGTAACTATGATGCCTCTCCAGGTCCCACTGGAGGAAGACTTACTGTATGTTAGTAAACTATTTGTTTCCACTTGCCAGTGACCAGACACCCACTATATAATGAACCAGTTAGGCAGGCAATTCATTGCATAACCTCCATTTCTGTAGTCTATATAAACAAAGACAGCCATTATCAATATGCTCTATGTAAAACTATGTAAAACTGATTTTACATGAGGGTGAATCTCCCAAACCAACCCACAATCCAAAAACATTAGAAGCACACTGTACTAGGCAATTGGTAAAACCATTTTTAGGGGAAAGCCTGTTTCAACTTTAATGCTGGAGATCAAACAGTATCTTCTTGAGATACATTTCTCCTTCCTGGCCCTAAGTCAGACTCTGGACAATCAGATCAGCAATTTAAACAGACGCTTAGTAAAATAGAAACAGTAATCAAAAGCTGGTTCAGAACTCACAATACAACCTGGACTGGCCGAGAGTTGGTGGCAGTCGTCCTGCCTCAGCCTTTTAAGTGCTAAGATTACAAGAGTGAGTTAGCATACTTGGGTTGGGTGTTTTTGTTTTGTTTTGTTTGCTTGTTTTTGTTTTTCCAAGACAGGGTTTCTCAGGTTTTCTCTGTATAGCGGAGCACTGGCTGTTCTGGACTCACTTAGTAGACCAGGCTGGCTTTGAACTCACCTCTGTCTCCCGACCACTGGGAGTAAAGGCGTGTGCCGTCACACCCTGTTCATGCCTGGCTTATTATGTACATTTTCTAGATGTCCAAGTAGTCTTTTAAAGAATTGACAGTCTTGTCGAAGGTCAACCTCGGTAACAAATATAAAGGCGGGATCTAAACTAACACATTGTGATTCTGGAAGCACAAACTTAACAACTCCCTAACAAATACTTTGGAATTCACCACCTCTGCATTTGGTTAAGCAGTAACCCATTCTCCTACTTTTGGTTCCCATAAACTCAATATAGCCTCATGGTTCTCACATCAAGTACATTCTACATTCAAGTGATATCTTACTCTCTGCACTAGAAAACAAATCCGAGTCAGGCTTTGTGCTTATGTCAGAATCAGGGCTCCCTCATCCCACTTGGACATGATGATTGTATTGTGTCTAGCATCACCTCCGTGACGTAGGTGCTTGTCTGTCTGTCCATCCTCAGGTGGACCCAAGATGAGGAAGATGACTAAGATGTTTTGAGACCAGGATAGGAAAACAAAGAATGAAGTCACTAACCCAGTCTCTCCTCCCCTGCCCCTCAGCCCCACCCTGTCCCCCTCCTCTCTGCTCACCCCTACTTGAAGTGGAAAGCTCATTAATTTGTTTCCTGTTTGGGACTTTTTGGTGTGGCTTCTTTGGAAGCCAGTGTTCTGATGTGTAAAGCCATGCAGACCCTAACCCAAGAGAGCCACCCTCTGGTGTTTCTTCCTCATCCATGTTTGGATAAGTTGGGACCTGGGGAGGAGAAATTTTAATTCAGGCTTTGGCCTCGTGGGGATTTTGTCAACAAGAACCACAAAGCCAGTTCCTTCAGCTTTTGGATGGAGTTTGGCTTCCTGGCAAAGGATGCCTTTGAAATGGCTTTGTTTTGTTTTTCAAAGTTCTCTTTTGAAGTAGAGAGGGAAGCAAAACCTTCCTGTAAACAACTTTTGTTGTTTCTCATCGTTTTTCTTTTCTTTTTTTTTTTTTTTCTAGGAAAAAAAATTAAGACTATCACACCTATTTCTGATGTTATTTAAAATGCTTGGACTTGTCTTCAAGAGAGCAAGTGTGTGGTCCCACCACACGTAATGCTGATTTGCTAAGGGGATTATAGCTGGGTTGAAGTCCTGGCAGGAATTGTTGATTTGGGGATGTGTGTTTGTGTGTGTGTGGGTGGGGGGGGGAAATTCTGCTACAACAGCTGCTGTAGTTTCAAGACTGTGAGAGCAAAGTTACCTTCTAACCCTTCAAACCTCTCCTGTCCTGTTGTAGTTACAGAAGACCAAAGTGCGCATGGGTATCCAACTCAAATCCTTTCACAACTCACATACTCAATCCTTAAAATTGAGAATTTTACTGTCTACCAGAAAATACAGTAATGTAACTCGGCAAATATGTTTTTACATTTTGAAATCATCAGCTCAACACATAGCAGGACACATGAAGTCAAATATAATGTTGACCAAGGAAACATGACCGTCTTTATACTTTATATGTTAGCATATCATATAAAACCCTGAAGAAATGTACCCTACATTTCAACTTTTAAAGTAGGAACTGCAAAATTACGTCAGAAACATATTCTGTCCCCACAGTTGGACAACCATGCATAGCATGTGGTCACCAAAACGATCTTTTTATGGTTCCAAGAGTGCCCAGTAGTTATTGGCACACTAGTTCCTTTTTAAAAGAATAATGTCATTTTACTCTGCAACCTATTTTTTTTCCTTCAAAGAGGTAGAAAATTTCTCAGTGCCTGGCTCTGTCACAACTCATAATAAGCCTATTAGGCGTTTATAAATACATAAACAGCCGCAGGAAATCCATAGTTGGCTTAAAATGGGAAATCTGAAGGATACGTTTGCTGCCATTGCTTCAGTCCTTTTGAAATATAATTTTATGAGTTAGGCAAGTATGATGGTTAATCTTGAGGGCAACTTGATAGAGCAACTTAGAAGTCAAACTTCTGGTGTGTCTGTGAGGGCTTTTCCAGAAAGCGTTGACTGGGGATGCCTGACTCCTTGTTCCTTTGAGAATATGGGTGGAATTGTTCCTCGGGCTGGGGTTCCAACCTGAACAGAATAGAGAAAGCGAGTGGAGCAACAGTCTCTCTCTGCTTCCGTTTTAAAAATTATGTTAAAACATTGTTTGATAATATAATTCATCACTTCCCTTTTCCGTTTCCTCCTTCCAAATCCTCCCAGGTAACCCCATCAGCGGTCTCTTTCAAATCTGCGGACGCTTTTAGTTTTTGTCGTATGTATGTGTGGGTGAATGTTGTGTTTTGTAAAATGGCTGTGACCTCGGATGGAGCACCTCGACGGGGCCATGATGAGGTGTTCCCCTGAACAATCCTGCCCTCCGACGGGCCTCATATAAAAGGAAGTCTATTGTGGGAAGGGAGGGGACCTGGAAAAGGGATAGAGGAAGAGAAGGGGGTGGGGCAAACAGAGAAGGAGAGAAAGAGAGAAAGACAGGAAGAGAATGACCCGGAGCACGCAAGAACAGAGAGAGAAAAAGATGGAGAGCAAGCTGGGGTAGTGGAGCAGTCCCTTTTATAGACCAGGTAGGCTTGCACCTGGCAGGCAGGTGATGATGTAAGCTGTTGCTAGGTCGCTGTTGCTAGGTTCCTGTTGCTAGGTTCCTGGGAGGAGCCTAGTGCAATTGTCTGTAAGCCTATAGTGAGGGGATGTGATGGGGTCAATGGCATCACACCTCTGCTACCATGCCTTGTTTGCTATGGTGGTCTGTACCCTTGAACTGAGAGTCTAGCTGAACCTTTTCTCCAAGTAGTTTTTCTTGCACATTTTGTCATAGCAATGAGAAAATGAACATAGTAACCTTTTAAAACTCTGGATAAATATATGGATTCTCACATCTTATGCCATTGATTCTGCTTATAAAAGAACAATCAGGCTATTTGAAGTGAGTCTCTGAACAGTTGCAGTTCAGAGGGAAATCTGAAAAATCAGGGCCTACATTTAGCAGCTAATTTACTGTACCTTTTTTTGTTTGTTTTTCGAGACAGGGTTTCTCTGTATAGCCCTGGCTGTCCTGGGACTCACTCTGTAGACCAGGCTGGCCTTAAACTCAGAAATCCACCTGCCTCTGCCTCCCTACTATAACTTTTAAGTATTAGTTTGTTTTAACAATATGTGTATACATGTGTGTCTGTGTCTGTTGTACATCTGTCTGCCTGTCTGCCTGTCTGTATGTCTGTGTCTGTATCTGTGTGTATGTTGTGTGTCTGAATGTCTATGTTGTGTGTCTGAATGTCTGTGTGTCTGTGTATGTCTCTCTCTCTCTCTCTCTCTCTGTGTGTGTGTGTGTGTGTGTGTGTGTGTGTGTGTGTGTGTGTGTTTGTGTGTAGGCTCCCTGAGAATCTACAGATGTCAAATCCTTTGGAGCTAGAGTTACAGATGATTTTGAACATGGGTGCTGGGAATTGAACCCAGGTCCTGTACAAGAGCAGTACACTCTTAATCACTGAGCCACTGCTCCAGCTCCATGTATAATTTTATTTGTCCATTTAGAGGTGTAATCACATTCACTTTGGATTCAGGTTAACTTTAGAGGGCTCTCAGTTGTTCTAGAAGGAAACAGAATCATTCCCCAACTTTCAAAAGGAACGACCACTTTGAAATCAGAGCCAAAGAATCTATTCCCCCTTCTGAATCTCTATCATTGGATCTTAGCTTATATGTTTTTGCCTTTGGAGGGAGCCAGTGAGGTGATATTTCTAACTTCAAATACGTTAATGATAAAGCGGGGCTCACCATAACTATGCTTTGTAGAACAAGTGTACAATATTTTATAGAGCATCTATTTCTTAAACCAGTATTAACTGTAGTTTATATTTAATTAGCAAAACAAATATTTACCAGTTAGTATTAAGGGGCCTGATAGATCTAGTTGTGTAGGCAGCCAGCGCCTAAAAGATGGTGCTGGTCTCCGGCGGTCTCTGCCAATACCACTGTGCAGACGCTAGCCCAAATCTGGCGCCAACCCCTCCCCAGCGGGTGCATGCAAATTAAAGTGCCGGCAGACTGACCAATCCCAGGAAGACACATAGCCCTCCCCAGTGCTGGAGTGTATATAAGGAGTCCTCCCTGGGTTCCCGGGGTCCCCGTAGCAATGAGGCGTTCCTGGAATAAAGCTGTTGAGAAGAATCCGACCATGTTGCGTTTTTCCTTGCCAGACAAGGTGGGCGCAACATAGTTGATGTGTGAATCCTCAGATTTCTCCCTAATTATATTTCATAGCTTCATTCCTTCCTGCATTGCTCAGGCTAAGTTGGAATAGCTCAGATATTTGCTTATTTCTTGTAAGGAGTTGAAATTTCTTGTCTGTATATTTGTATAAAAGTTCACTTGCATAGATAACCTTCACAGGGGTCCAAAGGATAAAGCTAACAGTAGCAGGTAGAATTTATAAGGACTCTGATATATATTATCATTGTCATAGGGTTTTATTGCTTTGAAGAGACACTATGACCAAAGCAACTCTTATAAGGGATAACATTCAACTGGGGCTAGCTTATTGATCATAGGTTTAGTCCATTATCATCATGATAGGAGGCATAGTTGTACACAGGTGCTAAAAAGTCAGCTGAGATTTCAACATCTGGATCAGCAGGAAGAGAGAGAGTGATACTGGGCTTGGCTTGAGCATTTGAAACTTCAAAGCTCACCCCTAGTGACACACTTTCTCCAACAAGACCACACTCCCAAAAGTGCCACTATGGGGGCCATTTCCATTCAAACCATCACAATCTTCACATAGAATTTCCTACTGGTCAGAATTGTCTTGGCATGGAGTAGTCTCCTTCTGAGGGTGGTGGTGAAACAGTCATTGCTGGAGGGTTTGAGTCAGGCAGAAGAGGTCATGGGCAGAAATACTATGCACAAGATTCAAGTATCTGAATGACGTTTGGTGTAGGATTCACCCAAGCCTGAGATTATGCCCTGTTCTTATGACTTATTGCTCTAGGTATAGCTAAACATATGCTTTCTCATGTATCTTACTGCGTTAGCTATAGCTCTTTAGATAGATCAGTCTGCATGTCATTTCAAACTGAGCAAATCTAAGACATATGTATTTGATTTCCTTTCCTAGTTCTGCTCATCAAACAAACTTTGATTTTGTTTTCATATCTTTAAATGGCTCCCCATGCTGCAGGCAAAACAATTCTTTACAAACTCCTGCTGCTTCTCATCTTCCCTCCTGATGGCGTTCCTGGAACTTTACTCTCTTTTTCCATAATGCTTATGGCTAATCTCTCATTTCCTTAGCCCCTGTTCAGATATTGCCTTTACAGATTCTCTGCCAGACCACGCTATCTGTGTGGCACTTCCATGCTATATGTGTGACACTTCCATGCTATCTATGTGACACTTCCATGCTATTTGTGTGGCCCTTCCATGCTATCTGTGTGGCACTTCCATGCTATCTGTGCGACACTTCCATACTGTGTGCCTTGGTGGCCCATACGGGGAGGAAAGGGTTTATTCGGCTTACACTTCCACATTGCTGTTGATCACCAAAGGATGTCAGGATTGGAACTCAAGCAGGTCAGAAAGCAGGAGCTGATGAAGAAGCCATGGAGGAATGTTCTTTACTGGCTTGCCTCCCCTGGCTTGCTCAGCTTGCTTCCTTATAGAACCAAGACTACCAGCCCAGAGATGGCACCATCCACAAAGGGACCTCCCACCTTGATCACTAATTAAGGAAATGCCTTAAAGCTGGATCTCATGGAGGCATTTCCCCAACTGAAGCTCCTTTCTCGGTGATAACTACAGTCTGTGTCAAGTTGACACAAAACTAGCCAGTACACTGTGTGACACTTCCATGCTATCTTTGTGACACTTCCATGCTATCTGTGTGACACTTCCTGTCACCTTTTTACCCCCTCTCCTTTACCCACTGTACTTTTCTATCGTATTGAGTTCATCATTCAGTATATTTTGAAATGAGGTGATTGTTTAAAACTGTGAGGTTGAAGGCTTTTGAAGAGACTCTAACCAGCTAGCAAACATGCCTCTGGCAGGCCTTGCCCTACTCCCTATTCCCTCTGACTTGCTAAGAATAGGTTACATTCCCAAAGCTAGCCTCCAAGATTTGTCCACTTATTTGGCCACTATTACCTCCTGAGACTGACCACCAAGGTCTAACTATCGAAGTACTGAAGTCCAGAAATCAAAAGGCTCATTTGGCTCATCTAATTAACATGCCCAATTAAATTAAACACCTCATCCTAACATGGGATGTCCTCTTTTATGTTTATGAACTGCCATTTGCCCATGTGCCATGTGTTAGCATTTCTTCTAGTCTCTGCCCAACATTTATCTAGCAACAGCCAAGTAGGAGCCTGGCTTGCTATAAAACAACTGTTTGGCCTCTCTCTCCCCCCTCCCCCCTTCTCCTCTCCCTCTCTTCCTCCTGTTCCCTATAGAGGGTGGTTCTATGATGCTAAGGTCCTGTTCCCAACTGGTTCTTGATCTATCAATAAAGATACTAGTGGCCAATTGCTGGGTGGAAGTAAAGAGATAGGGTTTCCACATCCCTGGAGGGAGGCTAAGAGACACAGGAGAAGAAGAGAGAATTGCCCTGTCTTTGAGGGTGAAAAGGTGGCCAGCTATGTGAGATCTTGGTGGAGCAGCCATAGGCCAATTCTCCAGTCAAAGGTTAGAAGTGCAACTAAACTGAGGGCAGATGTAGGTTGTTGAGCTGGGACTAAATGTAACTGAGCAACTGAAGCTGAGGGCAGATTAAGAGGTGCTGAGCTAAGCCGGGTGTGGTGGCGCACGTCTTTAATCCCATCACTCGGGAGGCAGAGGCAGGCGGATTTCTGAGTTCGAGGCCAGCCTGGTCTACAAAGTGAGTGCCAGGACAGCCAGGGCTACACAGAGAAACCCTGTCTCGAAAAACCAAAAAAAAAAAAAAAAAAAAAAAAGAGGTGCTGAGCTAAGGGTATTGGGAAGGACAAGCTAGCCATGGGAGATTAGGAGTACCCAACAATTGAGCCAAGAGGCAGGTTGAAAATAAGTTAATGTGTGTGTGTGTGTTTCCTCTATGGATCTGAGGGAACCTGGGTGGGGCTGGTAGTGTGGTCTGCCTGAAGCGTAAACCGGGGTAGCAAAAACTACAATTCTTAGCTGGCCTCTTCCCTTCTTTCTCTCTCCTCTCTCTTTCTGACCCTCTCTGACCCCTTCCTTTACCATTCCCCTATCTTGTCCCTAGACCGGTCATATGGCTGGTACCTTCAGGAGGGGGGCGAATGCCACAGCAGGGGCCTGCTAAGGCACCTCCTCCTGCCACATCATGCCACTGCATTACAAAACATGTCAATGGTGCTGAGACCAGATTCATAAACTTGAAGGCACATGGTCCGGCCGCCATGTAGACCCTATCCCAACAAGTCCACCTGCTACATAGGCTTACTTTCTAGCCATTGGATTGCTAGACCTCTCCATCCAAACATCAGCAATTTGGTTAGCCATCCCCCTGGTTGGCAAAAGTGGAGCCTAGGTCTTCACATTGTGGCTGGCCCTTCTCATTGACCCCCTACTTAGGACCTCTTCCCTTGGGTGAGATTCTCTTTTCCAGACAAGGTCCCTCAGTTTTCACTCGGAAATCCCAGCACTAGGTAGTCTGGTCTCTCTTGGGCTTCTGCCAATTGGCCCCTGGTTACCATATCATGACTTGGTAATGCAGTTTGGGCTGCAAGTTCTGTTATTTGTCTATCCTTAGGATGCTGCTAGCAATAGAATATAGGACTTTTGTCCTTACCGATGGATATTGTGTCTTCACAGTTACTCCAGGCTTACATCCTTCTGGGATGCCCCCTGGACTTAAAGGCTTCCAAATTCACACACTATTGACCATCAATTTTGGCTCCAATACCCACTAGATAATAAGTCTAAATGGCCACTTAACAGCACCTTTGATCAGACTATTTTATGGAACGTATACAACTCTTGCCAGCCATCAGGAAAATGGAAAGTTTTCTACCTGCAGGCTTTTCCCTACCTATGTTCCAAACCTTCTCCTTATTCATCCTGTTCCCCAACTCAGCTTCTATCCTTGATCCCCCCAACTACTTGTACTCGCCCCCCACTCCGGCGACTCTAAAAGCACTCTCCAGGTTTCATTTTGGACTTAGCTCGTCTGCCACACACAGGGCTGCTGCCAGCTGTTTGCTCCAACGGGCAGTCTTAAACTTCTACTTCCTGAGAAATTTTTATCTCTGATTTCTTTCCATTTTGGTCTGCATCAGCTCTAAGGCAGCTGTGGCAGGAGAAGGACCAGGTGATCACTAGATCCCTATGTGCACAGGGACACCAGCCCCAGACTTGAAGTGCCACTATGCCCTAGAGCCTCCCTGGGGTGGCAGAGAGAGATCTCCTCACATGCATATAATGCTCTGTCAGCCAGGCAAAACATGTCCATTTGTCTCTTTGCTGATACATAGTCAATAAATGATGATCCATTCTGGGATATAACATGCAGCCTTTGCTAAGGGTGGGGGGAAGAGAGACAGAGCCATAGTTTCAGTGTCATCTTAGTTAAGAACAGTTACATTCCTGGCTATGGCTTCAGGGCCATCTTGAAGGCAATCACATGACTGTCCACCATCTTTTGTTGTGGAAAGTCCCCACTTCACCGCCATCTTGCTTGAGAACCTGACTTTAAAAGAAAGTTCTCCAAAGACACTTTTCAGTTGAGATAAGATTTTCATATGGTTTCAATCCTGTCTCAGTAAATAGAAGTTTTAATATTAGTTTAAGAGTTTACAATGTTAAAAATTAAAGATCTCTGCCTTAAAGACATGTTTAGCCTTGTTTTTGCTACTGTCATTAAGTTACAATATAATCTTTGTGTTTGCTAAGTACCATCTAAAACAAATAATTAAAAACAGGCACAAATGGTCTCAGATATACTTGATAGGTACAATCTCCCAATCTTGTCAGAGATCTGCTAAATATAACGTTAAAGGTTTAAGTTTACTATAACAGAGACTCCCAAGCCCTAACAGTGACCTCCTGCCTTAGGTAGGGTTTTACTGCTGTGAACAGACACCAAGACCAAGGCAACTCTTATATAGGACAACATTTAATTGGGGCTGGCTTACAGATTCAGAGGTCCAGTCCATAATCGTCAGGGCAGAAACATGGCAGGCATGGAACAGGAGGAGCTGAGAGTTCTACATCTTCACCTGAAGGCTGCTAGCAGAATACTGGCTTTCAGGCAGCTAGGATGAGGGTCTTAAAGCCCACACCTACAGTGACACACCTACTCCAACAAGGCCACACCTTCTAATAGTGCCACTCCCTGGGCCAGGTGGGTTGGGGGAGTCATGGTTCATTCTGGGGCTTTCCCTTGTACACTGGGATGCTAAATGAATTAGAAGAGATGGGTCAGTGGTTGCTTTTTGATGTACTGAATAGGAAATCTGTGTGTCTTGCTTCAACGTAGGCAGATAATTTAGCCTTGTATCTTCACACAGTATATACTTCATTTGTATAAACCACTGTTAAGGATTGAATGACAGAGATGAATTTCACCATGGACTTGTTCAGTTCTAAAGAATTAGGTGAGTAAAGATACTGCCACCTCCTCTCTCAATTATGATAAATTCCCTATCATTTATACCGTGTTGGGCAAGGGAAGTGATGATTCTTTTGTCAGTTTAAAATCTTATCTTTGCCTGTGGCTGTGAAGCCTGGGAATTTGAACTTGGCGTGGTTTGGCAATATGTCACCTAACTGGGGACTCTTCCCTTCTACATAATGTGGCCCAGGCAGTAATATGGAATATTAGGTTAACTGGTGGTATTTTGCTGTTCAAGCTGGAGACAGAAGTCCATTTCCCATTGATTTAATTTAGATCTGTGCAGCAGGAAATAAAGAAAAGAATGAACATGGCTATTAAATGTGATTTCTTTCCTTAGTCACTTATCCTTTGAGACCAATAAATACCAGCACTCTGTAGAAAAAGCACCCTCCCTTTAGATGAAAATTTCACTTAGTAGGCACACACCTTGAACCCCGGTACCCTCGAGGCAGGGGAAAGTGAATCTCTGCGAATACCAGGCCAGCCAGCACTTCATAGAACGAATCCTTGTCTCAGAAGAATTTCACTTTGTATAAGTGGTTTTTATGTCCTAATACATAGTTGCTATTCAAGAAGCAACCGGTTAGAATTACAGACTAGAGTTTGCCTACCGAGGTGATTATTCACTGAAACGTAATTTCGATTTTATTTCCCTTTTCCATATCTTTTCCTGTGGTTTCTTAAGAACACAGCCCAGGAAGAGCTGAGCGCTTTCTCCTCCTTGCCTCTGTCTGTGAGTGTGTGCATACGACGCTCCTCATGAGGAAGGTTAAGAACTTGGAAGCCTGTTGGCTTATGCAGTAGACCCGTCTGTGCGGGGCTTGTCTTTCTCAGTGACCTTGGATCCTGAGATGATAAGGTCAGGTAAGGAAGAAAAACCAAAGTTCTCCAGGCATGGCTGTGCCTCATTTGTTTGCGCTTGCTTTTGTTTAGGTTTTCCTGCAGGAGTTTCTGGATGGCTGATCCTTTCTGCCTAGATTTTGGAAATACTATAATTATGCTAATTAAGTCAAGTGATTGAACGAATATAAAGCGCTTAGAATAGGTTCTTAGATGTTAGAGGTCCTCACGGCAAATTAATCACATTGTTGCACTCCAGGTTCCTTGCTGGGATCTCTAAAGCCATGTGTGTTTCTCAATTCAGAGGGGTTTATTTTGTATTTCAAAACAGAAATGAGATGAACATACTGCAGTGTCTGCAGTATTTACAGCACCCCAAAATCAAATGCATTGATATGTCATGCATTTGACATGACACACCTCTTACTGTAATAAATAGTCTCAGGCTAACTTAGGCTTGAATTTGTCACTTTTTTAAAACTTTGGGGTTTTAAAACTTTGCGGATCTTATAGACAAGGATTATGAACCTGTGTTATCATCATCACCACCATCAGTTTATTATAACTTTTTTTTTCTGAATCTTACTTCTTCTTTTGACCCTGAACATAGCCAAGCTCATCTTTTAAATTCCAAAGCATAATGAGTCTACGTGTACTAAATGCTTATACAATTCCTATGTTGAACTCTGGAAAGATGGCTGGCTCAGTGGTTAATAGCATGTTCTGTTCTTACAGAGATCCTAAGTTTGGTTCCAAGAACATATGTCAGGCCACTCAAAAACTCACTAGTAAGTCTAATTCCAGGGGGATATAATGCCCTCTTCTGGACTCTGTGGGCAAATGTACACCTAGGACTCCATGTGGACACTCCCCCCACCCCACCTCCACACACAAACACACAATTTTAAATTCTATATAATTAAAATATTTTTAAAAATTGTTACCTTTTAATCTGTCATTTCTAGATTTACTTTTATTGGTTAGTTTCTCTTTATGGGTTGTATTGTCCTGTTTCTTCATATTCATGATAGTTTTCTTCTTGGATACCTTACCTTATAAATTTTGAAATGGCCAGTGCTGTGGATATTGCTGTATTTAAAAGAGTGTTGGACTTTGTTCTTGGAGGCAGTTAATTTCTTTTATGATTAACCTCAGACTCTAAGGTCTGCATATTAGCATTCTTAGGTTTCGTCTAGCACAGCCTGCGGATGCTAAGGTTATTTATATCCATTATTAAAACATGGTCCATTCTGTAGTCTTTACTGCCTTTCAGCTCTGTGATCTGAGCAAGTAATTTAAAGTACCCAAATCTTAGTTTCTGATTAATACATGAGGATGATGGCGAGTTTACAGCGTGCTGAAATGAGACGACACAGTGTGTCAAGTACGGCGTGCACACTGAGTTCTCCGTAAGCAATGGCATTCACCACCCTCATGTTTGATAACGAGTTACGGAAACTCTCCCTCTGAGGCCGGAAGCCAGGTGAGAATGTCCACTATGTCCGTTTCTCTTCAGCTGTTTCTACGGCTCAAAGTCCTATCCAGAATATTTAAATCTGTAAACTACTGGCACAGACAAGCGGATCAATAGAGCAAAATAAAATGGGGGAATTTAAAAATCAAGATTTTGTGTGTATGTGTGTGTGTGTGTAGGGGGTGAGAAGTTTTTGTTTTAAAAATATTTTAAAATTTTAAATATATTTCGATCATTATGGTCCCCTCCTCTAGAGGGGCAGGGAGGATCTGGAAGGAGGTGAGAAAGGGTAAATACCTGAAATAGGACTGTGGATCCCATGTGGCTACACTTTTCTTCTTGTAGGAAACTCCATGCAAAAATAGCAGCTGTACCATTTACATACTCCCACTAAGGCTGTGGAAGAGGCCCAGCTTCATTCATTCTCTCTCTCTCTCTCTCTCTCTCTCTCTCTCTCTCTCTCTCTCTCAAGGAAAAAAAAAACAAACTAAACTATAAAGTAAAATGCCAAAAAATGGAAACAAAGGCCCACTCACCACCACCACACACACTACACAACACAGAACATTTTGTGTTGGATAACTACCCTTTTCAAAAGGTGTATTTATTTTATGCATATGAATACACACTGTAGCTGTCTTCAAGACACACCAGAAGAGGGCATCTGATCCCATTACAGATGGTGGTGAGCCACCATGTGGTTGCTGGGAATTGAACTCAGGACCTCTGGAAGAACACTCAGTGCTCTTCACCGCTGAGCCATCTCTCCAACCTCCACTTCTGTGGGCTTTCAATCCCAGATGCCTGAGCTTTGAGATGAGGGGTTTGATGAAGACATCCCATTTGGGACTGAGCGTTCCAAAGTATCTCACTCTTTGCACATTGCCTACCTGTGGATCTCTGAGCATTCTTCCCCATGCAAATAGAGCATCACTAACATGTTAGCCTCAGCCAATAGAATGCATTTCCCTCCACCCCCAAGTCCCACCCCACTCCCCAAGGCTCGTCTAGTCCCTGCCCACGTGGAACAGAAAGCACACGATATTTCACCAAGGATCGTCTAAGACAGCCTGTTTTTAACTGTTTTTAACTTGGAGGAGGTCTCTCTCCCAGGAAACACTCATCATAGATTGTTTTGACTTGCCTGCCTAGCGAGGTTCCCATTGTTCAGAGTCCCAACATTGCTAAGCATTGCCCAGGACGCAGGCCCACAGCCACCTGATCCTGTACCAGTCACTGAATCTCTTTACTCCATTTTTTTAAAAGGTTTAACGCTATTCTGGCATTTCTGCCGGACCATAGCTCTGTGGACGCCATTTGTCCTGGACACCGCTTTACCCCTCCAGCCTAGTGTGCCGTGGAGTATAGCGTCGTTTGACACCCTTAGGAGAGGGAGTCCTCTCTGCGCCAGTGCAACAGTTGCATCTGGGCACCCCAAGAGGAGAGGTGGAACTGGAACCACAGAGAAGCTTCTCGAATGACAGGTGACTGAGGCATTGCTATATAGAATAGCAATATGCAGGAGTCATTCTAATGCTGTTCCTTTAGTTGAACAATAGTATTAGGTTTTTCCCCTTGGCCTATCTAGTCTCAGGTTCTTGGCCACTTTAGCAGTTTCAGGTATGGATTCTACCTTTTGGAGTGGGTCTTAAAAAATGTGGTTGGCCACTTCCATAACATTTGTAACTTTTGTGCCAGCCACCATTGTACCAGTATATCTTGCAGGCAAGTGGCTATTTTTGTGGGACATAGTGTTTGTAGCTGGGTAGTATAGATGACCACTAGAATTAGGTTCTTGAAAGACATGACCGTGGTCATCACCGTGAGGTTTATAATACACAAAAGATAAAGGAAATATAACAGAACATTATTTGAAACTCATCAGAAGAGAGGAAGATGGATGTTTCTAGGGACTTGAGAAGGATGCAGAGGTGACCTTTAGTGTCATTTATGTAAGACAGACCATGTCTGTGGATCATGTTACATACTGAGCCTATAATTAACACATCCGTGCTAACATCTCATATTGGACATTTTCACTAAAGTAAAAGAAGAGCTTTCAATGCGTGTAGTGTATTTCATCTTGTCTGCATCAATTCACTCAGCTTAAGAGTTCCGTGGAAGAAGAATGAAAGCGAAGACAAGAACAGCATCCATCATCCAAGCATCCTGTCTGAGGAATTAATGTTTCTCCCTATTGACTGCACTTTGAGGGGACAGGAAGAGACCTTTAATGAGTTATCTGGTGTGTTTTGTGTTTTCAAAGCTCTTCCAAAATCGTGGCATGAAGTTTAAACTTTTGCTCAGGCATTGATTATTTTTGACTGGTGACATTTATTCATTAATTGCAATGTGTAGCCTGTTCTTAGATAGTTTTGATTAGTGACATCTCCTGTGTCAGACACAGAATGCTTCAATTAATCTAAGAGTAACCTAACACCTTCCAGTTTCCAGCTAGAAAGTGGACGAATGCCTTAGAAGCTTAATAAAGAGGAACCCCCAACCCCATGCCCAAATCAATCGTATCCAAAAGCTTCAGTTTTGCCTTGACTGAGATGGGAAACTGAGGCTCAGAATGAAACAGAGTGGGAACACCAAGGGCAGGTGTCTGTGACCATTTCTTACTTGTGCATGCAATGTTCAATAAATGCTGCCATCTTTCCCTCGCCTTTCCTCCCTTTCAGCTTTTCTTTCTCTACAATGCAATCTTCTATACAGGCGTCTCTTGTATATGGTCCTAAATATAGATGATAATATAATAACCCTACAGCTGCAATCAGAATGGAAAGGTAAGATGGTTTTTATTGGTCTTGACTGTTGTTTTGCTTTTGAGACAGGACCTCATCATGTAGCCCAGGTTAGCCTTGAACTCCCAGTCCTCCTATCTCAGCCTACTAAGGATTTTTTTTAATCACATTGTGTTACTTATTTAGTGTGTGGAGAGCACACATATCATGGTGTGTGTGGAGGAGAGTTTATTCTCTCCCTTCCATGTTTGTCGAGGGGATTGAACTTAGGTCATCAGGCTCTGACTTAGGTCACCAAGCTCTGAGGCAAGCTCCTCTTCTAACACAGCAGCCCTGCCAGCCTGGACTGTTCTTGTTGGCCCTCCTCGATAACCTGTAGCTATGCCTGTGTGTTTGGATTCCTCCTCCTTTCTCTGTGGTCAGCAGCTACAGAAGAACCGGCTCTCTACAAGACAACATGGAGAAATATTCAAACTATTTCCAGATTGTCTAGCTCTGCTTTGTAAATTGTCTAGAATATCATGATCTGCCTGTTGGAACGGCCTCGTGAGGTCAATTTGTCATATTTCTTCAATTCCTCACTCTAGGGATGAGAACAATAAAGTATAATAGAAGTGAGTTACAACAACAACAGCAGCAGCAGCAGCAACAACAAACCACCAGCCAGTCAGGCAGTGCCAGCACCAGGGCTCTTCATTCCACTTCTAGTCAAGCAGGGGAAGAAGAAAGAATATGTCCAGAGCCTTCCATGGAACTCATTAGAGAGGGAGTTTTTGTTATTAAAGTGGAATGTGAAAACTAGTCTGAATTCCCAGTGGGGAGCTTTCTCAGAGTGAGAAGGTGTCTGCTGTCCCAGAAGATTGATGCCAATTTTATCCCACAACAGTATCGCTGTTTTTGTTGAGTACTTAGTCAGTTTTTCCTAAATAATTTCAAGGAGAGAGAAAGAATTAGGCTCACTGTTTGATGAGGGAAAGCAAATGAAAACTGGGAAATGTCCAAACCAAGTTGAGGAGAAGAAAGCGAAGGGGGCACAGAAGTCGTTTGTAGAGAGCAGAGATGTGGATGCTGGAGGCGGTGAGGGGCATCAGCAGCCACGAGTCCTCACAAAGGTCTTGAAACTCACAGCATCTAACCTGCCTCACGTGAGGGTGTCTATATGGCAAACTCCCAGGAAGCATTTGGTCATGTGTTGTCAAGACTTTTTGAAAGCAGGGCTGGAGAGATGGCTCAGTGATTAAGCGCACTGACTGCTCTTCCAGAGGTCCTGAGTTCAATTCCCAGCAACTACATGGTGACTTCCAGTCATCTATAATGGGATCTGATGCCCTCTTCTGGTGTGTCTGAAGACAGCTGCAGTACACTCATACATAAAATAAGTAAATCTTTTTTAAAAACTTAAAAAAATCCTTAAAAAGGCAAACACCATGTGGTAAGGGAATGAATGATACAGCTGAGATTCAAATCTGGGTCTTTTCACCTCAGATCCAACAGTCTTCCATATCCCCATCATCAAGGAAATGGTCAGTCACCAAAGACAAACTGTGTTCCCTTCAGGATCCAGTTCCAGGCCAAGGGAGACTGCAAGTCATTGCTGCTCAGTTCTCTCTGCCCTTGCAGTCCATACTCAAATATACACAGCTTCACAATTTCTTACCATCTGCTGGTGAGCTCTAGCTCTCTGCTTTTTGAGGCTGCCCAGCCCGGTGACTTGACTCTCGACACAGCAGAAATGATGGCTGATCGGAATGGATCTTGCTGGCAAGAGGCCTTCCAAAACCAGCCGTCTCTTCACCAAGCCGCTGGCTAATGGCAAACATATGAGCAAAGCCATATGCAGTCAGCCAAGCACAGCTGGACTGGCAAACCTTCCCAGTACAGCATGGAGAGGGAGGGCTTAAGCCATTGAACACCGGGGTGATTCAAGTGACTTCTAGCTGATACAAGGGGAAGCCTTGCATTTAGAGCCAGATTGAAGATGGAGCTATAGGAACAATTTGTAGAATGCACCCAAACATCACAGGACTATAACGTTCTCCCTGGGTACCTGAGGCATTGGCTCCAGGCCCCTGTAGACACCAGAATCTATAGATGCTCAAGACCCTTTTGTAAGATAAGATGAATGTATATCCTCCCAAGTGCCTCAGGTCACCTTCAGCTTACCCACATCACCCAAAGCAAGACAGATGGTATGTGAATAAGTGTTACTCAGTATCATAGAGTAACAAGCAAGCCATCCGTCAGAGCATGATCCAGTCTTTCCTCCTTCCCTCTCTTCCTTCCTTGAACCAGGATTTCACTCTGTAGCCCCAGACTGCCCCCTAACTCACTGCAAGCCCAGGCTGATCTTAAACCAGTACTGATGGTCCTGTCTTGACATCCTGAGGGCTGCGATTTCACCACCTCACCTGGCTCTAAATATTTCTTATCTGAGGTTGGTCACATCCACAGATATGAATGCATGTGTTTGGAAGAGTGGTATCTAATACTGGAAATACATGCTGGCTTGTTCTAGCTTGCTTGGCTTTGTAACGATATGGCTCAGCTTCTGAGTGAGTGAGTGAAAACCCTTCAGTGAAAAACAGCTTGCTCTTAACCCCCCCCCCCCCCAGCCATGTCCAGCTAGGATGGATGAAGGCACAGGACACCAAATGAGGACCATGGCCACCGTGCCTCATTCATCGTTCTTATCTGGTTGACTGCTTGTAGAGAGATGTGAAACACACAGGCTGACTGAGCAGTGTGCTGTCCTCCTATCCTTGGTAACCCTCAACAGCTAAGGGCACGAGGAATGCCTTACTAGACCAGCACTAGCTAAATTATGATTTTGAGAAGCAAGATCAGGTCAAGGCACCATGGATCAAAATCCGATGTCTCTGACCTCTGTCTTCACAAGCTCCCTTCCTGGGAGTGGACAGCCCCATCTTGTCAGAATCAGTTCCAGACAGCAGCTCATCTCTAGACTCTCCTGAGCTTGGAGCCTGGAGGGTCAGGTTTCCAGAAAGCCAGGCAAAGTCATCAATGTGCTATGTGTGGGTGGAAATTCCATATGGTTTCTGACTTGTAAAAAAGTAAAATAATATTTTCAAAAAGCTCTATCTTCTCTACTTCAGCTTGTTTTCTCAAAGTATAGCCTCTCCTTGTGGTTACTCTCTAAAGGGAAGTATTTTTAAAGGTCTCCTTTGGAAATAAAAAAAGTTACTTAAGTTAGACGTTTGAGCTGTGTCAGCAAGTATGTGCCGGGACCGCCTGCCAGCAGGCTGTGGGTCCTCAGTGGCTGCCTGCCTGCCTTCAGACCTGACTCACAAGGAAGGTGGAGAAAGATTTGACAGTTTCATTTTATATGTGAATAATTTTGAAAATGTTTAACTAGGTTATAATAACCTTAGTTTTTATAAGCCAGGGATTAAGCCAATTCATTCCCCCATCACCCACCCTCCCCATCTTTAACTTTCAGACTGAAATACTCTATAGTTAAAAGCAAGGACTTGGGATTCCAGTTCTTTGCAGGATAGGTATAATGCTAGAGGGTTTGGGGAGAGTATGTCAGATTGGTAACAATAGCTAATACTAGGCTGGGCACTGCATTTCACTAAATACAGAATATCCTTCATTAAGTCAGAACCCTTATACTTTGGAGTCCACAGTATGAGTCTTGTCTACGATGGCATAATATCCCCACCTTCAGGAATAATGCGTGCATAAAGGGTGATGGAGTGGTTAGTTAAGACCATGGTCTTCCATTCCAACACCAATAATTCATTCATTTAATCTCCCTGAGCCTTCGTGAACCATTTAGAATGTGGGATGGCAATCACACTAAGGTTTTGTCAGGACTGACTGACTGACTCATGACTAGTGTTCAGGACAATGAATAGACCCTGTAACAACGGTACAATAACCACAGTATGGAGGCCCACGGGGCAGGGGTGTTCCAACAGTTGCTCAGAGCACCCTTGCCGACTTCCTGGCCCCCTTCTTGTCCCTCATCATGGCTCTTATTCTTTCTCTCCATGGAGCAGTCCTTCAGCTACAATAGCAGCACGCCCAGGAGACCACATCCTCTCCCACTGCATCTGGGTTTGATTAGCCATCCTCTCCCATTGCATCTGGATTTGATTAGCCATCCTTTCACACTGCATCTAGATTTGATCAGTTTCTCAGGTCCCACCTCAACCTAGGACAGACACTTCTGTGTTTCAATATTATGTTTACTTTACCGACCCACCAATCTCACAAAAGCAACATTCGTTGTTCCCCTTTCTATGTTTCAACACACGCTTTCAGATTCCGGAAATCAAGTGGTAGAACCTAAGTCCAAGGTTCGTGCTGCCCACTGGTCCCTGGGAGGATGCTCAGAGAGAGAATCTTTCCATATTCTTAGGTATTGCATAGAGGGAGAGTAACCCTCAGACCCTCTTTCATGGAACACGACAAAACAGCCCCGTTTGAGTTTTCTCAATCAGCTCCAGTTATGGCATCACTTCTGTGTCTCGGGGACACTTCACAGTGAGGAATTACGCGAAGGTACAGTCTGCCACACTTATCTTGGAGACAGCTGGATCAGTCACAGCCGAGAATAACCAACCCCAAAGGGGTCTATTTCCACCGATCAACCAGCTTGCTGCTGTTGCCCTGGGACGATCGCTTACTCCTAAATTCTGCTTTTTGCTCGTTTCTTGGCCTTTAGCTTCTATACCACAGATTACAGCAGGCAAGGAGAGTTAACTTGTTCTTTGGCTTCTTCTATTTTGCCTTGTCCTTACACACCTCCCACCTGTGCCAGCTGTATGAGTCCCCACCCGGTAAGTGCCACCTCGTGGCCAATGCCATCCAAGCATTCTAGTGTTCTGTAATAGACGTGTTCGGAGTGCAGTCCTTATGAGTTCTGACTGCTCACTTAGGCGGACTTAACTCCTACTCCGTATTTTTAAGTATCAAATAAAATCCCTTTGGTTCTTTATTTGACTTTCAAGTTCATGAAAATCTTCTGTAACATTAAATTGCACCCCAGTGCACTCTTTCTTACTTGACTAAATTGGCACTGTTGAGCTGTAACGGTGTGGCTGGTACAGTGTTTCCTGCAGTAATGTTACCATTTATTTTCTGTTAAATGACCACAGGCCACATTGTGTCCACTGTGACACTCCTCTAGCACTTTAACTCCAGTATACCTGGCACATGGCACACCTAAACTTTGTCCTCCCTATGTAATGTTTTCCAGTACCTGAGGGAGAAGGGAAAGTGGATGTTGTTCAAATCACTGCTTATAATCCCGAGAAATGTTAGTGACTTAAATTTTCTTCTGAATTGCAGTTAAACCAAAGTCCCAAGAAATTTCGGTGGCACCCGTTTAAAAAATTAATTAGCAAATTCTCAAATCTGTGGCAACGTATATATAGGTGAATGCAACCTGCTTTTAAAACAAAGACAATGAAATCCCCCGAGCCCTTGTCTGTGTGTGTACGTATGTCTGTGTGTCTATGTGTATTTATGTGTGTGCATGTGTATATGTGCATGTGTTTGTATGTGTGTGTATGTGTATGTATGTGTGTGCATGTGTGTGCATGTGTGTGTGTGTCTGGGTATTTATGTGTATGTATGAGTGTGTGCATGCATGTGTGTATGTGTGTGTGTATGAATGTGTGTGCATGTTCTTATTTTCTGAGGCTTCCCATTATAGCAGTGAAGCTAATAAGGAAAGAATTCTGAAGTTAAAGTGGGAACACAAATCATAGTGTTTACATATTTGATGGTATCAGTTAGAAAGAGACATTTACTGCCAACTCTCAGAAGAAGACACAGAGCGTCTCTTCCTCTACTGTGGGCACTCTCATCCTGATACAGCTTCATCATTCCTTCATGGAAGCTTTCTCTTGTCACTCCCTCCACCCCCTCTCTCATACACACACACACACACACACACACACACACACACACACACACACACACACAAATCACACACACATTCACACACACTCATACATTCACAGACACACACATATATAATTCACACACATTCATATATACTTATAGACACTCATACATTCACATACACACACACAATGTCAGATCGAATTTTGCTGTAAATGTCAAGATAGGAGCCTGTAAACAGTAATCCCAGCTGTCATTTTACAGCTACTGGTATGTATAGACATCACATAGCTACAGCTTCACTATTGGGACATATGGGGCACACCTCTAAAAATAATTTCATATTCAGAAATGTGCAGTGTGATTGAATGTTTTCATTAGATTCATGAACATTCTTAAATTCTTGATATGATCCATCATGCTATATTAGAGAAGAGAAGGAAGAGGAGGAGGAAGAAAAGAGGGGGAGGAAGAAGAGGAGAGGAGGAGAAGGTGGAGGAGAAGGTGGAGGAGAAAATACTAAAGGCTTGATAAAAGGAGCTGTTTACAAACCAAATAGAATGTGGTACCCTAGGTCAGGCAGTGTAGCCAGAGCTCAAATGAGAGGAAGAGCAGCAGGCTCCCTCTCTCTCCTTTCTCTGCCTCTTCTGTTTCTTGTCCCCACTTCCTCCAAGTTCAAGACTCACTTGTCTTTGCTTCTGCAAATAGTCCATGGTTGCCAGAATACAGCCTCTACATGACTTCTCAGATTAACCAACCCTCCACACCCTAGAACCTCCTCCCTCTCTCAGGTTGTTTGAGACAGGGTTTCTCTATGTAGCCCTGGCTGTGCTGGGATTCAATATGTAGAACAAACTGGCCCCAGACTCAGAGATTTTCCTGCCTCTATTTTCTGAGTTCTGGGATTTGAGGTATGTGCCACCACCAACCAGCAGAGCTGTGTCTCTTTAAGTGGGACCTGCCCCAGCATGTTGTGGTTGAAAATGGACCGACTCCTAACATGTGAAACTGGATTCTTCAATTATGACAATTTTTTCATGATCCCTAAGTTTGTAAAGTTTAAGAGATCACATGATACATAATAGATTTTACATACTAATTCCATTGAGAGAGGGAGTATGTGTATGTGTGTGTGTGGGGGGGGGGAGGTGCTGGGGAGACTCTGGTTGGCCTAATTAAAAATAATGCTATTCACCAGAGCCAAAAGGAGACAGAGTCTCAGAGTATATAGAACCAAAGGACCACATCTCGAATAGAACACCATCCTTAGAAAGATGAATAACCTTTGCTAATGTTATAACTGCTATGACATACATGGAATAGAGAATACATCCTGGTATGTTGCTATGAGAAAGGGTCACATTTCCAGAATCTTGAGTGTCAGCAGCAACAGCTTAGAAACACCAGGTTCTAAGATGATACTACAGCCTCCACCATCTACATCTCTCTGGTACATTGATAGGCAGAACTGAGCTCACCTTATATTTCCATACCTGGGTCTATTGCAAGACTAAATCATCTCCTAAATGATCCTAAGGCTGAGAGCCAGCTTAACGCTGGCTGTGGCAGCCTTCACATATCTTTTAAGAACCCAAAACTGAATTAAACACAAAGTTTCAGAAACCAAAACATACGTGATTTTCAAATATCAGATAACTTCCTAGGCATATGGAAATTGTTATTCTTCTTTGTTTTAATTTTACTTAGTGTATGAGATCTAAGTGCATCACATCCCCCTAGAGATGGTTGTGAGCCACTATGTGGTTGCTGGGAATTGAACTCAGGACCTCTGGAAGAGCAGCCAGTGCTGTTAACCACCGAGCCATCTCACCAGCCTGGAAGTTGGTATTCTTTCTAAAACATTCTTTTAATTGGTCCTTTGTGAATTTCACATCACGCACCCCAATCCCACTCATCTCTCTCTCTCCCCTCGTACTGACCCTCCACCCTTGCAACCTGCCCCACAGTGAGAAAAAAAGACTCACTGTGGAAGCAGTGTGTCACAGTGTATCTTCACTTCTTTGCTTGCAAATGTTCATTGCAATGACTTAATGGTCTGGTACGAGGCCTCTGGCTTCTGCTAGTCTATCAATACTGAAAGCTCACTGGGACTCCTCTTAGATTCCGTTGTTGCCCTGTGTCATGGAGATTCTGTAGTTTTGGATCTGTAGGACTTGTTCCTTCATGCACTCCAACAGTTCATCAACAGGGTAGATGTTAGAGTGGACAATTCAAAACCCCAGACCTGGGCCTGAGAGGTATTTGAGCTGGCCAGCCTGTAAACTCTTCCCCTCTCTCACCCTTGGGGCCAGCTCACCAGCAACCTCTGCAACCAGGGCCAGCTCTCCTGTGCTGTCCAAGTGAGGGGCAGGGCTGACTCTCCTGCTGCCTTGGGAGCAAGTGATGCAGCCAGTGAGGGGCAGGGCTGACTCTCCTGCTCTCATGACCTCATCAGGGCCCACTAAGTCTCCTGCCTGCTGCTGGTGGTGAGGGCAAGATGGAGGGGAGGGATCTCTTCCTCACTGACACCACTACCCAGCAGACAAGAGGCAGGGCGTAGTCTACCACATGCATGCAACACCCACATCCAGGGTCAGCTCTATTGAGTTGCTCAGGTGAGGTATCAGGGGATGCTCTTCTGAGTGCTTCAGCAGCTGATGGACAGGGCCAGCTCTCCTGCTTCCATGACCCCAGGGTCAGGTCCTCTGCCTGCTGTAAGTGGTGAAGGGTAAGAAGGGAAGAAGGTATCTCTCTTTAGTCCATGCCACTGTATGGACTGGGACTAGTAAGGACATGGTAGGGCCTACCATGGAGTGGTAGGGGCAGCTCTTCCATGCTCACATCCTTAGGCTGGGTCACCTGCAATTCCCGCAATGTGCAGGGCCAATTCTCCCGAGTACTGTAACTGAGTAGGGGCAGAGTCAGCTCTCCTACTGTCATGCCCCCCAGGGTCCCCTCTCCCATGACAGCCAGGTGAGGGGTGGGGCCGGTTCTGCACTTCCCTCAGATATCAATGTGTCCTAGTGTGGCAGCTCAGACCAGGGACTTGTGCCTGGCCTTTGGTAGTAACAGACCCCTACTGCTGCAGGGCCATGACCCCACCATGGTCCCAGGTAGCTACTCATATTAGACTGTTCCTCACTACCCTCCATTCTCCAGTTCTGCCTCTCTTTATGTGGCCACACCCTTCTGTTTCTCTTTCTCTTCCATATCTCCACTACGTATTTGTTCCTCTTAGTGGTGCCTAGGGCATAAGGCCTTGCTCATGCATTACAAAGTTGGGTAGGGGTCATTTTGGGGGTTATCTGCACCCCCATACCTCTATAATGCAAGACTGGGGATCATCTCAGGCTAGCTCCCTGTTCAGGCCCTATGGCTGCTGTTGTGGATAGCCCTGGGGCTAATTATATTTGATGTTAATTTCGTTCTCCTGTGAGTGGTTGTGAACAAGAAATGAGACAGCACTCAGGTGATTTCCTATAAACCTGCTTCCCACCTTAATTAATAATTAATAAAAGAGAGCTGAAGGCCTGGAGAATCCACAAGTTCTAAGGGGTCTCATAGATGTGAAAGATGGTAGTATAGCGTTAGGTCTGCTCAATCTAGGCACACAGCATGTATTCATATTGAGTTGTGTTTTCGTTGCTGGGGTATATTTGAGTTGGAGATTTATGACAACAAAATGGTGCCCAATGCATGTATTTAAATTCAACTGCCCTTCAACTCCTGAATGGGGCTTGGACCTAGGGTGCAGCAGTTTGAATTTGATGCTGACTGGGTTTGAGGGGCCCACAGAGAATGGCAGAGAGACATCTACACCCGAGAGAAACTTTCTGTGTTTGCTTCCCTGTATCCTTCATTCCCCACCCGGCCTCCCCACCTCCAAACAGGGACACAGCCAACATGTGTCTTTCTACACTCAGCTCCTCCCTGTGAATAAAGAATGGGGAGACAAAGGTACAAAGGACTCTGGACCAGGTAATACATTGATATAAAGAGAGAAATACAACCTTTTAGTACTTAAAGATGGGAAATTTCACCTATGGTTCAGAACTAGATGAGGAATGTTAGTCACTGACTTCAAGTAGAGAGAGCAGTGGTAATCACCTGCTATGAACAAGTATTAATAGAAGTCTGTGGCTCCAGGTAGAGAGCATAACAGATAGATATTACAATAGGTATTCATTAAATAGATGTCTGTGACTCATGGTAGAGAGCACAACAGATAAATGGTATAACAAGATGGTTGCTCTAGGCAGAGAGCTTAACAATTAAAAACTATCTGCTTCCTATAGGCAGATATTAGTGGAAGTTTGAATTAATTGCTTTAAAAATGCTATAAAGATAGATTGCTCTAATAATATGAGTATCTTATAGGATACTCATATTCTGTCTAACATGGGCTCCACGGGAATTTTGGGTTTAAACTCTGATTTGATAAGATGCCTCTTATAAGTAGGTATAGAAAGGAGAGGAGAGGAGAGGAGAGGAGAGGAGAGGAGAGGAGAGGAGAGGAGAGGAGAGGAGAGGAGAGGAGAGGAGAGGAGAGGAGAGAGAAAAGGAAAGATGAAAGGAAGGGGGAAAGGATGGGGAAAGGAGAGGAAAAAGAAAAGGAAAGGAAGGAAAGGAAAGGAAAGGGAAAGGGAAGGAAAATAGAAGTGTGAATCAATTGTTTTAAAGATGGTATAATAGAGTCTGCATGAGACTCATATTCTGTCTAACGTGGGCTCCACGGGAATTTCAGCTTAATATCCTGAATGACAAATTGGAAAGGCCTAACTAGACTAAAATGTGTGTGATCTTGAGTATTGTGGTGGCTTTATTGTTCCTCTGGGACAGATGGTAAGCTACAGGTTTTCCTGTTTACCAGCTGAAGGAGATGCTGATTTGGGGAAAAGCTTTTGTCTTTGTGTGTTTGGAAAAGGTGATTAAGGTATATACTTTCCAGAGTTATAGGGATCAGATTTGATAGAGGGAGACCCCCTGAAGAACTAGATTCCAGCGAATCAAACAAAAAGGTTATCTTGATGATACTAAAATTTGTTTTGAGATTTATATATTACAGAATATACAGCCTTGGTGAATTTTATCGTCAGACATGCTGAACTGACTGGCCTGAACTCCCGATGTCTTGGTTTTTCATCTGGATCCAGTCAGGACACAGACATCAGAGACTAATACAATCATTGGTGTGGCCTTCTTAAGGTCAACCAACTCCCCTATTTCCCTACCCTTCCCCCTCCCTTCAAAAATATCTCAACTCCCATATTCAGCTTGGAGAAGTTATGAAGAGTCCTCGTCCCAGTTCCCTAGGCTTTGGGGCTGGGGTGGTTATTATAGGTGGTCTTTGATACTAAAAATTTTGAAGTACAGGGCTTAGACCCAGTCCTTCTATTGCTGTTATTATAAACAGATCTGAGATGTTTAAGCCCGTGAGTTAAGGGCCAAATAGGAAATTCATGGCTCAGAGTTTATTGTTAGGGGGTTTTCAGTTATTTTAGTCAGAAATGGCGAGAGTAGTTAACAGAGAACAGTTCAGATTACTTCACGTAGATTGTTGGTTTTCAAAAAAAAACCGTCAGAAGTCCACAGAATGTGACGTTTAATGTTGTTTATCCACTTGTTGAGGCCAGTCTGCTCCTGACAGCTTTCCCTGTCTGTCTTGGATTCAAAGAAGAAACTGAGCATCTTTGAGTTGCTCCAGTTGTGGCGAAACAGCCACTAAGCAAGAATTGCCTCACAGACATAATACTGTCCAAAGAAAGGACACAATTACAGGTTAGGACAGCTTGACTCTGCCGAGACAGAGTAGGCTAGTCCTTAATATTCCTGTTTCTCTACGTCAGATGACCCTGGCCAGTAGGCTGAAGACCGATGCTCCAACATGTCGAAGTAAGGGACCGTCCAGGTGATCAGCAGTCTCTAGAAATTGGCTAAGTTTTGGAAGCTGTGTTAGGTTTCCTATATATTTTCAGCTAATACCAGTTGTTCTTGGATTTCTGATGGGGTTGAAAACTACACAGTCTCCTAGCCAACCCAGGCTTTTTACTTTTGAGAGGAACAGATCTGAGAGTATTGTTTTTAGATGGCATTAAATCTAAAGCCAAGGCATAGCCAGGTGCAGGTCTTTTAAATAAGGATAGATGACAGAGGTTCTATTTAACAAGCATGATGAACTGGGTGTTAGGTCTCTTATACTTTATAAATTAACAAATAATAATAGTTATGTTCAATTATATCTGAGATAAAATAGTGTTTTAATTGGACAGAAAGGGGGAAATGTTGTGGATAGCCCTGGGGCTAATTATATTTTATGTTAATTCTGTTCTCCTGTGAATGGTTGAGAACAAGGAATAAGTCAGCACTCAGGTGATTTTCTGTAAACCTGCTTCCCACCTTAATTTGTAAAATAAAGGAAAGCTGATGATTGGGCAGATATAAGGGAAGGTGGAGCAGAAGGTGGAGAGAAGAAGAAGAAAATGGAAAGGGGAGAGGACACAGAGGAGGAGGAAGAAGAAAAACAGAGCAGAAGCACATGGCCCGGAGAAACTGCAAGTTCTAAGGGGTCTCATAGATGTGGAAGATGGTAGCGTAGCGGTAGATCTGCCCAATCTAGGCACACAGCATGTATTCATATTAACTGAGTTGTGTTTTCATTGCCAGGGCTTATTTGGGTTGGAGATTTACCACAATGGCTGCAGTCTGGTGCTTGGCTATCTCAGGTGTTGTTCTTGTGGGATTCACCCAAGTGGCCCCATGCAAGCGTCAATGGTCTCAGCTTCACTTCCACCTGAGCTCGTGGCCCTAGGTGGGGTTCTTCTAGTCTCCAACTTGTTCCCTGTCTGTGCCCCCTAGCAGTGCACTGATGTCATTTCAGGCTCACTTATTTTCAGGAAATGTTAGGCTATGATCATTCAGATGTTCCCAGGTCAGAACACTGACTGAGCCTCTTTCCTCCCTGCTACCTACTGATTGATGTTCTTGTGACAGGGCAGCCACACCTGCCATGCCTCTAGGGGCAGGCCAATTGATATCCTAATGCCTGGATTTGAAAACAAATATCTAAGTAGCAGAGAATGTTGCCATACCTCAGATCCCTCCAGGTTATGTGTCTGGTCCTGTGGCTCGTCATGTACCTCAGAAGAAGCTGAGGTTCAAACATGCTAAATCATGTACCAGAGGCCACAGGGATCCTAATCCCGTGAGTCTAATTCCCAACTTAGCCTCCAGAACCAGCGAGTCCTGGTTTTCCCTTAAAATCTAAGTAAGCTCAATCGTAGAGACCCCAGGCCCTCGTCTGTACCCACCGAGACAATGGAGCGGATCAGGGTTTGGGGGCTGCATGAGGACCTGCAGCACGGGGAAGAAAAGAAGTCAGTGAGTGACATTGCCTGCCACTCTGTGCAAATGTACACACACATATTCAATGTTGAACTGACTAAGTACTTTACTTTTAATGTCTTATGAGTCTAAAACAAAAAAACAAACAAACAAACAAAGATGTGGGGAGATTCGTAGGCATTCTGAAAACTTCCATTTTCTAAGAAAATCACAGCAATTATGCTATGTTGGATGCTGCATTTCTCATTATGCTTTGAAATTGTGTCAGCCGGCATAGCCATACATTCGAGGTAGCAGGCAATCCCCCAATCTAAGAAGTGTGAAAATGTGTTTTCTGTCCGCTCACCTGCATCCCTCCTCCAGGCTGGTCTGGCCATAAATTCAGTTCTTGTTCTAGACCGTGCCTGGCAGAGAAGAGGCCTCATTCTTCTCTTAAGGACCTCTCTTGCCTAGTCTCTCCACCCATTTCCTTACTTGTGACTGCCAATTTCCTTTAAGAGGAATAATCTTTCAACTTTATAGTTCAATGCAAAGCCACGAATCCACAGGACTAGATGAGGTAATGTTTACTTTGAATGGGTTTCAGCAAAGCGTTGTTAATGAGCCTTTCCTTGCTTTGATAAGGCAAAGGACCGAGAGAACCAGAGGTCTCACCGTAACTAAGACAAGAGAAGTCTGCCAGGGTGACAAGAACTACTAATGATGAAAGATGTCAGTGAGACTACAAGAAGCAAACACTATCTGAGTCCAGTGGAAACACCACCCCATGTCTAGCGTGGTATGCTGCTCCTTGGAGCTCCATAGAAGACTCACAACCATCTGTGATGGGATCCGATGCCGATGCCCTCTTCTGGTGTGTCTGAAGACAGCAACGGTGTACTCATATACATAAAATAGAGAAATAAATCTTTTTTTAAAAAAAAAATGCATGCGCTCTGGGTTTTCTTTTCCTGTGTTTATCCATTGTGATGTGACTTGCCATGCTATTAGCTTAAGTCATACATGTCCTGCTCTGGGATTTTACAAAGATGAGGTGGAATCTGGGCTGCAGCCATGTTCTGGTTAGAGAAAATAAGAGCCGTTGAACGCTATTGTTTAAGAAGAACAAAGCTCTTTTAGTTGCTTAGCAACTGGAGTTGGGGAGTGGGCCGAGTGTGTAAGCACTGGGGAAGAGAAAGGCAGGGAAGCATATACAAAATGAATTTAACGTCCAGATTTGTCCCAGGTGGGTGAGAAAAGCCCTGGCATTTATTGAATTAGTTTGTCACATGACAGGAAAATTTAATAAAATACTTTGACATTCGGCCGTTATTCACTCTAGATATGTCATTATAATTCAAAGGCGACATAAAGTGTTTATTTAATGTATTGGTTGCAAGGGAAATGATTTGGAAACATCTGGCTTTGGAGATCGGTCATGCTGTGTGGACGCTACTGCCACCTTGTGGACAGTACTGGGAACCCATGGACTTTGCACTTTTAATCATTTTCTCTACAACCAGGGCCCCTGTGGTCCCCACACCCAGGCAGCAAGCACACTTATCCAGTACAGTAAAGGTAGTCTGAACTTTTGAGGAGGGAGAAAGGAGAGGCAGAGAACAACTCGCCAGAAATTATTTTAGAAAGAAATACAAATGCAATTCCAGGGTATAAAGAAAATGATTCATATATTTACATATATTTACATATATACATATTTACATATATTTCAGAAGTGACCCCACACCAGACCAAGTCACTGGTTTGCCTGTAAAGCTCTCCAGGAGGTGGTAGAGGCGTGATGCAGTTTCCAATATTGGAGCAGAGAAGATGGTGCAGATCTTGTGCATGTGTCAGGACCTGAGTTCGAACCCCCCACACTCACAGTGTAGCTGTACGTCCTGTAACTTCAGTGCTGTGCGGGACTTTGGTAGAAGGTTCTCTGGAGCTTGCTGGCTGCTAGCCTAGCTCCCGGGTCAGTGAGAAATCCTTTCTTAAGGGAATGAGGTGGTAAGTTCGTGTGCAGCCTCAGTTGTCTGAATACACCATATGTACACACATGCACACGCACATGTACACACACATATTCAATGTTGAATTGACTAAGTACTTTACTTTTAATGTCTTATGAGTCTAAAACAAAAAACAAACAAACAAACAAAGATGTGGGGAGATTCGTAGGCATTCTGAAAACTTCCATTTTCTAAGAAAATCACAGCAATTATGCTATGTTGGATGCTGCATTTCTCATTATGCTTTGAAATTGTGTCAGCCGGCATAGCCATACATTCGAGGTAGCAGGCAATCCCCCAATCTAAGAAGTGTGAAAATGTGTTTTCTGTCCGCTCACCTGCATCCCTCCTCCAGGCTGGTCTGGCCATAAATTCAGTTCTTGTTCTAGACCGTGCCTGGCAGAAAGACCCTGCTCTGGGACAACTTGTTTCCTGGCTAAGGTTGAAAAATTCGACCTCACAACTTTTGCTCCAAAGAGACACATCACTTCCTCCCATATTTCTGGGAAACGAGTAAGTTGTGGCCTCTCAGAACTCTGTGTCTGAGGACGCGCAAACTCCCCGCAGGAAGCTGCAGCAGATACTTGGGCCAACCTGATAACCCAAACCGATGGTCTTATGGGAAATCCAAATATAGGTGACCCCTGTGGCATACTCCACAAATGGGTAGCATGTTCTAAAATTATATGTTGAAGACTAATTTTTTATAAACCATTTCATTAGGCAGAAAAGTCCAGACACAAGGACTTGCTATCGCAGAATGAGGCCAATGGTCAATCTGACGTCAGCTCCCGTTGCTGTAACAGAAACAGGATATTTCAGATGCAGTTGAAAACCTCTTAGTAGCCTTGTCCTCCTTCAAGCTCTTCCTGTCTGAAATAACCCATTGTTGCCTCTCTCTCTCTCCTCTCTCTCTCTCTCTCCCCCCATTGTTGCCCCCCCCCTCTCTCTCTGTGTTTGCTGCAAAAGCACTTTACATTTGAAATATTGTAAAATCTAATCCTTGTATCATTTCCATTTCCACTCACCATTATCTTTAGAAGTATACACGTTGTCGTGCATAGACCTGGATATCTTTATTCATTAGTAGTGCGTTAGGTGAACAGATCAGATTCCCAAGCCTTGGACCCCTGGGCTGTGTGTAGAGCAGTGGTTTTCTTAGGGGGATGCCAGTGTTGATGAAGATGACTGGGAGACAAAAGCCAGGAGACGTCCTGAGTCTGGAGGAAGAAGGCCTACTGGTATTCCACAGAGTTGGTCATACCATCCAGGAATTCACAGTGACGTCAAGCGGGATTAACAGGGACCAGAGAAGAAGCCTTGGAATTACATGCCTTGGTCAATGGCAAGGATTTTATAGCTGTGAACAGACACCATGACCAGGGCAACCCTTATAATGACAACATTTAATTGGGCCTGGCTTACAGGTTCCGAGGTTCAGTCCATTACCATCAAGGTGGGAGCATGGCAGCATCCAGGCAGGCATGGTGCAGGAGGAGTTGAGAGTTCTACATCTTCATCTGAAGGCCCCTAGAAGACTGGCTTCCAGGCAGCTAGGAGGAGGGTCTTAAAACCCATATCCATAGTAACACACCTACTCCAATGAGGCCACACCTCCAAATAGTGCCACTCCCTGGGCCAAGCATATTCAAACCGCCACAGAAACTGACAGCCTGTTCATTCCTCCCTTGTGGTTTGATGTCCTGTCACTTCAGGAAAGGGAGGAGGGGAAAGTGAAATTCTTGTTGCCAGCCAGCCGCAAGTTTCTGAAATTTCTTTTTTTAAATTTTTGTTTGTTTGTTTGGCTCGTTGGTTTGGTTTTTGGTTTTTGTAAACAGTTTCTCTGTGTAGCCTTGGCTGTCCTGGAACACACTTTGTAGAGCTAGCTGGCCTTGAACTCAGTGATCCACCACCCTCTGCCTCCTGAGCCCTGGGATTAAAGTCGTGTGCCACCACTGCCTGGATGCATTTTCCATTTTAACTAAGCCTGAGGTTTGCTCTGGGACCCACGTCCCTTTATAGAGCCTATATGCTTCTGTCCCATGAATGGTTTTATTTAATAGAAAAGAGAACCTTGTTTAGACAAGGTGAGTGTTGTTTGAGTTGGCTATTTATTACTGTGGTAAAATACTGGAGGTAGCTAACTTCGAGTTGCAAAAAAGTTTATTGAGCTCAGTTTTACAGACTCAAAGGCGCATCACCTACATTGGGTCACTTATGGTAGGGGCAGCAGATGGAAATGGTGGGAATATGTCGAGATGAAAGGTCAAAATGCTAGCTACGGAGCACGGGGAGAGAAGTGGTAGCCAGGGGCTTGTTCTACAGTGACACAAAGAACTCTCCCCTAAGCCATACCTTCCAAAGATGACACCTTGTACCAATGGTGCAGCCCTTGGCATCAAGGTGTGAACACATGAACTATGGGGAAAACTAGATGTATTTTAATTTCATTGTATTTTTAATTAGAATACATCTCCAACATTTCCCCCCTTCTTCTCCAAAACCTCCCAGACCCCCCCCCCCACTCTCTCCCTTTCAAACCCATGCCCCCTTTTCTTTTACTACTGTTATGTAACACTGTAATAAATAGATACAACCATTTAGTATTGCTTATACGTATGTCTTAGGGCTAACCGCTTGGCATTGGATACACAATTAGAAGACTGATTCTCCCTCTCAGTTGCCATTAACCACCTGTAGCTCTCCATCCAAGCCCTGTGAAAGAGGGGACCTATATTTAAACTATAGAAGATGCATAGCAGGAAAGGTGGGTCACCTCTATGTGAATGCCGGGGGTGCGCACACGCAAAAGCATCTCCTGCAGGAGGACCTAACTGAGGACTGCCTGAGAGAACAAGGATTGCTGGTACAGACAATGCTAGCCAATCAGGAACTGCTGTTTAGAAGCGATGCTTTCTTGGGACCAATGGGGGCGCAGATGGAGGGTATTAAAGGAGCTTGCAGCAGTGTTCAGAAGAGCTTGTTGTGGAGTCAGTCTGTGTCATTGACTCCATGCCACCTCGCTGCCAACCCCCAAGGGCAGGTAGAGTTGGGAAGCAAGGCAACATCATGCCAGTCTGCATTGAGAACGGAGGACTTCCTAAGAAACCCAGAGTGGAAGAAGTTCCAAACAGTTGCTTTTTATTTTCATCTAGTAGAACTTGGCTTGTGTTGGACCGTAACTGCTGCACAGTCTGTGAGGGAAACTGATACAGGGAACCTGAAGGAATCACTGGAAACGATCTGGCTCCTCCTGCCTCTGGCCTTCAAGTGATGCTCTAGGACCCTGATTAAGTTACGTTTTAAAACGCTTGTCACTCAAAGTCTCTCAGTTGCTTCTGCAGTGGGGGAAGAGTGTAGAGTAAGGATTGTACTGACCAAGATCCTCGAATAACAAAGTCTTCTAATGACATGCAGGTTTTGAATGCAATTAGGACAGGAGAGATGGCTCAGTAGTTAAGAGCACTGACTGCTCCTCCCAAAGGTCCTGAGTTCAATTCCCAGCAACCACATGGTGGCTCACAGCCATCTGTAATGAGATCCGATGCCCTCTTCTGGTGTGTCTGAAGATAGCTCCAGTGTACTCATATAAAGTAAAATAAATCTTTAAAAAGTAAATATAAAATTAATTCCAGTCACAGAGTTTGTGATATGTAGGCACGCCCAGATCATGGCATAGACACCATCAATTCTTCAGGAGCATGGTTCAAGCTTCAGTTATCATAAGCTACATTAACTCTCAGTAACTGAATTAAGCACAATTTTGCTGTTTTGATCACTATAGAAGGTGTTTACCATCATCATTGATCAAGTATTTTCCTTTTTTTTTTAATGTTCAAATACATCCCTGTGGCACGGGCTGCTTCTACCATAAGAGGGGCAGCCCCAGTGTCCCATCTGCCTACCAGTCTTGCATGAGTGGATCTGTCAAAACTACATCGAGTACCCAGCAGCCCTGGAGTCTCAGAAATGTAGCTGTCAGGTTTTCAGTCCCTGGGATAAGAACTAGAAGGGGGAGTAGACATGAGCTGGCAGTCAGTAGCGGGTACCACGCACGACTGGCATGGCAAGTTAGAAGCAGTGATGGACTGGAAAGCTCCTGCCAGAGAGTTACAGAGCGCTGTCCATGATACAAGTTACAGGCGGGACCAGCAGGACCAAATCCATTTTATATGCATTAGACACACTGTGTAGCCCATTCTTCTGAAATAGAGTGAAAACACTATGTGACATTTTAGGTAGATGTCATGTTACAGAAGCCATGCAGTGAAATAACTCTCTAAAGCTTCATCATCATCATCATCATCATTTCTTATATTTTTATGGCCCCTCTTTTAGCCCACTGCTTTGGAGTTGTGCCTTTGAGACGGTCACACAGCATAGATATACTATGTATGGCTTCTGTCCCTAGGACGCTAAGGGCTAAGTTAGTTTTAGAGGGCTTGAGGGATTCATTCATTGCCTCTCAGAGGAGCTTTTCATAAAACGCTGTGAGAATGTTTTCATATTTTAAGATAAATACACTTACCAACTTCAGCCTATAATTCTGTAGTGAAGTGTGAACTGCAAAGCTAGGGATATGGCTCAGAGGGTAGAGCGTTGGGTGTGCAAAGAAGAGGACCTGAGTTCAAATCCCGGGCACCCACAAAAAAGCTGCGGGTAGCAGGGTACATCTGCAGCTCCAGAGCTGGGGTAGCGGGTGGCAGAAACAGGTGGATCGTGGGGGCTGAGATCTCCAAAACAATAATGTAGGTGATAATAGAAGGCATCAGATGACCTCTGTCCCCCCACATTTATACAGGTACACGCAAGTATACCTCCTCTCTAACTGCTTAATTTTATCAGTCCTTCCCATTTTTTCTTAACCCATTAACATTTCGGCTCTTTAGAGCCCTTGTTTCCAAGAGCCATTGGAATGAAAAATTACCGCTGGGCCACACGTAACAATGGACTTAGATGTGGGAGGCTGGAAAGCAACTTAGTTTGTAGGATGGTTTCTCAAATCTGGAAGCCTTCAGACTAGCAAAGACACAGAATCAATCCCACCTTCACACCCAAACAAGCCAACCACCTGAGCTACTCTGTTTCATGGGAAATATTAAGTCCTTCAGTGGTTATCTAGCGCTGTGGACATCCTGAACAACGGAAGGATATTGAAACAGGGTATTAATGGGGCGGCAGCATCAGTTACAACAGATGCTGTACTTCTAAGGTGCTGGGCTCTGCAGCGTGTGGGAGATTTTGCAACACACACACACACACAACCCAAAAGAACAAAGAGGAACACATCTATTGAGTCCCCTCACTCTCAAGGTTGTGAAAACTTGAGGAAACAGAATTAGAAATCGATTTAGTGAGAAGTATCAGAATTACACAGCCCTGTCCAGACAGAAGGAGTCCGCCTCCCCCTTCCTACCTTCCAGCTCTTCCCAAAGCAGAAAGTGGTTCTGGTAACTTTATTGCCTGGGGAGATGTTAGGCTGGGGGGTAGAGTTTGATTAGGCTTTCTTAGTCAGGAGAAAGGGCATTGGATGTGGTCTAAGGGGATCCGGTCAGCCTGAGGCTGGTTTGTGTGGAGTCCATGGGAGGAGCGATAGCCCGAGGAAAACGCATTGCCTGTGTTACAGAGGTTCAGGGTCAAGGCCCCCTGTGTGAACCAGCTCAAGTCCTAGCTGTGTGAACCAGGCTGTCCCACCTAACACCTGGGCACTGTGGACCACATCCTCTTGAGGCTGGAGAGATGGGTGGAAGCCAAGTCAGTAGGCTTTGGCGTGGATAAAAGCAAGCATGCCTTACACCGACAAGAAAACCTTACAAATGTCAGGATCGACAAGCCTTTCAACCTTACAAATGTCAGGATCTGGGAAGGTGGTCTCACCTTTGCCTTTTTGACAACTATACTGACTTTGAGTCTCCTCTGGAAGCTCCAACCTTCCAGTTGGACTTCAGATACAAGGCCGAGAGCATGCTTCCGAGCTCCCAACTCCTCTTGCCTCCCCGCGCTTTCGGATCAGCCAGATGCTGTGTGTGCATGTGTGCATACCTGCAAGAACTATAGGAAGGCCTCAGTAAAAAACACTCAAGCATCCATGTGGCTGTTGTAGCTGCTGTTGGCAGTCTTAACAATAAACTGCAGCCAAGAGAACAGAACCAGGGTCTGCGAAACGGCTCAGCAGGCAAAGATGCTTGTCATTGAAGCTGACTGATGGATTTGACCACTGGGACTCACAACTGAGGGGCAAACTGACTCCTACAAGTTGTCCCCTCACCTCCACCCACGTGCCATATCACACACACACACACACACACACACACACGTGCGTGCACACACACACACACACTGAAAATGTTTTACAAGTAATATAACATACATGTCTTACTAAATGCATTTATTTCCATTGCTACTTTATAAAGCTTAGTATTTTTTCTAAAAGGAAAGATTGGTTTACACGTAGTATTAGCGTTCCAAGTAGGTGGCTATAGATAATATAGCCACGAGGAAAGAGCAGAGCCGAAACCCGGGACAACGAAGCGGCGAGCAGCAATAGATGAACATCTACGTCAGCCTAGCAGTGCAACGAGATAAGCGGGAAGCAGCTCTACGTTACAGTCACTTCCGTACAGAAATAGCACCTTCCATTGAGCAATGTAAACTTAGCAAGTAGGTTCAAGTGTAAGTTATACCTCCCCAAATCTTGTACCAGAGTGCAAGGGTTTTGGAAACCCCGGATGGCATGGTTTGAGGTAGCACATCCCCTCAGTGCTGACCCAAAGCCCATGCCCTCCTTTAACAGTTCTTCTTGCATTCAACAAGAAGCCACTACCGCTGCTTCTCCGTCTCTGTCTCAGGCACTCAGGTCTAGCTGTAAAGCTTCAAAGACCAGTCTTCCGGAAGAGCCAGAAGCCACACCCAGTGGGACCAGAATATGGAAGTGACTTTTGTTTTCCATGGATGGAACTGCTTGACGCCCCCCCACCCCAAAAATCCCAAGTTCTCTGAGGTGAATATGGTCAATTCACAAACAGAATAATTAAGTATAACAATAAGAAAAAGTAGCAACAAAGGTTAACATAAATGAGACCAGCCAGGAGAGAGAGAAGAGGAAAAGTTCGTATCAAAGTGTGGATTTCTTAATAGAAATGCTTTGTGGACATTCCTACCCATGAGGATTCGTCAAAGCAAGCAGTGCATAGCAGACTCACTCGCTGCACGTGTGATAATCCTGAAAAGGGGTTACTTTCAAATTCTAGCAAGGAACCAGCAGTGTGGCTTCAGTCATAGACACCATGCAATTTTTACCTGGCTCAGGAAAAAAAAATTTTTTAAAAAGGGAACACCTTTTTTTTCCCCAACTTTATAAGCTTAGTGTTGACAAAAAATTTGATTAAGTAGCGAATGTGTTAAACAGGCTACTTATCTCGTTTCCCAAAGCTAGTGTTGGGGGTAGTAAGGCTAAAAGTATCCTGTAGTTAATATAAAGCTACTCTGATCAGACTCCCAGAGTCTCTTAAATTATTATTTTTTATCCTTTTATATAGTATTTCGCAGGGTACAAAAATACAAAGGAAAAACAGCCTTATATTAAGACTCTAAGAAGTTTAAATAGAAGACAGACTGGAAGAAGAGAAAAGGAAGTAGAGGAGGAAAGATTCACTCTGAAGAGACAAGTGTGCGGTAACATCAGTGTAGAACACAGGGACCCTAAAGCAACCTGGCTCACGAAGGGCCACGTGCACTTTCCAGAACTATTTGTTGGGACAGCCAATCCCCGCACTCATTGTGCTTCTGGGAGGAACACGGAACGTACAAATGAACACCCTTGGAAATGGACAGAATGCCCCTTCTCCCTCTTCGCCTCCGAACACCAGGAAAAGTGTATAAGAGAAAAAGAAAATAATTGTCTATTGCTCTATGTCTCTCTCCCTGTCATTGTGCTTCACAATTCAACCAAAACGCTTATCCAGGTTCCAACGATCTCCGTTCTGCTCTGTCGTACCGATTCGTCTTATTATAAACGGTGACCTTGAGAAGGCATGCACCCCTGGCACTCTACTGTGAACATTTAAACTAGGATACAGGGGGCACAGAGTGAATGGAACTGAGCACAGGAGGATTTGTTTTGTTTTAAAACAAACCGTGTGACCTCATAGTTCATCGTTGCTGGAGGAGCAGCCACAAGGCACCCAGACTTTAGTTTTCCTTCCTGCAACTCCAGAGGGGTCTGCACAGTTTATTAATGGCTAGGTGTAGCATTCACAGTTATTTGGGTCTTGACTTTTATCGTGTATATACATTTATCCACATTATTAATAAGTGGTAGAATAAGTGCAGGGCAAGTCATAACAACAACAACAACAACAACAACAAAAGTATAAACATTCAAGTCGCAATACCCTGAAAAATACATTGGATGATGTTGTAAACTTTGTGCAGTAAAGTCCCGCTTCAGGGACAAAATAAATAATACCATAGGATTCCTCACTGAAGGTGGCCTCCCGGAGCCTTAGGAAGCAGTAGCGTATTTAGGCTGCAGAGACGGTTCTCACTACAGACTTGCTCAGGGCAGGTGGAGAGGCATATCGCCGACACTTACCCTGGTTAAGTGCTAGGCAACCCCGCTTCAGAAAAACCATAGCAGTCACACGGCAATGCCGCAGCAACACCGCCACGGGCACAGCCTGGATGCTAGGTGGTGTTAAATGCATAATTAGTAATAATTACTTCCAGGAAGATAGATGACTCATGATATCGGGAAGTTAGCAGAAACAGTGGATCGGGCGAGAGAGCAAGGACACAGCTGAGGACCTGGGGTGACCTGTGTTCCACTTAGGACATTTGTCTGGGACACAGGGAGTGTCAGGCACTGAGGCCATCCCACCCACTGAAGCATCAGGCTAGTCAGGCCCGCTGCTAGAGATTTCTAGTCTCCTCTGGGCTGAGCTAGTGTTTCGTGATTGGTTCCTTTCTCTTCTTCTAAAGACTGGATCGGTGAGGCTGCCGGGAGTCTTGAAGAACGTCTCCCGATGTCTCCGTTGGATGCTCTTGGGAGTCGCCGGTGCAGGGGACTAAACAGAGGAGAAGCAGAGGGAGATGATGTTTTGCACTCCAAGATGGGGATCTTTTCCTGCCGGGTGTCACTAAGCTGCCTGTCCCCTCATCTACCCTACTCAGTCAACCATTAGCACACTGCTGAGTATCTCGGGTACAGAAAGACAGCCTACCAACAAGTGTTACAGATGTGGCTGAGGTCTAGAGGCCAAGGCCATGGCCTCTGCCGTCACTAGCTCTGTGATACTGGAGAAATTATTTCACCTCGGTGTCCCTCGGTTTCTGCATCTCTGTCAGGGTTGAATATCAACCTCACAGGGCTAGAAGGATTACGTGAGAAAATCCTGGAATTTTGGGAGATGCCAAGCAAACGTGTGTTTGTGGTCCTTTCTGCTAACATCCATCTTCATTATGTGTCCCAAAATAGAAGGGAGAAGGATGCTGCTAATGCTCTGGTTCCTACACTGCCCAGATCGGTACTCGTAAAGCTAGCAATCAAAAGGCATTGTACTGACCGGGTAGATGTTCGTACTGTGACAGTATTCACAAAGTGTGCGAACTCAGACCAGACAAAGATGTATCTCACAGGGGCTCAAAACTAGACACAGAGCTCTATGGGGCTACAGAGATCGAGAGTCTTAATCTAATCAATAGTCTTTCCCAGGGAAGAGCTTCCAGACTGACTTATCCAACACCACGTGGTCAGCCCCAAAATTATATACACAAGTAGCACTATAGGGACTGATTGATTATATATATATGTATATATATGTGTGTGTATGTACAATATATATGTATATCCACACACACACACACAAATACATATATACTTAGGAATATATAACATATATGTAACAACTATTAAAGAAATAGATGCCATGAATTTAAGAATGTGTGTGTGTGGGGGGTATATACCAGAAGGGTTGGAGGGAGGAAAGGGAAGATGGTAAATGATGTAATTATAATTTTATTTCAAAAAAATTAAAAAAAAAAAAAACCAAAAAACAAAAACCAACCCAGCAGGAACGGGCAGTGGGCACAATGTCCCACTACTAGCTGAGCAGCTGCTGGCAGCTGACTGGGCAGGAAAAGAGAAAGGCAGGGTTCTTTAATGTGACACCAGCTATACTGGGCACACTTTGGAGCAGGCCCCATGCCTAATACAAACTGGACTGAGTGGGCTTAGAAAGACGGAGAGAAACAGCAGCGTTGGACCGGGGAGGCAGGGGGTGAGCTCTGGGAGGAGTTGGGAAGAGGAAATGAACAGAATCAAAATACACGGTCTGAAATTCTTAAAGATTCAATAAAATCACTACTTTCCCAAAAAGTGTACATTCAGGCAAGGGGTACAGAGCAGTGGCAGAGCATGTGGGGCCCTAGGTTCGATTCCCAGTACTGCAAAACCAAACCATGTCTAAAAATGAATGTGATTATTTAAATATGTAGCAAACTTCAGAGGCTCTGAATAACTTGACTGAAGAGTTTCAGCCAAACAGAACCTTTGGGGTGGGAGGGGGGAGGTGTGTGTGTGGGTGTTGTAATTAGTGACTGTGAACACCCACCGTCTTAAAAGAATTTTTAACAGATTTTTACTGACGGAACTACAAAAAGAATCCCACAGACGAGTGCAGAACCGATTCCATGGGTGCCGGTTGCATGTGTGTGTTTTATGAGTGTGTGTGACCTCAGTTCCCAGGCTCGGGACGATCTCCTCAGACAGCCTAAGGAGAGAGATGACCACCAGGGAGGCAGCAAGGATGAAGACCTCCTATAACCTTAAGGCTCCCCCTGCTGTTGGGAAGCGAGATGACACCGAGAAGATTTGTCTGAAAGCATGACTTCTGTCTTGGAGCCCAGAGCTTTGTGGAATAAGAGGTAACACTGGGTTCACACTGAAAACCAGGTAGAACCGGATGTAACACCTCTCCATACCGGTCAAGCACCTGGGAGGAAAGCTAACTGTATGTAGGCGCACCCCACCGTGGAACAATGGAGCCTTGGGTCTCACCTGCTCCGCCTTTACCATCGATACCGGATGTCTCACGTAACCGGGGGACTCGGGGTGGACGATGCCATGTGAGCCGGGTATCACAGGGTTCAGGTTGAGTGAAGGCTGACAGCGAAGCTGAGGGTCTGCACAGGGGAGGGTGGATGGCTTTGGATTGACCATGGCTGCCGGGCTGATGAGAAGGTGAGAAGCAGATGCCAGGGTGGACAAGCCGAAGTTCATGGGTCCGGGGTTTGGGTGAGTGCCTGGGGCTGAAGAAATGGGTCCGGGTATTGCGGGAGAATAGAGAACTGGAAAGGGGCCCAGGCCCGGGGATTGCAGGAACATGCAGGGTACACCGAAGGATGGCAGCTGAGCTGGGGAGGGTGCCACGGAGTGGGGAGTCTGGGCGCCTGGTAAAACCATGTTAAAACCATTTAACCCTGAAAGAGAAGGAAAACAAGAGTGAAAAATCACAATACAGGATTCCACTCACGGTTACATCTCCAGTGGCGTCCGTGCTCATCAGTGACGGAGGGAGGACCTCTCCCTCGGCCCCTGCAGCTGACGGGGCAGCTATCACACAGGCGCTAAGACTGCACGGTCAGCATTTCCCTGCAGGGTCTTGGTTTTTGAGTCAGGGTTTCCCTGTGTAGTCCTGGGTGCCCTGGGACTCCCTCTGTTGACCAGTATGGCGGTTTGAACAGGTTTGGCCCACATAGAGTCTTGTGTCTGAGTGCTTCTTCCACAGGGTGTGGCACCATCAGGAGGTGTGGCCTTGTTGGAAGAAGGATGTATCACCGTGGGGTCGGGCTTCGAGGTCTCCTATGCTCAAGCTGTGCCTAGTATAACAGTTTCCTGCTGCCTGCTCACTGCTAGGTTACTGGCCATGCTAAGGGGCTAAACTTACTCTGAAACTGGAAGCCAGCCCCAAATTAAATGTTTTAAATAAGAGTTGTCATGGTTATATGGTATATGGTCTCCTCACAGCATTAAACCCTAGCTAACACTGGCCTTGAACTCACAGAGGTCTGCCTGCCTCTACCTCACAAGTGCTGGGATTAAAGAGTATGCTGCCACCACCTGGTGGCCAATGCCTGTGGAGGACTCTTTTTATTTTACTTTTTCTCTGTGGCTGTGCATACTCATGTGTGGACGTGGACACCCAGGGACATGAGAGGAACACTTTGAAAGCTGTGTCCTCATCTTCCACTGTGAGGCAGGGGCTCTTGTTCTTAGTGCCGGGCCGTGTACAATCACCGACACACTCTCACACTAGCATGCTGAGCCAGTGCCAGATTCGCTTGAGTCAGTCAAAAAAACAATCAATGAAGGTATCTTTTAAATATGCAGTTTCTACATCATATAAAGTGTAATGGGCGAACAAACACACCCCTCCCGCCCCCCATCTATCCCACGTATTTTATTTCCTCTGTAGTTGGTGAATGGAGACCTACAGTCTCACCCTCCATTTAAGGAGGCCAGGGATGAGACAGGTACACATCAAGGAACGTCTCCGATCAGGTGACACTGGCAACGAGGTGAGCAGTGTGAAGGCGTCGGGGACCCTTTACCTGCGGGAGACTGCACATACAGGTACTGCATCAGGGAGGGGTCTTTGGTGATCTCGTTTTCGTTGGAAGGCTTTTCAGTGTCTGGATTTCTTGCCAGGTTTCCACATTCAGAAGCAACGTAGCAGTTTGGGGCAGCCTTTCCTGTAACTTCTTCTGCAGCAGGGAGCTGACCCTTAACACAGGCGTCGTCCAGGGGTGGAGAGCTCCCGTTCCCCATGGTCACAGGACAGGCAAGGTCTGTGGAACTTGAGGGTTTCTGAGGACAATCAAACCAGAAGGCAGAAGAGCCAACCAAGTGAAAATTCCAGTCATCAGTTTCGGAAGAGTTTTCTTAAATTATCGACCACACAGACAAGAGAACAGCCGTGTGCCATTTGGACTAACGGCTCAGTAGTTTTGATTCTATTTATAAGTCCAGTAGAGAAACGGGAGTGTATGTATGTGTAGGCTTATGGCGCCTAAACACAGACAGGACAGAGATTATGGTAATACCAACTGGTCATGGCATTCAGAGTATGAAGGAGAAGCCTCTATGCTGGTAACCCTCAAGGAGTGTTGGAGCTGTAGTCTCTCAGCTAGAGTTATATTGGGACCTCTGGGCCAATTTATAGCTATGAAAATTACATAACAATTCATAACAGTAGTAAAATTACCATTACAAAGTAGCAAAATTAAGAATAATTTTATGATCCACCACAACATGAGGAACTGTATTAAAGGGTCGAAGCATTAGAAAGTCTGGGAACCACTGTTTTAGGGTTCTAAAGATGTGGGCTGGCCCAGAGCCACCTTGGTGTCCGAAACACGTGCTTGTGAAGCCTTGCATGGTTTTCTTCTCCTGCAGTTTATAAATAAACATTTGATTTGCTTTCCCCTAAGTTAGTTCTTTGACAATTTCACGCACGTACACAATCCACTCTGGCTATTCTGAGAGATGCCTCTACCTGCCTGTATCTCTCCTGTTAGCCAACTTACCGGTGGCTCCGTACATTTCTAATCCAAAGCGCTGGGCTATATATAAAATCAGAAAAAAAAAAAAATTGGCAAGAGAAAGGTAGAATTTTTTTTTTTTAAATTAGTAAGACTATTATCTTTTTTTTTTTTTTTTTTTGGTTTTTCGAGACAGGGTTTCTCTGTGTAGCCCTGGCTGTCCTGGAACTCACTTTGTAGACCAGGCTGGCCTCGAACTCAGAAATCTGCCTGCCTCTGCCTCCCAAGTGCTGGGATTAAAGGCGTGCGCTACCACTGCCCTGCGGGACTATTATCTTAATTACTGGAGTAATCCATGCCGTGTGCCTGGCCTACCCAGACCCGAAGGAAGTGTTGTGAGAAAGCACTCTGGTTGTTTTTTAGTCTCTTTTGTTCTTTTCGTTCTGGAACTAAGGATCCAGGATCTCTGGGCAGTGAAGAGAGCTGACCCAGTCCAGTCCCAGTTCTCCAGAGACATCCATATTCCTGGCTCGGGAACCCCACTGTTTCCAGAGCCCAAGTGGTTTCGGGGGGGTGGGGGTGGGCACTTTTATAAGTGTGACTTCTTTCTTTTAAATAAAAATAAAATTTTTCTTATGATTATTTTGGGAAAGCCAGTCTGGTGCTTCATGAGATATGTGAGGAACACATGAAAATGTAGTCCTATTCCAGACTAGACTGACTGAGGGCATGTGACTTCATTAAACTCATAGCGAACGAGATGGCACCAGACGCATTCACCCATACTCCCTTACCTTGGGCATAACTAGGGATAAGGGGCTGTCTTCAAATTCCTGACTTTGTCTTTTCATGGCGGGCTCGTCCTCCTCCTCCTGAGGATCCCTCTCCTCACACAGGCGCTTCTGAGCAGAGGGTGTCACTGACAGGTCAGCTGGGACATCGGAGCCACCACCATCTTCCTCTGACCTTGACTCTGGGGACAGTCCCTCCTGCACACTCCCATACAGCATGAAGAGTTGGGTGGAGGGCACGTAGACCAGGGGCTGGCCCGCGAGCAGAGCTGGCTTTAAGTTCTCTGCGTCGGAGGTACCTACTTGTCCGCTTGGACCATTCTGCGCAGAGAAGGCCGGCAAATCTGTTTGAGCAACAGAAAATACCGGCTGGGCTAAAGGCTTGACACAGTATTCGGAGTCCATGGATAGGGCGGGGTCCAAGATGCTTGCTGGAGGCACTGCTGTGTTACTGACAAAGGCTTCCCCCCTGAAATAAAAAGATACAATGTATGCCATCAAGTCTCTGAGCTCTGCCATAGTGCCCCATCCTCAGCTTCCCAAGCCAGAAGGGACACAAGTCTGCCTAGATGATGTTCAAATGTCCTCCCTTGTCACACACAGAGGCAGACCGGGTGACTCTGGATGGGTCGCTAGGGATGACATGAGGTGCCAATGTGCAAGAGATGTTGGGGCTCTTGGGTGACCCCAGACACTGGTTCCTCCCTAGCTACTTATTGGTTATCGAGTATCAAGCATTCGGCCCTGAAGCATAAAATACTATATAGTCATAGCTACTCTCATTCCCGTTTATTACCGAGGAAAACCTGAGCCAAGCTCAGAGGTCTTAAAGATGTGAAGCTGAGCCTTGTCTGCAGTTGTCAAAGGTCTGATTGATGGGTAAGGGCCAGGTTCCCAGTCACTGGGAGAGCATGGGTAGAGGGGAGTCTGGGCCAGACTGATGTAAAGGAAAGCTAGTCTAGTTTGCCTAGAATTCAGTGCGGGATGGGGAGTGGGCAATGAGGAAGTAAACTTAGCTACCAGCTTGGAACTTTGTTATTCTTCTCTGAGTTTGCTCAGTATTACTAACTAGTTCACGTGTTGAACTAGATTAACCTCTGGTAAGAAGAGGATGTGGATTTCTGTTGGCTGCCACAGATCAGACACACTTTACCCAGGGTCAGCTTTGCAAAGATGAGTCATTCTCTCCAACTGTGGTCTCCCTAGGTAAGGAATTGAGCTCTGAAAGTCACCAGGCTGCAGCGAGTCCATCAACCACTAACATGTTCGCCAGCAACGTCAACCCCTTCCTCTCCACCAGGAAGCTCACTGCTTCTGGATGCCATCGGATGTCTCTGACTACTATGTCATGGTCTTACACTGTGCGCTGTCTTCTGTGTTCAGCCGACAGGGCTCCGACCTGAACCTCAGCAGATGGGAACCACCACACACTCCTTTGTTCTGCAACCTGACCGTCGGGAGACGGTGTCTGCTTCCCACCTTTAAAAGTCCCACAGTTTTTACATATTAAAAGTTCAATCCCTTTAAAATATCCAGTATCTCTTAAAATACAAAGTACTTTAAAATTCAAAGTCTCTTACATGTGGGCTTCACTAAAAAACTTCCTTCAAGAGGGAAAAATATCAGGGCACAGTCACAATCAAAAGGAAAAATCTCCAACCATCCAATGTCTGGGATCCAACTCACGATGTTCTGGGCTCCTCCAAGGGCTTGGGTCACTTCTCCAGCCATGCCCTTTGTAGCATACATGTTGTCTTGTAGGCTCCAGCTGCCTGTACTCCATTGCTGCTGCTGTTCTTGGTGGTCATCTCATGGTACTGGCATCTCCAAAATGTTGCTGTCTTCCACTGTAACTTGGCTTTAACAATAGCCTCCCATAGGCTCTCTTCATGGTGCTAAGCCTCAAGTCCTTTGCATGACCCCTTCAGTCCTGGGCCATCAATTGCAACTGAGGCTGTACCTTCACCAATGGCCTTCTATGGCCTCTCATAGTGCTGAGCTGCTCTGCGTGACCCCTTCATGCCTTCAAAACCAGTACCACCTGGGTGACTCTTACACATTACCAAGTCCCACTGTAGCAAGAGGTACAACCTTGGTTATCTCTGGAGCACAGCCTCTGTGCTCTCAAAAAACACTTCCCAGAAGTTGTCACCTCAATGATGCTGGTCTCTTTTTAATCATCACTAATTTCTTAGCTCCAGCTAACCAGCATCAATAGTCCCAGTAATGCCAAGTTTTTGCTTTAGTAGTTCTGGTATCTTGTTAATCACAGCTGATTCTTCAGCCCCAGCTGAAGCTAACCAGCTAACCAGATCCACAGAATCTTCACAATCAAAACAGCAATGGCCCTGAAAAGAGTCTTTAATTTTCCCTCTGAAATTTCACAAGCCAGACCTCCATCTTCTGCACTGTTCTCAACATTATCTTCCAAGCTCCTACACAACATCTCGCAGAGCTCTTAACAACGATTGGATCTTTAAGCCCAAAGTTCCAAAATCCTTCCACAGTTCTCCCCAAAACATGGTCAGGTTGTCACAGGAATACCCCACTCAGCTGGTACCAATTTGTCTTAGTCAGGGTTTCTATTCCTGCACAAACATCATGACCAAGAAGCAAGTTGGGGAGGAAAGGGTTTATTCAGTTTACACTTCTACACTGCTGTTCATCACCAAGGAAGTCAGGACTGGAACTCAAGCAGGTCAGAAAGCAGGAGCTGATGCAGAGGCCATGGAGGGATGTTCTTTACTGGCTTGCTTCCCCTGCTTGCTTCCCTTGCTTTCTTATAGAACCAAGACTGCCAGGCCAGAGATGGTCCCACCCACAAGGGGTCTTTCCCCCTTGATCACTAATTGAGAAAATGCCCCACAGCTGGATCTTATGGAGGCATTTCCTCAACTGAAGCTCCTCTCTGTGATAACTCCAGCTGTGTCAAGTTGACACACAACCAGCCAGTACAGCACCCTAACTACTAACCTCAGCCAGGAAGACCTTCTTCACTGAACCTACATTAGTTCCTATTGTGTGTCTGGGAGATGCAAACCCTCTTGAATTTCAACATTTTTGCCAATTGGACCTTTACTCAAATGCTTCCTTTTTATTTATATTTGGTTGAGAGACTTTTAAAATTATTTTTATACACGTGTGTGAGTGCAGGTGCCATGGCCTGTGTGTGATGGTCAGAGGGCAATTATTGGGAACCAGGGGCTGAACTTGGGTCATCAGACTGGGTGGTTATAGCCTTTATCCTCACGATGCCCTCTCGCCTCCGAAATGCTTCTTACTAATGATATTTCATTTAACTATCCTGTCTGGACAAATGGCAGCTACACTAATTAGCATTCTGCGTCTCTCCTCAGCCCTGCTGCATAGTCTGTTTCTTCCCACGCCTGCTGTTAAAATTCTCTCATCCCTTCTTTACTGCACTGTCTAAGATACCTTAAAAATCACATCGCACATTTAACTCAGGGGGGGTTTCCGATCAGCTGTCACATGCGAGCTGTATGAACTCGGACCACTTATTCAACATCTTGGGACTGTTTCTTCCCTCTTTAATGAGGATAGATATCTCAGCCTCTGAAAAGGCTGCTGGGCTGGTATTATAGAGGGTAATAAATATGACGGCTTCTGGAAAACACCCAGTGTTTGTTAGATAACCGAGCTACGGTCAGGAGAAAATAAGGTTAGTACATGTGAGCTCTTCTCAGCATGTTGGTCTCTTCCATTTTGCTTCCTTTACGCTACGGTAACTTAGGGGGCAATTTCCAGGCATCTGTGCCATATTACATCAGGGTTGGCACATAGAAGATGTGTTAGTCCTTCATAAAAAGAGCGGCTTAAAAAAAAAAAAAACATTTTGCGATGGATGGATTTCAGTATGGCCAAAATTAACACTAAGAAATAGAAGAGAACACACTCTGGGTTCTTGAAGACTACTTACTGCGAATTATCTTCTACTTTCTGTCTGTAGATGGCTGCCAGACTTCCAATTTCCAGGGAATAAGCTGACCCTGGAAGGGAACGTGAAGTTTAGCAAATACAGAGGGAGCCTTCCGTGTGCAGATATACACAACAGAGACCATTCCTCACAGCGTAGGGATTGTGAAAGCTACCTCAAATCTGTTTGGGTTTTGTTTCAAAAAGGGCAATCTCCAGAAGTCAGCTGTGGGTGGTGATTCCAGGTCTCATTAAGAAGAAGCAAGAAAGCAAAACACGTCTTGTTGCCCAAGTCACTAACATCTGGGATATATCAAGGAGGCCAAGCGTAGCAAGCCGATTGATCAAGGCTGACTGGATCAATTTCAGGCGTGGGGCTATGCTCACACACTGTGAAGTCAGCATGTCTTTTGCAGCCAATAATTGTTTGACTTCAGGCAAGTCAAGCTAGCAGTTGGAAAAAAAAAGTCGCGTGGGTCTAGAGAGATAATTTGAAAATGCCTGCATATCGCCAAGGCTATTCCTCCGTGGCAACCAACGGACTCCAAGGGCTAACCAAGGGCAGTTACCTTGTCTTTCTCCCTGTGGGCTGCTGGGCTCTGAGCTCACTTTTCTCTGTATCTTCTCAGACATGTGAACCGTGTCAAAGGAACCGTACCGCACCAGCCTCTCTTTTGCACACACTCGGATCTGGCCGTATGCTTCCTTCTTCAAATCCGGTAAGATGGATGCAGAGACGTCCAACAGTTCTTCATCTAGAGGGAGAGACAGAGAAATGGAGTGCCGCTCTACAGCTATAACCTTGGGTCATCTCTTTAAGGGATGCTTCCAGGGGCCTGGAGAGATGGCTCAGTGGTTAGGAGCACTGGCTGCTTCTCCAGAGAACTCAGGTTCCGTCTCCACGTGGTAGCTCACAACTGTCCGTAACTCTAGTTTCGGGGGACCTGACACCCCCAAACAGGCATTCATGCAGGCAAAACATCATTGCATATAAAACAAAAATAAATAAACTAAAAAAGAGAGAGATGGCTTTGAACTTAAAATTGAAGTGGAGTTACCCTATTTAAAGAAAAGTTAATGAGCTATCTTAAATCTTAATTTCTTTCCATGTACTGGGAAAAGAAAAGTAGCTAACTATAAAATGAGAGTGAATCCATATGTACCTAAAATTATTCTAAGGGCAATCAAAGTGGGGCAAGATGTTCTTCAACCCGAGTTAGAACAGGCCCTAGCATTCTAATGCTCCGTTAGGGTCCAACAGCAAAGGCAACCCAACCGTGCTCGGCTCCACACGCGTGTTTTGAGATTCACTTTCAAGATGAATCAACCTCTCTTGTCGAAGCTCCAGGGCAATGCAGAAATGAATCTGAATTTCCTACTCGGCCTTTTTCATCTCTTTCTTACGCACGTAGGGGCCTGGTTACCAAGTGACCAAAGGAATAAGGTCGGCAGCCCTCAAGGCTGAAGGCTGGGGATGGAGATCATTTTATGCTTCAGGGTGCCAGCGTGAAGTCAAGTTGGAAAGTTCTGTAACTTGGGCAGCTATCCCTGCCATCTGAATCGCCATTCTCGCCTTGGCTGTTTATTTCTTATAAAGCTCAAAGCGTACCTATTTTAATTATAAATCTGATTTAACCCGCTGAAAAGTCCATCTAGCCCTTTCAGAAAATTCACTTCCACCTCATACAGCTTTGAAACTGAGTGAAAAAGGAATCTTTACGGCTTTCACTTTCCTGTAACAAAAGCCCGAATATATGTTCCTTTTATTAACAAAACATCAGAAAATAAAACAAAAAGAACAAAAGAATGGGTCAAGCCAGTCTTCGGGGACCATATTTGCCTGCTCTCCTGAATCAAATAAAACACAGAGCTGAAATGAACACACCCGTGGCTCTCAGGATGGGGAAGACAATGACTCCTTAAAGCAGAAATAAACTTAGGCGAGCTTTGACGGCCCTGACTGAACTGCCTGAAGGATGTTTCTAGGTTGGGGTGAAGGGAACCTGATAGTTTCCCCCGGCCGAGGGCGCCCCTGGGAGAACTAAAGCATTATGGCAGCCCGAGTTCACAAGGCAGAATCCTGAAGAGGACAAACCAGGAGACAGACTGGGGGGAGGCGCTGGGGGGCTGGGAAGGGCTCCCCAAAGCACTCAGTGCCGTATGAGAAGTCAGAACAGTACGGGAGGTCAGGGAAGGAAGCACTGGGAAGGGGGCATTGTTGACTAAACGTTACTGCCTCAGCAGTGGGAAAGTGGTCTAGTCTCCTGTTCATACAGGCTACGTTTTCTCTCCTTATCCGAGGACAGGTTGATTCCAGAGTTTGGCTGCTGTAAACAGAGCTGTGACAACCTTGAGTGCAGATACCTCCTCAATACACCAGTCTCGGTTCCCATGGCTACTAGTGGCACTGTCGGACGATGCAGTAGCTTCTGCTCTCATTTCTGAGGAACCTCCATCTTGCCTCCTGTTATGGCTATACTACTTTGCAATCCTAGCAGTGATAAGGCTTCCACTTTCTCCATAACCAAGAGTGTGCGTGATAAACAGTCATTTAACTGGAGCGAGAGACATTCCCCTGTGGTTTTGATTTCCATTTCCCATGTGACTAATGACACTCAGACATGTAACTGGTTTTACCCATCCCCCCCACCTGTTGCTTGAATTTTATAGTCTGGAAATTATTTCCCTGTCGCATAATGCACAATTATCTCCTCCCATTCTGTAGAGTGCTTCTTCACTGTTGGCTGTATCAAGTTGTTGTTTTTTTTTTTTTTTTTAAAGTTTGATGTATTCTTATTTTCCGATGTTATTTATTGACTATGCTTTGGGGATTCTACTAAAAAAATATGTTGTCAAGATTAACGCCCTGAAGCACCCCACCTGTTGTTTTCTAGAAGCTTGGCTTAATGGCATACTTTTTTTCTTTTAGTGAGATGGGGCTCCAGGGGCTTATGAAAATGTTACCATTTTCTGGGCACCATTTTTTGAAGAGACTCTTGTCACTTTTGTCAAAGGTTAGTTGGCTGTAAACAGGATTTACTTCTTGGTCTGTATTCCACTGGGCTGACTAGCAAGCAGACTGGTTCTGTTTGGACACCCTAGCTCTAGGCTCTAGCACGGTCTGGAGTCGAGGACTACCATCCTGTCTGGGTCCGCAGTCTGCAGTAAGGCTCTGAAGTGAAGTATCATAATGCTTCTGGCTTGCTGGTTTGGGCTCAGATTTTTTTTTTCCCCCATTTTGTTTTGAATGTCTATAGCCTTGCCACGGGGAATTCAATATGTAGACTAAGCTGGCCTAGAACTCACAAAGATCCACTTGTCTCTGTTTCCCAAGAACTGGGATTACAATTTTGAGAAGCTGTGGTCAATTCCTTTTACCAGGTTGGCAGTTGTAGATACATCCGCCCTTTGGTAAAATTTGTCTGTAGGGATTTTATTTGTAGTGAACAGTGCTTCCTCGATTTCTTTCTTGTTATTGTTGTGTGCAAACATAACTCATCGTTGTCTGCTGGTCTGCAATCTATCTGAATCCACTTGCTGCTTCTAACAGGTTCGGTGGTGACTAGGTTTCTTCCTCTACCTAAAGTCATGCTGTTTGAAAACGGTCATTTCATCATCCCTTCCTTTCTGACTTACGTCTCAGTCCTGAGGATCTAAAGGCTTCCACTGCTATGCTGGGTAAGAATGGTGGGAGATTTAAGACGGTAGCTAACATTTCTTTTCTACTACTGTTCAGCTCTTCTCTGGTTTTCACTTGCCTCATTAAGTTGTTTACTTGAAACCCGATTTTGCTAAATGTAGGTGCTTAACTGTTACAAACTTCTTTCTTGTTACTTCTGCTGTCCCATAGATTTTCATGTCATACTTGCCTTGCATTTTTAAAAAAAAAGTTTAAATATCCCCTTTGATCTTTTCATTGATGGGATATCAAGGGAGTATTGTTTAATTTCAATGTATTTGTACAACTTACAAAGTTCTTTTGTTGACGTCTAGTTTGATTCCTTTGTGGTCAGAGATGATACTATATTTATTTATTAGATACACATTTATTTATTTATTTGAACTGTTGAGATTTGTTTTGTAGCGTGGCACGTGACCTTAGAGAAGCTTCCTCATGCTGATGGGCCTATGTACTCTATAGCTGTCAGATGAAATGCTCTATAAGTGACTGTACATTTACTCTAACAGTGAGCTCCGTGTGGATGTTTCTTTGGTGATAGTTAACATCTGGCCGCCACACCCACTGCTGAAGGCAGGGACGCCTCCACTATTCACTCTTTTCTTGACAGTCTCTCTCTACATAGCCCTGGCTGGCCTGAAACCGACCTTGTAGATCAAGGTAGCTTCGAACTCACAGAGATCACTTGTTTCTGCCTCTGAAATGTTGGGCTTAATGCCACCCGCCACTACTGTGGCCTCCCTGCCTTGAGATCTAATGATGTTGGCTTTCTATACTTGCATACTTTGGGTGTACATAAACATTTACATTTCTGGTTGAATTGCTCCTTTTGTGATTAAATGCCCATTGTGTCTTTTTACCATTTGTGATACAAAGCTTACTTTATCTGATGTGAAAATATAGCTACTCCTCGTCTCAGCCCCTGTCTCCTTGGCACATCTCTCTCTTCTTCTTCTTTGCTCTTCATGGCCTTGGTGTACCCATTCAGCGAGCTTTATCTTGATGGGGTGGGGGAGTGGTGGTGGTGGCATCTGTGTGCATCCCCTGTCAGTGCTGACTGGACATACGTTTATCATCCTGTTCACTATTTTCTGGTTGTTCTGAGCATCTCCCACTTTTCCTCTTTGAGGTTTGGCTTTCTATATTAATAAGGTCGGATGCTCTCCAGAGGCCCCGGATGGGTCCCTTGAGCTGGGTTAAAGGTGTTTGCTATGGAGGTGTGGGTCTCCTCACTGGTTCTCAGACACACAGTAAGTGTTCTTATCCCCTCTCTGACTCTCACTGCATTCTCTCCTGGTGTCGTGCCCTGGTTGAGAGGTGGGCTGGTCCAATGGGGATGCCACTTGACACCTGTGCGTTCAGATCTGATGATAACATCCCTGAGAGGCGTTTCTGAGGTCCTGTCTCTTAGATTTTATGTGTGTGTCTGAGCGATGCTTGAGATTGGATTTCTCTATCATCCTCAAGATTTGAGGACTTTCCAGCACTTTCTACAGTAGAGACAGATTCCCAGGCCCTGCCCTTCCCTTCCGAATGCCACCATACGAATGCTTGTTTACTTCTGGCTGAGTAAGTCTCAAACGCATGAACTTTTTTTCTTTTTCTTCGTTTTCCTTTGTTTTTAACCTGTCCTGTTCAAAGGATGTCAAGTTCACAAATTCTCTGTGTAATCTATTTTGTTGTTGGGCCTCTTGACTTGTTTTTTAAATTATTATTTGGCTCGAAGATTTCCCTTTGGTTTTTATTTGATCTCCTGCTCCTTGCTAAGTTTCTTATGCACATGATTATCTAGTTTCCTAATTCCATCGAATCGTTCATATGCTTTCACGGCTCATTAAATTTCTTGGAATTACGCTTTTGAATTCTGTCAGGTAATTAAGTTCCTTTTCTTTGTGGAGTCCGTTGCTGAATTTACTATGTGGTTCCATTACATCTTAAAAATGTTTCTCTCGTGTGTTGGCTTGGATGTCTATCCAGCTGGCAGAACCACCGACTACCAGTTTTACAGGGTGGTTTCTACAGCGGGGCTTTTTCCTGGCAATCTGTGCAATGGCAGGCTGTTTAGCGTAGGCTCCAGGCAGATGTTTTAGTCATGCAACTTCTTCAGTTGTAATCAACATCTGCAACATATGTGGGTGTCTTGGAGGTTCACGCTGCAGAGCATGTAGAACTAACTCACTGCCAGCTGACAAGCGGCTCTCTCGGGGGAAGCGTGTTTGCTTGCAGCTCTGCAGTGGATCTGGATGTGGGGTGCCCGTCTGTTCCGTGACAGAGGTCATGCTGTCCCCGAGGGTCTGGCTAAGTGCAGGAGAGCACGCTTAGGAGCAAAGTGCCTGCTAATATTTGAGCATTGCAAATAAGCAGAACTCATCAGGGCTCCTGTGAGTATCTGAGGGCTGCAGGGGTGGATTTGCAGGCCCTCTGGAAGCTAATATACTCAGGACCAGCTCACTGGCAGGTTCCTGGTCTGATAATAGGTAGGTGGGGTCCAGTCTGCTTCTTAGAGATTCCTTGGGAGGAAACTGAGAACAGAGTGTGTCCAGTCGCTACCTGGGGCCGGAGGAGAATGAGCAAGGTCACAGAACTGGTTTCTAGAAGTCTCAATGGATTGGTGGCTGCTTTTAAGGGTACGGAGGAGTGGGTCACTCTTCCCAGCGGGGCCTCTGTGGGTCAAGCTTCTCAGAGGCTTACTGTTACTATGTCATTGTGGGCCTTAGCCACTAGCTGGTTGCTGGGATGCTTCCTGTAGCTAGGGGTGGGCCGATATGAATGGTCAGGTGGTTCGAGGGCAACAGGAAGTTAGGAAGAGCCAGCCACCTGTTACAGAGGGACCTCTGTAAACTAAGCTATTCAGTGTGGGTTGCTCAGGGAACTTCCAGGGGGGCTACCAGGCTGGTTCACAAGGCCGAGCTGGCAGACAACATCCTGGCTGTGTGACTTGAATTTCGAGATGGTGGGTGGGCTCTTTCCTTGACCTGTGTGGGCTGCAGGCTTTTCTAACACGTATCAGGCATCTGGTGAGTGCAGACTGCTGGGTCCTTATGCTCATTCTCCCTGGATCAGCACTTCACAACTTGTGGGGCGCGACCCCTGCGGGTCAGTTTGTGACAAGGAAAATATATCCTGCATTTCAGACATCTACCTTATGATTCGTAACAGTAGCAAAGTTAATAGTTATGAAGTAGCAATAAAAATCACTTTATGGGTAGGGGTCACCACAAAGTGAGGCACAGTATTAAAGGGTTGAAGCACTAGGAAGGGTGGGGACCACTGCCCTTGATTCAGGGTTGGTTAGGAGACTGGCTGCAGATGCTGTGCTGTGCTGTGCTGTGCTCTGTGTGTGTGTGTGTGTGTGTGTGTGTGTGTGTGTGTGTGTTAACTTGCACCTTTCCAAGTCTATCTTCATGGCCCTCAGAGCTCTGCTACACATCTGACCCCACTGCATTTCAGGGAGGTCGCTGGTTCCGCTTTTCCTTGTTTTGATTCTTAGTTGAGGGGGGAAGCAACGCTGGAGTCTGTCTATAAGCAGCCATCTTGCTGATGTCCCTCTAGAGGGCCATTTTAGGTAGCAGAGTCACTGACCAAAGTGCAGGCACGTAAACACATGACACTAAAGACCGGGACACTGGAACAAGAAGCCTTGAACAGCCACATCTAGGAATGAGTCCACTGGAAAACCCATTTTTTTTTTTCCTTTTCGTTGTTGTTGCTGTTTTGAATATACACAAATGACTACAAATGCCTCGAACACCCATTTTCAAGTGATAAATAAATTTTAGTGGCATGCAGATTTACAAATACGGAATCCACGAGTGGTTTTTTTTTTTTTTTTTTTTTAAATCTAGATCCTAATGTTATCAGGGAATCAGAGAGCTGTATCTTTTATAAGTCCTACTTATAAATTTATGCCACTAACGCCAACATTGAACAGGCAATTTAAAATATATTTAAAATAATTATCTTAAAGGCTTGTGCCCAGGCAGCAGAGCTACATGGAAAGTTCCTTTCACAGAAGATCCAGCCCCCAACCGCCCAGATGTTAACTGTGAAATAAACACCTGTGATGATGGTTTAGCAGAATCATGGTGTATTTAACCTTTTAATGAAATTACCTAAAAGGTAGTGACTATGTCCCCACTAGACTTAGAAGCTCCCTGCCTTATGTCATGCTAGTTTTGAGTAATTGATTGTAGCTTTTTAATCTTATTTGAGATTTCCCTGTAGAACGACGGTTTGTTTTGCCTATGTAGAAATAACCCAGGTTCAGAAGTGTCACTTTAGACCTTCAGGCTTAAGCTTTCAGGAAAAAAAGTTCCAGAACAAAATAAAAAGCTCACAAGTAGGTATACTTTAACAGGTACAGAAACCCATGGGCTAAGCTTCTAGTATTTTCCTTTCTGGTGTGTATGTGGCAACCCGCACTGATGTTTTCTGGATCGTAATTACTGTTCCAAGAGTGAGGTCATCAGCCGAAGGTTCCGTGTGACATGGAGAACGGGAAAAGGTCAGTTTTGCTGTCTACATATAGAATTAGGAAAAGGAATATACCAGAGTTCCTTATCAAATCATCGCATCTCCTTACCAATGGAGCTGAAGTCCACAGGCCCGATCCACTTGAAGGCTGGTTTCCGGCCTCGCTCTTCTGTTACGTGAACTTTCTTTATCAGAGCCAGGCTGGTCAGAACATTGGCTATGTCATAGAGCCTCCGTACCTTTGCTTGAAGAAACACAAGTACTGTCATGCCACGGGTAATGCCGTTACATCTCAATTTAGGTGACAGGGAAGGTCCCTTGGCTACCACATAAACCTCCGGAGGACAGGCAGTGTGAGATTAGTGGCTCTGTCGTGATTATCACTCAAGATCTATGTCCCTGAATCCTCTGCAGACACACAACGTGTCTTCCCCTCCCGGAACTTCACATCTCAGGAATCCTGTGCTGATAAGCAGGGGGCTCCACTATAGCAAAACTACTGGGCAAATAGGCTGAGATTGAAGGCTTAGTGAATATATAACTCTGGTATGTGGGCAGCACACCAGTGTCCTGAGTACATTCCCCTACCCCAGCTCCCCGCTCCAGCAAGAGGTAGTGACACCTGCCTGACAGGCAGCTGGCCTGTGAAAATGACAGGGACTCCCTGGGCAACCAGTGAAGCCATACTTCTGGGTACATAGAACGCCTGAGATTCAAGGTCACGAGGTATAGTTGTGAAAAAACAGCAGCTGCTCACCTAAAGCCCTAGCCAAGGGGGAGAGGCATGAGGGCATCTGAATGCCTTCTAAGGACATTGCGCGTATGAAAGTGGGGAGGCACAGAAAGACAGAAGAGGCGCATTAAAAAACCAAAACCCCAAAACAAACAAACAAACAAAACAAGACAAGATAGCGTGCCTACTTTTCTATTCAAGAAATGAATAAAGGGTCTGATGGCCACTTGATGTCGAGGTCGCTGCCAGGGCTGGAATTTATCTTAACCGTCTCACCCACCGGGTGGCCATTATTCTAGCAAAACCCCAAAAGGCGACTGGGGAATTCACTAGTGCGTATGAACCCTGCTGCAAGGCTCTCGGGGGAAGGAAGGTGCGTGGGTGTGGCACCGAGAGACTCTCTCCCTTCCGAGACAGCCCTACCCCCACCCGGTCCCCCAACCCTGAGCGTTCCTTGCCTGCTTACCTGTAGACAACTTTCATTTCCACCCTTCAGAGAAGTAGGCGGGGGAGGGGGAAGAAAGGGGAAAGAACACTCAGACAGTCTGCTTGGATGTAGTGTCAGCATAGAGAAATGCACACACCCTCCCTGGCCTGCGCTCTCCGGGTGCGTTCTGCCTCCCTGTCCTCGGTAACCTTGGAGTAAGGGGTCTGCCTTGGGTTTGGTGGGGGTTCTATTAGATGATTGACCTCTTAAAGCGCAGAGGGCTTTTGTGAGCACAAGGAATATGTTTCTCCTAAACCAGCACTGTCAATAAAAACCCTCTTCTGTACATATTTATTTCAGCATCTGCCGCCTTCTCTTTTTGTGCGGCTACGTGGATTAGGTGACGGCTCTTACTTTTGAATTTGCTGTGGTCCGGGGTATCTTGGCTTTCTTCTATGAGGATTTTGGCAGCTACATCCAGGGTGACAATCTTGGTTTTGGAGACGAGGAACAGCATGACAAACTTCTGGCTCATAATTCTTAAAGATTTATCTTTTCGACTGTTTGCAGATGCTAAAAAGGGAGGAAAAAAAAAATCATTGTAACATGAATTTACCACAAGAAAGATTTCGCTACCAGTTTTCCAGAGCTATCTCGCCCCGCCAGCACATGGAAGGATCATCCAGTGACAGGCAGAAGCCTGCTGGACGCACATCACAAAAATAAGCCCATAAAGAAATCAGAAGGCTTTTCCTGCATCTTGTAAAATGCCTATCTCGGGTGCGGACTCGGAGATGGGGATTTTCTATTGCTCATAACACTTCATATTTACATCACATGATAGAAGCCACAGAGCAGTATTTCCTTAAGCAACTTTTTGAAAAGATTAACGCAGGCAGATAAAGGGAGAGGGCTAGGGTTCAGTTGTTTTCTGAATGTCTTTCATAAGAACCCTGTTTGCGGGTAGGGGTAGTGTGTGCACACATGGAGCCCCGAGGGTGATATGTCAAATTTCAATTGCTTATCCATCTTCTTTTTGAGACGGGGCCTCTCACAGAACCCAGAGCTCACTGATTCAGCTGGATTGACTAGCCAGAGAGTCCCAGGGACCCTCTTATCTCTGCCTCTCCAGTGCTAGCATCATAGATAGGCACACGCCACTGTGCCCTACTTTATTTGGGCCCTTAGCTAGCTCCCTAGCCCAAGAACCTCATTTTCCTCTGTTATCACAGTGTCTAGAATGAACCCTAACAGAGTAGGTGCCTGCCTTTACCCAGAGAGGAAACTGATTATCGGTGCGTTGCTGTGGATGGCAGGTAGAGAATCCTGAGAGATGATCGTCTCCTCTGCCTGTATGGGGAAGAACTTCCCCGTGGGCTGGGGCTAAAAGGCATTAAGCCGGGGAGCTGAAGAAAACCACTATAATCTTCCTTCGGGGTCGAATATTGCAAGGCCGAGTGCCAGTTTGATGGCCTGGTATATACCATCCTCACAGTGAGGAGGATGGGAGACTTATGGGCACCAAGTTTACAGCGAGAAGAGGAGACATGTTAAGTTGGGGTAAAGGAAGAAAAAGGAAGATATATCTATTAAACAAAACAAAACAAAACAAAACAAAACAAAGCAAAAACTGAATGACACCAAAGGCAAGCAGGGCTTGTCTATCTGTCTGTCTTAACAGATTGAGCTACAGAGGCTGCTGTCCTTGGTCATTTACTCTAGCAAGTAACTGCATAAAATGCTTTGAGAAGATAATGGCTTTCATGTGACATCCCAAAGGCAAGCAGTATGTGGCTATTGTATATGGCTCACAGTCTAACCAGGAGAGAGGTCACCTGTGAGGCGGAGTAGGCAGCCCAGTCTGGAGCCCTCTGACCTCTGGCAGACAGAATGAGAGAGTGCCTCTCCCCGAGGGCTGTCACACTGACGCCTTGCACCGTCATTCCCTGGACCATTATTCACGAGTTTGTAACAGACTCACAAGAGGGGTAGTCGGCTTCGGAAAAATCAAGTAGGTGTGGATCTCGGGGGTCTGGAGACCCGTCTTTCCTGCGTTCTCCGAACCTATACCCCATCAGGTCCAGCTCCTTCTGCTGGAGGCAGGCCATCTGCTCCTCGTACTTCTGTTCCTCTCCCAGTCTCTGTAGGGTCCTCAGGGTTTTGGGGAGGCTGTGCCGACCGTGCCAACCATACTGATTCTTAGCCACCCGGCTGACCAGATGCAACGACTCCAGCACGTTTACGATGTCATAGATGCGTCTCCTTTCCACGCCTGTTTGCGGAGAAGAAGCCAAAATACATCATGCAAATGAGCGTTTCTGAGTATCAACTCCCGAAGGGGTCTGCGAACAGGTCTGACATCCAAGTTAATGCCCAGCGATTGTGGATAACCCATGAATCCGCCTGAGGAGGATTCAAACAGACCCTGCTGATTCTTCTTGGGACATGACAGCTGGCTGGTGGGGACTGCATTCCTAACTTGCAGACGTGTATTGGCTACTAGTCTCGTCGTTTCGACAAGATACTTGACAAACACTATGTAAGGAAGGGTTTGAGCTGACTCATAGTTTGAGGAGACAGTCCGTCATGGTGAACAGTCATGGTGGTGGGACAGGAAGAAGCGAGTACAGTTACAGTCAGGAAGCAGATGAGACGAGGCTGGTGTTCAGCTTGCCCTGACTTCTCATTTTAATCGCTTGGGGACCCTACCCCATAGGGTCGTGCTACCACATCCTGGGTGGGTCTTCCCTGCTCAGTTCAGTCTTTCTGGGGATACCCTCATAGGCCCACTCACAGTGTGTTCCTGTCATGATCCTAAATCCTGTCACATGGACAGCAACGACTAAGCATCAACTAGACTGTACCAATAATGATCCCCTCACCGGACAGTACGGGCCTTTCTTGGGAGTTCGACTGATGTGACAGTTAATAGACAAACTCTGACCAGTCTGGATGATAAACACTGCCTGCCACTTTGAACTGGAAACCCTAGATTCAAGGGTTTGGGGTCCCTGCTCATGTGCCATGGTCGGCAGTAGTTCTCCTTGTCCTCTCAGTCACCATTTGCCAACATCAGACCAACAGTGAAGCACACAGCTCAGTGTAGGCGGCTGTGTAACTCACCGCCTCTCCCTGAACGCCCCCGAGTAGGATGTTTCTTCTAATTACTGAAAATATGTATGCTAGTTAAGTGTGGAAGGCACTAGAAACAGACTCCCTGGACATGAACCCTTAGTCTGTCCCTTATAAGTGTCCCACCCTAGGAAGTTCTCTAACCTTTCTATAGTACAGTACTTATCCTATAAAATAACTGTTGACATTAATATAAAGGGTTCTCAACAGATGTTAACTTTATCTCAATATTACATGAGTTGGAGCTACCTAAAACCCCCGCTAACACGAAGAGTCACGGTAGAGGCAGACTCTAACCATCTCTGGTTTGTGACTCATCCTGTGGTGTAACAGGCCCTAGGCCTACTGTCCCCTTTGCTCTCATCTGAGTATTCACATGAAAGCCTCCAGGGGCTTTGGAGAAAACCCAATCGTCTGTAAAGATGCTCTGTTTGTCTTCACTCCCAGAAACAGACCCAGTGACGGTAGCTTTGGGCTCCTCAAAGATATAATGGGAGAGAGACACGGAATAACAAAGACACCCCTGGGATGAAGAGGGGCTTTGTCACACACGTGAAGAGGCATTTCACGGTTAATCAGAACATTTCCACTCCCGACCGGCTTGCCCCTCACCCCAGGCTCAGTGCCGGCTGCCCTGCCGGAGGGTTCTGGCAGGAACCTCTTGCGCAGGGCTGTCTGGTTCTCTTCTCCAGCCTGTTTCCGCATAGCAACACATCCTGTGTAGCCCGCACCATCCCACAAACCTTCCCATTAGAAATGTCAAGTGAACGCAACTGAGACACCCTGGGGGCGGCCATATGCCTGGCTGTTGTATCAGTCCATGCTCGATAACTAAGCTGTTTAATCTCCACCTAGTGGCCAGGAGTCTAGTCCCAAGCAGGGAAAAGGAAGGAAGAGTCTGCCAGCTTTGAGAATAAGAATTGTGCAAATGGACACTTGGTAGGTTGTTTTGGTAAAAGCCAGACGTGGTAGCCCCTTGGCAGCTTAATTGCTCTCTGTCCCAATCATGCCTAAGTTTCACAGTTTACAGAGCTGTGTACGTATAAAGTTCTACTCGCAGGTCTCAGGGCCTACAGGCTACTCGGAGGCTTGGGGCAAGGAAGGCTTTATTAAGGCACTCTGCCTCCTTTCTTCCTTTGTTCTGAGGTGGTCCTACTAATTCTACTTATAATCCTAGTTGAACATATAAAGACTTGGCGATTACTACTATTTTTTCTATAGTCTATTATTTCCCTAGGAACCGACCGAGAACACCACTCAGCTCAGTGTAAGCGAAGGCTGTTGCGTTTTCTATTCACTAGAGTTATTTCCAAGTCCTTAAGTGCTCCTTCACCAACCCCAGAGTCAAGTCTATATCGCAGCAGACTCTGGAAACTACAGCTTCAAACTCCGCACATCTCTGGGGAAATGGAGGTCTGGCGAATTAGGAGGGGGCAAGGGGTTCAGACTCAAGGCCAAGAGATGGTCACTGGGGAAAACAGTTCCAAGGGAGACACTACTTTCCCATCTCACAAGATAAGAGACGGTGGCTCGTTTTACTTAGCGTGTCTGTGTCGTCACAGGACATTGGGAATCTGTTGATCTCATCTCTGTAGTTTGGTTCCAGGCAGCTATAACGTGATGAAATCTCTTTTATCCTCCCTGGGACTGTAATTTCCCCTTATATGCCTCATCTTTGTGTTCTGCAACACTAGTACCAGTGCGAAACCTCCAGGGGAAACTGAGTGTATATGGCAGGCAGGCGGGGCCAGGGGAGACTTTATGAACCCCGATGGGAATACTATATGATCTGGTAGTTAACCCTCATTTTCTGCAAGACTGTTTTCCAAGACTCCTGCCGGGACTGAGCTAAGCTTGTTAATCTTCTCTGCCCAGCTCTGTGACCTCTCTCCAAGTTTATGTTACAGACGAGAAAAGGTTAGTAACTTTTTTAAGTTAGGACAAAGTGGGAAAGGTCAGAGCCAGGTCCTACCTGCCTACCTAGCCCCCAGTCTTCCCCTCAGAATCAAGTCTCTCCACTGACTAGGTTTCTAACAGTCAGAATCTTTTCAGCTATTAACTCAAGTGACTCCCACTGACAGCCTGCTAACTGTGCCATGCTTCTCTGGGCTATGGAACAAAGGGAGCTATGAAACACCAACTATTGGCCATTCATTTAGCTTCCTCTCCTCAAATACTCCCCCGTAGGTAAAACTTCCTTGTTTTTAAGGGGATACTCCTTAAACCTCCAGATTATCAGGGATTCTATGTAATGACTGTCAATAAGTCGATCATCCTGAAACCAAATGCAGTCCTTGTCCACTAGGGGTCTCTCTTTCAAAGTAGCTGTGTACGTGTTTACAGCTGTGCAAGGCAGCACACTTGACACGTGTGCCCGCCACAAGCGCACATGTGCATTCTTCTTTGTTAGGAAGCTCGGCTCTATGAGTTACACTGGCCTGTGCGTCCTCTGTCCTGACAGGCTTGCTGTGGCGCTCCCGGCGGAGGCAGTCCAACGCCGTGTTTTATACAGGAAGTAATACTAGCTCCAAACTCTTTGAAGCATTGTTAAAGAGCAAGATATCTACAATTTTCTTCATGAGATGGGGTCTCCCTGAGTACCCTAGACCATGGCTCCAAATTTATAGTCCTACCTCTGTCCCAAAAGTACTGGGACTGCAGGTATGTACCGTCACACCCAGCTTCTATTTTTTTAGATCCTGAAATAAGAACTTAAGATGAGACTAATCTACAATGGAAATATAAGAATATTATCTTTTATCATTAAACACATTTCTCCCCCTGTAGGATTTAGCGGCTAAACCCACTTTGTACACGCTAAGCAAATTCTCTACCACTAAGCCACAGTTTCGATCCCCACATTTTTAAGGTGAAAGACCCAGAATTTCTGCTTGGCGCTTTAGGCCTAGGCTTCCTTGAATTCCGATGAAGGGAGATTTGGTGATGGTGGAGGCAGCTCTGCCCTTAACCCCGTCCTTATCCTCTTACAGGCCCTCCATTAGTAAATGAGAGTGCTTGGTGCCTCTGGCCCACCTGAGGTAACCAGCTTCCCGCTGTCAGAGCCCGCAGGTCTCCAGGCAACAACGGGGTGATACATACCGAGACTGACGGCGACCTCATCTAGGGAGATGGTGGTTTTCTCCGTTGACAAGGGGTAGCTTGGATAGCGAGCTAGAAACTTCTGGCACAGCAGCCCCAAGCTCTTCTGTTTCCTGCTTGGCCTTTGCTTTTCATACTCATCCACAGTGCCGTCTCCGGCCACGTCAAGCTGCAGGGGGCAGGGAGAAGTCATGGTCACCACCGGAACTGCTGATGCTGGAAAGCCGTTGGCAAAGTGACCCCAGTCCGAAATGACTTCTAGTCTAATTCTCTTAATGTCCTTCCTGTTATCTTCTCTGGACTAAGCTGTTTCTCATTTAAATACAAGAGGCTGGGATTCAGGGTTATAGGTTTAAAACAGGAATGATATCCTGGGCGGGGCGCTCCAACCTTGTCTCTCTTATGCGGGTAGCCCTGGCAGCAGAGACAGCAGGCACAGACGCCTGCTGGAGAGGTAGCATCTCGGCCTTCATCTTGGACCCTGTGTGTCAGAATCTGCTTTTCAGGACTCTGGGTGACTGTTACTGACAAAGCATGAGATACAGTGACCTGGAAAACTGTCATATAGTCGGGCATGGTGGCACACACCTTTGATCCCAGCACCCGGGAGGCAGAGGCAGGTGGATTTCTGAGTTCGAGGCCAGCCTGGTCTACAAAAAGTGAGTTCCAGGACAGCCAAGGCTATACAGAGAAACCCTGTCTCAAAAAAACCAAAAAAACCAAAAAAAAAAAAAAAAACCAAACCAAAACAAACAAACAAACCCAAAAAACTGTTATATAGGTTCAAGATAGACCAAATCTTCATGAAACTCCACCAGGGCCAGTGAGTCAGATCCTTCCGACTGATGCAGGAAAAAGCGCTTGATAAGTTTCGTTGTTTCAGATTCATGAAAATACAAAAGCGAATTATCTGGCTAGCTGAGAAACCTCGGAAGTGTTCCCTTAAAGCCGAGAAAGCAACAAGGATACTGTGATGAGGCTCAGCACAGGGAATGGCACAATTAGGAGGTGTGGCCCTGTTGGAATAGGTGTGGCCTTGTTGGAGTAGGTCTGTCACTGTGGGCATGGGCTTTAAGACCCTCATCCTAGCTGCCTGGAAGTCAGTATTCTGCTAACAGCCTTCAGATGAAGATGTAGAACTCTCAGCTCCTCCTGCACCATGTCTGCCTGGATGCTGCCATGCTCCTGCCTTGATGATGATGGACTGAACCTCTGAACCTGTAAGCCACCCCCAATTATATGTTGTTCTTATAAGAGTTGCCTTGGTCATGGTGTCTGTTCACAGCAGTAAAACCCTAAGACAGATACCCAAAGTCACTGGGCCTTTTCTGGGTTATGTGGGAAATCCTAGTAAGTATGTTAGGACAGTAAGCAGAAACTGAGGCAAAGGAATGGAAAACACAAACAAACCCTCTTCATCCTGAAAAGAATTATGATCGTTCTCTCAAAAAAAAAAAATCTGAAAAATTAGAGGAATTAGCGAGATAGTTTGAGTACGAGAAGACATGTTTTAAACCCAAACTGCACACCTTTAATCCTAGCACTTGAGAGGCAGAGAGGCAGGTGGATCTCTGTGAGTTTGAGGCCAGCCTGGTCTACAGAGAAAGAATTCCAGAACAGCCAAGGCTACACAGAGAAACCATGTTTTGAAAAACCAAAAAATCCCAACCCAACCCAAACAAAACACATACAAAAAACCCAAATAAACAAAACCAACCAACCAACCGACCAAAAACCCAAGCTGCATTCCTGAACAGCAAGGGAAAATAAGTTCAAAAGATACTATTTATAATCATGAGAATTATGATTTATTACTATTTATCATCAATGAGAATGATAAGGGTTTTAGGAGTAAATCTAATTAAATTTTCAAGATCTTAGAGCAGCAGTTTTTAACCTCTGCTTTGCCACACCCTTGGCAAACTTCTGTCTCTAAAAATACTTACATTACTGTTCATAACAGGACAGGAGGAAAATTACGGTTATAAAGTACCAACAGAATAATTTTATGTTTGGGGGTCACCAAAGCAGAAGAAAATATATTTAAAAATAAATTAGGATGGAAAAAAAAATCTTAAAGAAAGAGGAAAGGCCCTAACACAAAACCATGTTAAACTTAAGAGCTTTGTGAGCTGAGAACCAACAGAAACAAAACAAAACAAACCCAACGGAACCAAGATATATGTGTCATATAACACAAGTAACAAATGATAATTTAGTGTCTAGAATATAAATCATCTCCTAGAAATCACTATGAGAAAGAATAGCAATCCAATACAAATGGGCACACACAAACAGGCATCACACAGAAGAGGAAAAAATCCACGGTGGCCGGCAATCATGTGGACTGTCTAATCTTATGAGAGAGAGTCAAGAAAAAAACCAGTGGATGTCACATGAAGACACCAGTACCCTGACAGACTAATGAGTGACAGCGGCAGAGGAGACATGGGCCAATCAATGTTTCACAAGCCTAGTGGAGACAGGCAGGTGCCTGGGGAGCAAAGTGGCACCCAACGCCCCGTGAATGAATGCATGGCCAATGATGGCCCATCCACTAACGGGAAATACAGTAATTCTCACACTCTGTGCTCACAGGATCACTGTTTGTTCCTAAAAACTACTGAGGACTTCACAGAGTTTGTGTGTGTGTGTGTGTGTAGCCCAGGCTTTCCTGAAACTCACTCTGTAGACCAGGCTGGCCTTGAAAACTCACAAAGATCTGCCTGCCTCCCGAGTGCTGGGATTGAAGGTGGTGGCCAGACTGAGTTTTATCAGTTGATGAGATACCTATGCTGCTGAGAAAAGGCCAGGTTTCTATGTCTGTTTCCCATGTCTTCAGTGTTGGCTTCACAGAAAATGATCTAATGCTTATTTTTGTACTTAATGTATCTTGTAATCACTCGAATCTCTTGAAATCACTCACAAGTGAATGGGATGTAATTGGCAAACATCTTAGTATTGCTGAGGAAGGAATTTGGAAGCCGGAGAGATAACTCAGTGGTTAAGAGCACTTGCAGTGGACCTGGGTTCGATTCCCAGTACCCACGTGGAGCAGGCCATACCTGCCTGCAGCTCCAGTTCCAGTGAATCTGATGCCCTCTTTTGGCCCCTGTGGGTACAGCATGAATGCAATCCACATACAGACAAGCAGACAGACAGACATACAGAAGCCCTCTGAAAGATCCTTTAGGTACGAAGACGTTCCCAAATACAATTTTGAGAGAACCTCTGCTCTAGGAGATGTGAGTTAGACACACTAAGAGGTATGAACAAACCATAAATTTGTATCAGCCCCAAACTGCAAAACACCTTAATGACTGCAGACAGGAGAGACAGGTAGCTACATTGCTCACACAGTGGATCACTGCATAGCAATGAAAGGAGATCTATAACTGTGACAAAAACATAAATGGTTCTGGAGAATGTGCTGACTGAAGGTGCAAACCCTGCAGGGATGGTGGCACGCGCCTTTAATCCCAGCACTTGGGTGCACACTCAGGTAGATCTCTGTGAGTTCGAGGCCAGCCTGTTCTACACAGTGAGTTTCAGGATAGCCAGAGTGACATGCTAAGACACTGTCCTGAAAAAAACAAAACAAAACAAAACAACCCAAAAAACATGAAAAGAAAACGAAAACCCAAGATGACCACACATTTTAATAGTTTCAATTTTACAAAGCTTTAAACCCCAATAGAATAGCTCAATCAAGTCTCATTCGTTTATAGCAGATTGGCTTGACACTTAGCCACAATCCCTTGTGATTTGAGCCCAGTCTCTGAAGCTGGGCTTCCTGTGATTGTCAAAACATACAAAATCCAGAGAGGAGGCTGAGGAACAGACAACACAGCAAGAGGAATTATGAACCACTTCTGGCATTAAGCATAAAGCAATTGTTCTCAGGTCTGCATGATTTGTATCGAGCTACCCAGAAGAATCCACTGTAGTAGATTAAATGAGTAATTCACTCATTTTGATCTATTAGCTTCAAGTTGTAATTTGAGACACCTTCTCTTTTTCTTTCCCAATTTCTGTGTTTCAGGCAAATTTTACAGCTTAAAAAAAAATCCAGCAAAAAGAGAAAAAAAAATAGCTGAAAAGACTGATTTATTTGCAAGTCATTTTTCTGAAGAGGGAGGTCTCAGAAAAGTTTGGTGGGAGTGAAAAGGACTGATTGTTAAGTCTTTTAAAACAGTATGAATATGCTGTTTCTTGAGTGGCCCTGCTTCTTCATGGGGAATGTGATTTAAAGATGGCTGGCCATGTGGCTTTGTGGCAAGAGGGCTTGCCTACTAAGTATAAAGCCCTATGGGTTTTTTGTTTTGGTTTGGTTTTTGGTTTTTTCAAGACAGGGTTTCTCTGTATAGCCCTGGCTGTCTTGGAACTCACTCTGTAGACCAGGCTGGCCTCGAACTCAGAAATCCGCCTGCCTCTGTTTCCTAAATGCTGAGATTAAAGGCGTGCACCACCACGCCCTTCTAAATCATTAGGCTGTAGAGGTTTGAATGAGAACTGCCCCTAGGCTCATCTATTTGAAGGCTTAGTCATCAAGGAGCAAGGCACTGTTTGAAAAGGATTAGGAGGCGTGGCCTTGTTGGAGGAGGTGTGTCTCTGGGGGTGGGCCCACACCAGCTCTGGTGCCTCCCTCTTGTCTATAAAATCACGATGTCCCTCTCAAGTTACTTCTCCAGTGCCGTGTGTGCCTCCATGCTCCTCATGATGATGATGGACTAAGCCTCCGAGACTGTAAGCAGGTCCCAATTAAGTGTTCTTTTATAAGAGAAAAATATAAATTAAAGAGTGAGACCTCACCACCTCCACAGTCCTTCCCTGCACATTACAATAGCGCAGAGGGTCACGTTAGCCAAAATAGGACAGTTATGGCGTTTATCCACAGCAATAGAACAGTGACTAAGACAGCAGAGTGCACTTGTGCTTGTGTTTGTGCACACCCCTCCCGCCCTTTCCACATACCCACACTCAACCAACCAACCAACAACATAGCAGTGCTTTAGAAAAAAATCCAAGTGGAGGGACAGGGTTACTAACCCAGTCAAAAATTCCTGACCCAGTAATGTTCCTGTCTAAAAGAACTGCCGGGACAAAAATGGAGAGGAGACGAAGGGAAAGGAGGTCCAGTGACGGGCCCAACTTGGGATCTATCTCATGTGGCAGGGGGACCCTAAGGCCTGACACTATTACTGATGCTATGATGTGCTTACAGACAGGAACCTGGCATGGCTGTGCTCTGAGAGGCCCTACCAGCAGCTGACTGAAACAGACTCAGACACTTACACCCAACCATTGGACTGAAGTCGGGGACCCCTGTGGTTGAATTGGGGGAAGGATTGAAGAAGCTGAAGGGGAGGGTGACCCCACAGGAAGACCAACAGTCTCAACTAAGCTGGCCCTTTGGGACCTCCTAGAGACTGAGCCACCAGCCAGGAGCACACACAGCCTGGTCTGAGGCCGCTGACACATATACAGCAGAGGTCTGCCTGGTCAGGCCTCACTGGGAGAAGATGCGTTTAATCCTCAAATTTCTTGAGGCCCCAGGGAAGGGGGAGGTCTGGTGGTGGTGGTAGCATCCTCTCAGAAGCAAGGGGGAGGAGGAATGGGACGAGTGACTGTGGGAAGGAGGGGGTGGGGTAAGGACTGGAATGTAAATAAACAATCCAAATTAAAAAAAAAAAAAAAAAAAAAAAAAAACAGGGGCTAGTGAGATGGCTCAGCAGTTAAGAGCACTGACTGCTCTTGTGAAGGTCCTGAGTTCAATTCCCAGCAAACACATGGCGGCTCACAACCATCTCTAATGAGATCTGACAACCTTTTCTGGTGTGTCTGAAGACAGCTACAGTGTACTTACATATAGTAAATAAATAGACAGAGAAATATATATATATATATATATAAAAAACATCCAAATTTCTCTACTGGATCAAATTACTATTAGTTGTTTTTAAGATTTAGTCTGGTTAAGGGAAGAAAGCAATTAATAATGAAAAATAAGAATCTGAGCGAAAATACAGCTGTTAACAAACGATGCCATGCTTAACGAACGCTGTTTGACCGGACAGGTATTGTGCGACTTTTAAATAATCATGTTAAACCCGGGGAAGTTTTACAAAGCCCTCGAGCGCAGCTCGTTACCTGCAGGGAGTTCACGAACGCATCCTCCTTATTCTCAATGGGTCTGAACAGCTCCTTTTTCTTCTCCCGGTCTCTTATGTCTGGGCTGGCGGCGCTGATGAGCATCTTCAGGTTGGCTGTGGGTGTCCAGGGCTCTACCTGCGGCTGCCTGTCGACCGGCTTTACTGGAGTAATGGGGTTTCTGTCTGGGGTGAAGATCCTTTGCTTTGACAGGTCGATCGGTTCGTTCTTCATCGGTGTCTTTGGGGTCATCCTTGATCGGTCGACAAATATATTTTCCTATTTAAAGCAAAGAGAACCTTTTAGCAAGGGTCAAGAAAAGGCAGTTGTCTGCTTAAGGGTACAGAGTGTGTTCCACTTAGACTTAGAAATCCAGATTAGACCACACATTCAAGGTCAGAAAGAACCAATACTGGATAAGTGTATAGAGAGCCCCACAGGCATTGAACAGTGGCTCCAAGGAAACCCATTACATCTGCTACCTTTTTTTGCACATATTTTTCATGAAGTGTTGGTAAGGGAAGTCACAAATGTATCCGTCACCAACAGATGCCTGCAATAGCTGAAATGAAGAAGGCCAACTGAGTCTTTTTCTGCTTCACAGGGCCGTATTTTTCAAAACCCTACTTACAGGTTTGCATTCGCTATTGAAGAACGGTTACGCCTTGGTAGTTCTATGTTCAAAAGCAACCTATAACAGCACTCGTTAAAGTCCTTTGGTAGTTCTTGGTGGTTCTATGTTCAAAATCAACTTACAACAGGACTAGTTAAAGGGAGAACAGCCAACAAAATACCATTGTAAGCTACCCTGAGAGCTGCCTGATGTTTTCTGAGCAGTGTTCCTTCGACCATTCACAGCGAAGGACTGGTGTTTTGTTTGCTTATATTGCTTTGCATTTCCTGAGTCCCGTGTCTTGCCAAGTGACCCTTATCTTACAGGACTAGTGTGGAGTTTCTACCACGCATGATTTACCCTTTGAGTCTGTCACTTAAATCAACCGACAGCCTCTACAACAAGTGAGACCTCCGGTAGTAGGTCATAAGCATAGATGCTCCAGACGTGGTACCGAATCGCTAGCAAGGTTTTGAAGTGCTCCGTGCCAAAGTGTTGCTTTCCAATTTCTGCAATCTTGAAACAGTTTGTGTAGCACCACCTGCCTTAGACAATTATAAGAAAGGGTTCAAAAGGAGCCCATGATACAACAAGACAAAAACCCCACAAGAGCACGAAGAGGCAGCATTTGGATCCACCAAGTAGCAGAAGCCAATGTCTATCCACTGATTTTCACCGTTCGAAAGCAGGAAGTCTTCCCTTCCTCTAGTGGAATTCTCTTCCTGTCAACAGTGACTCACATAATGAAAACGGAGGAAGGTTCAAATCTCTCACTTTTCCTGTACTGTATCAACTACCCACCCTACAGCTACTGTATGCTCCGGTTCTGGCTCATCAGTGCTTAAAACAGTCCTGTTCTGGACAGAGGTAGAAGACCGGGAGAAACTGGTTTCTGGGTCCAAAGGCTCTGGTTGTATAAGTGACAGTGGCCCCCATGGACTCAGAGGGTGTGGCCTTGTTGGAAGACATCATGTGTCAGTGGGGGTGGGCTTTAAGGTGTCAGAAGCTGAAGCCAGGCCCAGTAACTCTTCCTGCTGTCTGAAAGCTGGATGTAGAACTCTCAGCTCCCTTTCCAGCACTGTGTCTACCTGCACTCCACCATGCTTCCTGCCATGATAATAATGGACTGAACATCTGAAGTGTAAGCCAGCTCTAATGAAATGCTTTCCTTTGTAAGAGTTACCATGGTCATGGTGTCTCTTTACAGCTATAAAAACCCTAACTAAGATAAAGGCCAACCACTCTTATTCATTGGGTCAGCAGAAGCTGCTAGTTAGCTATGGTGACACTCTTTTGTACTATAATGTGCCAGGAAGGAGTGGTGGAGGTGACGAGGTCTCACGCTTTAGCAGCAGAAGGCAGCCATGGATCCTAGAGGGTTGCTCATTTCTGCTAACAAGTCCCTGCTGGCGAGCCATTCTGACCGTGCCTACAAGGGAGTTCTCAAGGGACATGATGACGTGCTTAACACACGTCACGTCCTGTTTCCTGGACTTGTATCAATTCCTAATCTAACTCTCTGACATAGGTACTGTGATGGTTTGTATATGCTTTGGCTAGGGAGTGGCACTATTAGACTGTGTGGCCTTGCTAGAGGAGGTGTGTCACCCACTGTGAGTGGAGGGTTTAATACCCTACTCCTAGCAGCCTGGAAGTTAGTCTTTTCTAAAAGACCTGCAGATGAAGATGTAGACCTCTCAGCTCCTCCTGCACCATGCCTGACTGGATGCTGCCATGCTCCTGCCTTGATGATAATGGACCGAACCTCTGAACCTCTAAGTCAACCCCAATGAAATGTCCTTATGAGAGTTTGCCTCGGTCATGGTGTCTGTTCCCGGCAGTAAAATCCTAACTAAGATAGGTACGACTGTTTACTCCAGTTTATGGATGAAGTTATAGAACCTCAGGTATAGAGGTTAAATAAGTTGCTCGGAGTTGCATACAACAGCCAGTGTGAAAATCTAAGCGCGTGAAAGGCAGCCAAGAGCAGTTTCTTAAAAAACAAAACAAAACAAAAAACAACGGTGCATCTACGTAGGAGCTCATTCTGGGTGCAAATTAGAAGCAAACTATCTTTTTCTAAGTTCCAGAAAAGGTGCCCAGTAGCGCCTGGAGACGCAGCGTGGGGGAGTGGTTATGCACGCAGGATCTCAGGCCAGTAGGCAAGTGCCTCCGGCTTCGACCAACAGGATTTCAGTGCAATGTATTCAGCTGAAAAGAACATCGTTCATAAAAAATACCAACCTCGAGGGTTCAGGCTAGCTCAGTAGTGCACAGCAAACTCGCAAGAAAGCTTAGCTATCACCTTTCCTCCTTTCCCATTCTCTCCCATTTGTCCCTGTGCTCAGCCCCAATAGAATACAGCACACTGCATTTCTCACTAGCTTCCTGGGTGATTTTCTTGACTCAGCAATAAGACCATGCACCCGTGGAAGCCGGTTCCACGGGTTGTATTCCTACGATGGCTTGCCTGTTCCAGGTGTCGAATGAACTCTAGGTCTTGCCAAAAGGTACCCTCAAGGCACAAGGTGTGTCCCGGGCTTAGGAGTAGACAGATTTACCCTCCCTGCCTCCCTTCTGTTTCCGGGGGTGCATGTCCACACAGGAATGAGTTCTTAAGTTTCTCTGCAGTGACAGAACAATTCAGAAGGAACAATTTCTTCATAGGCAGATGCGTTTTTCCTATAGTTTACGTGAGAAACAGCATGGCTGGTTTAGGACTCTGTCATACCCGTGCTGGCTGGTCTTATGTCAACGTGACACAAACTATAGAGTTATCTGAAAGGAGGGAACCTTGAAGAAATGACTCTGAAAGATACAGGTCTAAGGAATTTTCTTAACTAGTGATTGATGGGGAAGGGCCCAGCCTATTGTGGGTGGTGCTACCCCTTGGCTGGCAGTCTTGCTTTCTTATAGAAAGCCATGGGTTGCAGGCCGGTAAGCAGCACCCCTCTATGACTTCTGCATCAGCTCCTGTCTCCAGGTTCCTGCCCTGTTTGATTTCCGGTCCTGACTTCCTTCAATGATAAACAGCGATATGGAAGTGTAAGCCATAAACTCTTTCTTCCCCAACTTGGTTTTTGGTCATGGTTTTGCTGCAGCAATAAAAACCTCAACTAAGACAACACCTCTACATTAAAAACATTTATTAAAAACATTTATTAAAAATGGCACAAAGAACTGTGTGGTGAGGTCTTAGGTGGGCAAGAAAGTGAGCTATGATCTATTTACACTGTGTGCCCCGTTTGTACTGCCTTCCGGACATTGTGTGGGGCAGAGCAAAATGGGATTAGAATAGTTCAGACCTCAGTTCAATGGTTACTCATTCTACTTGGTTCCATGTTTCTCTCTGTCTCTGTCTCTCTCTGTGTGAACATGGGGTTTAGACTAATTACCAAGGCTTTCTAGTAAGGCTGCCTACTCCAGTGGTAGACTATGTTTGCCACCAGGTCTCTTCAGGAACGAGAATGACTGAATCATTTTCCCAGCGTGTGCCAACAACACACGCCCTTGGCTGGATTGCCTTGGCCTCTTTAGAGGGCCCAGGAACCCAGGACCACACCCATTCCTGGGAGGCTAACACTGAACTCAATGACTGGTGAAAATCCTCCCAGCAAGCAAAGATGTGGTCTAACTGGCTCAGGACCACTCAGAGGGGTCACCTTGAACTCCCTACAGTGGAATCTCAGAATTCTACGACTCACCTGCAGCTCAGTGCTGCTCCTTTCCACTCTCTTCCTTCCTGAGCTGCCATGCTGGGCACTCACAAGTCTCCTGCACACGGAACTCAAGTGGGATCTGCTTGCTAGGCAACCACATCACTTCAGTCAGAGAGCCCAGAGAAAGGCAAGCCATGAAATGGTCTCATTGCTCTCAGAGATGAAGGAAGCAACGGACCTGGGTCTATCCGCCACAAAGCCATGTGATCATCAGACGATAAAGGGAAATGCTGCCATCTATGAAATGCTATGCAAGGGCACATCATGCAAGGGCACATGGTTACACTGTATACTGCCACAGAGAAGGCTTGGAAGCTAACAGACCTTGGTTTCCAACTTGTGTGTGTCTCTATATAGCTTTGACTATGCGATCAAGAAACACGTAGCCACCTGCTTTGCCAAGATAATTGTTTGATAATTGCTGATTAACCCTCCAGTTCCCTCTTCACATGCAGTTCCCGACATGTCCCATTCATTGGTTTTCTGCCCTCCATCACACCCAAGCTCTTCCTCCGAACATGGCTTTCCCTCTAAGGTCGAACCCAGGGCCTTGGCTGATGAAACCCCCACCTGTTGTTTAAGGCTCACTGCAGAGACTCCATGTCAGGAGGTGTCTGGCCAACAACTCTCCTTCCTCCCAGAATGCATTTCCTCGAAAGAGCGATCCACACTCGAGACCTTCCTATGGTCACCTTCCAAGAGGTTCAGCAGCCATTAAGTCATTTTCTAATCCTTGGTGTTCACGTGGGTCACCTCTTGGCTGCCAAATCAGACTGATGTGAAAACCATCTTGCTGATAACCACTGGAGTGGTTAAGGTTGGTAGTGATTCTTGGCTCTACAAAATCTAGACTGCTGCTTCCCAGACACCACTCGCTCTTTTTTTTAGCTCTATTTCTGACTGTCCCTTCTCAATCCTTCATTGGGCTCCCTTCCCTACACTTACAAGAGTCTATATCTACACTTTCAGCTCCCTTCTTACTCTCTGTGGACTAGTTCACCCAAACTCATAAAATGAGGCTGTAAGGTCAACTGACATGCTCCAATTCCAAGTCTGGGTCCAAGGCTGTAACTTTTCAAGAATTCTAAAATCAGGCTATCAGCGGTCTCTTGCACAGTCATCTGTCTGGAGAGCACACAGATACATGTTCCAAGCTAAATCCGCCTTCTGTCTTAGCTCCTCCTTAAAGACACTAATGGCCTTTAAAGAAACACACTTGGAAGCCAGGCATGGTTTTATGAGCCTGTTATTCCAGTCTCACAATTCTCCTGCCTCAGCCTCCACAGTGGTGAATCACAAGTCCTCTTAACAGCTCCATCCTAAGACTCGCTTCTCTGTCCTAAACTGTCCCCTTCCTACTTTTAACATCAGTGAGGACACTGGTCAGGACATACTCCAGAACTAAGGACAGTAAAACTGGGTGACAATGTTAAAAAGTTCTTTTTTTGAAACAAGTTTCTCCATGAGTGATCAGGAGGTGTGTGGATCGTACAGTACATGCAGATCTGGACCAATGTATACATCAAGAAAGAGGTCCTCTAAAGGACACGTGACCCAGTGATCCCTTTCAGGTATCCCCCCGGAGGGGTCTCAGGAAGGAATAGCTTTGCCTCATTGGCTTCTGGCCACTCTGCATTTCTCAAAGGCTCAACTCTCACTTCTTTCATCTGAAGCGTTCTTCTCACTAACTTTTAGGTAGGTTGAATTTCCTTACCCAATGAGGCTTAACACAAATCTTACCTCCCCTTGAAGCATTCCAATGCAATGCTTGTATTTCTTCCTCCTCTATGCTGTGAATATAATGTAGTTGGCTACTTTTGCATCTGGGTCCCTGAAAGCCTCTAAGGTGACTAAAGGACAAGTTATGACTGCACAGTCATTTTAATTCAGTACAATGTGAAAACTGTATAAAGCTAGGCACTTTTACAAAAACCCAGTGGGTGAGATTCTAGGCATTGGCTCTGATTTATAAAGGTAACCAACGAACTAAGACAGGTCAGGTGATATTTAACCTCCGTATCTCCGGCTTTTGGGACACAAATATTTGCCAAAAGACCTTAAAAATGTATTTATTTGGGGTCATGTAGCTGGTAAGTGGCAGAGCAGGATATCAAACCCAGGTTTCTGTGACTGCAAACTCCATGTCCCCACCACCCTTAGGAATCCGATTTATCCTTTAGCAGTGGGGAGAGGTCAAAGAGACCCCAATATCCACAAAAACCACTGTGTTCTTATCTCTTGCCTCCCTTCTTCGCTAAACCCCAACCAATTCATTCTAGTTGAGATGGTTTGACCACTTTCCCAATCTCTTGGGTCATTTGAATTTCTCTGCACTTCCCCATGAGAAAACTCACCACTTACTGAGGCAAATTAGGGGAGGGGACCATCAAACCTCGGGGACAGTACTTGGTCAGTCACTGACCAGAACAAAAGTGGAGCACTGAGAGAGCAGACCGCTTTCTAGGCAGAACTATTCAAATTACAAAGGGAAACAGGAAAGTTTTATTTTGGAACTGCCAAAACCAAAACTTTTATATATATACATATATATATATATATATATATATATATACACATATATATATATAGTTGTAGTCTTAAGTAAGTTTAAAAATACTCTCTTTAAAACAAAAATGTCTTGGTATACATGCCCCCCCTCTAACAAACATAATAGCTGCCAAATATTGTATAAAGTCTTGTATAAAGGCAAGTCTTTTGTCACCAGGCAGGTTCACTGTTGACGCTAACCTAAAACTAACACTTGGACTCCAGAGAGGTTCAATGCCCAATGAAGTTTCCACTAGAGATTTCTATTCCAGGTTTCTGAAACTGGTTTGTTACATCTGTTTGCTTTTGCTTAAACAAGGCTCAGATTTCACAGCTCTGTCCTCTCAACAGGACATCTGTTCTGCATACCTGTGCTGATGCAGGCCAGGGTGGTTTAGACCTTGCTGAGTGTGTGGCTCAGTATATCTGAAGGAGAAGGGCTGTAAACTATTCAGAGGAGCTGGTGAGGGTCAGTCACGTTGACCCCTGTATCGGAGGCAAGACTGTGACCCTTGGGAGACATCTCTGTACTTGGTTCATTAGGAGGGAGAGGGTGTTTCTCAGCATTTGAACATTAAATCCAGTATTTATAACAACAAAATCCTGTTCCAGGGAATTAACGCTTTCTAATTGCTGCCAACATTGATTTAACTGCCCTTGAGATCTCTAGGCATCACAAACTTCTGATCACTGCATCCAGAGTGTACCTTTGGCTTTAGAAGCTGGTTCCAACACTAATGACTTAAGAGGAGCCGAAACAAAGGTCGCAATGGCCCCATTCTCTAAAAAACTCCTCTATAACGGCCATCACAATGATGCTGTATACAAGACGAAAGCTAGGCATCACCATCCAAAATATGCTGGAGACTATATTTATTTGTGCTTACCTTTTGTGCGTTCTCTGCATCTTCAATGGCAAAATCTAGTCTGGTCTGCCTGGGGCTGATCAAGTCTTTTAGTGTTAAACAATTTACCTCCATCTGGAACACACAACTATATCAGAAAATGATTTTACATTTATTTCCCCCTACAACAACAACAACAACGACAAAATGCCACTTGTGAACATCAACTTTCCCTTCCTACAGCATTCCTGGAATTTTCCAAGAATGAAGACACCCTCCATTCCTCATTAAAACTCACACGGACAAACACTTAAAATATACTTAGAAATCACTGGAAATCTGGGAAGACGAAAACTGCAATCCTTTATGAAAAGCAACAGGCAAAATAGTTACCAAGGAAGGAAGATGTTAGGCAAATGCCAAGAAAGTTACAGGGTCTCCCAGGTCAGTTAATTTTGGCGCAAAGAACGGGGAGGAATTCAACTTTGAGTGGGTTTGATCTAGGGGGTAGACTGAAACCTGATCTAGAGACCAACCCATGCGGGAAGCGCTCAGCCCCTCCCTAGGCATCTAAGCACACCCCAAGTGAAACTCTTCCCAGGGGACCCCTAAATCGTGGGGGTAGGTGGTATTGGGGATCAGCCTCCTTCACCCAGCGCTGCAGCCAGCACAACCCCAGGGGCACTCGGACCCGGGGCTTGTGGGACGGCATCCAGGGCGGCGGGTAACCCGTCTCCGCATTCCCGCCTCCCCATCCGAGGGGGCCGCACGCTTCCTTACTGTCGCTGCGGGATGGAGGCTCTCTCCGGGGACGCCCGCAGCCGCACGCGTGAGCGGGCAGAGCGTGTAGATCTCAGCGGCCGGCTGGCGACATGGGCCGGGCAGGGCAAGGCTCGCAGATCCTCCGCTCCACCCGCGGTGTCCGCGTAGCGACAGCGTCTCCTACCCGCCTAAGCCAAGCTCCAGCCCGGGATCGCGGTCCCCGCTAAAACACCTCCTCTGGCGCCTTGAGACTGAATTTGAGCATTCACCAATGCGCGGCGGCCGGCGGGGCGGTGCCGACCAATGGCGCGGCGGCACGGCCCGAAGCCCCGCCCCTCGCTGTCTTGGCGCTCGGCGCCGCGCCTTTCCTCCCCTTCGCCCGCCCGCCGGATTGTTGTCGCCTCGCCCCCTCCCCCTTCCGGGTACCTGGAGGCGGTGACGCGGGAGCGTTTCCCGCGGGGACGCGGGCGCGGACGCGGGAAGCCGGGGCGGGGCGGCGCGGGCCGGCGCGCTCTCCGCGGGGCGCCCTTTTGTTGTGGGGGACCGAGCCGGCCCCCAGCGCAGCAGATGGAGCCGGGGAAACGATCCGCACGCGCAGGATGCTGCGGACGCCGCCCTGCCCCCAGCAACCTGCGGGAGCCGAGTTGCCCGGACCTGCCAGGGCGGCTCCCTAGCACCGGGCGCCGCCGGGTGACACGTGAACCCTGGTTAGCACCTGGGCTGCGAGCAGATGGCACGCCCGTTAGCCCTGGGAACAACCCCGGCAGCCGCACCAAAGGGGGTTTTGCAAAAGGTTTCCTGGTGTTCCCTTCCCAGAGCATTAGAGATGGTCGAGGATGTGTTATTAGATAGTTTCTAGTAAGGACTAGCTTGGGGGATGGGGGAACAGTCAAGAATATCTCTGGAATATTACTGATTTCTATTAGACCTTTCACTTCCTTCGGATTCTTATTTAAAATATGAACCTAAGGAAAGACTGCTATTTTAGGCCCTTCTTGAGAAACTCATGTTTAGAACCGTTTTGGATTTGCACAAAGAAATGGAAAAGATACTTTAAAAGAGTTCACTCACATCTAGTACCCAGTTTCAGCCACTTAAGTAAGTAAAAAGCATTTGTTCAAGTCACTATTTATTCAAGTTTTCTTTTTACCAAATGCTTTTTTATTTCCTGTTGGAGGGCATCGCTTTTGTTCATGTCTCTCCTAAGCTCCTGGTTCAGTTTCTTGGGTTGATCCCCAGATTTTCCCCAAGTACTGTTATTTTGTAGGGTGCCCTCAGCTGGGATTTATAACGGCCTCTTTAACACATGCCCACCAGTATTTCCCCACTTCAACGCAAAAGTATCATTCTCATTACCCCGTCTTAGCCGTTCCGTGCAAAGGCTCCACCCTTCACCTCTCAGCTCTCAAAAATGTACAATGAGCCATCAGAAGAATTCAAAATATTTACTCAAGTCCTTCGGTTTTTACTCCAGGCTGCTGGTACATTCAGCCTGAAAATGGCTACCGGACTATACCTTAGAAAAGACCAGAACGCATGTAAAACAATCCGCATGAACAAATAAACAATAGTAGTTTTTAAAAAAAAAAAAAGTACGTCTATGGCAAGTAACAATTTGAAGACTATAGGGATAGCTCAGCCAATAAAGTGTTTCCAGAGTTCGACCTCTGGTGCCCACGCTGGTGTGGTGGTACCAGCCTGTGCTTGCAGCATCAGCAGTCACAGACTGATCCCTGGGGCTTGTGGGCTAGCCTGTTTAGTAAGCTCCAGATAAAGGAAAGACCCCCGTGTCAAAAACCAGAGGTATGGGGTTGGAGAGATGGCTTAATCAGTAAAGTGCTTGCTTAACAAGCAGGAGGACCGAGTTGGGATTCCCAGCACCCATTTTAAAAGCTGGGGGTGAGGTAGTCTGTAACCCAGGCTGTGGAGGCCCACTGCTTCGAGAAGGCCATTGGCCAGTCAAGCTATCCTAGGTCAGTGACAGTCCCTATTTCAAAGGAATGAGTTAATGAACAGATGAGTAAATATAATGTGTAGAGCTATTGAAAAAAGACATCTAGCATCTGCTCTGGTCTTCACACTGGCAATTACATCTCTCTCTCTCTCTCTCTCTCTCTCTCACACACACACACACACAAAGAAAAATTGGAACTAAAATCTATCTTCTAAATGGTTAGAGAACCACAGGGACATGAAAAGAGAAAAACTGAAATTTACTTTATTTTTTTTTTTTGTCACGCAGATCCAGAGAATTTAGATGAAGAGATGCATGATTTATGACTGTGGTGGTTTTCTGTGCCTGCTACAATAGATTTACCACAAAATGACTGTCTTAAAAAAAACCCACAGAAGTTTATACATATAACATGTATAAATATTATATAAATACTTATATTTACTATATAAATTTAGAAAGTCATCTAAATAAGGTCATGCCCATGGGTTCCAGAGTTTATTACATGGATAGACATCTTCAGGGGGTATCATTCAAAACCCATACACCCAAATTAAAGCAACAAAGTCCATTCATTTCTCTGACATTTCAAAACTATGGGCTTCTTTCATTGAGATTACAGTTTTGTGTCAATGACCTTTTTTTTTTTTTTTTTTTTTTCCTATCAGTTTCCATTCAAGTGTGGCATCTTTTGAGTTAAGAAGAACCGGATACGTAATTTTAGATTTGTACATTTAAGTCAGAATGATCTTAAGTCTGGAGAACAATTGGAAAAGTTATAGTTTGACTGATGTGCTCAGAGAGATAGTGTTCTAACACAGTTATTAAGTGGATCCTTTTAAGTTCAAGAATTCTCACCCCACCAGTGTCTTGGATGACCAGATGGGAAGTAGCTGTGGCAGCCCCTGCGTTTAGCTTCTGCGTGTGTCCTGATCTCCCCTGAAGCTGAGAGCTCCAGGAAGTCGGACTTCTCTGTTGGGTGCCCCCGGGGCTCTAAAATGAGTCTCAGCTGGTAAAGTGGATAGCCTATCATAAGCCTGAGAAGGAGGAGACTACCAATGCCTTTTCAGATGCAGTGGGCCAAAGTTCATCCATATTCCAGGAGAGAAGACACACACTCCTAACCTCTCAACAGGAGAACCTGGGACCATTTTAGAAGCAGACACATCCGGTTTCCTGTCAGAAAGTTATCGTCTGGATAAAAAACTGCCACGTCAGATTTCATGCCCTTTGAAAAGTCACGGACTAGAGTGTCCTACAATCACGAATTTTGGCATCAGTCCCCAAATAGCCATGATGTGCTATCTCGAGCTTGTAGTTTTCAACCTTGTGTGTGCTTTAGCGTCTATTTCAGGAGGTGCCTGAACATTTCAGTACTTGAGCCCCACACCCAAGTATTCCCTGTCCACTGGATCTTGTGTTGAGTACTGAGCTTTTTAAAACGCTCAGTGCTTGGGTTTTTCGAATCGTGCCAGATGTATGTGTTTCCTCGTTGGTTCTTGTGGGTTCTTCTGAGTCTGTGGCTCAGCAGAGGACCCACAGATCCTATCAGTGAGATCTAGGGTTAGGTCGATGTGCTCTGAAGCAGATGCAGAGCTTTGGAGGTCTTTCTGTTCCAAGGATGAAAGAGTTGTGGTTGTGAATGAAAAAGCCTTTGATGGGTGAGGAGAGTGGTGAGAGGCAGGAGGGCTGCAAGAGCTGTGCATAGAAGAATTGCTCCAGACGATGCCCAACATTCCTCCCTCATGCAATGTATTCTATTCCAGCGGTTCCCAACCTTCCTGATGCTGCAACCCGTTAATACAGTTCCTCATTTGTGCTGACCCCCAAACAGAGTTATTTTCATTGCTACTTAGTGATGTACTATTAGCTATTGTTATGAATCATAATGTAAGTGTCTGTATTTTCCAATGGTCTTAGGTGATCTCCGTAAAACAGTTGTTCAACCCTGAAAGGGGTTATGACCCACAGGTTGAGAACCACTGCATTTCCCCCAAACCTGCAAATTTACCATTTTTGGGTTTTGCTGGGTTGTTTGCTTTGGTTTTGTTTCCTTTGGGATTCTGAACACCAAGATTTCCAGAGACACAGTATTAATCACATTTTATGGAAAGAATACACTATAGTGAAATAAAATTCATGAGAGTCAACTCCAGAGCAAGATAGCTGCAGTGGTCCAGTCAATGTATAATATTTTTCTCTTCTTTCACTACCGTGAGCAATGGAAATCAATTGCTCTTAATGTGACATCTGGGCTCCAACGTATAGTTGCAGGTTTCAGGTAACAGAGGGAATTGGCTTTGCATCCTGCCAATTCTCAAGCCTAACTTAATGGACATGAATAATAGCTGGATTATGATAGTGGAAGACACTTGGTGTGTTTATATGTGCATCTATGTGTGCTGCTGTGTACTCATTGAAGGATGGATAGAGGAGATTGTGCTGAAACCCCCTAGATCTAGCCTGGATGACTGGAGTTGAGTGGTTGTGGGTTTAATCCCCTGTACTAGATAGAGCAGTGTGAAAGGAGCGAGCTTTTTGTTCAAGCTGAACAAATACTCCACTACGGAGCTCTATCACCAACCTTTCATTTCCGACATTCAATATTCATTTACTATTTATTTTATTTTATGTGTAAGAGAGTTTTTGCTTGTATGTATATTTATGCACCACTTGTGTGCCTGATGCCTGCAGAGTCTAGAAGAGGCATCAGCCAGACTTGCTGGTTCCAGATGGTTATGAGCTACCGTGTGGATGCTGGGATTGAACTTGGGTCCTTTAGAAGTGTAGCCAGCATTCTTAGTTGCAGAGCCATTTCTCCATTTTAATTTTGAGACAGGATCTTGCTAAGTCGTCCAAGTTGAACAAGAACTCACTCTATATCCCTGGTTCCTTGAAATGGTGGCCTTTCTCTTTCAGCCTCTGTGGCAGCTGAGTTACAGACCTTTATCACCAGACCAGGCAAATTGTTTCTCTTAAATTGAGAGTTGCTGTTTCGAATGGCCTCTGAGCTGGGCATGCTACCTCATGTCCTTAATCCCAGTACTTGGAAGGCAGAGGCAAGCCTGATCAACACAGTAAGTCCCAGGTTTGCTGGGCTACATAGTGAGAACCTGTCTTAAAAGAGAGAGAGAGAGAGAGAGAGAGAGAGAGAGAGACCCATATCATCAGCCATTCATAGACCCAAGAACTTGGTGCCTCAGCTTCTGTAACTAGAAGCAGGTCAGAGAAGGTAAACATTTGTTTTTGATAGATTCTGAGCAAAATAGGGGCCATGAGTCCCTGACTAGCTCCTGACAGTACAAAGAAAATAACAGTGAATGATGACTCTCATGACATCTAGATGTCCAGCTGTTCCAAGGGAGGTGCCCAAACTGTGAGTGCCTGTCCCATAGGGAACAGAGGAATTCATTTGTTGTCATCCACACAGACTCCCAGAATCATTAGCACAACGGAGCAGGACCAGTTTTCTTAGAAATAGGAGTTGCACTCTCAGTATGTGGAAAGATACTTGGTGTGTTTCTGTGTGCATCTATGTGTGTCGCTGTGTACTCAGAGGGATGGGAGGAGATTGTGCTGAAAACCCCAAGATCTCGACTGGATGACTTTGGAGTTGGGTGGTTACAGGGCGAGGGTCGGAATGGGTGTGTGTACACGGCATTTCTTTACATGGAGCATCTTAGACTCTGCAAGACTGCTCTGGTGTTTGGAGGCGTCACGCTGGGTAGTGACAATGGACAGACTATTGACAGACTACTGCCCTGGAACTGAGATTCGGGAGACAATGATGAACAAACTTCCTCTGAATCTCCAGTCTACTCCAGAAAGTAAAGGGTTCACTTTGAGAAGGCAGGGGTGCATGTGTTTGAAATCAAGGTTGGCCGTGAGCTTTCTCATGGAACAAATGGTTCCATGTCGTACTTAGGATTTAGTTTCCCCTGTGTGGTAGGATAATTTGGAAGACCCTTGAAAAGACTGAAAATCTTTTTAGTTTAAATATTACTTGGACACTTAGTTTAGCCTCTGAAACCACTTGCTGCCTCTTAAAATTCTTTCCTACTAACTCCTAATTAGTACTTGATTAGGATCAAGGTATTACTCGATTCGGGATGCATAAAAGTGTTTCTGGAATAATGTTTTATTTCTATATTTGATCAAATGGAATACATCTCTATTCATTAACTCACTTTATGAATATTTATGTACACACATCCAAATTTTAATTGTATAGCTGTTAAAAAGTCAGACCAAATACTAACTATGTGGCTTTCTTGTTTCTCAGTTTAAAATTAAATGTCTGGGTGTAACTTTTTAATACCCATAAAATAGTATCACTTAGTAGCATTTAATTACTATAATACTTTGTAGGACAAAATAGAAATATTTCCACCGTGTGGCAGAAAGATGAGATTGTAGCAGGGATAAAGGAGACAAGACTGGGATTAAACTTCATTTCAAATAAGAAAGATGCTGACTTTTAAAAACATGTACATTACTGCTTTGTACGACACCATATAATGAATATTTACACTTACACATATTACATTTTATGAAGTAATTGATAAATTACAGAAATTAATATGCATGGACAACCTATAGCAACATTATAGCTTTCTTATATGTGTTTTTATTCATCCTTCATTTCTTTCTCCAACACCATTTTCCCTATCTGTTCCCCTGTCATGTTCTCTCTCTCTCTCTCTCTCCTTGCCATTTAATGCTGCCTGCATGTGCATGAGTCCTCAGGCATCTACTGAAGCATAGGAAACTCAGTAATGACCACATCCCAGAGAAGAATAATTCCATGCCCCCTGCCAATAGTGCTTCAATTAGGGGTGGGTCTTGTGAGGTCCTCCTCCATCTATATGGGAATTTGACTGGCTTGATCTTGTGCTGGTCTTGAACAGGAAGTCAAAGCTGCTGTAAATTCCTGAATGAAGTGGCCATGCCATATATCCTGAAGAGAACATCTCATAGCTCTCTTCCCCCGTCCTCTGGTTTTTACCTTCTTCCTGCCTCCTCTGCCACAGTGCTCCCTGAGCCTTGATTTAGAGGAGGGAGGGTGATTGACTGAGAGTCACTTTATGGTTTGTTGGGTTATTCTACCTCGAAGAAACTACAGAGGTGGTGTCTTGGGCCCAAATAGGTATATTGTAGTGCAGATTGCCATGCCGCCATCTTGCTTTAGGTAGGGTTACCATTGCTGTGCTAGGACACCATGGTCAAAAGCAACATGGGGGAGAAAGGGTTTATTTCAGCGTATAGGTCCACATCACACTCGATTACTGAGAGAAATCATAGTAGGAATTCAAATGGGGGAGGAACCTGGAAGCAGAGACCTGATACAGAGACCTCGGAGGAGTGCTGTTTACTGGCTCAATTCTCTTGTTGAGGCAACAACCATGAACCAAAGGGGGCTGGAAGGAGAGAGAGAATGTGAGCAGTAGGTAGAATGGTATGGGCTTTTTTCTTTTTTAAATTCCCCGCCCCCCCCCCCCCAAGTGTCATACCTCCTCCAGTGAGGCCACACCTCCTCCAGTGAGGCCACACCTCCTCCAGTGAGGCCACACCTCCTAATCCTTCCCAAACAGTTCCACCAACTGGGAAACAAGCATTCAAACCTATGAGCCTATGGAGACCCTTCTCATTCAAACCACCTCATCTTGTAGTGGGGTTACACGATGAAAATATCAGAAGTGAAGATGCATGTACTGTGCCGATCTCACACAACACCTTAGCATAGGTTAACTTACACTGAACGTGCTCAGAACACTTACATTAGCTTACAGTTGGCAACTCATCTAATACAAACCACATTTTATGAAAGAGTATTAGATGTTTGGTATCATGCATTGAATGCCTAGGCCCCAAAACGACAGGCAACAGGTACACTATAGAGTGTTATTCGTCTACTGGCTGGGATCTGTGGTGCAGGGAGATGCTCTGCCAGACCAGGAAAGACAAAGATTCAGAATATGAGTTCTACTGAATGTGTATCACTTTTACACTGTTGCAAACAGTGTAAATGTTAGCCAAAAGTTGAGAAGTGCCTACAGTGTAATTTCTAACCTTCTTTAAAGACATCCTTCTTTCTAAGGGAAATCTTACAATCTTTTGGACATGTATTTATTTATTGTGAGTGTGTGTGCCTGCGCGCATGTGTGTACCATGGAACACATGAGGAGGTTAGAAACAATTTGCAAGAGTTGGATCTTGCCTTCCACAGTGTGAGTTCTAGGGACTGAACTCAGGCTATCAGGCTTGGTGGCAGGTAGCCCACTGAGCCATCTTCCTGGCCCTCTCGGAATCAAGTTTGTTAGTTATCTGTCACATGTATTCCTAAGAACCTCCCAGGACACCTAAACCTTCCCGGGCCACATGTTGGTTTCCTCTGCCCTCACTGGTGATATGAGGCGCTAGGTGTCTTCATGTCATACAGTTTTCTCTGGCCAACCCCTCAAGCAGAGGGTCAGAGATGCTCTTTGATGCTGCTGTGCTCTGCATCAAAGGCACCAGATGTTGCTATGACTAGCAAGTGAAAACAGATTGGGATCATGCCTGTTTTGAGCATGCATCATGTTACTGGTTCTGCAAGGTGCCAATGACCAGAGCTTAGGGCATGGAACTTGGACCCCTTCCCCTTCTCCCATGTCTAATAAAATACTTCAGGCCAACACCTTGAATTAGGATTCTCTAGAGTAGTAGAACTTATAGAATGAAAAAAAATATATATGTATATGTATATATATATATATATATATATATGTGTGTGTGTGTGTGTGTGTGTATCCTAATAAATATATATTCTAGCAAATCCTATAGGTATATATTATATTTAGTACATTTCAATATGTAATATATGTTGGTATATATAATATATGTGGACATATTATGCATAATATTATATATTATACATATGGGATTTATTACATATATTAGGATATTTATTAGAATATTTATTACACTATAATAGTTTTTAAATATTAGAATATATATTCTCATAAATTTCATATGTATACATATATACATATATAAGTATATATTCTAATAAATTCTCTCTATAGGTACAAACATACTATCTAACTTCTCTTTATTTCAGTTATCCAACCTTCTCATAGCTGAGGCAGTGGCATTCTGTCTGCTCTTTCAATCTAAAGCAGGATGTCTTCTGATTCTCAGCATCGGTTTGCAGGGTGCTTTGCTGGATAGCATCCCCGAGTGCTCACTGTTTGCTGGATAGCATCCCCAAGTGCTCACTGTTTGCTTAAGCTCACTGACATTTACTCTAGGAATTTGTTTTTTCAGTTTACTGGTTAGTTTTCTTGCAACTATTAAATATCTTATAGATATTTACAATCACAATGACATAATGCTAGAATATCCTTTAGGGTAAATTGTTCTTTTTCCTCAAGCTTTGTTTAATTGTTTGATCTTTGTAAGTAATGAAATATCTCAAAGATTAGACCACAGCCAGAGTTAATATAAATCATCCAAAATTTCTGGCTTAAGGACAACAAGGTTATGTGACCATCTTGTCATTTTCCTGGTGCTTCTTTTAAAGGACTGGCATGTCGTAAACCTGCTGGATACTGAGAACATAGAAAGGGGACAATGTGAGGTGTCATATTACCTGTGAGACTCAAACGTAAACAAGAGCGTGATGTGAATTAAAATTTTTATAGTAGTAAAAACCAGTGGGCTCTTATTGTCTAACGATTAAAAAAATATTATTGTGTGTGTATGCTTATAAACACACACACACACACACACACACACGCGCGCGCGCGCGTGCGCACACACACACACACACACACACACACGCACACACGAACACACGCACACATGCACACATGCACACACGCACACACGCACACACACACGCTAGAGACCAGATAACAGCCTGTGGAGTCCATTCTCTCCTTCCAGCTTTAGATGACTTCTGGAGCTGACTTTACTCACCAGGCTTGCCTGGCAAGTACCTTGTGCGATGAGCCATCTAGCTCTTCCCGCTTGAATTTGCTATTTCTTAATATTCAATTAGTCCTTCAGAGAAGGAAAACTCCATGTGCTTGTTAGAGGCAAACGTCGCAGGATGGCTGCAGACGGGGTATTGCAACGTTTTACTTTAAAGCGGCAGTCCGACAGACACGCAGAGTCCGATAGTTCATCACCTCCTCTGCACCTCAGCGCTCAGCTATTCAACTAAGCCTTAGTTCCTGTGAAGGTGCTTCATGGAGACCTTCCTCGCGTAACTTGGAGAGTAAGTAAAGAAGAGTCACTTCCATAACATGCACGGGCCTCGTCCAAGGAGGCGAGGGCAGAGACAGAGCCAAATGGCGAGCTCTTCCAAGGGGGAAGCGGTGGTTTTCTCAGCACACAAAGGCTTCACACTTCCTGTGTCAAATCTGCTCTCCCTGGTTTAAGGTGTACTGCCTTTGGACTGAAGCTGCAACCGCTTCTGGAATTTTCCACCTGCCTGCTACTCCCTTTCTGAATTGCTGGCCAATTCTTTTAGACCGGTGTGTTTCTATAAACATGTCCTGTTCTTTCTGGGTCTGGGAGACCCCCTAACTAATACAGGCAGCCTAGTTCTTGTTTTTCGAGGAAGTGGGCAAGGGTAATCACAGGTGGCATTTTGATCTGCCCCCAAGTCCTGACTTTCAAGTCACTGGCAATCTTATTCGCACAAAAGATTAATAATACACACACACACACACACACACACACACACACACACACACACACACACAGAGAGAGAGAGAGAGAGAGAGAGAGAGAGGCTGATTTTGTGTATCAACTTGACACAGCTGGAGTTATCACAGAGAAAGGAGCCTCCCTTGAGGAAATGCCTCCATGAGATCCAGCTGTAAGACATTTTCTCAATTAGTGATCAAGAGTGGGAGGGCACATTGTGGGTGGTGCCATCCCTGGGCTGGTATTCTTGGATTCTATAAGAAAGCAAGCTGAGCAAGCCAGTAAGTAACATCCCTCCATGGCCTCTGCATCAGCTCCTGCTTCCTGACCTGCTTGAGTTCCAGTCCTGACTTTCTTTGGTCATGAACATCAATGTGGAAGTGTAAGCTGAATAAATCATTTCTTCCCCAACTTGCTTCTTAGTCATGATGTTTTGTGCAGGAATAGAAACCCTGACTAAGACAATATATTATTAAATCTCAATAAAAATATTTATGGCCCGGGCAATTCAGTGTGCATTCATAAAAGCCTTCCTTGGAGTCATTTATTCTTTATGCATTAATTATTAATACTCATAATGAAATAATAATACTATCATGTATTTTCACCACAGAGGACACCCTGTACTTTATGAGAAACGGGGAGCCACTTTCTGCTTGTGTAGTGTATAGTTTTAGGCCATCCACCTCTGTGGCTGGCCAGCAGACAGCCAGCTACCGCTCACTCAGCTCCCCTTAGCCCCATGAAATGGAAACATTAGAGACTTATAAAAATACCAGTCAGATTTATAACGGTAAATCTCCAACCCCAAAATGCCCGTGCAAAGAACACAAAACTCAACTGATATAAATACCAGCTGCACACCTAGACTGGACAAATGTACCCTACACTACTCTATTGCCCGCACACACAGGCCTCTGACTTAAGCCATCCATCCATCCATATAAAAATAAGTATCATTTGTGCTTGAATTTTAGAAAGAAGCCTTTGGCACTACCACAGAGATCTACTCAGCACCAAACACGGGCTTTTCCCTCCATCGTCCCACCTGATTGTAACCATGCGGTACCACTCTCCTTCAATTTTAATAGTCTCAAAACAGACCTTCTTACTTGGAATCCCTCTTACTTTACGTGTTCCTGAAGAACAGATAAAGTAAGCCAATTAAAATGTCACACCGCATCTCCCTTCTGCTCCAAATATTCATGCGAGGTCAAGGACAAATGTTTTGTGGTGGGTTATAGGTGGTGCTCAGAGATCTGGCTCGTAGGCGGCTGCTTTATAAACCATTCCTTCAGGTTCCTCTCCACATTTATTCAATTTCCGCCATGCTCGGATCCCTGCTAGTCCACGGCCACGCTTCTTATTCTGCCCGTGGTCCCAACACACAAAGACTGTTACTTCTGGTGGAACGCGTTTCACTCAGAGACCTGCAACAGTCTCCTTCACATCCTTTAGGAGGGCACCAATTTCTATACCAAATAAATCCCTGAACTTCAGCGGCTTAGCAAGGGGATTTTATTTTTCACTCAAGTCTGCTAATTGTTCCTGGATGGGTGTGTGTGTGTGTGTGTGTGTGTGTGTGCCTTTCCTGGGGGTGGGGGCTTTCGGACCTACCCCGTTCCTTAGGCAGAGCTCAGAGCTGTCTATTTCAGCTTGTAGGGCACAGACACTAGGGGGCGCTAGGGACACTAGGGAAGACATCTCTTAACTCTTCTCACCCTCTCTTGAGGGAAGAAGCAGAACTTCGTGCTGCGCTGGTGGACAGTGCCACATTTGTTGCCACAGAGTTATGGCGAAGAGCGGGAACTCTTGGGGGCAGCTAGACATTTCTGTTCCAGACTGAACTCTGGCCAACAGGCTCCTTGTTTTAAGAAGTCAATACGAAGATCTACAGTTACTACATCCAGGATAAAGTCCAGGAGCTCTGGTGGACATGGATTGTTCTCATTCCTAGTTCCTTGAGATATATCCTTTGGCAATATAGTATGATATACTATACTATGATACAATATATATATATATATATGTTAGCATAATATAAGACTTCCTCTTAGAACTGTATCTTGAAGGTTCTGGCAATTCCATGTTTTATTTTCATTTTAGGGAGATTTTAATCTCTTGTCTGATTTATTCAGTGATCAACTGGTCGTTCAAGAACTTACTGTTCACTTTCCGCGTGTAGTCTCTTGTAGGTTTGGTTTTATTCATTTTTGTTTTTGTTTTTTCTTTTTTGCATTGTGATCTGATAAGATATAAGAGATAATCCAAGTTTGGATTTGTTAAGACTTGGTCTAGAATGTGGTCAGTTTTAGAGAGGGCTGCTGAGAGCAATGTGTCTCTCTTCTGTGGAATGGGCTGTTCTGCAAACACTAATTTAGTCCATTTGGTCTGTGGTGTAGTTTAACTCTGAAGTTTCTTTGCTGGCTTTTAGCGTCCATGACCTACCCAGAGGAGGGATGCTGAAATCACTCTCTGTCATTGTATCAAGACCTACCTGACCTTATACAACTGTCAGTGTTCATTTTATAGGGAAACTCAGAATTTGACACATACATTTACAACTGTTACATTGTCTTGATGAAGTGCTTTCTTTATCATATAGTGATAAGATATATATTTTAACCATTTTTTGGGGTTGAAAATTTCAAGTATACTTCATCAGACACCATAATCCCATCTGTCATTTTGTTTCCATATTCTGTTTGTTTGTTTATTTGTTTGTTTTCTTCTTTTAAATGCTTCCCACCACTCGACTCAGCCTGTGGGAGTCTTTATACCACTGAGGCATGGATCTGGCGGGCTACAGGAGGTTGGGTTTAGTTTAAATCCAGTCAGATGGCTTGTGTCTCTTTATTGGTGAGTCAAGGTTTTTTACAACTAAGTGAATTTTAAGAGGCACTTATTAATAATGTCTGTAATTTTGCTATTTTTATGATTGGTTGAATTGTTTTGTTTGCTCTCTTTCCTGCTAGTATGAACAATCTGTCGATGCTCTATGCTGGACAAAATGGATTGCTTCCTACCTCCCCTTTGCTCAGGCATTCCCCTCGTGGAATGTAAACTTTCTTGGGTTGTCATGATCGAGGCTGCCGTTCTTCCTTCTCTGTGTTTAATATCTCTTTAAGCATCTTCTGCATTGCTGGGGTGGTGGGGTGGGGCTCATAAATTGTCTTACTTATGTTTGTCTTGAGATATCCTGATTTCTGTGTCAATTTTAATAGATAATTATATATATATACACATAGATGTGTATATATATATATATATATAATATAATTTTGCACACTATATCTCTTGTCTGGCAGTCACTTATTTTCAGGGGCTGAATATGTGTCATATTTTATGCTTCCTAGATTTGAGGGTGCTAATGAGAGACTTGATAATATTCTGATGGTCCTCCCTTTGTAAGTAACTTACTTGGGGTTTTCTTTTTTCTTATAGCTTTTAAAACTTCTTTGTTTTGCATTTTTGACATCTTTATGGTAACTGCTACCAAGTGTTTCTTCGTTCATGTCCATTGGGGTTCTGAACACCTCTTGGGTTTGACTTTCTCTTTCTCTAGACTTGGGCATTTTTTTTCTGCAACAATTTCATCTGCTATGTTTTCTGTGCTTCTAGTATTTCTCTCAGCTGGCTCTTCCTTTTCCCATAGATAATTAGGCTAGCTTTCTTGAATGTATCACAGCCATTGACACTTCATCATGTTTCTCTCTCTCTCTCTCTCTCTCTCTCTCTCTCTCTCTCTCTCTCTCTCTCTCTCTGTCTTAGAAAGGGTTTCTTTGTGTAGCCCTGGCTGTCCTGAAACTCACTTTGTAGACCAGGCTGGGCACAAACTCACAGAGATCCACCTGCCTCTGCCTCCCGAGTGCTGGGATTAGAGGCGTGTACCATTATCAGAACTTTTGTTTTCTTATTGATGCTTTGATACGACTCTCCCTCAGCCTTGTCCTCTATATCTTATCATCTTCTTTCTGGTTGGTCAGATCTGTTGATGATGCTTCCCCACACCCTGGAGGCAGAGGCAGTGGATCTCAGTATGAGATGATTAGCTAGAGTATCTGAATCAGTGAACTGCTGATCCAAGTGAGGGAACCTCTCTCCCTATATAAGGAGACACACTATGTTAATCTCTGGGTTTTTTACATGTATGCATAAATCTATCTACCCCTTACACATGTCCCTACCCATATGTACAATATACATGTGCATATACACATACACACACTGTCATGGTTTAAATATGCTTGACCAACAGAGTGGCACTATTAGAAGGTGTGGCCTTGTTGGAGTAGGTATGTCACTGTGGGTGTGGGCTTTAAGACCCTACCCTAACTGTCTGGAGGTGAGTCTTCCACTAACAGTCTTCAGATGAAGATGTAGAACTCCCAGCTCCACCTGCACCATGCCTGCCTGGATGCTGCCATGTTCCTGACTTGATGATAATGGACTGAACCTCTGAACCTGTAAGCCAGCCCCAATGAAATGTTCTCTTCTATATGAGTTGCCTTGGTTATGGTGTCTGTTCACAGCAGTAAAATCCTAAGACAGAAGTTGGTACCAGGGACTGGGGTATTGCTGTGATAGGCCTGACCATGCTTTTGTTTTGAGAAATTTGGATTTTCAGACTTTGGAAAGCAGTGGAGTGCTTTAACTTGGTCTATCCTAGCAGGAATATGGAAGACTTTGTTGTGAGTATGATTTGAACTGTGCAGACCCGGTCCAAGTAGTTTCAGTGGAGAAAAATTTCAGAATGTGGCCTAGAGATTATTTTTGTGGTATTTTGGTGAAGAATGTGGCTACTTTTTGCCCTTGTCTGAAAAGTCTGCCTGAGGCTAAGGTGAAGAGACTCAGATTAATTGCATTGACAAAGGAAGTCTCAGAAACGCCCATCATAGACTTTGTTCTCTGGTTAAGTCTCAAGAAGAGTGTTTTAAACAAGCATAGCAAGCAGAGAAAGGAAAAATGTAAAATATATGGTTCAATTATTAAAGGGGCACCAGGAAGTGAAATGGAGCTGATCTGGTGTTCAAGGATATTTAATTGAATTAACGGTGACCTTGGGGCAAGATCCCACACAGCTAAATTTAGGTCCAGGCATGGTAGTACAAGCCTTTAATTGGAGGAGGCAAAGACAAGCAGATCTCTGAGTTCAAGGCCAACCTAGAACAGAGCAAGTTCTAGGTGAAGAAAAACTTAAACCCAGGCTTGGTGGGCCACACCGTTAATCCCAGTGTTTAGGAGAGAGGCTTGCAGATCTCTGAGTTCAAAGGCAATCTACAGAGTGAGTTCCAGGACAGCCTAGCTTAGGCAGTGAGGGAGCTGGAAAACAGAACGCTGGTGATGATGTAATAGAACAAGGTGTGTGTGTGTGGGGGGGCGGGGCAGGGGGCATGATCCATCTCCGGCAAGCAGCAGAACTTGGCAGCTTTGGCCACATGGCTTGGGCTTTAGAGTCCAAAATAGAAGGGACTGCTGGGACAATTGATGCTGGTGATCTGGAACTAAGAAATTAGTTGTGATTAAGAAGAGACCAGCATCACTGAGGCAAATACTTCTGGGAATTGTTTTCTCGGAGCACAAAGAAGCTGTGTTCCAGAGATAGCCAAGGTTTTACCTCGTGCTGCAGCTGGACTTGGTAATGGGTAAGAATCATCCAGGTGGTACTGATTTTGAAGGCCTGAAGGCCTCATGAAGAACAGCTGAGGCTTGGCACTGTGAGAGGCCATAGAAGGCTGTTGGAGAAGGTGCAGCCTCAGTTGCAGTTTACAGCCCAGGACTGAAGGGGTCATGCAAAGGAGTTGACAGCACCATGAAGAGAGCCTATGAGAGGATATTGGTGAAGCCTAGTTGCAGTGGAAGACCCCAGTGAATTGGAGATGTCAGTACCATGGGATGATCGCCAAGAACAGCAGCAGCAGCAGTGGAGCGGATCAACCTGAGCTTAGAGTGCTACAGAGGGCAGAGCTGGAGAAGTAATGCCAGCCCTTTGGAGGAGCCAAGAAGATCATGTGTGTATCCCAGACATTGAAATAAGAAGCTGTAACACTGAAGTTGCCTTGGAGACCCCAAGATGTTCAAGATGCCAGAGCCATGGTCTATCTGTTCAGGAAAGCTGCTAACAGGGAGTGGAGCCAGCCCAGGAGAAAGAAGTTTGTTGCAGTCAACAAAGAGCAAAAAAAGAGTTGGAGATCTGAAGATAGCTTTGACATCAGCCATGGAGATGCAGAGTTTGGAGTTTGCCAGCTGGTTTCCTGTCTTGTTTTGGGGATTACAGTTCAGTGATTGGATGAATCTCAGAAGAGACTTTGAACTTTGGACTTTTAACATTGTTGAGATGGCTATAGACTATGGGGACTTTGGAAGTTGGACTAAATGTATTTTGCATTATGCTATGTATAGGTATGCTCCCCCCCCCAATAGACTCATGGGTTTGAACAAGCCTATGGGAGCCAAGGAATGGAATGCCATGCTTTAAATATGTTTGGCTAAGGGAGTGGCACTATTTAGAGGTGTGGCCTTGTTGGAGTAGGTGTGTCACTGTAGATGTGGGCTTTAAGACTATCCTATCTGCCTGGAAGTGAGTCTTCCACTAGCAGTCTTCAGATGAAGATGTAGACCTCTCAGCCCCTCCTGCACCATGCCTGCCTGGATGCTGCCATTGCTCCTGCCTTGATGATAATGGATTGAACCTCTGAACCTATAAGCCAGCCCCGATTATATGTTACCCTTATAAGAGTTGCCTTGGTCATGGTGTCTTCACCCTAATTAAGACACACATACACAGACACACAGAGACACAGACACACACACACAGACACACACAGACACACACACACTTCAAAATACTGCCAAAGTAGAGTGTGAAGGGATGAAAGTAAAGGGGGGTGGGAAAGAAACCAAGGAAAGGAAAGATATTGCTTCAACATGGAAAAAATGCCCAATGGAAAGTTAGATGAATGTATGAAGATAAATAACAAGGAAAACTAAAACATTTTAAATGCAACAGAGTAAAAAAATATTTTAAAGATATAATAAAGCAACAGAGCAGGGGAGAAAAGATGTCAAAGGAGAAAATGAAAGAGAAAAGTTTTTAAAAAAAGTAGATACTGGAGCATATTCTTTCTGGGTCTTTGAAAAGTTAGACCCTCCCAGTTATGTGCAGGGTGGAAGTCACTGTGTGGACTCTTGTCTTTCCTATGGTTAATGCTGTCCCGGAATCTGGATTGCTAAATAGCAGATTTCGGCACAGTGGCAGTTTTCCTCATTTGCACACCAGTGGCCTCTGCTGGCCACACTTGGCATTGCAGACTCTGGTCTTAGCCTTGGGCGGCTAAAGTTTTAGCTCTTGTAAGGTGACAGTAGGAGCTGATTGGTACAAACAGAAGACCTGTCTTGGGAGTTTTAAGATCGATCACCTTGGGGCTGGGCAGATAGCTAAGCAGTTAAAAGCACTGGCTGCTCTTCCTGAGAACCTGGGTTTGATCCCCAGGCATTACATGACAGCTCACAACCTGCTTTATATAATTCTTTTTCTTTATTAGGTACTTTCTTCATTTACATTTCAAATGCTATCCCGAAAGTCCCCCATACCCTGCTCTCCAACCTACCCGCTCCTGCTTCCTGGCCCTGACATTCTCCTGTACTGGGGCATATAATCTTCGCAAGACCAAGGGCCTCTCTCCTTCCATGGATGGCCTAATAGGCCATCCTCTGCTACATATGCAACTGGAGACACAAGCTCTGGGGGGTACTGGTTAGTTCATATTGTTGTTCCTCCTATAGGGTTGCCTACCCCTTTAGCAACAAAATACCCATGGAAGGAGTTACAGAGACAAAGTTCGGAGCTGAGACAGAAGGATGAACCATCCAGAAACTGCCCCACCCAGGGGTCCATCCCATAATCAGCCACCAAAGGCAGACACTATTGCATATGCCAACAAGATTTTGCTGACAGGACCCTGATATAGCTCTCTCTTGTGAGGCTATGCCAGTGCCTGGCAAACACAGAAGTGGATGCTCACAGTCAGCTATTGGATGGAACACAGGGCTCCCAATGAAGGAGCTAGAGAAAGTAACCAAGGAGCTTTATATAATTCTAACCTAAGGGAATCTAACTCTCTTCTGGCATCTAAGCACCTTGCGTGCAAGTGGTGCCCAGACCTACGTGCAGACAAAACACCCATACACACAAAATAATAAAATAATAATACAAAATCCCCTGAATATGTTACAACACGTAGGAGGGATGCCACGGGGGAGCGTTGTGTATCTTTAGAGTTCTTGGACTGGAGGAGGTCGCTTCAGAATTTTATTTTCAAGCTGACCCCCAGCTCAGAGTTCATTATTAGTTGACGAGAATCTGCCTTTTAGGGCCAGGCAACCTGCACTTAGTACTCAAAATTCTCATGTACAACGCTCACCGAGTCTCTGTCTAAGTACTCAAAATTCTCATGTACAACGCTCATCGAGTCTCTGTCTACTCGCATTCTTTGCTCTCCACACTGCCTCTTGCCCTTTCCCTCTTCCAGGTGCTGTGTCAGGCCAAACCGTGTCCCCTGGGCCTGTGAATGCTCCCGATCTCAGGCCCCCCTGAGTGACTCACATTTCAACCTGCGCTTCTCTCTGAAACTGGCACCTGAGTGCTTTCCTTCGAGTCATCCAGGGCGACAAAATGGGATTCCCATCACTTACTTACCCAGCTGCCAGGTATCGCTGACTCTGCATAATCTGTGACCGACGGATCTTGATGCTCCGGAGGGAGGGCTGTGGGCTTGTGTGAGGTTAGAACCGCTGAGCGTTTCTTCTTTTACCTTTCAGAAGTGGCTCTTGCTCCTCTTCCTCGGGCAGGAGACTGCCCAGCTGGACCCGGTTGGCTTGCAACACTTTATAGCGAATACTGAGTCTAAACATCTCTCCTTCGAGTTTCCTTTCACTCACTGTTACTTCAGAAGCTCTTCCGATATTTCTCTTCCGTCCTGTCTATGTGTGACCCGTTTCCAGCTCCCCTCTTCCTCCTTTACGGGCTCAGCAGGAGCATGCCTGCCTCCTCCAGCCTGCCTGCTCACTGGAAATCCTGAGTTGTTCTATTGATTCCACATGGCCTTAATAAACATTTCTGCAATCTTTTCTTTTGTAGATGTTGAAACTGCATTATAGAATATAAAGGGAAACACACAGAGCTGAAAATAACAAATATTATTTGAAAATTAGTAACTAGATTAGAGAACATTATCCAATTTCGAGATCTCATGAAACTTCAGAGTTCCTAAAAATCGACATGCATCCAACAGAATAGAGTGTTCAGAAACACACACACACACACACACACACACACACACACACACACACTCCTATTTGCATACACATAAACATATAGTTACTTGATATTTGATAAAAGCTCAAGGTAAATGGATTAACCACAGGATAATAGTCTCAACAAATACTATTGGAATATCTGGATATGGAATAAACTGACAGATCAGTACTTAAATTATACCCAAGGCAAAATAATATTTTTAAATGCATCATAGATAAAGATATGAAAGCATAAAAATTCTGGAATGAAGTACAAGCCAGAAAAAAAACCCAGAGTAGATTAGACTATCAAAATTACAGCATTTGTTTTAAGGTGGTTTAATAGTATGGGGGAAGAATCTATACTCAACACACATATAAAGAAAATACACTCTCCAGAACACATGAAGAGCACTCCCAATTCCAAGACAGAAGCCAAACAAATCAATAATAAATGAGCAAGTGATCTGAGCAAAACAGTTTCCTAAATAAATAAATAAATAAATAAATAAATAAATAAATAAATGTACGTTTGGTCAATAATCACATAAAGAGGTACTCAATATCTTTTAACTAGTCATCATTAGCTCAAGGTTATTAACTGTCAGGCCGCTGTGATGGGAAACTACAGTGTCAAGCCATTAACCAACCACTGGGGCACCTTGAGAAGTGAGAACATTAATAATCAATCTGAGACAAAGATATGCAGGGTTTGCCACACTTATGCACGGCCAGAGGGAAAGCAAAAACAGCAATAGGCTTTGAAAAAACAGCTCTGCAGTTCCTTAAGTAAAACATGTAATTTTATTACATAGCAAGCCCTTAGATGATGAAAATTCATGTCCATACAAGTTTGTGCAGTTCACAGCCACATCATTTATAATGATGCCCTTTGGAATCAATCCAGATGTTCATCAACATGGGAACCAAAGAGGAAATGGTTGTGTAGGGATATAGTAAGCTGCTAGTCAGGCAGAAAAGAGGCAGGATGCACAGTGAGGTGGTTAGAGTTTCAAAAATACTGAGTGCCGTAAAGAAGCCCCTCCCGCCCCCCTCTCCCTCAGAAAGCGTGTTCTGTATGATTCCACTCTCTTGACTTATAGAAAACGTAAGCTGAGCCAAGGGGAAGACAGACACAGCAGATAGGTTCCAAGCTCTTCTCTCTTTCAGACATGGATCTTTCATTGATGTTTTTTTCCGGTTTCAGTGGATGCAGTGGGTTCTATACTCAACACACATATAAAGAAAATACACTTTCCAGAACACATGAAAAACATTATGATTCTATTGGAATTTTTATTTTAAAAGCCATGTGGCCTCTATTTCTTTTGTGGCCCTGTGGATAAATATAAAGTGTAAAGCCTTGGCCAGTCAGTTCTTGTCTACTTTATCTGTTTTCCATCAACACCAATGATCAAGAGGGACTCTCTACTTGGTCCTGGGTTACACACTGACAACTGTTTTCAGAGTTAACTTCTAAACCATTGTTTAGAAGAAACTATGAACACAGAACCATAGAACGAGTAGGGAGCATTAGCTAGCTAATATCTAAATGTTTCTGAGACAAGGTTTCTCTGTGTACCCCTAGCTGTCCTGGAACTTGTGCTACAGTCAAGGCTGGCCTTAAACTTGGAGGTCCACTATGTCTATCCGGCCTGATGTCAGCTATCTACCCATCCCTACTGTGAAGTATTTTCTAGCTACAGTTTTTACATATTCTTACAACTCTCTGAGCTGTTACGCTTATTTTTCTTTTGTTCCCTACCATTACCTTTATAATTAATTTATAATTAGTTATAATTTTCACAGGTAATTACCTTCTTAAATGGCCTTGCCAAAATCAATCATGAGATATTCTCTTCCATTTAAATCTGTTTGCATTTTGTCAAGCAGGTGACATTTTTAGTTTTCAGACTTATTTTCAACTCTGCAAGAGATTTTCACCATTTGCTGTGCATCAAGAATGGGGTTGGAAGAAAATATGGCTGAAGGATGAAGTATTGCCCCTATTTGAGTTCTTGTTCGAGAGAGAGACACATAAATATTGTCATAAAAGGCCGCAAGAACCAACTCAAAGGACAATGGATGATCCTGGTTTTGCATGAAGAATTACTGATTGCTAAAGCTCCAGTTACTGAATGGTGAAAGAAGAAAAGAACACGAAGAACACGTATCCTGAAGGAAATGGAAGAAACAAAGTGTTCAAAGTATATGTGTTCCTGGGGTCCATGGAAATTTAATCAAGAGGCAAGCTAAAACTGCCATGATATATATGAATCGCATTCTAGATATTTACAGAAATTTTGTAGATCAACATGTCAGTTCTGAATCACTGGAAAACGGAAGCAGGAGGATTTTATGGTGACTGTTTTGGGGCTTCTGACTCTGTTGAAGCCAGAGTGTCACTTGTGTGAATGTTCATCCCAGTAGGCGTCTTAATGGGAAAACCATGGACTTTTAGGCTTACACTGTTTAGAAAGTCAAAGCATTGCAGAGGTCATAATAAATGGGCATATTTTATAAAATGAAGCTGAAAGGAAGGACACACAGGATAAATACTCCTAGGCATGATATAGTGAATACTGATGTGGATTCATTTTTTTTTTCTTCAAAATGAATGTCTTTGCAGACATGCTTCTGGAAGACGAGAAAGGTCGTGCCTCCTTTATAAAGGAAGTTAGATTCTGAATACGGACTGCCATATTACTTGTGCTTGACTAAGTGTAGTCTGAGATCTGGTGAGCAGGTCCAGATTTGAGCAGATACCGAAGCTGGCAAGCCATACCCAAGCTTAGTATCATCACCTCACAGCAGTCTGCTATTCTTCACATTGGTTTGAATTCAAGCTGGGTAAAGCTATAGTCTTCCTCTGCTTCGTTTGACTTTATCTGGGGTCACTGCAAGGATGGATTCAACTGGGATTCCAGCCAGAGCTGCAACATGTAAAGTCCTTTGCTTTCCAGTCTATATCATTCTGTACTTAGCTCAAACTCCCTTATATCAGAGTGTGGCTGGGAAAGTTTGGGTCAGCTTTCCATCCAATCTTTGGCTTATCTTTCTACTCTAGTCTCCTTTCCTTAAAGAATTCAAATGTACATTTTGATGTGTATTATGAAGAAACATTTGGGGTTTTTTTGCCAGTAAATTTCAGAATCTAGATGAAATTGATGGTTGCTAAGATATGGTGAATTTACTTAAACTAACTCAAGTGGAATTAGGAAAACTCCAATAGGGAGGATTTTACAGGTTCCAAGATTTATTCTCTTCTCAGAGATTTGGTAATGGTTTTGTGTGAGTGATTGCATGCGTGCATGTGTGTGTGTGTGTGTATGTGCATATTTACTGCTTATTTGTCTAGCATTTTGTGTCTCTCCCTAATTTTGTTTTTGCCCCTTCTCTCTCTTTCTATTGGTACTCCTAACCCCAGTGATATGATACTAGAACTCACAGTATATCAATAGCTGACTTCAGGAGTCAGGCATCTGTTGATTGTATTTGCATATATCTCTGTACATGTTAACCTCACAGACTGACTCTATTTGGACATCCAGTGTTCAGTGCATAACTCATTTCTTTACTTGGTTGGTACTGAAAATCCAATTACATCGCATCTTCAGAACAGATGTTGTTTTTGTTTTTTGTTTTTATTCGAGACAGGGTTTCTCTGTGTAGTCCTGGCTGTCCTGGAACTCACTCTGTAGACCAGGCTGGCCTTGAACTCAGACATCCACCTGCCTCTGCCTCCCAAGTGCTGGTATTAAAGGCGTGCGCCACCACTGCCGGGCTAGATCGGGTTTTATCCTGGTGAAATTCTGGATCTCAGTTAAATTAGTGAAACATGTCTTGGAGATATGACTGAAAAATCAGCTGAGGATTTCCTACCCAAGATTTCAAAATGTCAATCACAGTGATCGCTACAAGAATAAGACCGGGCATGGTGGCGCACGCCTTTAATCACAGCACTCGGGAGGCAGAGGCAGGTGGATTTCTGAGTTTGAATCCAGCCTGGTCTACAAAGTGAGTTCCAGGACAGCCAGGGCTATACAGAGAAACCCTGTCTAAAAAAAACAAAACAAAACAAAAACCCAAAACAAACAAACAAACAACCCCCAAACAAACAAACATACAAACAAACCCAAAGAATAAGGAAATATGGGGGCTCATGTTCTGATTGTTTTTTTTGTTTTGAGAGGGAGTCGTCTATGCAGTTCAAGTAAGCCTCAAGTTCACAGTCCTCCTACTGTCACTTATGTAGGGCTGGGGCTACAACTATATTCGACTACAGTCTTCTCATGTCCCAATTCTTAAAGCTGTTGCTTTAAATCAATTTCAGAACTGATTCACCTAAGGCAAGGCATGGGGTTGCATTGTACTTTTGAAGGTTGATTAAGAACAATTCCACTCCAGGGATGGTAAAACATGGAGTATTTACTAATAGTCCTAATGATTTTTAGAAAAATATTTTCTCTGGTGACTATTTGGCTCACTTTCCATTCTCCAAGATACAGCTATCGTTTTTATTTTTATTTTCCATACATTCTTATTAAAATATAGTTAAATCACCTTTTCCTTCTCTTCTCAAGTCTCCTCCCTCTTAATCCTTTCATGTCTCCCCCCACTCTTATATTGATACCTTTTTCTTTTCCAATTATATTTGTTATCTATCTATCTATCTATCTATCTATCTATCTATCTATCTATCTATCTATCTACCCATCCATACACATGTACAATTATATAAATACAACTTGCTAGGTCTATTTTCGTTGTTTATGTGTATATAGTTTCAGGGCTGACTACTTTATATCGGATAATCAATGAAGGAGCTCATCTCTAGGCATGGCTGATTCTCCTCTCTCAACAGTCATCATTCGCCTGTAGTTCCTTGTGCAGGGGTGTGGACCTGTGTGATTTCCGCCCAATTCTTTGTTAGCATGCCGATCGATGCTATTACTCAGATCTGGTTCATACGGCCATTTCCATGAGAAGCTGTTTCACAGTAGACTCTTGAGATTCCGGTCGGCTCCAGGTGCTAATAGGCAGAAGCACAGTTCTTTTCCCAGGATAGGGTGATTGCTTCATGTTCTTGCTTTCTTGACCGTATGCCCCAAACACCTCAGCATATAAGATGAACATTATCATTTGGGTGTGCCTCTCAAAGATGTGTGTTGAAGACTTTGACCCCAGTACTGCAGCTCAAGGGAGACACAATAGGAGGTAACTAGGGTGCAAGGCCTCTGCCCTCATGAATGCATTGATGCTACCTGCAGGGGTTCCTTATCCCAATAGGGGGATGACTTCCAGAATAAGTTTGGTTTCTATTTGCTTTCTTGTTCTCCTGTACTTTCTTCTTCTTTCTTCCACTATGAGGTGATGAAACAAAAAGAAGCAGATCCTGGCACGATACTATTGGACTTCCCAACCTCAAGTACAGTGAGCCAATATGTTTCTATCATTTATATTGCTCAATTAGTGGTATTCTGCTATAGCAAAAAAAAAAAAATCTTCCTTTTTCATGATCTATGTATGTTCTCTTTACCATTCATTTCCCTTCCTTAATCTAAAGTTAATACTTGAATTTTTAAATACAGCAATGCTCCTTTATGAGCCATTAATTTTCATATCAGTCAGTATAAACTAGTTATGTTGTGTGTGGTGGCTTGAATATGTTTGGCCCCCATAGACTCATGTGTTAAATGCTTGGCCATATAGGGAGTGGCACTATTAGGAGGTTGGCCTTATGGGAGTAGGTGTGGCCTTGTTGGAGGAAGTACATCACTGTGTAGGCGAGCTTTGAGGCCTCCTATGCATAAGCTCCTCCCAGTGTGTAATTCCTGTCTCTTTCTGGCTGCCTTTGGATTGAGATGTAGAACTCTCAGCTCCTTCTGCCCTATGTCTGCCTGCTTATCCCCATGCTTCCCAGCATGATGATAATGGACTGAACGTCTGAAACTGTAAGCCAGCCCCAATTAAACATTTGCCTTTATTAAGAGTTGCTCTATTAAGAGTGTCTCTTGACAGCGATGAAACCTGAACTAAGACATTGCAGTAACAGGTAATTTGCAATTCTTGATGACTTACTATTACAGAAAACTGTTTTCCACATATCATAGGCACATCACAAGTCAACACACGGTCTTTTCTATGTAGTCCTCACTCAGGCTCATTGATCATTGGAAACTTATAATTCTGAATATGGTGATGAGGAAGAGGGGATGTAGAAAAGTATGCCCAAGTGCTTTGTTGTTCTGTCCAGAAATGACGTATGTCACTTCTACTCACATGCTTTTTATAAGACAAACTAACTTTAGGACATCAAGGAAATGACGTTGTACCACATGTTTAGAAGGACAGGGAAGTAGATTCACACAACAGATATCAATGTTAATAATCTTGGCATGTTATATTGAAAAAATGCTGGCATCAAAAGAGGAACTGAATTACAGGTTGTGCAAAAAATCGTCCTCCAAAATCCTCTCTTCTCCATATTTCTTTTCCTGCTCTTCTCAAAAAAAATCTCACTCCTTTCCACCTCTCTTTTTTTTCCTTCTCTGGATTTCTCTTTGGTGCCTAAAATCCAATACTTCTCTATCACAGAGAACAAATTTCATTATGCTTGTTATTTTCACATTCCCTCAGAATCTCTTGTCCCACCCTGAGATTGAAATAAAACCTACCTTCTGCATCATATAGTGATTGCTCTAATAAGAATTCTGGTGGATGCAAATTTCCCCATCCTATTACATTGATCGTATATTAGCAAGTCAAATCTAGCCTTTCAAGTAGACTTTGTTCCAGAAGTAGATGTTTTAGCATAATATGTTGTAACACTATATATGAATAGATTAAAAAGGAATGGATCTTCTGTAATATGAGAGACACTAACCACATGTAGTTATTTTTATTGAAATTTGAATAGTTTAAATTAAGTTATTTAAACCTTGAGTTCTCATCACTTATTGGCCACATTTTCAGAGTTTAATAGCCATAGATGTCAGGTGGCAAAAATACTAATACAAGGAATGAGCATTTCCACCGTTGAGAAAATTCTATCAGACAGATTCGATATAAGTAAGTACTGTCTATCTTTTGATAAAAGTAATAATTATTCTTAAGTAAAAGTTTTTAGTCAATTAGAGTTAGTATAACCTTTTAATTTGATAAATATAATAAATAAGGAAAAATTGTAACTGTAATAAACAGTGAAGACCAAGTAGTATTTCATTATAGTCAGGAAAAACAAGTGACCATCACTGTCATGATTGAATCCATTTAGATAGGTTTGGTATTAATCACAAGCCAACTCCCTTTCTGTCTCTGTCTCTCTCAAGCCATTTCCAGGTGGCAATGTGGGTGTAATCCAATGGTTGCAGAGACCTAAATTTTTCTAGACCTAGGTCTAAAGACATTTATTCTCTTCACTACCAGATTTTAAGAGGACACAAAATTTCCAGCCATCATATTGTGGACATTTCCAGTGTCCACACTAAAGGCACACAATGGGGGCTGAAGATGTAACCTCTGTTGATAAAGTGCTTTTCTGGCATGCACAAAAGCCTACATTCGTCTTCAGAGCCACATAGTAAGATCAGATATGATGGATACATCTGTAACCCAAGCACTCTGAAAGTTGCAGCAGGAGGATCAGTAGTTTAGGATCATTCTCAGCTAGATAGAGAGTTTGAGAGCTGCCTGGAACTCATGAAAGCCTGTCTCAAAACCAAACAAAACCCAGACACTATCACCACCACCCTAGGAAGACCCAAGGTGTAGAAAAATACATTGGGCAAAGAAGAAAGGAAAACAATACATTGATATTTTTGAAGATTCTCCTAGACATTGCTACCTAGTTCTTCTGGAACACTGGGCAGGACTTGATCACAATGCCACATTTCATTGCAAAGAGTTCCAAATTTTATCCATTATTTGGATCGTCACATGCTTATCTATAAATGAGGATTTTCTATGAGGGGAGAAGAAGATGGGTGGTAGAGGACAGCAAATATTTTTTTCCCTATCATTTATCACATTAAATACTTATTACTGTTAAGGATATTTGAAATGTTTATTTTAGTTTATGAACGTTTTACTTGTATGTAGGCATGCATACTTTGTGCGTGCGTGGTATATTAGATCCCCCAGAACTGGGGTTACAGATGGCTGTGACTTGCCACATGTGTTCTGGGAACTTGAACCTGGGTCCTCTGAAAGAACAACCAGTACTTGTAACCAATGAGCCATTGCTCCAACCCCTGTTCAGGAAATTTTAATCAGAGCAATAAAAAGAAGTACAACCATTGGGCAGTGATTAGTGTACTATGTTTTTATCTTCAGAAGATGTGACTCAGGACCCCAAGTAGAACTGAATTGACTAAAACCTTAGAAATGAATAAGTGAGTTCAATACAATGTGGAAAATATGATACAGAGATCAAGAGTTCTTCAATAGATACATTTATCAAAGAGGGGAGAAACATGATGAAAACTCAGGGAAATTAAAATGTAATGCCTGTGAATGAATGTAGAAAAAGATGTGTAATTTTCATGACCAAACCATAACATTTTATTGTAGGCCAGAAAATGGAGATCTAGGTAAAGATACTCTCTAGGCGTGCTCAAGACAGAGATGACTCAGTGTTAAAGAGAAACAGTTTCCTCCAACTATAGTCCACAAGAGCTGATTTTTAGCTTGATAGATTAATGATAACGTTTATGCTAATGACTAGCTGACAGAAGAGCAAGAGAATTGAGAGAGAATGAGGGGAAATCTCTTTGTAAAGGTCAAAATGTAGCACAGATCTATAGTAATTAAGAAGGTGGAAGCGGCTGAGGGACTGCTAGCGAGGCCAGGCGTGGTCAGAGCAAGGGCTACAGAGCAGATGAGAGTCGAGTGGCCTGTGGTGAAGAGCCCAGACCTTGGAGCCGCCCAAGTACAAATTACAGCTTTGCCACTTAACAGCTGTGGCTTTGGATAAACTATTAAGCCCTCTGAGTTTCGAATTTCTTATCTCTTAAATGGGGACAAAGTGGTCAATAGTGCATAGAAATGCTACAAAGGCAAAACACGTGCAGCATTTAGAACAACGTGTGCCCCTTTGTAAGTATTGTGAAAGCGCTAGCTATCATCGATGCCAAGATTTAAGGTGTGATAAAGGTCTCCTTAACGAGGCTGTGGAGAGAGTGATTTAATTCCTAGTCATGAAGCAACTGGCTGGCCATATGGAGGGAAAGAACAGAAAAGTCGGAGTGAAAGAGATGAAGGAAGGAAGGAAGGAAGGAAGGAAGGAAGGAAGGAAGGAAGGAAGGAGGAAGGGAGAGGAGGAAAGGAACCACGGGGTTTGCTATGCTAATACAGATGACACGATATATTAAATATTTAGCCATCAACTTTCTCATGAAGTACAAGAAAAATGAAGAATGTAAAATGTTTTCTTGGTTTATGGGAGATTTTTGTTTATTTATTTATTTATTTATTTAGTACATATGAGTGCTCTATTTGCACATATGCCTGCATGACAGAAGGCAGCATCAGATCCCATTATAGATGATCATGAGCCATGTGGGTTCTGGGAATTGAACTCAGAACCTCTGGAAGAGCAGCCAGCGCTCTTAATCACTGAGCCATCTCTCCAGCTATGTGTAAAAGATTTTTTTAAAAAAATGTATTTGTATTTTAGCGTAATACCAATGCAAAGCAATGAAGAAAAAACCCTTAGGTTTCACTCCCAATCAAAAAGGAGGAGAATGGAGATGGTGTAAATTTGACAGGTAAAAGTTTATTTAAATATAAAAAAAATTTCATCTCTATTTTTTTGTATATCATACCACAATAGGGTTTGAAATACTGCCTGTAAGTAGCAGAAAATATTAAATACGTGTAATAGTTTATATGTTTTAATTTCTAGGAATATTTATTTGAAGCAAAGTTTCTTCTACAAGATTGCTTCTGTTTTGAACCATGTTGTCAACAGCTGCTTACAGCTTTAAAAAAACTTAGACACTAACACGGCAGAAGTTTGATTTCAGGATTCAAATAGGAACTAGGTTGTTTTGTTGAAAGGAAGGAGGCAATATATTTTCACATCATAATTATTTTTATAATATATATTTAACTTGATAGAAATGTCCATCTCCCTTTTTATTTGTATGAGAAATTATATGCAGAGGAAATTATATAAATATAAAAAGTACAGCACAAAGAACAGAGTCTGATATTGTGTTGACTCTTTCCTGCTTCTTAGGTTAAGAGATAAAATATAGAGTATACAATTTTTATGCAGAACCTGAGACACCAGATTGGAAATCTATTTGGCAAATATCTACTAACATTTTAAACTTAGAGACATTAAGATAGATTGTCAATCTGTCTGCTTCCCAGACTGTGCAATATTCAAAGCTCAGAGTTAAAACCTTGTAAGATATCAGGTAGATGACAGACAACACATAATGATCCCCACAGAAAAATCAAATTACTTGAATGTTCTTTTGTTCCCAGGTGCCCTACAGTTTGCATCTCATGTGAAATATTGATGGACTTCTATATTTTGTTTATCAATCTCTAAAAATTATTGGAACATCAATGTGATGTAGCTGCCGATAGTTATTGTCTTTAGCAGCATAACATAAAAGTTCATTTTAAAACACGTTTTAAGATAGGAAGCTTTGAGCCGGGCATGGTGGCGCACTCCTTTAATCCCAGCACTCGGGAGGCAGAGGCAGGTGGATTTCTGAGTTCAAGGCCAGCCTGGTCTACAAAGTGAGTTCTAGGACAGCCAGGGCTATACAGAGAAACCCTGTCTCGAAAGACCAAAAAACAAAAAACAAACAAACAAACAAAAAAGATAGGAAGCTTTGTGTATTTGAAACCCTTCAATTTATGAAGGGATAAAAACAAATTCAGTGCCGCTGTCCCTAGCCCCTGATGAGTTCTTACAGGATTTTTTTGCAGGATTCATTCCCTGTAGAAAGCATTTCACCCCCATCAAGACAAGCTACTGTGTCTTTGTTATTTTCTGGGATGAGACACCACCACCAAGGCAACAGTTTTTTGGGCTTACAGTTTCAAGAATGATCACTGTGGTGAACATGACAGCAGGTAGGCAGGAATGGCCCTGTAGCAGTAGCTAAGAGCTTACATCTGATTCACAACTGTGAGGCAGGGAAAGGGAAAGGGAAAGGGAGGGAGACGGGGAAGGAGAGGGGGAGGTGGGGAAAGAAGAGGAAGAGGCACAGAGACATAGAGACACAGAGATAGAGAAAGACAGACTTATGGAGAAAAACAGACAGAAAGAGTGAGAGAAACAGAGAGACAGACGAGAGACACACAAAGAGACACAGAGACAGAGAGAGACAGAGAAAGACAGAGAGACATGGAGAAAGACAAAGAGACAGTGAGAGAAAGAGAGCACTGACTGGGGCTGGCATCAACATTTGAAACCTTAAAGTCCATCCCCAGTGACACATTTCCTCCAACAAGTCCTAGTTGTTCCCAAACAGTTTCACTAAGTGGAGACCAAGTATTCAACCGTATGACCCTATGGGGGCCATTCTCATGCCAGTCATCACAGGCTCACAGGCAACATATCATCTCACTTCTTCTGTTTTGTTGGCTTCTTTCAATAGATGGAAGTTTCACAGCCTGAGTACATCACAGCAATCCCAGAGGAAGTTGTTACCTGTTTCTTCTTAGAGAAGTCACCGCTTTAAGGTTTTACCTCTACTCCCTAAGGCGTAACACCTTTAAAGTGACATTGATCTATTTATTTGGAGGCTCTGTGCATTGTGGTTATGACTGTTTTTTTTTTTTTCAAGAAAATGAGGATGAATGGCATGAATTTTTTCTATAGTATACATCCTCAACCCTTCTCCAAACGACAAACACCAGCCTAGGAACTGGCTTTTCAGCTTCTTGCCTAGTTTAGCTCCTCAGAACTGATCCCTTCTCTGTGTTTATTCTCTCCTGAAAAGATCTCACATTGCCAGTGCTCTGAGTGTTCATCAGCTAGAGACCACGGACGCTGAAGCACTGGACTCTTCAACATTGCCATTGGTCATGGTGAATCATTGTCTACTACCTTCAAGCAAAGCCGTCTTCCCTTTGGACTCTGACTCTGTCCACATCTCCATCTCACCTCCTGATTGTTATCCGGGATAGTCCCTGCCATTGTTTTAAAGATGCTACCCTATGGACTGTAGTCTTCCAAGTCATGCTTTGACCCTGGGTCCATCCATTATCTAGATGGATGATGTATTAATACTTTACTATAGGGAGATCTTGGCTTCTGTGTATAATTCACCTTCCTTTGTGGTTACCAGATGAATCAGGTCTATCTCTGAGATCTGTAACTCGGCCTTTGTCCCTAACCTTCAACCATCCAAACTTGGACTCCTGGCTTCCTCTCTCTCTCTCTCTCTTTCTCTCTCTCTCTCTCTCTCTCTCTCTCTCTCTCTCTCTCTCAGAGTAGCTTCCCTCTGTACTCTCAGAAGTATAAATCACTCTTACGGTAAAACCAGAATTATCTTGGGGCACAAGTAGCCACAGTTGCTTTCATATTTCTCTTGTTCCTTCCCATCATACTTCCTAAGGATATTCTTTATCTTTTTTTTTTTTTTTTTTTTTTTTTGGTTTTTCGAGACAGGGTTTTTCTGTATAGCCCTGGCTGTCCTGGAACTCACTTTGTAGACCAGGCTGGCCTCGAACTCAGAAATCCGCCTGCCTCTGCCTCCCGAGTGCTGGGATTAAAGGCGTGCGCCACCACGCCCGGCCGATATTCTTTATCTTGATCCATCACCCTGTGGGAGGCAGGAAGCGGATCTCATCAAGATGATGAGATTGCATGGTCACGATCTAGTCACCAGAAGAGGATGGGATGTCCTGTGAAAACACCTACAATAAGAAGGGAGCAGGTCCTCTACATTGTAGGGCTAGAATAAGAGAAAGAACTGGTGATGGAGCTGAGTAGGAAGCCGCAGGTTTTCTTTTTTTTTTTTTTTTCAGTTGCTCTGCACTGTTGTCTGAACAACCATGTTTCTAATCAGCATCCACTATACTCATTTTTCTGGGTTTCTGGACTCTGAGGAGAAGTGACTGAATGAGTAGTTATGTTCTGAGAAATGTCTATAAAATATTCAGGTTAATTGTTTAGCAGTATGAATATGCCCATTATAGAAGGAACCAGAATTTCTCTTGGGATGGTATAAGGAGGCTTCTAAATTTGTGGTTCAAATCATTAGTGCTGTCCTCTAGAATAGTGGTTCTCAACCTTCCTGATGCCGTGACTCTTTAATACAGTCCCTCATGTTGTGGTGACCCCCAACCATAAAACTTTTTTGTTGCTACTATAAGCTGTAATTTTGCTGCTGCTATAAATTATTACATAGATATTTGTACTGGCTAATTTTGTGTCAACTTGACACAGCTGGAGTTATCACAGAGAAAGGAGCTTCAGTTGAGGAAATGCCTCCATGAGATCCAACTGTAAGGCATTTTCTCAATTAGTGATCAAGGGGGAAAGGCCCCTTGTGGGTAGGACCATCCCTGGGCTGGTAGTCTTGGGTTCTATAAGAGAGTAGGCTGAGCAAGCCAGGGGAGGCAAGCCAGTAAAGAACATCCCTCCATGGCCTCTGCATCAGCTCCTGCTCCCTGACCTGTTTGAGTTCCAGTCCTGACTTCCTTTGGTGATGAACAGCAGCATGGAAGTGTAAGCTGAATAAACCCTTTCCTTCCCAACTTGCTTCTTGGTCATGATGTTTGTGCAGGAATAGAAACCCTGACTAAGACAAATTGGTACCAGAAGTGGGGTATTCCTGTGACAACCTGACCATGTTTTGGGGAGGACTGTGGAAGGACTTTTGAACTTTGGGCTTGAAGATCCATTCGTTGTTAAGAGCTCTGTCAGATGTTGTGTAGGAGCTTGGAAGATAATGCTGAGAACAGTGCAGAAGATGGAGGCCTGGTTTGTGAAATTTCAGGGGGAAAATTAAAGACTCTCTTCAGGGCCATTGCTGTTTTTATTGTGAAGATTTTGTAGTTCTGGTTAGCTGGGGCTGAAAAATCAGCTGTGATTAACAAGATACCAGAACTACTAAAGCAAAAACTTTGCATTACTGGGACTATTGATGCTGGTTAGCTGGAGCTAAGAAATTAGCGGTGATTAAGAAGAGACCAGCATCGTTGAGGTGACATCTTCTGGGAAGTGTTTTCTGAAAGCACAAAGAGGCTGTGTTCCAGAGATAGGCAAGGTTGTACTCCTTCTGCAGTGGAACTTGGTAATGTGTAAGGGTCACCCAGGTGGTACTGGTTTTGAAGGCATGAAGGGGTCACACAGCAGCTCAGGCTCGGCACTGTGAGAGGCCATGGAAGGCCATTGGTGAAAGTGCAGCCTCAGTTGTAATTGAAGGCCCAGGACTGAAGGGGTCATGCAGTGTTTTGGAGATGCCAGTACCATGAGATGACCACCAAGAGCAGCAGCAGCAGTGGAGTACAGGCATCTGGAGCCCAGAGGACGATGTGTGTGCTACAAAGGGCATGGCTGGAGAAGTGACCCAAGCCCTTGGAGGAGCCCAGAAGATCGTGAGTTGGATCCCAGACGTTGGACGGTTGGAGATTGATTTTTGCTTTGATTGTGACTGTGCCCTGATATTCTCCCTCTTGAAGGAAGAAACTGTTTTAGTGGAACCCACAATTAAGAGACTTTTAATTTCAAAAAGACTTTGGATTTTAAAAGAGATGGATATTTTAAAGAGATTGAAAATTTAAGAATATGTAAAGACTCTGGGATGTTTAAAGTTATTTAGACCTTGGGGATGAATAGGAATGTAAGGGTTGAGGCTTACTAGTGATGTGTTTGTGTGTCAAGTTGACAAGGGGTCAATTGTACTGGCTAATTTTGTGTCAACTTGACACAGCTGGAGTTATCACAGAGAAAGGAGCTTCAGTTGAGGAAATGCCTCCATGAGATCCAACTGTAAGGCATTTTCTCAATTAGTGATCAAGGGGGAAAGGCCCCTTGTGGGTAGGACCATCCCTGGGCTGGTAGTCTTGGGTTCTATAAGAGAGTAGGCTGAGCAAGCCAGGGGAGGCAAGCCAGTAAAGAACATCCCTCCATGGCCTCTGCATCAGCTCCTGCTCCCTGACCTGTTTGAGTTCCAGTCCTGACTTCCTTTGGTGATGAACAGCAGCATGGAAGTGTAAGCTGAATAAACCCTTTCCTTCCCAACTTGCTTCTTGGTCATGATGTTTGTGCAGGAATGGAAACCCTGACTAAGACAATATCTTATGCTGGTTTCTTGTCTTGCTTTGGGGATTACAGTTAAGTGATTGGATGAATCTCAGAAGAGACTTTGAACTTGGACTTTTAACATTGTTGAGAGTACTATAGACTATGAGGACTGTTGAAATTGGACTAAATGTATTTTGCATTACTCTGTTTTTAGGTATGGCCCCCATAGACACATATGTTTGAATGAGCCTATGGGAGCCAGGGAGTGGAATGTGATGGCTCGTATGTGCTTGGGCCAGGGAGTGGCACTACTACGAGGTGTGGCCTTGTTGGAGTAGGTGTGTCACTGTAGGTGTGGACGTTAAGATTCTCATCCTAGCTGCCTGGAAGTCAGTATTCTGCTAGCAGCTTTCAGATGAAGATGTAGAACTCTCAGCTCTGCCTGCTTCGTGCATGCCTGGATGCTGCCATGCTTGCCTGGATGCTGCCATGCTCCTACCTTGATGATAATGGGCTGAACACCTGAACCTGTAAGTCAGCCCCGATTAAATGTTTTTCTTTGTAAGATTTTCATTGGTCATGGTATCTGTTCACAGTAATAAAACCCTAACTAAGACAATCTGATATGCGACCCCCAAGAGGGTTATGACCTACAGGTTGAGAACCACTGATATAGATGATATACTTGTGAGTCCATAGAATCTTATAAACATCTTGCATGTGTATATTTGATGAAGATAAGGTTCACCTCAGCTAAATACTTTGTGACAGATCAAAATAAAATGATGTATTTTTCCAGGAATATGCTTTGCAATATCTTGGAATGAAGACAGTTTGTCTTGAATGCAAGTGTCCACAAATATTCCCTTAAGACATCTTTTGATACCAGCTGGTGATGTGAAAATAAAACATGAAACTCTCGCTTACACATTCATTTCTGCTGGTGAGCAGCTTTGAAACCAGAGCTCTAGATTTTCATGGTACAAATGGGATATATTCATCCCCACCCCCAATTTCAGACCTTCTCCTAAATTATTTTAAGGTTATCTTTTTAGAAGGGGAAGCATTAAAGGGAGGAGTGGAATCTACATCTGGCTGGAGACATGATGTTGACTCGTTCTTTAAGAATGAATCCAGTTATATCAAGCACTTGTTGGCATCCACAATAGTGTCTGGGTTTGGGAACTGAATATGGATTGATCCCCAGGTGGGACAGTCTCCTTTCCTTCAGTCTCTGCTCCACACTCTGTCTCTGTATCTCTTCCCCGTGGGTATTTCGTTCCCCCTTCTAAGAAGGACTGAAGCATCCAAGGACTGTGGTCTTCCTCCTTCTTGAGCTTCATGTGGTCTGTGAATTGAATCTTGGGTATTCCGAGCTTCTGGGTATAGGGATGGGAGAACTAATGAGAGAAAATGTGCCTTCTGTCCCTTCACCTTCATGGTTGTTGTTGTGGAACTGCCGTGAGGTTCCGTTAGGTTTGCCATGGAAAGGTGTCCCCTTTCTTTCTTTCTTTCTATATCTTCCGTAAGCACGGGAATTCCCTTTACCTAATACATTGGGCTTCCTGCTTCTTTGAAAGCTTCTCTGATCACACTACATGGCTGCTTGTCTGTCATGTGGGTAACAACTTCTTTCCTTCCTTTCTCCTCCTCCTCCTCCTCTTCCCCCTCCTCTCCTCTCCTCCTCCCCCTCGTCTTCCTCCTTCTTCTGTAGGTGGCATCTTTATTTGGAGTGAGATCCTGTACTGCATAAAAAGGACAAATCAAGCTGAGTACCAATGTCCATGCTTCAATGTTCCTGATTACACATGTGATGTAATCAGCTATTTCAAGATCTTGTGACCTTAACTTCTTTTCTGTGCTTAAATTTACTTTTTTATTAGATATTTTATTTATTTAGATTTCAAATGCTTCCCTCTGTAAACCCCCAATCCCATTCCCACTCTGCCTGCTTCTATGTGGGTGCTGCCGACCTACCCACCCACTCCTGCCTCCCTGCCCTGGCATTCCCCTACACTGGGGCATCAAGCTGTCTCAGGACCAAGGGCCTCTCCTCCCATTGATGCCTGACATGGTCATCCTCTGCTACATATGTGACTGGAGTCATGAGTCCCATGTGGGTGACTTCTATTCTTGATTAACTCAAATGCTATGGCCTTTTCTGTTCTCCTCTCTGTTGTTCTCTTCCAGGCAGCTGCCAAGATTTACAGTTTGCCTGCTGTGGCGTTTTATGACTCTCAAGCTAGAACACAAATAAACAAAAGTACTTCAAGTCAGTACTCAGTCTCTGCCACACTTAGCTTGTTATCCACCCTTGATAGCTACCTGCACTTTTTGATATCCCTCGGGCTCATGCGCTTGGTGTCTTGGTGTCACCAATCCTTTGTGTCATCCTAGACTCCTTTGGTTTTTCTTTATAAGCAGTAACAATCGAAACCCTTCCATTATGGTATTTCTCCATGCTTACCAGATCCTTTGCTATAGTTTGAATCGATGCTAGACTTGTTTCCTCCCTGAGACATTGTTCTAATGTCTTAATCAGTTCTCACTGGTCCTAGTCTCTTCCTTCAGACCTGGTCCATCTGTCTCACTTTTGAATTTTTGTATATTGACTATGGTGATTCACACGTGGAGGGCAAGAGAAATTGTTTCACATGTGGAGAATAAGGGTATGTGCATGTGTGTCTTTGAGGAGCACTGCTCTAATAATCTGTAATCTCAGAATAGCGCCTACCCATGTCTCTGTAGTAACGTTTAGACTAGCAGTGAAGAATGGCAAGTAACAAGATTCCCTCACTCAGGTTTAGTCTTTTTATTCTACACAGGGTCCGACAACAGAGGAAGAGGCTAAAGAACTCCCTCCTCACAGGATGGTTAAGAGAAACTCTGAGAGAGGGATTTAAAATGAGAGCGAGAGGGCGGTGAGGTGACTCAGAGAGAGGCAAGCATGAGGATTTAAATTTGAATCCTCAACACTCATGCTCAGTGCCTGCTATGACTGCGTGTGCTTATAACCTCTACATTAGGGGACAGAGACAGACGTATCCCAAGAGTTTGCCGGTCAGCCAGGTTAGCAGGAATGGCAAAATTTTAGTTCAGTGAGAGGCATTGTCTCAAGGCTGTAGTATAGATAGCAATATAGGAGAATACCTAGTGACTTGCTTTGGATTCCTTATGTGTGCAAGTGGATGTGAGTGTTCACACAGTCACATGCCTGTGACACTCGTGCACACACACACGTGCACAACACACACTCGGGGGGTGGAGAGAGAGAGAGAGAGAGAGAGACAGACAGACACACACACACAGACACACACTCGCAGAGAGAGAGAAAGACACACACACACACAGATAGAGACGTGCACACACACACACACTCGCAGAGAGAGAGAGAGAGAGAGAGAGAGAGAGAGAGAGAGAGAGAGAGAGAGAGAGAGAATAAAGTGAGGAGAAAGAGAACAAGGAGTCTCATAACAGCTATGTAGCAACCAATATCTCCAAGAGTCAGAAATAAGGAATAGAATCAGAAAATCAGAATTCAACCTAGGCATGGAGATGCTCGGGTAATGAGAAGAATGAATGAAAACCACCTGTAAGTTGGTGATGTTTATGAGGAGAGAATGAAAAACAGGAATTTAAATGAATCTTATGAAGATCCTCGTGTGCTCACATGTGAGGAAAGTTATAGGAAAAATTGTAAGGTAACTCCATGAAATGGTAGCCGGTTGAGGGTGTAAGACATTACGAGTGTCTCTTCCATGGGGATGGTCTTTGGGAAGCAGCTCAGTAGCTGCAGTCCACTATCAGCTAGACACGCACACTTGCTGTGTTTGCAGAGTAGGGCGGTGCCATGAACGACCCAAGAGAGGTCTAAAATCTGTGTGGCAGCCCCTCAGGGCACACAGAAGAGAAGGAAAGGCGTCATAGCAACTCTTTTCAAACAGCAGCCCTTGCTTGGATGGTGGCCCTAATAACTCAAATATAACCCAAACCTTTTTAGTAACTCCCTGGCTAAAAGACTGGACTTGTCGGGAAAAAAGAAGGCTCAGGGTGGGTATTAATTCCTGTTAGCATCCAGGCTTTACATTACAGGACAGACTTAGTCCTGCAGGCATTGGGCACCAATTAGCAGACAAGATCTGGAACAAGAACATTTGCTGAGATAATGCTCTTCAATGCTTTCTACTTTGAGGCATAGTGAATCACTGTCCCCTTTGGCCAGGGGAGAGGAGAAAGGCATAGAGAGGTCAGGGACATTATTAGATCACCTATAGGGTGACAGTGATAATCACGTTAAGAGCTAACAAGTGTTAAACACTCTAAACTCAGGGCACTGGTCTCAGCACTCAGAGCCATATTATCTTATTTTATTTACTTAATCTTGGTAACAATGCTCTCAGGTAAGTATAGTTTACCATTACCAGGGCACACGTCCTTCTATATTGACTGCAGGTCACAGGATTCAACTGGGTCCCTGTTCTGTGCAACCACGAGAAGACTACCTTAAGCAGGGCTTGATGTTTCTGTCCTCTCACAAGCTGCAATGAACCAGTTATCACGCATTGCTACCTCGAGGATTCGAGACAATATTATATTAGGGGTCTGACACAGGGGGGCAGCACAGAGAAGCTGCATAATAAAAGAAAATTAATGTCAGACACTCTCTAATTAAACTCTCGTCTGCTCTCATATATTAAGGTTAAAGTCATAATGAAATTAATTATCACCATTTCCATCCTCCTCCGCATGCGCTGGTTTTGCATAAATTGACAGAAAAGGGAACCATGAGGCACAAGATCAATAGCCCAAGTTGCCAGGAAAGGGGAGATGTCCTTTGCTCTGGACAACGACTTCTAGCTGCTTTGGTTAAACAGTAACCAAAATTTGAGCCTGAAATGTTAAACTCAGCAGGCCTGTCAGTTGGCGGCAAGTCCTCTGCGCTCCTGTTCAGTGGAGGTTGAATCAGAAAGTCAAGTTCCAGGAATCTAGGGCTGCACTAGGCCAGCTGATTTCAGGTTAATATTTGATCTTCCAAAGGCCAGGGAAATGCATAAACAAAAGCATGACCAAGCCATGAGCAGCCTTGATCGTACAGTTCCCACACTAGAGTCGGGGGACATAGTTGGATGGAGTGTTGTAGGTTAGTTTTTGATGATTTCAGACCCTCAGAGGGTATTTGGAAACAAAGAGCAGGCGTGATAAACACGGGCATGTGGTGGAGGTGGCTGGAGTAGAAACCAATTCGCCATCAATTTCTATGATTAGCATCCTGGAGAGGATGCAGAAATATTCAGGGGGTTGGCCTTAATTATCCTCTAATGAAGATTTGATTTAATTTCTTGTTCTCTCTCATTCTTGTTTTCCTCACGGGCTGGCATTGCTTTGTAATTTCATAGCGTTTGGATTCTAAGCGACATGCTCTCAGCTTTGCAGGAGGTGGGGGGGGGGCTCTCTGGAGGAGAGGCGAGGTCAACCTTGCAAGTTAGATTAATTCATGATGTGGGATCTGCTCTCGCTGTTGCTTGAATAGCCTGCCAGTGTTGACTGAGCACCAGGATAGAAGAGTATAGCAGTGGTTCTCAACCTGTGGGTCACGACCCCTTCACAGGGAATTGCCAAAAAAAAAAACCAAAAAAAAAAAAAAAATCGGAAAACATAGATATGTACATTATGATTCATAACAGCAGCAAAATTAGTTATGAAATAGTAATGAAAGTAGTTTTATGATGGGGGGGGTCACCACAACATGAGGAGCTGTATGAAAGGAAGGTTGAGAACCACAGTGTTACAGAGAGAAGCACCGTGTTAGGCACTTCCATCAACATGTTTAATTACTGCTATATTAATTTAAAATTTTCTTTGTAATCAAAATTCCATGTCCACACACACATTGTAATTTTATTTTTAAGTAAAAGGGTGATTTTTTTTTTTTTTTTTTTTTGTTAGAACTTAGGGGAAAAAAAAGCTTAATTCGGGTTAAGTGACAATCCCAGCTACCATCACAATGGAGAAAGGGCATGCCTGCCAGGTTGGACAATGTATTAAGAAAAAAAAAAAGCGTCGGGAATGGGGATGGGTTAAAGAGCTGTGGAGAGTCCCACAGCCTGGTCAAGTAATTCTGTAAGGCACTTCCTAAAATGCACAGGGTTTTCTGGTGAAACCCTCTTCTTCCACAACCCTCATTGCCAAATAGCAAACAACTTAAGCTATCTTAGGTATTTTTGCTGGTGTTTTACAAATACTTGCATGTCTTTCTCGAGTTTTCGGTTTTAGCCATTATTTACCGTTTTCTTGCTATGGAGGATGAAGGTTCACCCTTTTTTACTGCCATCCTTTTCCTCCCAGTCTCTCACACACATCTCCATCCTTTCAATGCACTTAATGCATTCAAATATGTGGGTGAATTCTCATCCAGATTTTTAATAACTTTCACCATTCAGTTGGTGGTTATTCTTTTTATTGAATTTTGAAGTATTTTATTTTAAATTATGTGTACGTGTGCATGCCTGTATGTAGGTTTGGGCGTGTGAGGGAAGTACCCACAGAGGCCAGAAGGGGGCGGCAGACCTACGGAGCTGGAATTCCATGGGTCGCGCGCTGCCTTGTGGGCACTGGGAACTTCGTCCTCTTCAGGAGGCCGATCATGCACTTAACACGGAGACATTGCTCCAGGCTCCTGGTTACTTGTAAGTTGTAGCAGGACGTCATTATTTTCCTTTTAAGGTTCAATATTTGTTTGTTCTGGGATTAATGATTATCTTTTTTTCTTTTTGTAATTCTTTTTTTCTACCCACTTTTAATTTTATTGTTAAGTTTTTTTCTTGGTAAGGGGTTTCTATGTTGCGCTTAAATTTGCGATCCTGCAGCCTGAGCCTCACGAGTCGCTTGGATTGTAGCCCATGCCATGCACCCAGGCTGGCTAATGAAAAGAATTTACTTACCATGAATTTAACCCTATGTTCTCCCCGGTTGTCAAAATCTTCAAAGAACAAAATACAGAGATATTCTATCATCGTTGGAAGAGATATTCTATCATCTTCAGGAAGTCAATACTCCTCTTTCTCTCTGTGTTGGGTGTTGTGTTTTATAAAATGGTGTGAGTGCCTCAGCAGGCCCATGCGGAGGTGTTCCCTCTGAGGTATCCACCATAGGACAGGCTTAGTATAAAAGGGAGTTTATTTGGTGGGGAAGGGAAGGGGGCCTAGAGGAGGGAGTAGAGGCAGAGAAAGGTGAGGGACAGAGGACAGAAAGAGAGAGGAGAGAGGAAGAAAGAGGGGAAGAGACCAGCCTTGGTGTGTGTGTGTGTGTGTGTGTGTGTGTGTGTGTGTGTGTGTGTGTGTGAGAGAGAGAGAGAGAGAGAGAGAGAGAGAGAGAGAGAGAGAGAGAGAGAGAGAGAGCGCTGAACAGTCCTTTACAGCCTTACCTGGCTGTTGCTAGGTAACTGTTGGGCGGAGCCTAGAGCAAATGCTAACATTGTATCCTTTCAATCACGAGTCCTCTATACTCATTCTCTATTTTCGAGGATTCATCCTTCAGCTTCCAGAGAATAATAGGATGGGAGGGGAAGCTTTTAAGATTTTCCAAATTCTAAGCTGCATTTATCCCACCTTCACACCAGATAGTTCAATTGGATACAGAATGCTACATGGTCAGTCATCTTCGTTCTCAGCTTACAGGTCACTGCCTTGCTTCACTTCATCGCTTCTGCTATTGTTACTGAGAAGCCAAAATACCATCATTATGTTTGATGATGTATGAAATCTATTCTCTGTGAATGATTTGTGTGCGCGTGCGCACTCATGCATCCGTGCCTGTGTGTGCCTGTGTGGTGGCTAGTTTTATGTCAATTTGACACAAACTAAAGTTATCTGAAAGGCTAGAACTTCAGTTAAAATAGTGAGAACTTCGATTAAAATAGTGCCTCTATAAGACTGGGTTATAAATAAGCCTATAGGGCATTTTCTTGATCAGTGATTGATGGGGAAGGGCCCAGCTCATTGTGGGCAGCGCCACCCCTGCTGCTGCTGTCCCTGCGCTCTACAAGAAAGCAGTCTGGGCAAACCAGAAGGAGCAAAGCCAATAAGCAGCACCCTTGTGTGGACTCTGTGTCAGATCCTGCCTCCAGTTTCTTGCTCTATTTGAGTTCTTGCCCTGACTTCAACCTCATTGTCCATCATTGAAGGAAGTCAGGGCAGGAATTCAAATAGAGCAAGAAACTGGTGAATACACAGTAGTTCTACTTTCACATGTTCATTTTGTGTAGGAAGCATAAAATTCCCGTAACATTTCATAGGAAGTTTTCAGTTTGAGTAACGACCCACCACCAGCCTTGTGCTTCATAAGGTAAGCTGTGCAGTGCTAATGTTTCCCTAAGTGTGACCCAAAGGTCTACCTCCTAAAGGCTTGGTCCCTAACACAGGAGCTGGTGGACTCTTTAGGAGGCAGGGCCTCATGCAAGGAAGTTAGCTCTTTAGAGGCACATCCTGGAAGGGGTTCTTGGTACATTGGCTCATCTCTTTCTCTCTCTTTCAATCTCAAGTCATCTTGAGGTGTGCAGCTTCCTCTACCTTGAGTTTTTACTGTGATGCTTCACCTTGCTAACAGCCAACTGACCATGGAGTGAACCTTTAGAGACAGCAAGCCAAATGAACCTTTTCTTTTCCTTAAAACAGATGGTCTTAGGTATTTTGTTAGTGACAGCAGAGAGTAAGTAGACAGTGTAAATGTGTAGAATTTAAAAACTGAAGCGACCAAGGAGAAAGGAAGCCAAGCCACTGGAATAACAGCACACAACTGCATCTCAGAGGGTAACAGACAGGGGTTCTGTTGGCTTGTTGCTACTGTGGATGTCTGTTATTTTCTGAGTGGGAATGAATGATTTAATGAGTTAATGAAGTCACACCGAGAGGCTATTGAAATGACTTTCTGTGACTTCCACTTCCTGTACACCCGTAGTACCACTTCCCTATGTCACAGTTGTTCATTGTAGGCTGAAGGACTGGAATGACACACACAATAGAGGACTTAATTAGCATAAATCAAAAAAACCTACATCAGTCTGCAAGTTTTATACAGTCAACATTTTCTATAAGCATTAATAGTGAACAGATACTTAAAGTGTCTGCTCTACAATGAGAAAACTCAGACTTGAGCCCTAACTGCATGATTTTTGGATATATTATCTAATTTATCTGTTATATTTTTCTCATCTATGAAGACGATAATCAAGCATAACCCCAGAATATCTTCTTAGAAGAGGTCTTTCCTGACATCCTGGTTGAAGGAGAACCTTTGCACCGAGTTTTTGTAGTATTTTTTAAAAAGTTCAGTGTCCATTTAAAAAACCAGAATGGGGCATTGTGACATTCATTACAAATGTTATGTGTATGTTGAAGATGACAATTGATATCAACACTTAGAATAACAGCAATGGTTTCTGTGACAGGTAAATGTGATAACACATTTTAAGAGTTTAGCACAAACATAGCAATAAGCAGTCTGCATCTTATGAATGCTGTTAAGAGTTGTCCTAATATCCTAATTATCAGGCAAATGATCAAAAAGATGAGGCAGAGAGGAGGAAGAATTTCTTGGAATGAGAGAGAACGGCATGTTCTCGCACATGCACATTGGTTCTCATCAACACGGCTATCAACAACTCTGTGATATAATGTTGGTCTGTTTGCTGTAGTGCAGCCTAGCTTTTCTGCTCTCTGAGAAGTTCTCCATGGTTGCTGAGTATGGATGAATCTCTCTGCTTACTATGTCATGCCCTGCCACAACTGCATTTCTATAGCATTTTTACACTGCACTTGCTCCACCAGGATGGTATTGCTGAGTTCTATATTTTCATTCCACCAGTGGTTCCTTTGGAACACCCAGTGGCCAGGCATCTTCTGTTTTCCTTCAAATCGTTACTCATTTGTAAGTCTTATTATGCCTATGTAAAACACTTGAGGCAAAGGTGAAGTCATGATGGGATTGAGATGCTTGTGAGAAGATGTCAGATCTGAATATAGATAGGACAGCAGGTATTTCATTGTTTTCTTAATGGTCTATTGTGGAAGGCATAGGGAAACCATATGATTAAGAAAACACCACAAAATACATTTTGCTTATTCTTACGTGTTCAACGGTTCTCAGTCTTTACCATGGGAATTGCAATTCAGTCTTAAAAGCTATTATTGCTGGAGTTTAAGGAATGACTTGAGTGTTCATTAAGGGAGAATTATGACATCCTCCCCTGGCTGCAGCTGTTATGACAATTCGATGCTCCCCCGTCCTGCCACATACACTGTAGTCCTTGACTCTGAGAGTTAAACTGTTTTCTCTTGCTCCTTCTCATTTCCATTTACCTCCTGCTTTTCCCTTTGCTTTGGAGTTGTGTTGATTTGATTTTTTTCAAACAGATTCCATCTTGGGTTGTCCTTTATCTGCATGAATCCCTGGTAGGTAGCTCCTTTGTTCATCCAGTATCGTCAGGACCACACTCTCTGACTCTTCAGTGATTCATCCAGGTCTAGGTTGGATGATGGGTACTTTCTAATGGATGCTGTTCTGAAGTGGAAATTTCTGGTTTCTTTGGCGACTCAGTCATGCCATGTGATGTTTTTCTGGAAACGGCAATATGAGAAGATGTTTTTGCTGAAGCAGACATGTGGGAGGATGTTTTTCTGAGAATAGACATGGGGTGTTTTCTGGAAGCTGTCTGGAAAAAGGGCATGTGCTGTCTTGGTAGAGCAGATGCTTGGGAGAGCAGGTGATGTTTGGAAAGGGCATAAATATAACCCAACAGACAGTGGATGGTGCTGTGTGGTATTGGTTTGCCTTGCCACTCTTTGATGACCATCATTTGTCACGACTTCTTAGAGAGAAATGCACCAAAGAACTTCTGGTGGTGTTCGAGTGGCTTCTTGCCATTTCTGTGGACTTGAGCCATTTGGCAGAGCCTCATGACTTTTTCTGGATCAAACTGCTATTGCTGATTCATGAATGGTGTTTGAGAGTGTATCTACCTACCACAGCTGATTTGTGTGAACTGAACTGCTGATATCCTGACAATACAGATTGGATTCACACCAAAGAATGATTTCTACACAGGTCCACAGCCTCCTTTGCCCTATTAACCTTTCCTTTCCACTACCTCTGGTGGACTGTGGGCTAGAAAGGTTAAAGCTTTTAATTACACTTAATGAAGTAGGTTTTGACAAATATAAGCCTGCACTGTTCTTTTTACCTTCGATAGCAATTTTTCATATATAACTATTAAAATTGTATCTTTCATTAGACATTTAACTGACATATTTACATGCTTTGGTTTAATTTACCTGAAACTTACTCTAGTCTCATATTCATTATCTGGTTTTAATCTTATATTTAGATGAAGACATTCAATTTCTCTCTATGAAGTATCTATAGTGGAGTTATTTTTTGAGAGACTAATCATTGTAACATTAATATATGATTTTCTTGTGTAGTACAAGCCAACTTAACACAATGTTGTCTTCTAGAGGAGCAGGTCTCACCTGATTTTATTTAGATCAGATTATTTTAGAGGTCCATAAGAGAGGAAGTGCTGAATAACAGCATGGTGGCAAATCTGCAAAGCTTTAAAAAAAACATTTTAAAATACGTGATGTGTGTGCATGAATGTGGGGACCAAAGACCACATCGAAGGTCCTCTGCTATCTTTCTACACCCTTTCTTTGGACACTGATCCTGAAAGTCACAGATTTTGCTAGCCTGGCTGTCCCACAAGTCTTCAGGGATCTGAATGCCTTCCTACCCCATTAGCTGGGGTTGCAGAGGAAAGCAACCACATTGCACAGCGGCTTTTTGTGGATATTGTGGAACCAAACACAAATCCCCATCCTTGCAAGCATCTATCCATGAAAGCATCTCCTCAGAACTATCAAAGCATTTTTACACTAGCAAAAAAATTCTAGACGTGTCCATAGGAGTGTGGCATGTTTTATGATGTCATTGAATCTTATAACTTAACCTCCCAGTGCCTCAGTTTCCTCAACTGTAAAGTTGATATTATCTATTGTGGGAAGCCACATACGCCATTACAAGACAGCACTGGCTACCGCTGGCCACCACCCATAAGTTTGGGTAAACAACCAATGTGTGCATGTGCAGTAGAGTTTTTTGCTGAGTCACTGCCTTGCCCGAGGCATGCAAATGAGGTACTGAAAGCATAACCAATCAGGTGTAGACACTCCTCTCCTAGGCCTATATAAGCAGCGCCAGTTCTGGGGCTCGGGGTCTTTTCGCCTCTGCAATCAAGCTCTCCCAATAAACGTGTGCAGAAGGATCCTGTTGTGGGCTCTTTCTTGCTGGCGAGTTGGGTGCTCATAATCTATCTATCTATCTATCTATCTATCTATCTATCTATCTATCTATCTATCCATCCATCCAGCCATCTATTTGATATGATATAAAGGGGAAATTTTAATGTTACCTGGATTAATGGACCTAGATCATAGGGATGCAAATTTAATCATAACATTAGTACCGCCTTCCTGGCTCAGGGTGTTTAAAGTAGGCTAGGCAAGTGTGATACTTTCAAAATGATGCTTAAAAAAAAAGACAGCCTCAGATGCAGAAAACAATGTGTTATGTTTGATTTCATGGTTGTTAGATTTTTGTCAGCTTGACACAAGCTGGTCATCTGAGAAGAGGGACCCTCAGGTGAGAGAATGCCTTCACCAGCCTGGCATGTAAGCAAATATGAGGGTCATTCTCTTGATTAGTGATTGATGTAGAAGGTGACATTCCTGGGCGGGTGGATCTCGGGAGTGTAAGAAAGCAAACTCAGCAAGCCAGGAGGAGATGGTGATTTGAGTAAGAACAGCCCACAGATGCTCATATATTTGAATGCTTAATCACCAGGGAGTGGCACTATTCAAGAAGGATTAGGAGGTGCGTTCTAGTTGGGGGAAGTATGTCAGTGGGCATGAGCTTTGAGATTTCAAAAGCCCATGCCAGGCCCAGTTCTCTCTGCTTCTCTAAGTCTGTGAATCAGGGTATAGCTCTCGGCTATTTCCTCCAGTACCATATTTGCCTGCTTTCGACCATGCTGCCTGCCGCAAGCATAATGCATTAGACGTCTGGAACTCTTAAGTAAGCACCCAGTTAAGTGCTTTCTGTTTTAAGTGTTGCCTTGGTTGTGATGTCTCTTCACAGTAGTAGAAGAGTGACTAAAACAAGGAGCAAGCCTGCAAAAGGTATTCCTTCATGATGTCTGCCTAAGTCCCTGCCTTCAGAGTTCCTTCCCTGCCTTCCCTTCATGATAGACTATGATGTGAAAGTGTAAGATGAAATAAACAATTTCTTTCCTGTATTCAGCTTATACAGTATTTTTGTGTCTTTTAAAACTAACTGCTTCTCAATATTTTAAAAATGAAAGACATTATATAAAATATATATTTCAGGATACTCCTTAAAAATTGGAGGATTTGGAAGCACTACAATGGTGGTCGAACTTAATGCCAAATTTATTCTCATTACTACAGTCTATTGTTTAATCTTAGAGCCATATTTTCAAAGTCGACTCCCATCCCCTTGTCTAAAGAGTTATTTGCTGCTATTTTGGATTATAAAAAGTAGACTGCAATGCCTTCTTTTTATTAGCATGTTTATTGTATAAAATGGTGAGTTTCATTATAACATTTTTAAAAAGGTAGATTTATTTTATGTATGTGAGTACACTGTCACTGTGTACAGACACAACAGAAGAGGATACTGGATCTCATTACAGATGGTTGTGAGCCACTATGTAGTTGCTGCAAATTGAGTTCAGGACCTCTGGAAGTCAGTGTTCTTAATTGCTGAGCCATCTCTCCAGCCCTTGTTATAACATTTTTATTTTATCTTATCTGGTACTCTCCTTGGCCTTCTCTCTTTCTCTCTCTCCTCCCTTTCCTCCTGGCCCCGTCTTTTTAACTAATCTCCTTTCTTATTTCAAGTTTCTTTTCTTAGTCTCATCTTTCTGGATATGTCTTCTACGGCTTAGCTTTATTATGTCATTAATGGCCAAAACCTGCTTCCTTGTGCACACATATCACATTTTCTTTCCCCATTCATCTGTTGATGGACACCTATGCTGATTTCGCACAGTGGCTATCTAGTACAACAGTAAATATCCGACGCCTCTGTGGTATGCTGGCTTAGATTCCTGCTAGTATACACCTTGGAGTGGTATATACAAGATCTGGATCACAAGTTCTACGTTTATGGGCCCAGCATGAAGCTGCTGTGTGACTCTGCTACCTATGAGTAGTTCTGACTTTAGTTTACTGAGGCATTCCCATAATGATTCCTATACTGGATTCACTAATACACTTAAAACCTGTACAGTGTATAAACCCCACGGTTTTGATAGAATCCTTGCCAGCATTTGTTGTTTGGTTTTCTGATGGTAGCCATTATTACTAGGGTGAGGTGGGATCTTAGCTTTTTTTTTTTTTTCAAGTTTTTGAGCAATAAACTCATGTCTTTATAGAAGCCATGTAAGTGTTATACTACTTAGCTATAACCCCAGGCTTCAGATCATTTGGAGTTGTATTTTTCTGATGACTAAAGGTATATTAACACCTTTTTTTTTTTTTTTTTAAAAAAAGAACTATGTGATTATTTATTGATTGGGGATTTATTTTATTGTGTTTATTTGAGTTATCTGTTTATACTGGATATTAATCCCCTGTCAGATGACTCACAGGCAAAGATATTTTTCCGTTCTGCAGGTTGTCTCTTAATCCAGTTATTTTCTTTGCTGCTTAGAAGCTTTTGAACTTCATGCAATCCAGTTTATCAATTCTTGTTGTTGTTTTTCTGGTCTATTTGGATCCTAAAAGTCTATGCCTACCTGCCTCTGGCAATACTGGGGATTGAACCCAGAAGTATATGCTAGACAAGTGCTCTACCATTGAGTCGTGGCCCCACCCTTGCCTGTATATATTCTTGAAGCATTTTCCTTCAGGAGTTTCAATTACATTAAGGTTCTTGGTAGTTTTGACTTGATTTTTGTAACTTTCAGTGTCTCTTCAAAGAAACAGCTAAAGCTGTATTGTTGTGAAAGCATTTTTTCCTCTGTCTCTGACCCTCCTTTCTTCCTTCTTTCCTTTCTTCCTTCTTTCCTTTCTTTCTTCTCCCTCCCTCCCTCCCTCCCTCCCTCCCTCCCTCCCTCCCTGCCTCCCTCCTTTCTTTCTTTCTTTCTTTCTTTCTTTCTTTCTTTCTTTCTTTCTTTCTTTCTTTCTTTCTTTCTTTCTTTCTTTCTTTCTTCTATCTTCTTCTTTCTTCCTTTTCCTTCCTCCCCCCTCTCTCTCCTTCCTCCTATCCCCCCCATCTTTTCTTTCTTTTCAAGACAGGTTTCTCTGTGTAGTCCTGACTATCCAGAACTTGCTCTGTAGACCAGGTTAGCCTCCAACCTATAGAGACCCACCTGCTTCTGCCTCGTTAGTGCTGGAATTAAAGGTGTGCTCCACTACAACTTGGCAGCATTTTCTGATATAGCTTGGAGAGTTCGAAAAGTGACATTACTCATGGCACAGTTACTGTCCAAGAAACTGTCTGGCATGGGCTCTCTCCATCCATTGTTCTTACACAGAAGAAATTCATAGTCCAGAAAGGATGAAAACACACACACACACACACACACACACACACACACACACACACACACACTTTATAGTTTAATATTAGAGATGCAAAGGAGACTGTGGGTTCAGAGAGAAAGGAGATTTATTTACATGGGATGTGGGAGAGAACAGTGACTTCATTCAGTCAACAAATCAAATATATTTATGAGCTATGTAGAGAAACTGGTGTTGTGTGCTGGGGACACAGGGCCTGTCTTTGAAGGAAGGGAAATCTTGTTGGGGATATGTGGTAATGTGGCACCAGAAAAATATGATAGAGAAATACAAGAGAATGTATGTCAGATAATTTGATCTAGAGATTGTTTTTATATGAGATTAGGGGCAGAGGAGATTCTATCTTAGGGGGTTCAAAAAAAAAAGGAAATAAATTTGAATGGAGAATATTCAGATGGAAACTATGAGATACGACTGTGTTTCAGGCAGAGTAAGCCAATAAGTAAATATGTCAGTTCAATTACTGAGGAAATATAGAATTTTGATAGTTATATATAAAAATTTAGTACCTAAGATGAAGAGAACAATATTCATTAGTTACATCACTGTCAGTAGCAGGGACTGCAGACGTAATTTGCATGATGTCTTCCCTCTACGTTCTCCCATTCTGGTAACATCTGGAAGAAAAAGGCAGATATAGAAGAAAGTGTAAGGAAAATATGACCTAAGCACACCAAAGAAGACTTGTCACATTCAATATTTTACAAGTTCATATTCGTTCAGTACTCATACCAGCACTGCATAAAGGATTCTTTTGTTCTTATCTAGCTAACTAAAACCCTACACCAGTATAGTTTCCAGCCTTTCTAATGCTGCGACTCTTTAATACAGTTCCTCATGTTGTGGTGACCCCACAACCATAACATCATTTCATTGTTACTTCATAACTAAAATTTTGCTACTGTTATAAATTGTAAAGTAAAGATCTGATATGAAGTATATCTGATGTGTGACCCCTGAGATCCACAGGTTGAGAAACACTGCCCTAGAACAATAAACGCCCTTTTCTAAAAAATATATATTTTTAATTTAATTTTTACACTCCATTTTCCATTCCCTGCCCTCCCATTCACCCTCTGACTGCTCCACATCCCACACCTCCTCCCCACCCCACTCCATCTCCACATGGATGCACACCCTCCACCTCACCTGACCTCCAAACTCCCTGGGGCCTCCAGTCTCTTGAGGGTTAGGTGCATCATCTCTGAATGAAGACAGACCTGGAAGTTCTCTACTGTATGTGTGTTGGGGGCCTCATATGAGCTGATGTATGCTGTCTGTTTGGTGGTCCAGTGTTTGAGAGATCTCAGGGGTCTAGGTTAATGGAGACTGCTGGTCCTCCCATAGGATTGCCCTTCTCCTCAGCTTCTTTCAGCCTTCCCTAATTCAACAACAGGGGTCAGCTGCTTCTGTATATTTGGTTGGATGCAAATATCTGCATCTGACTCTTTCAGCTGCTTGTTGGGTCTTTCGGAGGGCAGTCATGCTAGGTCCCTTTCTGTGAGCACTCCATAGCCTCAGTAATAGTGTCAGGCTTTAGGACCTCCCCTTGAGCTGGATCCCACTTTTGCCCTGTCGCTGGACCTTCTTTTCCTCAGGCTCCTCTCCATTTCCATCCCTGTAATTCTTTCAGACAGGAACAATTATGGGTCAGAGATGTGACTGTGGGATGTGGGGAAAGAGGAACACTCCTCCATCGCTGGTGGGATTGCAAACTGGTACAACCACTCTGGAAATCAATCTGAGGTTCCTCAGAAAATTGAAAATAGATCTACCTGAAGCCCCAGCTATACCACTCTTGGGAATATACTCAAAAGATGCCCCACCATGCCACAGGGGCACCATGTTCCACCATGTTCTAGCGGCCTTATTTGTGATAGCCAGAAGCTGGAAACAACCTAGATGGTCCCACAACAGAAGAATAGATACAGAAAATGTTGTTCATTTACACAATGGAATACTACTCAGCTATTAAGAACGAGGACATCATGAGTTTTGCAGGCAAATGGATAGAACTAGAAAATATCATCCTGAGTGAGGTAACACAGACCCCAAAGGACATGCACGGTATGTACTCATTAATAAGTAGATATTAGCCAAAAAACCAAAACCAAAACCAAAACCAAAAAACAAAAAAACAAAAAACAAAACAAAAACAAAAACTCACACAGAACACTCAAGATACAGTCAGTCCACAGAACTCAAAAAGCTCAACAAGCTGAAGGCCCCAAGTGAGGACACCTCACTCCCATTTGGGAGAGAGAAGAAAGCAATCACAAGTGGGGAGGGAGGGAGAGACCTGGCGGAGGTGGGAAGTAGATGAGGTTGAGGGGGAGTGGGGGCAAGAGGGAAACCTGATCTGGTATTGGGTGAGGGATAAGGAATGAAGACCTGAGGGCCAGCAGAAAGAATGGAAACCTCAGGCAACCTCAGGAAATAGGAGGTTGGGGGGACCCCCATAATGCACCAGAGACCCTGGAGGTGAGAGACTCCCAGAACTCATCTTAGATGAAACGCCCGACAGTAGGGAGAGGGAACTTATAGAGCCTGCCTCCAGCAATAAATGCACTTTTTACGTGACATCACAAGCAAGTCGTAGTTCTGAGATCTGAGCAGAGGAACATCCAGATTCCAGCCCATTAGCCTTCCAAAACGTGCATCATTTTGCTCCTTTGGCTTTTTGTATTATTTTACAACACGCTCATATGAAATGTGGTGGTTAACACAGCTCTCCCAAGCTCAGCATCGCATACCCCAGATCTGTGCTGTAACAAGAGGAACAAAAGACACCAGCAGAGCGAATCCCTTCCTAATTTTGGTCATGCAAGTTTAAATTTTGAACACTAGCAAGGCTACTGTGGTGGACAGCAGGCAGCCGTGAGTGTATGACACCGCATCCCTTTGCTTATCTGATTATGAAGGTTGATTTTATTTCAGAGTAGGAAATATTTTGATACACGCCTCTCAGAGAGACACAAGAAATTAACATCATAAGTGTGAGAAGCACCATCAGTTCTTTATGTCCGAGCTGTCAATTGTAGCCTGCAGCCAATGAGCCAATGTTGATTAAATGGCTAACATGGGCAAAATGCTGGGAGGCTTTACAGGGAGTTCCAAAGGGACCAGCTGACGATGCGGTTTCCATCTCAAGCATTTTATGAGCTAACAGAGGAGATGGGGAAGATATACGTAAAGACACTACCAGGAGACAATGATGGTTGTAACAGCGACAGACCCATGCCTAGAGCATCTGAGATCATTCATGATTAAATAGGTGTATTCTTCGGAGACTAAACGTGGTAAAAATGTTAATTTTGAAAAGGTTTCAAGGGAATTTTATTAAAATAGAAAACCAAAGATGCTCCAGAGGTCAAGTGCTTACTTAACTATATAATAATTTCTTCCAAACACTATGACAGCTTTCTTCCAAGCTGCATAGTATTGGATAGATAAATGACATAAATCAGGGAAAAAAAATCAATTTAAATTCATTTGGAATGAAATCTTTGATATTTTCAGTAGAGTTTATAAATTTCATTTTTCTTCATTTCCTCAAGTTTAAATAGAAAGATGTGACCTCAGGGTTAGCAGAGACATCAGAAATGCTACACAGACTCATGAGAACAAAGGATTCTGAGAGTATCATGCAAGTTTCTCATATTAATGCCTTATCCTGGCACTAGGTGTTCTGAATTTAATAGGAAAATCAAGCGTTGCATTAATGTAGTACCTCAATGAAAAGTACGTGGAAGCAGCTGCTCACTGCGTCTTTTATTATTTTGAATATAGATATGATTACTGATTAAGAGTTAATTATGTTCAAAGATTGGGTAGATCTATATTAAGAGTTAGTTATGTTCAAAATAGTGATGTATGGTTTACGTTAGTCACAGAATGCACAAACTTTGAAATAAGGATGTTGAATTCTTTTTATTTCATTAACTTTTTTACACAGTGTACTATGATTTTTTCCCCTCCCCAACTCCTCCCAGATCCCTTCCAACCTCCTATCTACTTGGCTTTAAAAGTCTGAGAGACATGGAAGTGAAACATGCAAAACTCTCGTACGGCTCAGCAGTTAAGAGTGCTGGCTGCTCTTCCAGAGGTCATGAGTTCAATCCTCAGCAACCACATAGTGTCTCATAACTATCTGTGATGGGATCCGATGCCCTCTTCTGGTACAAAGGTGTATGTGCAGTTAGAGCATTCATACATAAAATAAATTAATTAATTAAAAAAAATGTCATGTCTGGTAATGCGCTCTTCATTTTTTTTTCTGAAAAATCCCTAACTTCTGTGACTCAATATCGACTTTAGAGCTTTTTGTAATGTGATATCCTTTCCCCCTCTTTCAGTCTTACTGAAGTTGAAGAACAGTATACATTTTCACGAAAGAATAGCAAGTGTGTTGTATGAAATTTTGGAGAGTGAGCCTGATACTCAGTATCAGACCGGAGGTGCCAGTCACCGTGTTGTCATTAAGATGGGAATCTTGAAATCAATGACCTCAAGAAATATTTAAAAAGCTCTTAAGGTTTCATCGTTTGCATCTTTCATTATACTGACGAAATTACAGATGCTTTCCCTTGTCCCACTTTTACCTCTGAGCGTTGTGAGTTCAGTCTGTCTTAGAGTTTCTATTGCTGTGAAGAGATACCATGGCTACAGCAACTCTTATAAAGGAAAACATTTAATTGGGGCTGGCTTACCGTTCCAGGATTTAGTCCATTATCACCGTGGAGGGAAGCATGGCAGCATGCAGGCAGACATGGCGCTGGAGAAGGAGCTAGCTGAGAGTTCTACATCCAGATCCATGGGCATCAGGAAGAGACTGAGATGCACTAGGTCTGGCTTTAAGCTTCTGAAACCTCAAAGCCTACCCACAATGACACACTTCCTCCAACAAGGCTACACCTACTCCAAAAAAGCCACACCTCCTAATAATGTACTTCCTATGAGGGGAGCCATTTTCTCTCAAACCACCACACAGTCTGTTCATCATCATAACCCCACCATGTACCACAATGACAGATAAAAGTAGACATCTAACTTTTTTTTCTGACATGTATCAAGTGTCCTGTGGCTTGCTAAAAGATACAACAGAATCAAGCAAAGAGAGAAACATCACCACTTGATTGTGTAATTATGAGAAAACAAAAAAAAGACGTAGCTTAGGGGACAGCATATAAAGTTTCATTTTATAAATGGTAGAAGATGCTAAGAAAACAAAGATTTGTCTGTGTTTTGGGGGAAATTTCACGGGGCCCACTTCAGATAAAGAAGTACAGGTAGCAATTGCTACTGAGAGAGGGAGAATTAGTGTTGTCCAGGGACAAGCCTCTTGATGTGTAGCTGCAACAATACAAATTAAAAAAGAAGAGGTTATGTATTTGAGCAGGAGTAGGGGAGACAGGAGAAGCTGGAGGGGAAGAGAAAGGTAGGAATGGTGTAAATACAGGACTCATGTGTGAAATTCTCAAAACATAAATGAATTTAAATAAAGAAAAACTCAACATATTTATTTAGAGTTGTGAGAGGCACACGCTTGTCCTGTTCTGGATGAGCATCTACACACAATCACATTGTAGTCATTTCTGCACATTATGGACTCGATGTAGAACAATTGGAATGTTTTTCAGGGTTTTGAAGAAGATACAGTTTGGATAACACAATAACTAACTTGAAATATTTGAGTACTATTACACAGAAAAGAGAATAAAGTTCTTGAGGACCATGGGTAGGTGCTTTCTCCTAAAGTGGCCATGTTAGGCCGGAGGTCATGGCTTGGCTGTGGTGTCACTCTCCAGTGTCTCAGCAGCCCACCCGTTTGTGTGGACAAAGAAAAATCTAGTGGCCTGTGGCAGTAAATCTCCTCCCAGATATGCCCTGGCAATGAAAACACAACACACACAGTGAATATGATTACATGCTGTGTGCCTAGATTGGGTAGATCTACCGCTACACTACCATCTTCCACATCAATGAGTCCCCTTAGAACTTGAGGTTTCTCCAGGCCATGTGCTTCTCCTCTGCTTTTCTTCTTCTTCCTCCTCCTCTGCATCCTCCCTCTCTTCCATTTTATCCTTCTTCTCTCTCCCACCTTCTGCTCCACCTTCCCTTTTATCTGCCCAATCATCAGCTCTCCTTTATTTTTACAAATTAAGGTGGGAAGCAGGTTTACAGGAAATCACCTGAGTGCTGACTCCTTGTTTGCAACCACTCACGGGAGAATGGAATTAACATCAAATATACGCAGCCCCAGGGCTGTCCACAACATTGGCCAAGGCAGGGTTCTTTACAAGATGAGATTAAGAAACCAAAGTGGAGTGATTTTGGAATTTTTGAGATGATGGCTGCCTCTTAGTCCCAAGAACCCTAGCCTGAGAGCCAAGGGCAGGCCTGCTGTGTATTAGCCCTGAGACTTTGGACAGAGTTTTAATATCATTGTTTTTATTTCTTCATTTGGAAATAGGAGTTGAAGGATATCACCAGGATATCTGTAAAGGTCATACAATATTTTCTTTGCTGAAATACCTACTATCGTGTGTGTTTAGGGACCAGGAGGCTGTGAGTGAATATTGAACCATAATGGTAGAATTGCTGCTTTCAAATGACAAACACTGTATATCCAAGCAGAATAAAGCCATACCACTCAGACTCTCAGACTTCTCTGTTTTTTATTTTTATTTTTTGCCAATTTATACACATATGTAGTGGAATTTAGTCTTTATCCTTTCTCATACCATGTCTCCTACTGTGGAAGGGGTTTCTTCTCAATAGTTCAATCTCTAACATTCCTGGGGCGTGCACAAGTGTGTGTGTGTGTGTGTGTGTGTGTGTGTGTGTGTGTGTGTGTTTGTGTGTGTGTGTGTTTGTATGCCTGCGTGCACGTGTGCATGTGTGTGCTTGGTGTATGTGTGTATCTCATTGGATTTAATTATAGATTCTTGAACATGGATGAAAGTGATTTACTAGAGCATGGGCTACTTCTTACCGGGTCTATGTCAAATTAAAATGAAACCTCCTCATCCATCAATCATTAGCTACCAACAGTTTCTCAGGGAGGGATGGCCCTCATGAATTCCCTTTTCATGAATGCTGAAATGTTGATGGGTTACATCTGATGCTCGTAACCACAACTGCAGTGAGCTCGACCACACCATGTCTAGGAGACATGGCACTTCTGTAGCACATTGCCTTACCTTTGAGTTATTATATTTCTTCCAACCCCTCTTCTACAATGTTCCCTGAGCCTTGGAGGAGGCAATCTATCTGTTTTGCTTAGAGCTGAGCAATCTGCCATCTCTTATTGTTGGCATTTTACCAGTTATGATCCTTTGCGTTAACTGCCGTCACAGTTATAAGGCACTTCTTTGTATCTGGGAGCATTACTGATCTGTGGGCATAAATATGGATGTTCATCAGACAGCTTTTCAACATTAGCAAAACACCACTAGTAACCCCACACTAATTTCCATACTTCCTGAGTCAGCTTATAATCTCTCTCTCTCTCTCTCTCTCTCTCTCTCTCTCTCTCTCTCTCTCTCTCTCCCTCTCCTTCACCCCTCAAACTAAGAGAGATTTGCCTGCCCCTGCCTCCTGAGTGCTAGGATTAAAAATATACCAGATCTGGCACCATTGGTGGTTGTGAGCCATCCCACAGGGGTGCTAGGAAGAACAGCAACAGCTCTTAACTGCTGAGTCATTTCTCTATCCACATCGTGTTGTTTTTATAGTCAAATCTACCTCTCTCTTCCATTATCCCCTGGCCACCATGAGTTAATTCTCTATAATTTTGTTATTTTGAAAATGTTATCTAGGTATAATGAAACGGTATGCGACTTGAGATTCTTTTTGACTCTGCACAACTGAATTGTTCTTAGGTACATATTCGTTTTGTTTTGTTTTGGGTTTTTCCTTTGGAAAGCATTCCTTCTGAAATAAATGTAGGCTTATATGCATTTCTATGAGATAGAAATATCCTGAATATCTTTTACCCAACTTCTCTTAAGGGCAACATCTTGCATAATTACTATGAAATGTCACCAATTAGAAAATTGCTCTGAGCATGCTGCTGTTACAGTAAATCTCCAACCCTGTGCAGAAACACACAACCCAGTTATTATATTTATAAGCTGCAAGCCTAGATTGGGCAGATTTACCACTACACTACTCTATTCCCCAGCTATGACATCCTTTGCTACTTGTGCCTTCTCTCTGCCATGTGGTCTGTTCCGTTTTCATTCCACCTCCTCTCTCTCCATCTTCCTCCATTTTCCTTCTCTTCTCCCCCACTCTCTAAAACTGCCATCTCCATCTTTCCCTTTCACTGCCTATTCACAGGCTCCAGCCTTTATTTGACCAGTTAAAATGGGAGAAAGGTTCACATGAAATCACCTGAGTATGGGATCTACTTCTCTTCGGGGCAGCTCCTCTTAAGGAAGCTGAATTAACATTTGAATACAAACAGCACCAGGGCAGCCCACAACATTTCTTCCTTATATATGTGGATAATCAGTAAAAGCAATTCATTAATTTTTAAATAACATTAACAAATCCATATTAAGTTGTTACTATATACTGTAACTCCATGGACATAGATACAATGTATACACACATACCTGCACTGCTTATTAATGTAAACTAATCTTTGCTGAAACACTAGAGTATACATATCATTAGTATAGTCATAGCTAAGAATGCTGGATCACAGACCTGGTGATGAATCAGCTCTTTGAGGGTCTCACACTTAAGAGCTGATGGGACTGACTGTAATTGATTCAGTTTTAAAGTTGATTCAAAACCATTACACCGTTTGCAAGATTACAATCAGTAAATTCAAATCAACCAGCATACAGAATTATGATATTTTAATTAAAATTGAGGTTATGAATTCTTCAGCCTTTGAAATGAAACATGAACTCATAAATCTCTTTGGATTAGGCCAGTTACTAATAAAATATGCTGTAGGTGGGTTCTGAGTTAGTGTCTGTGTTCTGCCCACCTTAGCATGGCACCCAAAAGAACAGGGTCATTCAGAATCTGCTTGGAAGAAAGTCTGAGAAAAACACTTGAAAATTAGCTTATTATACGAGAGGAGACAATTAACAGACGTGTTAATTAGAACTGGGGACCAGGTTTTAATACAATATGCTGTTTGCAATGTAGCTTGATGATAAGCATTGGTTTATAGGAGACTAAAAGATAAAAACAAAAAACAATAATAGAAAAATTGCTAATGCACCAAGAGAAACATTTCTTGATTTCTATTGAAGAAGCATGTTATGAAATAATAAAGGGGTTCACAAGGCAGATGCAGAGAATTTCAAACTTTGGTACATGTAAGCCCATCGTCTATTAATAGCATTTGTATTTTCAGTTAAAACTTGGTCTCCATTGCCATAGGAATACTGAAGTCTTTCTTGCCAAATTCCATCATCGATGTCTCAGACTCTGGTGTCTGCTGCTGTTAGTGCCAGGAGATAGACTTTGTGCCATTAGACCCGGGGAGCCCTTGGTACAGAAATCAGCACCATGGACAGCAGATCTCATAGTGAGTGGCAGACTCAACACCGGATCTTGCTGCTTTGGGATGGAGGTTGGGGTGGGAGGGAGACAGAGGAGGAAATTAGATGAAGATAGAGAATAGTTCTTTTTTGTTCTCCTTTATAAAGAACCCCCAATGGGAGTTAAAATGGGAATGGGGAGGGGAGATTTCAGAGAATAGAGGCTCTATGAAGGGTAGGTAGGGGCAGCAACCTGAAAGCTGATGCTATTTCTGCTAACATGATCTCATTATTTCTGTGACTGAACATGAAGAGGAGCAAGGAAAGTCCAGGGTTGATGATACCGTTGCTTCCAGTAAGAACAGGTTATAAAGCTTTTTTCTTACACTTTTTAACATAGATGCATGCACACACATGCACACACACATATATATACACACACACACATGCATACACACATGCACACACACATACATGATAACACATGCACACACATATTCACACACATATACATACACACATGCACACACATATGCACACACATGCACATACATGTAAATACATGCATATATACACTATCTATAAGATATTGTAGAGAGTCACAGGCAGGGGGAAATTTCTCCCTTTCACTAAAGGGAGAAAGGAATCTTAGATACGGGGCCCATGACACAGTGACTGTGTGCTCGGATTCAGAAATAACATCCTACATTTCTTTTAACCTGTCTAAAATATAAGAGGCATGCAAGGAATATACAGTGAGCATTTTTGCAGTGATTTAGAGAATTCTTTGGAAGGTGGAAAGTAACAGAAAATGTTATGATATCTATTGTTGCATAAAAGGTCAGTGTGATATGAGCCAACAAATATTTAATGATGTTATAAATAGTATACTGTGGGTCAGGAGTTCAAGAAGACACACATATAAACCCACACATCACATGTGTGCATGCATGTGCGCACACACACACACACACACACACACACACACACTTATTGGAGTGGATTGGATATCATGACTATGGAAGTTGACTAGGCAAGTCTGATATGGTTGCATGGTTGTTTGTCTGCCCAACAAGAAGGCTGCTATTGGGTGCAGACACTACTCTCTGTAAGTGGGATTCCTTTTTCCTCAGGGAAGGTAGAGGCTTTGTTTTAGGAGGCATTTGACATAAAGGTGCATAATTCCTAATTGACAAATGAAGCTCATTAGCAGAAAAATGCAAGTCATTAGAAATTGCAGGTGGCCAAGCAGATAAGCAGCCTGAGAGGCAGGCTAATGCACATGCGACTGACCTCATGACATGATCATGATACCATGTTTGGTGACAGTTCACAGTGGTTTAGGGTCAGATTTTGGAGGAAAATTGACAAGAGCAAGTTGTGGGGGGGCGAGACATATTATTTTATAGAAACTATGTATCTGAGTAGTTTGATAAAGTAGGTACTGATGTTAGCTGGGAAAGTGAGTGACTTGTAGGGTATCAGAGTATAGATGTTGGCCAGAAATTCTGGTTGCTGCACCATACACTGCAGGTAGAGGCAAGAGGCTAGAGAGTGTGTACCAAATATAACATGTAGGCTGCTATGCCCTTTGCTATTGCTGGGCTACAAGCTGGAGTTGACTTGGATGAAAACCTTTATTCTTATTTTTCACTATTTAAGTACACTGATCTAAGCTGATTATCTAATTCTCATTGTATGTGAGGGGATGGTGGTAGTGTATGTATGTCTTTGTGTGGAAGTGTGTATACCTGTGTGTGGAGATCAGAGGCTGACATCACTGTCTTCCCTGCTCTTCACAGTTTTTAAAGATTTATTTTTATGTGTGTGTGCATATGCACAGTGGGGGGATGTTTGTGTGTGTGGTGGGGATAGGGAGGGTGTGTGCATGTAAGTTCAGGTGCATTCAGAGCCCAGAGGCATTGCATAATCCTGGGTGTGAAGCTGTAGGTGGTTGGGAGCTACCCAACATAGGTGCTAGGAACTGTGTTCTGGTTCTCTGAAAGACAGCAAGGACTCTTAACCGATAAGCTATCTTTCCAGCTCCCATTTTACTTGTGGGGTCTCTCATTGAACCCAGAGCTCAAGAATTTGGCTAGATTAGATGGTTACTGAGCTCTCAGGATCCTGTTGTTTCGACATCCCCAATGCTGGGTCTCTCCATTTGCTCTCATACTTAGCTTTGAGGTGTTGCACATCTAAACTCCGGTCCCTGTGGTTGAGCAGTAGGCACTTTACCAACTGAGATATCTTCTCAGCATCTCACACTCGTTTTTAGATAAGTCTTTAAAAACAAACTTCCCCCTAATTTTGCAAACTGAACAAAAACACCTGGAAACTGTCAGAATATTTTCTGGGCTTTTAAAAGGCAGTACCTATCTGTGTAGTCTGGTGGAAAACACACACACACACACACATACACACATGCACATATACACACATGCATACACATATACACACAGATGCACACATACACATGTGCACACGTGCACAGACACTACCTATAAGGTCTTGTAGATACTCATAGGCAGAGGAACTTATATAAAGAACATAGGTGCTTGTTGAGACGTATAAAGTAACCCAACAGCCTCAACTCAAAGCTTTAGCCATATCCTGAAACAAATACAATTGACAAGTAGCTCATAGGTGATATCAGTGGCAAAGACTCAACAAAACTGGTTTCTTCTTTCTTTTGTGAGAACACAGAAAGCTTACTGATTGTGTACAAGTACAGTTGCTACGTGAATTTTGTTTGCAGTCCTAATGGTACTCAGTTTTAGTTGTAATTTCTCAGTAATTCAGTCCAGCTTTTTAGGTATTTATGCTGGGATATTCAGTTTAAAATGAGTTGTTTCTCTAAAATATAGTTTTATGCTTAGATCCTTTTGTCAATTGTACAAAATATTATTTTCTATATAGGTAAAAATATACCCTTTTCCATTTAAAAAGCAATTCTTGTTGGAGTGCAATGTAGATACCAAAAACTTGTACAAGTCGTAGACAGCTGGAAAAATGATCGTAAAATTGATGCCTCTAAGGGAAGCATGATTCAGATGAATGTTATCAGGGTCCAATTACTGTGTTCCCTTTTCTCTACAAAGTAAACCATTATCTGGACTTTGAACATGCATATTGTTTTGTAATCGGTATAAATGAGGTGTTGCAGTATATACATTTTCAAGACTGACATTTTTCATATAATTATGCTTAGAAGTTCACCTTTGCTATTGTGTGTAGCAATAATTTTTATTGTTGTATAGCACAGTGTGTAGCTATAATACAAATGATTTGCAACTCTATTATTTAATGGAAATATTAGTTGCCTCCAATTTGGGCTATTAGGGATATTGCTATTATGCACGTTTTCTCTAGGTGGATTTTTGATGTCTATTTCTGAGTATTAGATGAGGGCAGAAGTGCTTGACGGTAAGGTGTGGGTAGCTTGGCTTTAGTAGGTACTGCCAAACAGTCTTCTAAAGTGATTGCACTACTCTATATTCACATCAGAAAAAGCCTTAGGGCAAAAATTGAGCCTTCTGCATCCCCCCTTGAGTATTTTCCCTTCAAATTTTCTCTACCTTGGTAGTTGTCTTATGCTTTAAAAATATTTTGCCTGGCTCCTTGAATCCTTTCTTCTCTCAGGAGCCCTCTCCACACCATTATATTCCCATTATCACCAAAACCATCTACTATGGATGTCCTTTAAACCTCAGAACATAGTACAGACTTTCACTTTATTTTCCTTAAAAATATAATTATGTAAGAATGGGGTAGAAAATTAATATGAACAGAGAGAGATAAAGATATAAGGACTTGCTGGGTGTGGTGACACATGCCTTTAATCCCAGCACTTGGGAGGCAGAGGCAGGCAGATTTCTGAGTTTGAGGCCAGCATGGTCTACAGAGTGAATTCCAGGACAGCCAGGGCAATACAGAGAAACCCTGACTTGAAAAAAACAAAAAACAAAACAAAAAGGATACAGAGACTATCATAAATAATGGTAATGAATCATAAATAGCTTATTGTTGAAACCATCTGTTGTGAGATAGGTAGTAAAATTATAGAGTCCTTCTTTCTTCTTTATTCCATCATGGCAACTTTGGATTTGATTTAAAAGCAATGAAGAATTATTTATCACTTTCATACAGGAGAAAGGATCAGATTTAAATTATCCACAATACATGTTAGAAAGAGTAAGGAGAGTGTGCATGAGGTACTAAGGGTAGACTCTAGAAGATCATTTAAGAAGTTATGAGAAAAATTGATGCCAAAAAAAAGAGGAAAAAAAAAACCACCCCAAGAAGGATGATAATTGAATGGTTGCTTCTGTAAAGAGATTGGAAAGGACATGGACATAGCTATCGACTGCCTGGCTTCTTGAGGGACTGGTTAGCTGGGTGATGGTAGTAATAGGTGAGACACAGCAAGCAGAAGGAGATTGCTGAGAGAAAAGGGAAACATAAACAGATGAACTAAATGAGTATAGCATGTCAGGACACAAAGTTCTTAAAAAACTGGATAAAAGAGTCAGTAGCTTGGAGCAGAGATTTAAAAAATGTGGAGGAAAAAAATTCCACAGTGAATCTGAGACACTGAAGAAGAATCAATCAGACATGCTGAGAGAGAGAGAGAGAGAGAGAGAGAGAGAGAGAGAGAGAGAGAGAGAGAGAGAGAGAATAAACAGCCTCCCCATAGAAAGCATTAACAGACAAGACAGAGAACTTCATGGTTGGAGGATGCAGTCAAATTAGTAGGCGCGCGTTCAGCCACATATACATAAAATACATGAACTTCTGAGATATGTTCAGGAAGACCAAATTAAGATTCCACATGGTAAGGGAATTGATGACAACCACACGCTACTGCAGAAAATACTTTCAGAAATTCTATGCATGGAGGAAGAAGAAAGCCAGTTTCATTCACAAGAGCATGGGACAAAGTAAATCTCATGAGAGAAATTGGCGAACCAAGGAGTGCTCGTACAATAGAGTCTCTGGCAAATCTCAAATACTAACAGGGGAAAGGATGAAAAAGGATCCAACAATACGCCAGCCAACCACACCAACAGAACCATTGGAATGAACAAACCCTCTCAATGGTAGCCTTAAATGTAGATGGCTTCCACTTATCACTTAAATGGTATAGTCTAGTTGGCGAGATTGAAAAGCAAGATATTATTATCTGTTTACCTCAAGAAACATACATAGACACCTAGAACCTGAAAGCCAAAAACAAAACAAAACAAAACAAAAAAACAAAAAACTTTGTGTGTGTGTGTAGGCTGTGAAACGAAAAAAGGGGGTGATTCAAGGATAGGAAGAGATTGTGAGGATATAGGGAAGAGAGGATAATCGAATACATATGACATGAAGATATGAGGAGGCTGACTGGGTGGAGGGCAGAGAGGGAGGAAGAGGAACAGGTGGTGAGCAAGAGAGACAGAGAAAGTATGTATGAAATACCACAGTGAAGTCTATTATTCTGTATGCCAACATTAAGGAAAATAAGTTATCCCCAGAAGATGGGTGTGTTCTGGCAGGACAGGTATATTATTCGGTATATATATTTTATTATGTTGATTTATTATTTAAACAAAATGCTTCTTTGAAACCCAACCATTTGTTCAGTTGTGTGATCATTTTAAAGCCCACTAGGGAGCATTCCTTAGAAAGAAAAATGGTTTCCTAAAGATCCTCGCCATGCAATTCATTAGAAAACACTCTTCTAAGAAGGTCAGTGTTTAATCATCTATTATTTTCTTTCCTCTGAGTAGAGCCGGTGATATTATTTGTAGCGTCATCTGATTAATTCAACACCATGCTTAATAATTCCAAGAATAACTGTTTCTGGCAATGCATTGTCAAGGGAAAGGATTTGGCAGAAAGAAATGCTACATCTCAGTTGGTCCCTTTTAACACTATATCCTTCTTTAATAGCTTGTTCTTTGGCCCAACTAAGAAGTCAGAAAGCAGAGAGAGACCGAGGGAGAGGGAGAGACCGAGGGAGGGCGAGGGGGAGGGGAAGGGAGGGAGAGTCTATTATAAACCAAGTAATGGTTAAAAACTAAATATAGTTGTAGAATATGATAACCTCCAAGATTCAAGGACCCCCTTCCTTCCCTCTGTCTTGTACTGGGTGGAATTGAGGCAGTCCATAGCCAAGTAAAATCACTGTGGATTCAGAGGTACTAAAACATGTAATATGGTCCTTTTCTGTTCTGAGATGGACAACAGGATTTCTGTTTCCTGTGCCCATGATGACAAATGGGGTTCCTTTAGGTTGCAGCTCTGATTGATTGGTGTGACTCTTTGGCCACTGGACCGAACAGACGAGAGGCAGAGGAGTGTTGTGGTTACAATGGTGTCTGCCATCGACAGATGCTGTAACAGTGAACTAGAGACTGAAAGGTAAAAATGATAGAGCCCTGTCTGGGAGCACAAGTCCCTGGGAACATCCTCCGTCATGAATGGGGCACCACCTGGAAGTGTAGTGCTACGAGATCAGGTAGAGAGGGCAAGAGGAGCCCAGCAAGCGGGAAGAGGATGTGGCACAAAATTCGGCGGATGCAGCTAACATCTCGGTGCCACTGTGTTCCAGCCATGTGGTCTCGGCTGATTCATTTACTCTTGCATTGGCAGTAAAGGATAATGATAATGATACTTTCCTGCTTTTATGTTAAAAAGTTGATGACATTTTGGGCTTCAGCCCTCAGATCACAGGCTGATATGGTCCTAGATAGATGGTTTTCTCCTCCTATCCTTTCTTAGGAGAAACTGACATAAAGTGCTAAATTATAAATCCCCAAGGGGAGAGACTGAGTTGACACTGCATTCTACAGAGCCACTCTAGTGTGCTGTTCATGAGCACCGACAATCTTTCATTGAGCTAGGATCAGGCTCATGGTCCACATCAGCTAAGTTTTGATTGGTTTTCTTCCCCTGCTTCAGTCATCCCTTATGTTGGATTCAGATCCAGGCTGAATTCTTCATATCCTGTGCGCCCTCAGTGACTCAGCTGAGTGAAAAGAGTTTGCGTATGTACTGCCGTGTGTCAGGACTCTAATTTCTCCACACCTTCACCATTTGTCTTTTATTATTTGACAACAGCACACAGCAAAGGTGATAAATCGCGGTACTCTTGACTTACCTGATGCTTAGTGAGGTTATCTTCCCCCTCAGCTCCATTCACACGTCCTCTATGGAAAAAGTATGTCCCACAGTGACATATTTCTTCCAACAAGGCCACACCTCCAAATAGGATCACTTTCTAGTCCAAGTGTATTCAAACCACCACATAAGGTTTGCTAATATTCTCTCCCATTTCATAAATTGCCTTTCATTCTATCGATGATTTCTTTGGCTGTGTGGAAGCCCTTCAGTTTGATATAATCCCAGTAGTTCATTTTTTATGTTTGCTATTTACTCTTTGGGTATTCTGTGCGTGAAATCATTATTATTACTAACACCAAGAAAGTTTTTCTCTGTACATATTCTTTAGCAAGTTCTATATTCTATGATTTATGCTTGTTAGTGGGGAATGAAAGATGAAGTAGCCACTATGGTACGGATTGAGGCTGGGGGGAAATGCAGCAGTTAGGTCCACTTGCTGCTTTTGTAGAGGACCTGGGTTTGTTTCCAAGACCATTATTATGTGGCTCAGAACTGCCTCTAACTGCACTTCTATGAGATTTAGTGCCATTTTCTGCCCTCCCCAGGCTCTGAATACATGTGATGCACATACAGATGAGGAGGCATGTATACATGTGAGAGACCACATTTTTTTTGGGTTTAGTCTCCATCTTAGAGAACCTGACCTGAGATTGAAATCAAGATAACTAACAGGCTGGTACCTAGCACCAACAAGACCTGCGTCTAGCACTAATCTCCAGGTCATTCCAACAAATCTGCACTGCTAGGTTACAAGCCTGCCCCTGCCTAACAACCACCCAGGAGGAAAGCAGAGGATAAGTTTATGGTTTGGCTCCCAGAACCAGCCAATTATGTAAAAGGCCATAATGTACCCCCTCCCCGAATCAAAAGTATACCAGGCTAGATACCCCCTTCTTGCTTCTATAAATGCTTGCCTGAAACTAAGCTCAGGGCTTCACCTTTCTGCTGTGTTAGGGTTGGTGGGCGCCCAAGCTTGAGCTTGAGTAAAAAGACCCTGATGCAATTGCATCGGATTTGGCTCCTTGATGGTCTTTTAGGGTTCATGAATGTTTCCTGGTACAACACATGCACTTGGTAATAAATAAATAGCTGGGTCATGTGATGGATTTATATTATGTTTCTTGAGGATTTTCTATATTGATTTCCAGTGGGTTGCATCAATTTGCATTCCCACCAACGAGTGTGGGTTGCTCTTTCTCCACAACTTCATTAACATTCATTTTCAGTTGTTTTATCCATCTTAGTCTTTCTGGCTGGGGTGAGATGAAATCTCAAAATTGTTTTATATTTCACTCCCCTAATGGCTAAGGATGTACCTCATTTTCAAATTAGGTTGTTTTCTAGGTATCTTGTTATTTTTGAGTTCTTTGTGTATTTTGGATATTAGCACTCTCTTGGACATGGAGTTGGTAAACATCTTTTCCCATTCTGTAGGTTGTCATTGTCACTTTGTCTGAATGATGGTGTCCTTCCTTATAGAAGCTTTTCAGTATTATGAGGTTGCATTTATTTATTTATTTTTAAGACACACACACACACACACACACACACACAGTTGATGTTTACAGACACATCAGAAGAGGGTATCAGATCCAATCACAGGTGGTCATGAGCCACCATATGGTTGCTGGGAATTGAACTCAGGATCTCTGGAAGAGCAGTTAGTTCTCCCAACCACTGAGTCATCTCTCCAGCCCCTGAGGTTGCATTTATTAATTGTTGATTTTAGTGCCTGTGCTATTGGTGTTCAAAACATCATCTCCTGTACCAATGAGTTCAGGACTATTCCTCATATTCCCTTCTCCTGTCACAGTCAGTGGTGTGTCTGGTTTTGTGTTGAGGTTTTTGATCCATTTGGAGTTGAGCTCTATGCAGTTATAAGCATGGATCTATTTGCATTCTTCTTTTTCTATCTTGTTTTTTTATTAGGTATTTATTTCATTTACATTTCCAATGCTATCCCAAAAGTCTCCCCCACGCTCCCCCGCCCACTCCCCCACCCACCCACTCCCACTTCTTGGCCCTGGCCTTCCCCTGTACTGAGGCAGATAAAGTTTGCAGGACCAATGGGCCTCTCTTTTCACTGATGGCTGACTAGGCCATCTTCTGATATACATGCAGCTAGAGACATGAGCTCTGGGGGGTACTGGGTAGTTCATATTGTTGTTCCACCTATAGGGTTGCAGATCCCTTTAGCTCCTTGGTTTCTTTCCCATTGGGGGCCCTGTGATCCATCCAATAGCTGACTGTGAGCATCCACTTCTGTGTTTGCTAGGCCCCGGCATAGTTTCACAAGAGACAGCTATATCTGGGTCCTTTCAGCAAAATCTTGCTAGTGTATGCAATGGTGTCAGTGTTCTGAGGCTGATTATAGGATGGATCCCCGGATATGGCAGTCTCTAGATGGTCCATCCTTTCGTCTCAGCTCCAAACTTTGTCTCTGTAACTCCTTCCATGGGTGTTTTGTTCCCAATTCTAAGAAGGAGCAAAGTGTCCACACTTTGGTCTTCGTTCTTCTTGAGTTTCATGTGTTTAGCAAATTGTATCTTATATCTTGGGTATTCTAAGTTTCTGGGCTAATATCCACTTATCAGTGAGTACATATTGTGTGAGTTCTTTTGTGATTGGGTTACCTCACTCAGGATTATGCCCTCCAGGTCCATCCATTTGGCTAGGAATTTCATAAATTCATTCCTTTTAATAGCTGAGTAGTACTCCATTGTGTAAATGTACCACATTTTTTGAATCAGTTCCTCTGTTGAGGGGCATCTGGGTTCTTTCCAGCTTCTGGCTATTATAAATAAGGCTGCTATGAACATAGTGGAGCATGTGTCCTTCTTACCTGTTGGAACATCTTCTGGATATATGCCCAGGAGAGGTATTGCTGGATCCTCCGGTAGTACTATGTCCAATTTTCTGAGGAACTGCCAGACTGATTTCTAGAGTGGTTGTACAAGCTTGTTTGCATTCTTCTTAATGCTGCCATTGATTTGACCAGCAAACGTGCTGTCTTCTTTTTTTCAGTATATAGTTTTGGTTTCTTCATAACAAAAATAAATAAGATGTTCATAGCTGTGTGGATTTCTGGCTAGGTCTTTGATTCAATTCCATTGACCAATCTGTCTTTTTTTTTTATGCCAAATGCTTTGCTGTTTTTATTACTATATCACTGTGGAGCATTTTGAGACCAGGGATGAGGGTATCTGCAGCATATATCCATAATAAACATTATTCAGGATTGTTTTCACTATCCTGTTTTTTTATTTGTTTGTTTGTTTTTGGTTCCATATGGAGTCTTAAATTTTCCTTTAGTTCTTTGAAGAACTGTGTTGGAATTTTGATGGGGGATTGCATTGGTCCTGTAGACTGCTTCTGGTATGACTGCCACTTTTATTATGTTAATTCTCCTAGTCTATGAGTGTGAGAGATCTTTCCATATTCTGATGTCTCCTTCGATTTCTTTCTTCTGTGTCTTAAGGTTTTTATCAGACAAATCTTTCACTTGCTTCATTAGAGATACTCCAAGATATTTTGTACTATTTGGTCAATTATGAAAGGTGTTATTTCCTTGATTTTTTTTCTCAGTCCATGTCACTTGTATATAGGAGAGCCACTGGGTTTTATATGCTAATTTTGTATCCTGATCCTTTGCTGAAAAGGCTCATCAACTGTGGGAGTTTCCTACTGGAATTTTGAAAACAGAGATATTTCTTAACCATTTTTATTTCTTCTATTGAGAACTCTCCATCTACTATAGTCCTTTATTTTTGTGGTAACTTCTTAAGCTACCTTAATTTTAAAAAATCTTAACATTGTTTTCTCTTATTTTTGAGATTATAGTATAATAACACCATTTCTCTCTTTCCTTTCCTCCCTCTGAACTCTCCCATAAACCCTTCTTGCTCATTCAACTCCAACTCATTTTTTTTCTTTTATTGTCACATGCATATATGCATATATATGATATGTATATAAACAGAACCTGCCCAATCTGTATAATATTACTCACTTTTCCAGCTGATCCTTTGGTATTAGATAACCTGTTGGTGAGCCCTTCCCTGGGGAAGACTATTTCTTCCACTTTCAGCACTCCTTACTTGCCTGCAGGTCTTTGGTAGGGTTGAGGCCTCGAGTCTACTTCACTTTTTAACCACATCCGTTGTTTACTGACTCTGGCTTTTGAGTTCTTTGTGTTTTCTGGATAGCAATCTTTGGTCAGTTGTGTAGCTGATGAAGAATCTTCCCCATTTTGTGTCTTTCTTCTTCATGCACTTGGTGGTTTCCTCAACAATATGGAGGCTTTCTGGTTTTACAAGACCATTTTATCCAGATGGTCAGTTGTTGGCCTTGATTCCTCGGCAAATGAGTCCTGTTTAGAAAGTCAGTTTCTTCACCTGCCTAGGTTTTCTTCTAGCAGTTTTAGCATTTAAGGCTTTAAGTTGAGAATTTTAAACCAATTTGGATCTAATTTTTGTGCAGAGCGATAGGTATGGGTCTATTTTCACCTTTTTTTTTATATGAAAAATTCATTTCTGCCCAGCACCATTTGTTGGCAGTGCTGCCTTTTCTTCAGTCTATGTTTTTTTTTTGTTTGGCTATAGGGGGTCTTTTCCGCTGACATATGCATTTTAGGAGTTGTTCTGGGGTATTTTCTAGTGTCTTTCACGATCTTTTCAGAAGTTTGAGGCTTTTAATTGTAGATATCTTTCCTTGGTTAAGTTTACTCAAATACACACACACACACACACACACACACACACACACACACACGCACGCAGCAACAATAATCAGAGAAAAGAAGGCTATTAATTTGAGAACGGGGCGATTGAGATTACAGGGTAGGTCTCTGGGAGGGGCTGAAAGGAAGAAAGGGAGAAGTGAGAATTGTGTGATTCTATTTGAATTAAAAACATTTTAAAAAAGCAATTGCACAAAAATTTCAAGAATTTCAAAAAATTAAAAAGTAAGGCTACCACTTGATCCAGCAACCCCATTGGTAGATATTTGTTCAGAGGATTTGGACTAAGAATCTCAAAGAGACGAGTGCTCTCCCGTTCATTGCAGTGCATTTGTAAGACAACACATGTAAATCATTGTCAGATGAATAGTCTGAGGTACACATGTGCAATGGAGTAATATTCTATCCTACGTCTTGCAACATGGATGGCTTATGAGAATGTTCTATTGACTGAGAGAAGACAGCCATAGAAGGGCTAATACTGCAATATTTGCCTGCAATGAATCCAATAGCAAACCCATGCAAGCAGAGATAGAACAGTGGTTGCCAGGCTCTGGGAGAGAAGGGCAATGGGGTGCTGCCAATCAAGAGATTAATGTTTTTGTAGTGCAAGAAGAAATGCTCTAGAGTCCTGGAGAGCAGAGCACATGTTGATTCTTCTTACCATAATAACATAAGAGTAAAGCAAAAAAAAAAAAAAATTAACCAAATATCACTGTATACAAGTGAATGAGCTTAAGTGTAAGATGTGGCTTCTAATTTTAAGATAATTTCTTTACAGTAGTGCCATTAAGATTCAAAAATGTACTTTTTCTTTTTCTTTTTTTGATTTATTTATTTTATGTATGTGGGTACACTGTAGCTGTGCAGATGGTTGTGAGCCTTCATGTGGGGTTGGGAATCGAATTTTAGGACCTCTGCTTGCTTCGGTCAACCCCGCTCACTCAGGCCCAAAGATTTATTTATTATTATACATAAGTACACTGTAGCTGTCTTCAGATGCACCAGAAGAGGGAATTAGATCTCATTACAGGTGGTTGTGAGCCACCATGTGGTTGCTGGGATTTGAACTCAGGACCTTCGGAAGAGCAGTCAGTGCTCTTACCTGCTGAGCCATCTTGCCAGTCCATATGTACTTTTTCATATTAAAATTTTGCATTTTAAGGTGGTAGCTATTACAAGTAGTCACATAAATAAGGAACGAGTAGCATAGATAGTAATTTGGGGAGAGAGGGTGACATCCTTTGGGGCAGGGTGTTTTAGTGCTAGCAAGACAACTCAGTGGGTAAAGGTTCTTGCTGCCAAGCCTAAATTTGATCCCTAGAATCCCCATGGTGGAAGAAGAGAAATAATTAATGTGTATTGTCCTCTGAGTTCTACAGGTTCATTATGGTATATGCTCGCTCTCTCTCTCTCTCTCTCTCTCTCTCTCTCTCTCTCTAAATGAACAAAATTTAAAACTAATGTAGCGTCTAACATATCTGCTAAAATGTATTTTTATGAATCTTTGAGAATTTTGTCACACATGAAATGCCATTTTTATCTTATTCACTTCCCATGCTTACCCCTAACTCTTCCCAGATATATACCTCCCTCCTCCCAACTTGCTGTCCTCCCTTTCCTCCTCCTATTCCTCCTCCCCTCTTTTGTAAACCCACCAGGTCGAATTTGAGCTGCCCATATACTCATGGGTGTGGAGCTGTCCACGGGAGCACAGTGGACCCATAGGGTCAATAATCCTAAACAAAACCATTTCTGCCTTTCCCAGAAGCCAAGAATGTAGTTTTAAAACAATCTATTTTATTTTATTTTTTTTCATTTTTTTTATTAGGTATTTTCCTCATTTACATTTCCAATGCTTTCCCAAAAGTCCCCCATACCCCCCGCCCACTCCCCTACCCACCCACTCCCCCTTTTTGGCCCTGGCGTTCCCCTGTACTGGGGCATATAAAGTTTGCAAGTCCAATGGGCCTCTCTTTCCAGTGATGGCCGACTAGGCCATCTTTTGATACATATGCAGCTAGAGACAAGAGCTCTGGGGTACTGGTTAGTTCATATTGTTTTTCCACCTATTATTTTATTTTAATTATATTTTACCTCGTGCTTTTGAGATGGGATCTTTCATAGGTCTGTCTAATCAGGAACTTAAGTAGTCCATAGCAGCCTCTGTTCTATGGCAATTCTTTTTCCTCTGTTCCCCGGTTCTGGGGGTTACAGGATGCATCACCATGCCCAGATGAACTTACTTTGTACTTTTTACATTTTATAGAAATCTTGCAAGGCACATCACACACCAAAATTAACCACACTCCATGTCTATACAACTTGAACGCACATAAGGTTAGAGTTGGCATTTGAATTTGAGGCTGTGAAACCTTCATGGGAAGTTTGGCATTTTCAGCACTGAATGTATTTTATGCAGTTGTCTACCACCCAAACCCAAAAAATAAAATATCCACGACAGAATTTGAACTAGAAAAATAATTAGCTTTATTTCCTCATTCGTAAGTGTTGGCCATGACCTGTCTTTAGTTCTTCCTTGTTCCCTTACATTTAACTTTCCTCTCTCTCTTTTTTCATGTTAATATAAATATTGCAACAATATACATGTGTCACATTCACATGTATATTGGTTTATACACACACACATCATTGGACAGATTCTGCATATGAAACAACTTATTTTTAACCAGTGTTAAAACATTAATATTTATCACTTTAAGCTTCTGGACCTGTTCAGTTCAGTAGTTTCAGGTGTAGTTATATCAGAGTATAGGATTTTGTCTTTCAAAGAGAGACTCTTTACCTACTAAGCAGCTTTCTTGCTAGTTTCTTCTTCATTTCTTGGCAGCCACCATATTATTTTCTGTGTCTGTTGATTTGACTACTTTAGGTATTCTTATTTGTAGAGTCTTCTAATATATATCTGTTTTAAAAATATAGATTTCAGTTTGACCCATAGTGATGGATAGGGAAAAGTCATAACAAATATCGAATAGGAGCCAGTTAAAAAGAAAGTCTTAGCACACTGTCAAAGGATGTGTTTTTCTAATTTGTACTGAGAAAGCCTGGTAATTCTCCACTCAGAAACTGTAATAGGTTTTTTTTTTTGTTGTTGTTGTTTGGCAAATTCCTTTTAGGTTATACATACATTGGCTGCTGTTCATTGTATATGCCTTAAACTGAATCTATCTGGCAGTTTTCAATTCAGTCATCGATGATATAAAGTGCATATGAAGGCGCTATGCTAATGACGAAGGACCCTCTGCATAGGGTCAAAAGTGTGGACACTGGATTGCTTTGCTTGCGTTTTCTCTTGGGAAGTGGGGTGCTTTGAACCCATTTTGAAAAAGGATGTGCTTTTTTGTTTAGGAATTCATAAGGTGCGACAAGCCATCTCAATGTGAGTTTATTTAGTGATGACCTCAGGCATGCATGTAACCAGTCTCTAAACGTGTTTTGCCACTGACTTGATCATGAGTCAGAAGTTCTGTGTCACCAGCAGTCAGTAAATAGTTTTCACCTACAGGTTTGTAAGAGACGACTCTCTATCCTGGTTCTCTAAGTATGGCATCTTCTGCTTCCATTTCATGCTCAGTTTTCCTGAGCAGGTTATATGACTTTTCCTTTCAACCACGCAGGAACAGACCTCACTGTAGGGCCACGTGGAGTGTGTTGAGCACCTAACCATGAATTAGGAAAAGGGCCTTGACCTCAAGACGTATAACGTCTGTCTGCGAGAATATGGTTTTGTCAGAGCACAACTACATGGTGTCACTTGCTAGAAGAGCATTATAGCCAAGAATACACACACCTACTAAGCAAGGGTCCCTGGGATAATGCAGTACGTGGTCTGCTTAGCTGTATTCACTTTCCCTTCAGAAGCACAGTGACAGGGAGCAGAAAATGGGGGCTCCTGGGTCACTGTAGAAAGCCATGGAGATCGCAGGGGTAGAACTGCATCCTGTAGGTGCATCAGACAGCAGAAAGATCTCAGGAAGCCATAGCCTGGCCCTCCATATTCTGAGACAGGAAGAAAATGAGAACTAAATATGATATCATAATGAGGAGCTTGGAGGTTCTGGAATGAGTGGAAGCTGAGCAGAAGAGTGGAGTACATGTATCCATGCAAGAATGGACAAGGATGTTGGTATTTTAAAACAGCCTTTTATAGGATTATACTTGTTTGCATAGGCATGCATTCAGAAGTTAAAAGAGTCAGATAGGGCCACATATTAAATATGACACTAATACTACTAATTAATAATCACTGGCCGGGCGGTGGTGGCACACACCTTTAATCCCAGCACTTGGGAGGCAGAGGCAGGCAGACTTCTGAGTTGGAGGCCAGCCTGGTCTACAGAGTGAGTTTCAGGACAGCCAGGGATACACAGAGAAACCCTGTCTCAAAAAACCAAAAAAATCAAAAAATAAAATAAAAAAATAAATAATCACATATGGCACTTACACAGTATTTCAGAGTTTATAAGATATTTTTTACTACCCAGAAACTAATTTTGATGATCACAAACCCCTCTGAGGCAAGAGAGCTTTTATCTTAGTTTTATAAATGCAACTTTATAAGTTTTCATGACTTTCTCAGAATCGTTGGGCAGGTTTTACAATTCAATTCCTCTCAGTTCAGGATATCTTAAAATAGGTTGTGATTTTATTTTTTTCTTCTAAAAGTTCCATCAAAGTATGAAGTTACACTGTTCTGTAGATCTCACTGCAAGGCAACAGATTAACTTCCCTTTATTTCTGGGCACAGAATACAGATTCCATTTCCAGTCAAATTACTCAATGGGGGGAAAAAGAGAGAGATGAGAGAAAGAAAGAGAGAATGTTGGCACATCCAGGCCTGGCTCATAATGCAAGGCTCCTCTCCCTTCTCCTTCCTGTCTCAAGACCATGTGCTAGAGATGACAGATCTTCCATAACCTGAGTCCTTGGATAACGTACATGAAAAAGAGATCTTCTCATCTATGAGATAAATTTAAATTGTATTTATTGAGCGAGAAGTAAACTTCTTTTTTTTAAATTAGGTATTTATTTCATTTACAATTCCAATGCTATCCCAAAAGTACCCCCAACGCTTCCCCACCCACGGCCCCACCCACCCACTTCCACTTCTTGGCCCTGGTGTTGCCCTGTACTGAGGCATATAAAGTTTGCACGACCAATGGGCCTCTCTTTCCACTGATGGCCTTGGGCCATCTTCTGATACATATGCAGCTAGAGACACGAGCTCTGGGGGGTACTAGGTAGTTCATATTGTTGTTCCACCTATAGGGTTAGAGATCCCTTTAGCTCCTTGGCTACTTTCTCTAGCTCCTCCATTGGGGGCCCTGTGATCCATCCAATAGCTGACTGTGAGCATCCACTTCTGTGTTTGCTTGGCCCCAGCATAGTCTCACAAGAGACAGCTATATCTGGGTCCTTTCAGCAAAATCTTGCTAGTGTATGCAATGGTGTCAGCGTTTGGAGGCTGATTATGCGATGGATCCCCGGGTATGGCAGTCTCTAGATGGTCCATCCTTTCATCTCAGCTCCAAACTGTGTCTCTGTAACTCCTTCCATGGGTGTTTTGTTCCCAATTCTAAGAAGGGGCAAAATGTCAACACTTTGGTCTTCGTTCTTCTTGAGTTTCATGTGTTTAGCAAATTGTATCTTATATCTTGGGTATTCTAAGTTTCTGGGCTAATATCCACTTATCAGTGAGTACATATTGTGTGAGTTCTTTTGTGATTGGGTTACCTCACTCGGGATGATGCCCTCCAGGTCCATCCATTTGCCTAGGAATTTCATAAATTCATTCTTTTTAATAGCTGAGTAGTACTCTGTTGTGTAAATGTACCACATTTTCTGTATCCATTCCTCTGTTGAGGGACATCTGGGTTCTTTCCAGCTTCTGGCTATTATAAATAAGGCTGCTATGAACATAGTGGAGCATGTGTCCTTCTTACAGGTTGGAACATCTTCTGATATATGCCCAGAGGTGTAAACTTCTATTATGTTAAACTCCAGGGCTTTGGGAGTTTGTGTGTGTGTGTTTTAAAGATTTATTTACTATTATATCTCAGTACACTAATGCTGTCTTCAGACACACCAGAAGAGGGCATCAGATCTCATTATGGATGGTTGTAAGCCACCATGTGGTTTCTGGGATTTGGACCTTCAGAAGAGCAGTCAGTGCTCTTAACACCTGAGCCTGAGTTTTCTTTTTTTAGTGTAGCTGGTTTTTGTTGCCTTTCTATTACCATCTTCTGTATTGTTTACACTTAGGCCATACTGGGTAGATGTTAGCTTCTTCCTTCTGACAAGTCATTAGGGCAGGTGTTCATCCTTCCCCGGGTGCTCCTGTATCCTTATTACCACTCATTTCTTTAAGCTCTCAGGCCTCTTAAAACACAGGAGAAGTAGGCTGGGAGACCACCTTTGGCTCTATTATTGTTAAAATAGTAATCAATTTCTCTGCCCACACACTAAGAACTTCAGGCACTAATATACTAAACGAATCGCTGAGCATCACTATTTCAGTCTTCTTCAATATTGGTTCTTGTTTCTCTGGTTCATTTTCTCCTGTCATGACTTCAGCAACTCTTGGGCACCATGCGCGCATACTGCAGTTCTCTGGCCTTTCTACCACATCGCCAACTGGCTGGCATCCATCTTTTCTTTGTCAAGCCTCCTCTCATTATCAAATGAATTTCCCCTGCTCTTTGTCTCAGTTTCCTTACTGTTTGCTGTTGGCCAGATTCCAATTCGTGATTAGGCTAGCATTAGTCCCGTTCTTCCCCTGCATCAAAATAGTTGAATATGGATGGCAAAAAAGCGTAGCAGTTTGCGCTACTCTATATTTACAACAGTAACCACAGATGACATTTGGGACCACATCATAACCAAACAAGGCTATTGTGTTTCTCTCATCAGCTCTGTCTCCTCTTTCAAACTTTTAAACCTTTTAATTAAAATTTCAAGCCTCCCATTCTTCCCCTGCTCTACTCATACTCACATGAGTCCTCCTCTTTGTATTTTACCATGAAAAAAGTAATTCTGGTCGCTTGGCACTCTTCCTCATGTTTTTGCATTCTTCCTTCTCTTTTGATAAAATGGGTAAACTAACTTGGGCTTAATATTAATAAACTTAACAAACTGTTGTCTGGGGCTAGCCCGGACACTTCACACTGGACTTCATTCCCTCTCACCTAGGTTTGTGACAGTTCTCATCCCAACCCCCATCTCTGATGCAGCTGCTGCACCATCGTCCTCAGTTGGGTACCAGCATCCTCTGTTAGATACCAGCATCCTCAGTTGATACTATTTCCCATCTTCCATTTCCCTTCTCTCATCCACATCTTCTTCATTCATCCCCATCCCTCTGCTACCCTTACAGAAACTCTCTCCAAATAGTTTCCTGTACATGCAATGTCCAGCTTTTGAGAGCACACCAGCCTGGAAAAAGTCACTCTTGCTAAGTCACCAGTGACCTCTGTGTTGTCCAATCAAATGACCAATTTGTAGACTGTATGTCCTTAAACCAGTAACTGCATATTTTGCACAAACAAACTTTGTGCTTTTATTATTCTTCTCTCATATACTACACCCCAACTGCAGTCTGCCCTTCTTCCACTCCTCTCACCCCCCACCACCTCCCCTCTTCTCCATTTCCTTCCAGGGCAGGCTTCCCAGTGATGGCAAAAGAACACACTCTAATACAATGCAATACGACTAGGCAGGAACCTTCATATCATGGCTGGATGAGGCAACCTGATAGGAGAAAGAGTTCCATGAGCAGGTGAAAGAGTCAGAGATACCCCACTCCTGCTGTTATAAGTCCCACAAACACCCCAAGCTAAACAACCAGAGCATGTATGCAGAGGAGACCTGTGTGGGTTTTGTGATTGCTGCTTTAGTCTCTATGAGCCTCTATAAGCCCCGTTTAGGTCAAACCTCATTCTTGAAAAAGTTGCTAAAAAATGAAAATAAACTTTGACTTCTTGACTACCATACTCTACTAAATCTCTTCCATTTTGTTGGCCTCTTTCTCTCAACCAACTTTCCTGATGAGACCAACTTTTCCTAACATAAAACTTAGGACACTTTAAGATTTGGCTCCTTGCCTGACTCTTTTGTCCACATATACCTTCCCCTGTGGTGTCATCTGAGTTTCTGTCTAATTAATTCATGTAGGTTTTGCTCTAAATACATCATATGTGACTCTCAAGGGTGTAAACCGAGCCCTAAATTTTTCCTTTACAATCTATAGTTCTTATGTGTCTATATAATAGGCAACTTAAATGATCCAGCAGTCTTGAGGGCTGACAGTGTGCCTATCACAGTCCCTTCCCCAGCCCTTCAACCATTCCCATAGTGTTTGTGAATTAATGAGTAGGAACTAATATTTAATCAGTATTTAATTTGTGCTTGCTGGGTTACACATAAACATATTTAATTCTCAAAGTCAACTTGCTAGGTAAAACGTTATTGTCATCTTTGATTTATAGATGAGAAAATAGGCCGAGGGAGATTCCAGTCCAGTGTCAGAGACAGTGTTGGAACTGACTATCCAGAGGTTAATAGTTTTTGTAAATGGTTGCATGGCAAATATTTCCAGCTCCATGACACATGTTGTCCTTCTTGCCACAGCTCATATCTGCTCGTGTGTCAAAGCAACCATGGAAATCCACACGGAATATACATAGCCATGTTCTAATATGTTGTTCACAAAAGCAGCTGCTGAGACGCATTCACTCCACACAAATGAAGTAGATTGCAGGCTCCTGCTTTAAGGCATTATTATTGTTTTGTATTGTGTTAAATATATGATTGACCCAACAGATGCACTTGTGAATGATTGCGCCATCTCTTTGGAGTCCTCTATTTTCTTGTGAATGATCACAGAGAATCATATCACCACGGAGTGGGAAAGCACCCCAGCCTCCCCTTAGGGCGGAATGAGGGATCTGCAGGTGTGAATACCACAGTGGCAGATCAGCTCCGGATGTGGTCATCTGCAACTATCCTGTGACTAGACCTGTGTGACTAAGAGTTACCTCTAAGATGGAATCTTGACCCTTGTCAGTCGTGTTCAGATTTTAACTTAACAGTCCTGCTACCCTCTAGCAATGCAGGAGGACTCAGAACGTTGAGTGGTTGCAGAGTATGGAAGCCCTCTGTGCTAAGCCTGTTTATGGTCTTCTTATTCTTCTACTTCTGCTGGGAAGACTTGCTAGGCCACAAAACTATATCGTGCTCTTCAACACTCTGCCCAGAAGTTGCCCTGAAGCCTGGAGAAATGTGCCCATGGAAATTTCCTCCTTGCTCCATGTCCCATTCTGTCATACTTATTCCCACTGTCATTATGGCTTTGAATAGAAATCACTGTTTGGCTAATAGTCTGTCTTCCTAATATTGTAAGCTCTATAATGACAGGCATATCCTTTTTGTTAAAAAAAAGTTTCATCATGTAACAGTATTTGCAATGGTGGAGTCGTAGTCAATAATTTCAAATGAATACATGAATAATTAGTATTAAATTTTTCTTAGGGGTAGAAGGAAAAAAAAACCCTTCTTTCTTATTGCCGTCTATAGCTCTTGATCTCAGAGGAGGAAAGAGACAGTCCCTGGTCCTAGTTCATCAGAGTAGATAACTTACTGTGTCTTCAAGCCAAGATATGTAACAATACCATGCACATGTTAAAGATCAGTGGCTGTGTATATATTGGGAAAATCTTGACCTTGGGGCCTGATTAAAGATTTATGTATTATTTATCACATCTTTTAACTTCCCTGTGGTTCAGCTTCTGGTTTAAATAATAAGGATAGAAATTCGGGTCTCCCAACATGTTAATCATACCAAAGGGGGTTAAGTTTGGCAAACCAGCATGATGTCTATTTCTGACAGGTCCTGATAAAAATGGTAGTAGCACTAGCCCCTGAGTCCTACCCTGACCCTTTGTAATCACATTAAGGGACGCCAATGTCCAGAGATGCTCACAAGAGAGAGACTGTCTTCAATCCATTTAATCAATACCATGCATCATTCTAGCAGGCAAGTCTAGATGGGCATTGTTTACAATGTTATATTTCTAAGCTCTAGCAGGCTTGGGGAAATATACAAGGCTGAAACCTTCCCACAAGAACACTTTTCCATGTAGGTCTTAGCCATTTGGAACCTGTGAGAGATAGATTAATACTTCGTATGTAACAAGTTATTGCTGGGATAGGTGCCATTGTTGGTCCCAGCATCTCCTTCTTAATATTGAAATTAATCCAGAAAGTAATTGGCTGGCAGAAGACCTAACTGCTTGAGAAGACAGGGTTTGCAGAAGGATATGCCTCTTCTGGTGGCTAGGGGGGAGGCGGGGAGGACGGTATTACAGGTGTTTTCAGTGACTGCCAATTTCCTTAATGTCTTGGGTGCCACAAACTGATTCTCCTCCGCCAGCACATTTGGTTTACAAGATGATTCTCCCATAAAACACCGCTGGTTACATTTACGAGAGCATATGCAAAATTAAACCACTGACCCGGTAGTCAAATAAAACTTCCTATAAATTGTTGAGCTCGTTCTTTGCCTTTCTTAAAGCAAATGAACCTTTTGTTCATTAATTTTCCAAATAAATGCTCTTAACAACAAATAGGAGCACCAATGGCTCCGGGATACAGGGTACAAGTACGAGAAGGGAGATCACATATCTCCTGCTACCTGGGCATGTGTGTGTGGCTCCAGGTTTGCTTCTATTAGCAGAGGTAGAGCATCAGTGATGCCACCTCGAGACAGTACTTGGTAAGTCAGATCCAAGGACAAATTGGACATAAGGTCTCACAGTGACTTGGACTTTGCCCAGGCCTGCCTCAGGTAGGACAGGCTCCATATGGTGACTTACAGAAAGTGGCTACAGCGTCTACAGCATCAACATGAACTTCTGTGTTCCTTCCTGGGTAGTACAAACAAGGAGCACACGTTCCAGTCATCATTCTTCTAGGAAATTGTGAGCAAGAGAAAAATGGGCGTGTACAGTGTTGTTTACCAACCAGGTTTTATTTTTTCCCCATAGAACTTTTAACATACTGTAAGTAACACTTGGAATTTTGTTGGCCTGGTATTTGAAGAGTTCTTGAAGTTTTCATCATTATCTGAGGAGCTCTGTACTGGCTGGTTTTGTGTGTTAACCTGACACAAGCTGGAGTTATCCCAGAACAAGGAGCCTTCCTTGAGGAAATGCCTCCATGAGATCCAGCTGTAAGGCATTTTCTAAATTAGTGATCAAGGGTGGAGGGCTCAGCCCATTGTGGGTGGTGCCATCCCTGGGCTGGTAGTCCTGGAATCTATACGAAAGCCAGATGTGCAAGCCAGGGAAAGCAAGCCAGGAAGCAGAACCCCTTCACGGCCTCTGCATCAGCTCCTGCTTCCTGACCTGCTTGAGTTCCAGTCCTGACTTCCTTTGGTGATGAACAGCAATATGGAAGTGTGAGCTGAAAAAACCCTTTCCTTCCCAACTTGCTTCTTGGTCATGATGTTTTATGCAGCAATAGAAACCCTGACTATGACAAGCTCCCTGTGAGGTAGGTGCTCTGGGACATTTCAGGTATGAATCTTGAACAAGGATGGCAAGGACATGCTAACATGTCCATTGTCTTTACTGGCTGGTGATGGAGGAAAGGGTGCTCCCTGGCCTCCTAAATTTAATGTCTGGGGATTTTGGAACATGCTTTCAAAATTCCTATTTACACAGGACTCATGAATCTCTTTGGAGAAGGAGAGCTGTGCCCTTGGTAAGTCAAGGTTTCAAGCTCTTGGATATTTTTGACTGCATGTGAAAATCAACTTGTCATGTTAGGCAATGCACAATGTGCGTACATGTGCACCCATGCGTGGCCTTTGAACACACACACTTGGTGAATGAGGACTAGCCTATTGTAAGCAATGCTTTGATTATGAGACTTAAGTCTCCAGCTGTCCTGTGGTTTTTTTTTGCCTGCCTTCAAATTTCCTTAATGCTTCCTAACTCTCTCCAGGAAGATGTAGATATTCAGGTAGCTTTTATCTTGCGGAGTCAGCATGCTTAAGTTAATGGAGTTGGAGAAGAAAAGTTTTCCAAACTCTCCCTTAGCTCTAATTTGCAGGCATGTTCATCTTTCCTGTATGTTTATTTTTTTTTTTCTGTCTCAGCTTTGCATTGTAAGTTTCTGAAGGATGTGGATTTTGACCACCTGTCACCTCGGGAGGTGGACACAGTGCTTTATGGTATAGAGGCCCTTGCTCCTGTTCAATCTCTATGAGTAAGAATTTAGGGGGCTGGGCTAGAGAAATGGCTCATTGGGGAGGGCTGCTCTTCCAGTGACTGAGTTTGATTCTGAGTGCCCACCAGTGAGCTCACAATTGCCTGTATCTTCATCTCTAGGGAACCCAATGCCTCTAGTTTCCATGGGAACTCACAATAATGTGCACATAGATGCACATGCGTGTACATTAGTAAGCATAAAACAAATCTCAGAAATAAAAGAATTTGGAAGGCTTCCTCAGATCATGGAAAAGGAGTCATGTAAGCCCAACTTGCTATCTCTCTTGATAAGTGGCTGTGTCTGCATCCATACAATTAGATGCTAGGATGCAGCTCTGAGATCCTCCTGTATCCTCAGAGAGCTAGAGCTGGTATTCATTGGATTTCACACTCACAGTAAGCTCAGTTCATATCAACATATGTCCTTCTCCAGAATGCAATTCAATGAAAGGAGAACAAACTCTCAGGTGTGCTGGACTCGGGACAAACTGAATCCTTGTTAGCGTTTAATTTGAAGAGTTTACACATGGTTGAAAATTGGCATACTACATAGACCTTGATTAAAAAAAAACAAGTTTATCATTTTCAATATTTATTTGCTACCTATTGTGTGCCAAGCACTCTCTCTTGGCAGGACATTTCCTGGGTGAGCTCATACGTTACTGAGGGATTTGACTGTGAACATAATTTAACTTGATAAGATAGAAAAAAAAATGACTCAGTTAATCAAATTGATGCATTTTAAATTAAAATGTCCTCATTACAATTTATGCTTCTATAGTGCACTTATTATGAATACATATGAGGATCAGCGCCGGGGTAGCGGGAGCGCAGGGTTGCCTGACACCCGCCAGCTACCCACGACCCCCGCCGCAGGATTTTGGGACTGCTGGTGAGTGGAACACAGCTTCTGCTCCAGTCCAATCACGCGGGACCTGAGACTGCTCTGGTTGGGGAGAGAGAAATCCGGCCTACATAGGGCCACAACCCTCTTCCGGTCAGAAAAGCACCGGGGCAGCTGGGGCGCAGGGTCAGCTGACACTCGCCAGCTACCCACAACACCCGCCACAGGATCTTAAGACTTCTGGTGAGTGGAGCACAGCTTCTGCTCCAATCCAATTGCGCAGGACCTGAGACTGCATTAGTTAGGGAAGCAGAAACCGGCCTGAGTAGGGCCACAGGCCTCATCCGGCCGGATCAGCGCCGGGGTAGCGGGAGCACAGGGTTGCCTGACACCCGCCAGCTACCCACGACCCCCGCCGCAGGATTTTGGGACTGCTGGTGAGTGGAACACAGCTTCTGCTCCAGTCCAATCACGCGGGACCTGAGACTGCTCTGGTTGGGGAGAGAGAAATCTGGCCTACATAGGGCCACAACCCTCTTCCGGTCAGAAAAGCACCGGGGCAGCTGGGGCGCAGGCTCGGCTGACACTCACCAGCTACCCACAACACCCGCCACAGGATCTTAAGACTTCTGGAGAGTGGAACACAGCTTCTGCTCCAATCCAATTGCACGCGGGACCAGAGACTGCATTAGTTAGGGAAGCAGAAAACCGGCCTGAGTAGGACCACAGGCCTCTTCCGGCTGGACCAGCACCGGGGTACCGTCAGCTACCCACGACCCCCGCCGCAGGATTTAGAGACTGCTGGTGAGTGGAACACAGCTTCTGCTCCAATCTTTAAACAGTGACAACGATAACAACTAACCCCAGAGATTACCAGATGGCGAAAGGTAAACGTAATAATCTTACTAACAGAAACCAAAACCACTCACCATCATCAGAACCCAGCACCCCCACTTCGCCCAGTCCAGGGCACCCCAACACACTGGAAAAGCTAGACACGGATTTAAAAGCATATCTCCTGATGATGATAGAGGACTTCAAGAAGGACTTTAATAACACACTTAAAGAAATACAGGAGAACACTGCTAAACAGGCAGAAGACAATAAAGAGGAAGCACAAAAATCCCTTAAAGAATTGCAGGAGAACAATGCTAAAGAGTTACAAATCCTTAAAGAAAAACAGGATAACATAATCAAACAGGTAGAAGTCCTTACAGAAAAACAGGAAAACACATCCAAACAGATGATGGAAATGAACAAAACCATACTAGACCTAAAAAGGGAAGTAGACACAATAAAGAAAACCCAAAATGAGGCAACACTGGAGATAGAAACCCTAGGAAAGAAATCTGGAACCATAGATACGAGCATCAGCAACAGAATACAAGAGATGGAAGAGAGAATCTCAGGTGCAGAAGATTCCATAGAGAACATCGGCACAACAATCAAGGAAAATGTAAAATGCAAAAAGATCCTAACTCAAAACATCCAAGAAATACAGGACACAATGAGAAGACCAAACCTACGGATAATAGGAGTGGATGAGAATGAAGATTTTCAACTCAAAGGACCAGCAAACATCTTCAACAAAATTATAGAAGAAAACTTCCCAAATCTAAAGAAAGAGATGCCCATGAACATACAAGAAGCCTACAGAACTCCAAATAGACTGGACCAGAAAAGAAATACCTCCCGACACATTATAATCAGAACAACAAATGCTCTAAATAAAGATAGAATACTAAAAGCAGTAAGAGAAAAAGGCCAAGTAACATATAAAGGCAAGCCTATCAGAATTACACCAGATTTTTCACCAGAGACTATGAAAGCCAGAAGATCCTGGACGGATGTTATACAGACACTAAAAGAACACAAATTCCAGCCCAGGCTACTATACCCAGCCAAACTCTCAATTAACATAGATGGAGAAACCAAAGTATTCCACGACAAAACCAAATTCACACATTATCTCTCCACGAATCCAGCCCTTCAAAGGATAATAACAGAAAAAAACCAATACAAGGACAGGAACCACGCCCTAGAAACAACAAGAAGGTAATCCCTCAACAAACCTAAAAGAAGACAGCCACAAGAACAAAATGCCAACTTTAACAACAAAAATAACAGGAAACAACAATTACTTTTCCTTAATATCTCTTAATATCAATGGACTCAACTCCCCGATAAAAAGACATAGACTAACAAACTGGCTACACAAACAAGACCCAACATTTTGCTGCTTACAGGAAACTCATCTCAGAGAAAAGGATAGACACTACCTCAGAATGAAAGGCTGGAAAACAATTTTCCAAGCAAATGGCATGAAGAAACAAGCTGGAGTAGCCATTCTAATATCTGATAAGATTGACTTCCAACCCAAAGTCATTAAAAAAGACAGGGAGGGACACTTCATACTCATCAAAGGTAAAATCCTCCAAGAGGAACTATCAATCCTGAATATCTATGCTCCAAAGACAAAGGCAGCCACATTCATTAAAGAAACTTTAGTAAATCTCAAAGCACACATTGCACCTCATACAATAATAGTGGGAGACTTCAACACACCACTTTCACCAATGGACAGATCATGGAAACAGAAACTAAACAGGGACACAGAGAAACTAAGAGAAATTATGAATCAAATGGATCTGGCAGATATCTACAGAACATTCTATCCTAAAACAAAAGGATATACCTTCTTCTCAGCACCTCATGGTACCTTCTCCAAAATTGACCACATAATTGGTCACAAAACAGGCCTCAACAGATACAAAAATATTGAAATTATCCCATGCATCCTATCAGATCACCATGGACTAAGGCTGATCTTCAATAACAAAATAAATAATAGAAAGCCAACCTTCACGTGGAAACTGAACAACACTCTTCTCAATGATACCTTGGTCAAGGAAGGAATAAAAAAAGAAATTAAGGACTTTTTAGAGTTCAATGAAAATGAAGCCACAACATACCCAAACTTATGGGACGCAATGAAAGCATTTCTAAGAGGAAAACTCATAGCTCTGAGTGCCTCCAAAAGGAAACTAGAGAGAGCACACATTAGCAGCTTGACAACACACCTAAAAGCACTAGAACAAAAGGAAGCAAATTCACCCAAGAGGAGTAGATGGCAGGAAATAATCAAACTCAGGGGTGAAATCAACCAAGTGGAAACAAGAAAAACTATTCAAAGAATCAACCAATCAAGGAGCTGGTTCTTTGAGAAAATCAACAAGATAGATAAACCCTTAGCCAGACTCACTAGAGGGCACAGGGAAAGCATCCTAATTAACAAAATCAGAAATGAAAAAGGAGACATAACAACAGATCCGGAAGACATCCAAAACACCATCAGATCCTTCTACCAAAGGCTATACTCAACAAAACTGGAGAACCTGGATGAAATGGAGAAGTTCCTAGACAGATACCAGGTACCAAAGTTGAATCAAGATCAGGTTAATGATCTAAACAGCCCTATATCCCCCAAAGAAATAGAAGCAGTCATTAATAGTCTCCCAACTAAAAAAAGCCCAGGACCAGATGGGTTTAGTGCAGAGTTCTATCAGACCTTCAAAGAAGATTTAATCCCAGTTCTTCACAAACTATTCCACAAAATAGAAACAGAAGGTACTCTACCCAACTCATTCTATGAAGCCACAATTACTCTGATACCTAAACCACAAAAAGACCCAACAAAGATAGAAAACTTCAGACCAATATCCCTTATGAATATTGATGCAAAAATCCTCAATAAAGTTCTTGCTAACCGAATCCAAGAACACATCAAAACAATCATCCATCCTGACCAAGTAGGTTTCATCCCAGGGATGCAGGGATGGTTCAATATACGGAAATCCATCAACGTAATCCAGTATATAAACAAACTCAAAGACAAAAACCACATGGTCATCTCGTTAGATGCGGGAAAAGCATTTGACAAGATCCAACACCCATTCATGATAAAAGTCTTGGAAAGATCAGGAATTCAAGGCCCATACCTAAACATGATAAAAGCAATCTACAGCAAACCAGTAGCCAACATCAAAGTAAATGGTCAGAAGCTTGAAGCAATCCCTCTAAAATCAGGGACTAGACAAGGCTGTCCACTTTCTCCATACCTATTCAACATTGTACTTGAAGTCCTAGCCAGAGCAATTCGACAACAAAAGGAGATCAAAGGGATACAAATTGGAAAAGATGAAGTCAAAATATCACTTTTTGCAGATGATATGATAGTATATATAAGTGACCCTAAAAATTCCACCAGAGAACTCCTAAGCCTGATAAACAGCTTCGGTGAAGTAGCTGGATATAAAATTAACTCAAACAAATCAATGGCCTTTCTCTACACAAAGAATAAACAGGCTGAGAAAGAAATTAGGGAAACAACACCCTTCTCAATAGTCACAAATAATATAAAATATCTTGGCGTGACTCTAACTAAGGAAGTGAAAGATCTGTATAATAAAAACTTCCAGTCTCTGAAGAAAGAAATTATAGAAGATCTCAGAAGATGGAAAGATCTCCCATGCTCATGGATTGGCAGGATCAACATTGTAAAAATGGCTATCTTGCCAAAAGCAATCTACAGATTCAATGCAATCCCCATCAAAATTCCAAATCAATTCTTCAACGAATTAGAAAGTGCAATCTGCAAATTCATCTGGAATAACAAAAAACCTAGGATAGCAAAAACTCTTCTCAAGGATAAAAGAACCTCTGGTGGAATCACCATGCCGGACCTAAAGATCTACTACAGAGCAATTGTGATAAAAACTGCATGGTACTGGTATAGTGACAGACAAATAGACCAATGGAATAGAATTGAAGACCCAGAAATGAACCCACACACCTACGGTCACTTGATCTTCGACAAGGGAGCTAAAAACATCCAGTGGAAGAAAGACAGCATTTTCAACAAATGGTGCTGGCACAACTGGTTGTTAACATGTAGAAGAATGCGAATCGATCCATTCCTATCTCCTTGTACTAAGGTCAAGTCTAAGTGGATCAAGGAACTTCACATAAAACCAGAGACACTGAAACTTATAGAGGAGAAAGTGGGGAAAAGCCTTGAAGATATGGGCACAGGGGGAAAATTCCTGAATAGAACAGTAATGGCTTGTGCTGTAAGATCGAGAATTGACAAGTGGGACCTCATGAAACTACAAAGCTTCTGCAAGGCTAAAGACACCATCAATAAGACAAAAAAACCACCAACAGATTGGGAAAGGATCTTCACCTATCCTAAATCAGATAAGGGACTAATATCCAATATATATAAAGAACTCAAGAAGGTGGACTCCAGAAAGTCAAATAACCCCATTAAAAATGGGGCTCAGAACTGAACAAAGAATTCTCACCTGAGGAATACTGAATGGCAGAGAAGCACCTGAAAAAATGTTCAACATCCTTAATCATCAGGGAAATGCAAATCAAAACAACGGTGAGATTCCACCTCACACCAGTCAGAATGGCTAAGATCAAAAATTCAGGTGACAGCAGATGCTGGCGAGGATGTGGAGAAAGAGGAACACTCCTCCATTGTTGGTGGGATTGCAAGCTTGTACAAGCACTCTGGAAATCAGTCTGGCGGTTCCTCAGAAAATTGGACATAGTACTACCTGAGGATCCAGCAATACCTCTCCTGGGCATATATCCAGAAGATGTCCCAACCGGTAAAAAGGACACATGCTCCACTATGTTCATAGCAGCCCTATTTATAATAGCCAGAAGCTGGAAAGAACCCAGATGTCCCTCAACAGAGGAATGGATACAGAAATTATGGTACATTTACACAATGGAGTACTACTCAGCTATTAAAAAGAATGAATTTATGAAATTCCTAGCCAAATGGATGGACCTGGAGGGCATCATCTTGAGTGAAGTAACACAATCACAAAAGAACTCATACAATATGTATTCATTGATAAGTGGATATTAGCCCAAAACTTAGGATACCCAAGATATAAGATACAATTTGATAAACGCATGAAACTCAAGAAGAATGAAGACCAAAGTGTGGACACTGTGTACCTTCTTAGAATTGGGAACAAAACACCCAGGGAAGGAGTTACAGAGACAAAGTTCGTAGCTGTGATGAAAGGATGGACCATTTAGAGACTGCCGTATCCAGGGATCCGTCCCATAATCAGCTTCTAAACGCTGACACCATTGCATACACTAGCAAGATTTTGCTGAAAGGACCCAAATATAGCCGTCTCTTGTGAGACGATGCCGGGGCCTAGCAAACACAGGAGTGGATGTTCACAGTCAGCTATTGGATGTATCACAGGGCTCCCAATGGAGAAGCTAGAGAAAGTACCCAAGGAGCTAAAGGGATCTTCAACCCTATTGTTGGAACAACATGATGTACTAACCAGAACCCCGGAGCTCGTGTCTCTAGCTGCATATGTATCGAAAGATACATAGTCGGCCATCATTGGAAAGAGAGGCCCATTGGACTTGCAAACTTTATATGCCCTAATATAGGGGAATGCCAGGGCCAAAAGAATGGGAATGGGTGGGTAGGGAAGTGGGGGGCGCTATGGGGGACTTTTGGGATAGCATTGGAAATGTAATTGAGGAAAATATGTAATAAAAATATTAAAAATAAAAAAAAAAAGAAAATTAAAACATAGGTAAATTCATATAAAAAATGAATACATATTACGAGTCTACATCTAAACTACACCAAAATAATAAATATTTTAATACAGAAAAAGTCACTTAAAATTCACTTTTAAGTTTACACAGTTTGTCCTAAATATACGAAGGATTGGAGAGCATAGTGTGTGGGCTGCATTTTGTTTGGAATGATTGATTGTGCTAAATGATTACCTTGCAGTTGAAAGAACACAGGACATCCTTAACTTTGAAGTCTGTGTGCCTTTGGGCTTGTTTCTACTAAGGAGGTTGACAAGGATTCTTTTATTTGCTCTTCTGTGTTAATATTATTGAATCTTTTTCTATAAAAGAAGCTGGTTGTAATTTCAGCTTGAAAGTAGATAAAGAACTTTAAGAAGAAAAAGAAAATTCCTTTCCATACAATTGACCAGAAGGAGGCTCTCTTCCACCTTACTGTAGAGAGCTAGAACAAAAGGTTTCAAACTCATATTTCTAAGTGGCTTTAATATTTCTGATGCTGTTTCCATCATGGGTAGAACTTTGACTTTCTCCCTAGAGAAACAATTAAAATTCTCATCACTAGTAAGAGGATCTTACCAGCTCATTCATATAACATATCTCTTCTGCTTGAATAATAGTTAACAAAAATGTTGGCATAAAATTCTCACAAATTTTAGACACCGCTTTCTTTAGTTCTTAGCTTTGTTTTCTCAGTATTGGGCCAGAATTTCTGATTAAATAGACTAGAAGAGTATTTTGGAATAAATCAACAAGGCATTTGGGTTATTTTAAGTATAGGTATGGCCTCTCTCTGCCAAGCCATCTTACTTCATGCAATTTTAAGTAGGAAACACTCTTCCTGTTTGTCAAATGGAATCACAACCTACCCCCAGTGCTGTAATCATGTAGGTCAACAAATCCACTAAGTAGATTCAGAATATCAATCAAAACACTCAAATGTATTTGTAGAGGAAAGAAAAAGCTAAAGGTGTAGGTTCCCTGCCTCCTCGGTGATGTCATGAGAACATGTCGAATCAGTTAGGTAGTGGTGGTCTTCATCGTCAAGCAAGGGAGTTTAGGAGGTTAGAGCAAAAGTAAATGCTGTTGTTTTTGTTTGAAAGCCTGGCCTTTAACGTGAGGCAGAGGTGGTTATGAAATCCCCAACTGTGACTAATTTTGGAGGAGTAGCAGCTCAAATAAATTGTCTCCTAGAGAAGCTGTTGAAGCCAGTGAATGATGGGTTGATGATGAATTCATCTGTGCTGTTCCTGCCTCCAAGGGTTTAGCGCTAGACAGGGCACAGAATAGATTCATGTACAGTCTTGGCACAAAGTAAAGTTTGGGAGAATTGTATTGGGTAGGATAGCTCCCTAAAGATACCACCCCAAAATGCCTTTGCTGGCTCTCTGCAACCCGAGACTACATTTTTGTTATATGGCAAAGAAACTTTGCAGAGGTCATTAAGATTAAGGATATGAAAATAGGGAGATTGTGACTGAATGTGGTGGGATTACATGCCAGTAATCTCAGAATTTAGGAGATAGAGGCAGACGATTGTAAGTTCAAGGCCAGCCTGGGGCACACATTGTCTCACAAAACCAAATAAATTGGAAAGGGAGATTACATACCTTATTAGCAGAGAACTTTCTTCATGTGAAAGAAGAAGTTAACAGCAGAACGCTGGGAATTCAGAATGAGGAGAATTTGCTGTGTCTAGGGAGTCACGCACAAGAACTGGTGAGAAGCCACAGGAATGGCCCTTGGCTGATAGTCAGCAAGGGAACAGGGTCCTGGGGCCTCCACTGTCAAAGGACCGAGTTCTGGGAACACTATGGCCACTATGGCTTGGCCTGAGATTGTTCGCCAGAACCTGTGAGGACTTGTAGCTCTTCTAATATCTCTATCCAAGCTCAGAAAGATTCACACCAGACGTATGCGTTACAGAAAAGGGAATGCCAGGATGGGGAGGCAGGAGTCAGTGGGTGGGTGGGGGAGCATCCCCATAGAAACAGGGGGAGGGGAGATGGGAGAGGGTTTTTTTTTTGAGGGGGGGGAACCTGGAAAGGGGATAACATTTGAAATGTAAATAAAGAAAATATCCAATTAAAATAAAAAGAAACTGTGGTAGCAAATTTGTGTTATTTTAAGTCACAAAATTCATGATTGCTAAGTTAGCAACAGAAAAACTCAATCATATAAAACATCTTGAGCCGGGCGGTGGTGGCGCACGCCTTTAATCCCAGCACTCGGGAGGCAGAAGCAGGCGGATTTCTGAGTTCGAGGCCAGCCTGGTCTACAGAGTGAGTTCCAGGACAGCCAGGGCTACACAGAGAAACCCTGTCTCAAAAAACCAAAAAAAAAAAAAAAATCTTGAAGGAAATGGTACTTTGCCTGCCTGGATGTTGACTATGCCAGTTAGAATGTTATAATGGACCAAAAAATTCCATTCCCTTCCTGGGGCTTTAGGTGTGGCATATAAACAAACTGTGAAAAACAAAACAAAACAAAAAACAAAATACCCCCAAACACAGAGATTTGACAAATGAGTTTGTTTCTTATTTTTTTCTTTAAAAAGCTAAGTAAGTATACCAGTATACTGGCTTAAACCACAACAGATTTGCTATGTAATAGTTCGATAGGTCAGCGGTGTCACTGGGCTAAAATCAAGGTGTGTCAAGCAAGAATGCATTGTTTCTGAACCACCTGGGTGAGAGGACCCCTTTTTCGCACTTCCTGTACTGGTTGGTTTCTTTGCCTTCACTCCCTTCCTCCACGTCCGTTTTCCTAACCCCACAGCATTGCAACTTCAGTCCTTTCTTGTAAGACTCCCTGTCTGCTGCACCCTCCTTGAAATCTTAATCTTCCCATTTCCCCTAGAGTTACTCACACAGTCAAGGCCTCCTTTGCCATGTAGGATATCAGTGGCAGATGGAAAGGCTTACGGCATTGTTTGTCTCTGGGACACTGCTATTCTTCCAACTGTAACAAGTGTTTGCATGGCTTTATATTCTTGGCTATGAGCTCATTTCACAAGTGTTCTTTCTTGGAACCAAATGGCTTGCTGTGAGGTAGCTCAAGGAAGCAGGTAGAAAGGTCTCCAAATGGAAAAGAACAAAGCCTTCAGGCATCCATCACTACTGACCAACCAGCTAATCCAGTGGCCAAGCTATCACCATGGAAACAGAACTATATGGTTTACACAGGAATCATGAGAAATAATAATGATGGTTGTTGCTTTAAGTTCCTAAGCTTTGGGTAATGTGTTTTGTAGCGATCGTCAATAACACTGAGGTATGAGTAAAATGAGCCATTCATAACCAAGAGAGACTGCAAAGGAGAAGATGGGTTCTGTCAGGCATTCATGAGCACACAACTCACAAAATATAAAGTTCTCAGCACAGACTGTGGCGAGTCATGGGTGCGCTGAAGTGCTAGTCATCTTTTTTCCAGGCAGTGTTTTGACAGAAAAGATTCTTACCTGCCATTTAATTGAAAGAGAGAAAGAGAGAGAGAGAGAGAGAGAGAGAGAGAGAGAGAGAGAGAGAGAGAGAGAGGGCTTCTTTATTAGAAATGTATTTAATGGTACATAGCATATAATAGAATCATTTTGCTTGGTGGTCCAGAATCTAATGCGATATAAAGCCTTAACCCAAGTCATGTCCACATTTGTTCTAAGATTTATCATTTCTGCCGAAACGTAACATCATAACTAACTTTTGCAATATGAAATAGAGTTTCGCAGTTCATATTGTTTAATTGTACTGTCACACAAGTCGTTTAGAATTTCCCTGGTTGTTCAATTGCTGTAAATGACTTCTGAAAGTAATATAATTATAACTTGTAATGGCGAGTGCACTCATAGACTCCATTGAGCAAGCTGAATACGCTAACTGTTCATTTGGAGCCAAGTTGATTACCATTTGAAAACAGCTAATAGAGCAGCTGATTGGAATACATTGCAAAGGCTCCTGATTTAATTTTACATCACCTAGAAAAATCTGAGGCCGTGTGTATTAATGGTAGCTTTGAGGAACACAAAGATTGACAGGTTTTCCTGAGCTAAGCAGGAAGCTGGTATTGGGTCAATGAGAAACTTCCACCGAAAAATTCGTGAGGTAAGTAACGCCATGCAGCCTTATGGGATTGAATTTGCCACTTGAGCATTAAAAAAAAAAATGGGAGTGAAGTTTATAAGTGAGGTTTAGCTCATTTAAAGTAACACACTGTGAAATTTGGGCAAAATATCAGCTCAGTGGTGGCTTTTAGGTTTTTACAGAAAATTATTTGAATGGATTATGTGTGTGTGTGTGTGTGTGTGTATGTGTGTATGTGTGCGCGTGCCCGCAGCCTGTGTTACATCTTCCTATCCCTGGAATGTCCACACTGATGCTCTTGAGAATATTTTAAAACTCATGAATAAGGCTTGTCATTTTCTTGCCACCACAGTGGTTTCCCATTGCATTTGTATAAAGTCCAAAGTCCATGGCTAAGCATACAGTGTCTATGGGATTTGTTCCTGAAGATCTAGCCCACATCTCCTCTTTTTTTTTTTTTTTTTCGTCATCTACAGATTTAACCATAAAGTTGTCATTCTCCAAACCTCTTTCTTCTCTAGTCCACTGTGGGATGGCACACAAATATTGTATTTACTGACTACGGGTGGGAGAAAGTGTGTTGTGAGGAGCGGGTGTGGCAGCAGTCCCAAGATGGTGCCCGGGACTGCAGCTAAATCTTAATGACTTGCACCTGACTTCCTCATACACCTGAAAATAAGCCACGACCATCGTGAGAGCTGCGCAGGTGCACCATGATGCTGGCAGTGTAAACAAGTCCATATTTGGTGGAGACGTGCCCCTGCTTCCCTGATTGACTGAAGCTGCGTGCCTGGTGAGGTGACATGGCCTGCTGTGAGTGGATGGGGGCTGAGAGCATATAAGCAGACCTCTCTGGGTTCCCGGGGGTCCCCATAGCAGCATTGAGGTGTTCCTGCAATAAAGGCTGTTGAGAAGAATCCGACCGTTTTGTGTCTTCCTTGCAGGCCGAGGTGGGTGCAACAGTGTGTCCCTGTGTTCTCAATTGTTAATTGTTGGGCCAGTGACACCAAGTTAGCAGAATAAGGAAATATTTGCCCCTCCCTCACCTGCTCCCACTGCCTGGTTCCCCCCCCCCCCAAAAAAAAGGGAAGCTGCCTTGGGAGAGACTCAAGACTAAGCTGTTGCAAAGCTAGCTAAGCAAGCTGTCTTAGTTAGAGTTTTACTGCTGTGAAGAGACACCATGGCCAAGGCAACCTTTATAAGGACAACATTTAATTGGGGCTGGCTTACAGGTTCAGAGGTTCAGTTCAGTATCATCAAGGTGGGAGCATGGCAGCATCCAGGCAGGCATGGTGTAGGAGTTGCTGAGAGTTCTACATCTTCATCTGAAGGCTGCTAATAGAAGACTGGCTTCCAGGCAGCTGGGAGGAGGGTCTTAAAGCCCACACTCACAGTGACACACCTACTCCAACAAGGCCACACCTCCAAATAGTGCCACTCCCTGGGCCAAGCACATTGAAACTGTGATACAGTTTGTACTTTCTCCAAACAGCACATGTCCTTCCACGGGTCTTGCCTCAGCAAAATACATCAGGCAGCTTTAACCTGTGAGTCTGTATCACCTGCCATATCCAGAAAGTTCCACTTCACCTGAGTTTCACTTACTCTATAGTACTGATCCAATTGGATTACAACAGCTTAATTGCCCGTTTGCATTAGTTGAGCCCAAGTCTACTAGGTCAGGTATATAATTGAATCTAATGTCAAGGATGGTACCCTGCTTACAGAGGGCCTCAAAACATATTTACTGAGGGAAGGATGGATGTATTGGCTCAAAGTGACATATAAAAGGAAGTTTACTGGTACTTTGACGTTCTCTAGGTACTATGTATCTGCGTGCACGCTCACTCCCCATACACATCCAAGACCACAGGATTTGCTGTTACTCGTGTGTCATTCCATAGTAGTGCATCATGTATTTCAGAAGGAACAGGGTATTTACCAGAATTGGAACATATTATAGCATAATCTTTCTGGAATAAAACAGGCTTAGCTCATATACAGATGAAAACTATCATTTTATACCTTTAGACTATTGCTGTCTGCCTCAAAAAATTTTAACACTCCCCTACTCCTTTAGGTCTGCTGGCATCTTATTCTAATTTATATCTTAGTGTGAATAGTTTGTTATTCATGACCGCTGAATCCAGTGGCCCCTTTCTTTTTGTTCCAGATTTTTAAAAACAAGTTTTTTTTTTAGTTAGCGTATACAATGTTGAGTTTCCTTCTGAAACTCATATGTCATTGGGCCATGATCACATCCTCCCTGACATTACTCCCAAATCTTGTCAGTGTCTTTCCATCCTCTGAGTAGTTCTTCTGCCCTCTTGCTGTATCTATATTTATGACTCTATGTCAAAGACTCCTTTCTTCAGCCTATGATGGATAATCTTTAGGTACCCAGCATGTGGAATGGTTGGAACATTTTTCCTTTATCACTACATAAAGTGACCTTGCTCAGTGTCTTTTTGTTTATCAATAAAATCAATTTTGTGTAATGAATGTCTATAAGATCAGGACCTTGCCCTCTGCCCCCATGCTTTGAACATATTTGGTTTGAACAGGTATATATGTGTAGGAGGTAATTTAAGGTGGGAGAACTTTCCTGGCATGGGCCAGTATCTCTCAGGATCACCGTAGCTGTCATTAAACACAGGACCTTGGTAGACAAATGTCCAATATGTAATAGAGTTTGCAAATCTTGTGATGATACTGCACTAGGTCAACAGAACTGATGACTGCTTTTATTATCCTAATTATTAGTGACTTATTGGGGGAAGTGAGAAGCTGGCAAACAGGCTTATGTAATATAATCCTTTTAAAGACTATCCTGGCAGAACAGTAGAATTTCTAATGCTTTTTACCATTTAAAAAAATATTTTTTTGTTTTGTGCAAGCATATGTGAAGGACACAGAGGATGTGTAGAAGTCAAAGGAAAACTAGCAGGAGAGGGTTCTATTCTTCTATGAGGGTTTGGGGACTGAGGTTGGCAACTTGGCAGCAAGCACCTTTACTCAATGAGCCATATTGCTAGTCTAGTTTCCTTCTTATTTATTTGCTTATCTATCTATCTATCTACCTATCATCCCATCTCTCTCTCTCTCTCATCTATCTATCTATCATCTACCTACCTATCATCATCATCTTCTTCTCTGTCTCTGTCTATCTTGTCACCTATCATCTCTCTCTCTATTTTTCTCATCTATCACCTATCTGTCTATATCTCTATCTATCTATCTCTCATCTATTTATTTTATTTTATTTTATTTTTTTTGATTTTTATTACATATTTTCCTCAATTACATTTCCAATGCTATCCCAAAAGTCCCCCATAGCGCCCCCCACTTCCCTACCCACCCATTCCCATTCTTTTGGCCCTGGCATTCCCCTATATAGGGGTATATAAAGTTTGCAAGTCCAATGGGCCTCTCTTTCCATTGATGGCCGACTAGGCCATCTTTCGATACATATGCAGCTAGAGACACGAGCTCCAGGGTTCTGGTTAGTACATCATGTTGTTCCAACAATAGGGTTGCAGATCCCTTTAGCTCCTTGGGTACTTTCTCTAGCTTCTGCATTGGGAGCCCTGTGATACATCCAATAGCTGACTGTGAACATCCACTCCTGTGTTTGCTAGGCCCCGGCATCATCTCACAAGAGACAGCTATATTTGGGTCCTTTCAGCAAAATCTTGCTAGTGTATGCAATGGTGTCAGCGTTTAGAAGCTGATTATGGGATGGATCCCTGGATACGGCAGTCTCTAAATGGTCCATCCTTTCATCACAGCTACGAACTTTGTCTCTGTAACTCCTTCCCTGGGTGTTTTGTTCCCAATTCTAAGAAGGTACACAGTGTCCACACTTTGGTCTTCATTCTTCTTGAGTTTCATGCGTTTATCAAATTGTATCTTATATCTTGGGTATCCTAAGTTTTGGGCTAATATCCACTTATCAGTGAATACATATTGTGTGAGTTCTTTTGTGATTGTGTTATTTCACTCAAGATGATGCCCTCCAGGTCCATCCATTTGGCTAGGAATTTCATAAATTCATTCTTTTTAATAGCTGAGTAGTACTCCATTGTGTAAATGTACCATAATTTCTGTATCCATTCCTCTGTTGAGGGACATCTGGGTTCTTTCCAGCTTCTGGCTATTATAAATAGGGCTGCTATGAACATAGTGGAGCATGTGTCCTTTTTACCGGTTGGGACATCTTCTGGATATATGCCCAGGAGAGGTATTGCTGGATCCTCCGGTAGTACTATGTCCAATTTTCTGAGGAACAGCCAGACTGATTTCCAGAGTGCTTGTACAAGCTTGCAATCCCACCAACAATGGAGGAGTGTTCCTCTTTCTCCACATCCTCGCCAGCATCTGCTGTCACCTGAATTTTTGATCTTAGCCATTCTGACTGGTGTGAGGTGGAATCTCAGGGTTGTTTTGATTTGCATTTCTCTGATGATTAAGGATGTTGAACATTTTTTCAGGTGTTTCTCTGCCATTCGGTATTCCTCAGGTGAGAATTCTTTGTTCAGTTCTGAGCCCCATTTTTTAATGGGGTTATTTGACTTTCTGGAGTCCACCTTCTTGAGTTCTTTATATATATTGGATATTAGTCCCTTATCTGATTTAGGATAGGTGAAGATCCTTTCCCAATCTGTTGGTGGTTTTATTGTCTTATTGATGGTGTCTTTAGCCTTGCAGAAGCTTTGTAGTTTCATGAGGTCCCACTTGTCAATTCTCGATCTTACAGCACAAGCCATTACTGTTCTATTCAGGAATTTTCCCCCTGTGCCCATATCTTCAAGGCTTTTCCCCACTTTCTCCTCTATAAGTTTGTGTCTCTGGTTTTATGTGAAGTTCCTTGATCCACTTAGACTTGACCTTAGTACAAGGAGATAGGAATGGATCGATTCGCATTCTTCTACATGTTAACAACCAGTTGTGCCAGCACCATTTGTTGAAAATGCTGTCTTTCTTCCACTGGATGTTTTTAGCTCCCTTGTCGAAGATCAAGTGACCGTAGGTGTGTGGGTTCATTTCTGGGTCTTCAATTCTATTCCATTGGTCTATTTGTCTGTCACTATACCAGTACCATGCAGTTTTTATCACAGTTGCTCTGTAGTAGAGCTTTAGGTCCGGCATGGTGATTCCACCAGAGGTTCTTTTATCCTTGAGAAGAGTTTTTGCTATCCTAGGTTTTTTGTTATTCCAGATGAATTTGCAGATTGCACTTTTTAATTCGTTGAAGAATTGATTTGGAATTTTGATGGGGATTGCATTGAATCTGTAGATTGCTTTTGGCAAGATAGCCATTTTTACAATGTTGATCCTGCCAATCCATGAGCATGGGAGATCTTTCCATCTTCTGAGATCTTCTATAATTTCTTTCTTCAGAGACTGGAAGTTTTTATTATACAGATCTTTCACTTCCTTAGTTAGAGTCACGCCAAGATATTTTATATTATTTGTGACTATTGAGAAGGGTGTTGTTTCCCTAATTTCTTTCTCAGCCTGTTTATTCTTTGTGTAGAGAAAGGCCATTGATTTGTTTGAGTTAATTTTATATCCAGCTACTTCACCGAAGCTGTTTATCAGGCTTAGGAGTTCTCTGGTGGAATTTTTAGGGTCACTTATATATACTATCATATCATCTGCAAAAAGTGATATTTTGACTTCATCTTTTCCAATTTGTATCCCTTTGATCTCCTTTTGTTGTCGAATTGCTCTGGCTAGGACTTCAAGTACAATGTTGAATAGGTATGGAGAAAGTGGACAGCCTTGTCTAGTCCCTGATTTTAGAGGGATTGCTTCAAGCTTCTGACCATTTACTTTGATGTTGGCTACTGGTTTGCTGTAGATTGCTTTTATCATGTTTAGGTATGGGCCTTGAATTCCTGATCTTTCCAAGACTTTTATCATGAATGGGTGTTGGATCTTGTCAAATGCTTTTCCCGCATCTAACGAGATGACCATGTGGTTTTTGTCTTTGAGTTTGTTTATATACTGGATTACGTTGATGGATTTCCGTATATTGAACCATCCCTGCATCCCTGGGATGAAACCTACTTGGTCAGGATGGATGATTGTTTTGATGTGTTCTTGGATTCGGTTAGCAAGAACTTTATTGAGGATTTTTGCATCAATATTCATAAGGGATATTGGTCTGAAGTTTTCTATCTTTGTTGGGTCTTTTTGTGGTTTAGGTATCAGAGTAATTGTGGCTTCATAGAATGAGTTGGGTAGAGTACCTTCTGTTTCTATTTTGTGGAATAGTTTGTGAAGAACTGGGATTAGATCTTCTTTGAAGGTCTGATAGAACTCTGCACTAAACCCATCTGGTCCTGGGCTTTTTTTAGTTGGGAGACTATTAATGACTGCTTCTATTTCTTTGGGGGATATAGGGCTGTTTAGATCATTAACCTGATCTTGATTCAACTTTGGTACCTGGTATCTGTCTAGGAACTTCTCCATTTCATCCAGGTTCTCCAGTTTTGTTGAGTATAGCCTTTGGTAGAAGGATCTGATGGTGTTTTGGATGTCTTCAGGATCTGTTGTTATGTCTCCTTTTTCATTTCTGATTTTGTTAATTAGGATGCTTTCCCTGTGCCCTCTAGTGAGTCTGGCTAAGGGTTTATCTATCTTGTTGATTTTCTCAAAGAACCAGCTCCTTGATTGGTTGATTCTTTGAATAGTTTTTCTTGTTTCCACTTGGTTGATTTCACCCCTGAGTTTGATTATTTCCTGCCGTCTACTCCTCTTGGGTGAATTTGCTTCCTTTTGTTCTAGTGCTTTTAGGTGTGTTGTCAAGCTGCTAATGTGTGCTCTCTCTAGTTTCCTTTTGGAGGCACTCAGAGCTATGAGTTTTCCTCTTAGAAATGCTTTCATTGCGTCCCATAAGTTTGGGTATGTTGTGGCTTCATTTTCATTGAACTCTAAAAAGTCCTTAATTTCTTTTTTTATTCCTTCCTTGACCAAGGTATCATTGAGAAGAGTGTTGTTCAGTTTCCACGTGAAGGTTGGCTTTCTATTATTTATTTTGTTATTGAAGATCAGCCTTAGTCCATGGTGATCTGATAGGATGCATGGGATAATTTCAATATTTTTGTATCTGTTGAGGCCTGTTTTGTGACCAATTATGTGGTCAATTTTGGAGAAGGTACCATGAGGTGCTGAGAAGAAGGTATATCCTTTTGTTTTAGGATAGAATGTTCTGTAGATATCTGCCAGATCCATTTGATTCATAATTTCTCTTAGTTTCTCTGTGTCCCTGTTTAGTTTCTGTTTCCATGATCTGTCCATTGGTGAAAGTGGTGTGTTGAAGTCTCCCACTATTATTGTATGAGGTGCAATGTGTGCTTTGAGATTTACTAAAGTTTCTTTAATGAATGTGGCTGCCTTTGTCTTTGGAGCATAGATATTCAGGATTGATAGTTCCTCTTGGAGGATTTTACCTTTGATGAGTATGAAGTGTCCCTCCCTGTCTTTTTTAATGACTTTGGGTTGGAAGTCAATCTTATCAGATATTAGAATGGCTACTCCAGCTTGTTTCTTCATGCCATTTGCTTGGAAAATTGTTTTCCAGCCTTTCATTCTGAGGTAGTGTCTATCCTTTTCTCTGAGATGAGTTTCCTGTAAGCAGCAAAATGTTGGGTCTTGTTTGTGTAGCCAGTTTGTTAGTCTATGTCTTTTTATCGGGGAGTTGAGTCCATTGATATTAAGAGATATTAAGGAAAAGTAATTGTTGTTTCCTGTTATTTTTGTTGTTAAAGTTGGCATTTTGTTCTTGTGGCTGTCTTCTTTTAGGTTTGTTGAGGGATTACCTTCTTGTTGTTTCTAGGGCGTGGTTCCTGTCCTTGTATTGGTTTTTTTCTGTTATTATCCTTTGAAGGGCTGGATTCGTGGAGAGATAATGTGTGAATTTGGTTTTGTCGTGGAATACTTTGGTTTCTCCATCTATGTTAATTGAGAGTTTGGCTGGGTATAGTAGCCTGGGCTGGAATTTGTGTTCTTTTAGTGTCTGTATAACATCCGTCCAGGATCTTCTGGCTTTCATAGTCTCTGGTGAAAAATCTGGTGTAATTCTGATAGGCTTGCCTTTATATGTTACTTGGCCTTTTTCTCTTACTGCTTTTAGTATTCTATCTTTATTTAGAGCATTTGTTGTTCTGATTATAATGTGTCGGGAGGTATTTCTTTTCTGGTCCAGTCTATTTGGAGTTCTGTAGGCTTCTTGTATGTTCATGGGCATCTCTTTCTTTAGATTTGGGAAGTTTTCTTCTATAATTTTGTTGAAGATGTTTGCTGGTCCTTTGAGTTGAAAATCTTCATTCTCATCCACTCCTATTATCCGTAGGTTTGGTCTTCTCATTGTGTCCTGTATTTCTTGGATGTTTTGAGTTAGGATCTTTTTGCATTTTACATTTTCCTTGATTGTTGTGCCGATGTTCTCTATGGAATCTTCTGCACCTGAGATTCTCTCTTCCATCTCTTGTATTCTGTTGCTGATGCTCGTATCTATGGTTCCAGATTTCTTTCCTAGGGTTTCTATCTCCAGTGTTGCCTCATTTTGGGTTTTCTTTATTGTGTCTACTTCCCTTTTTAGGTCTAGTATGGTTTTGTTCATTTCCATCATCTGTTTGGATGTGTTTTCCTGTTTTTCTGTAAGGACTTCTACCTATGTTTGATTATGTTATCCTGTTTTTCTTTAAGGATTTGTAACTCTTTAGCATTGTTCTCCTGCAATTCTTTAAGGGATTTTTGTGCTTCCTCTTTATTGTCTTCTGCCTGTTTAGCATTGTTCTCCTGTATTTCTTTAAGTGTGTTATTAAAGTCCTTCTTGAAGTCCTCTACCATCATCAGGAGATATGCTTTTAGATCCGTGTCTAGCTTTTCCGGTGTGTTGGGGTGCCCTGGACTGGGCGAAGTGGGGGTGCTGGGTTCTGATGATGGTGAGTGGTCTTGGTTTCTGTTAGTAAGATTATTACGTTTACCTTTCGCCATCTGGTAATCTCTGGGGTTAGTTGTTATCGTTGTCACTGTTTAAAGATTGAAGCAGAAACTGTGTTCCACTCACCAGCAGTCTCAAAATCCTGCGGCGGGGGTCGTGGGTAGCTGACGGTACCCCGGTGCTGGTCCAGCCGGAAGAGGCCTGTGGTCCTACTCAGGCCGGTTTTCTGCTTCCCTAACTAATGCAGTCTCTGGTCCCGCGTGCAATTGGATTGGAGCAGAAGCTGTGCTCCACTCACCAGAAGTCTTAAGATCCTGTGGCGGGTGTTGTGGGTAGCTGGCGAGTGTCAGCCGACCCTGCGCCCCAGCTGCCCCGGTGCTTTTCTGACCGGAAGAGGGTTGTGGCCCTATGTAGGCCGGATTTCTCTCTCCCCAACCAGAGCAGTCTCAGGTCCCGCGTGATTGGACTGGAGCAGAAGCTGTGTTTCACTCACCAGCAGTCCCAAAATCCTGTGGCGGGGGTCGTGGGTAGCTGGCGGGTGTCAGGCAACCCTGCGCTCCAGCTACCCTGGCGCTGATCCGGCCGGATGAGGCCTGTGGCCCTACTCAGGCCCGTTTCTGCTTCCCTAACTAATGCAGTCTCAGGTCCCGCGCGCAATTGGATTGGAGCAGAAGCTGTGCTCCACTCACCAGAAGTCTTAAGATCCTGTGGAGGGTGTTGTGGGTAGCTGGCGAGTGTCAGCCGACCCTGCGCCCCAGCTGCCCCGGTGCTTTTCTGACCGGAAGAGCTCATCTATTTATTTTAAAGATGATAAGGCAGTATTATTAAAACATATCACAAAATTAATCATCCCCCAAACAGAAGAAAAGGAAAAATTCTTGAGTTTCAGTATACCCTTAATTCTTTTTCTCTATGGAAGGGATGATGACACATCTAGTTGGTGAGGTAAGGTCAGGAAGTCATCTGTTGGTCGATGGCCCATCAGTGAATGGCTCACCACACCCAGCTTTCCTTTTGTCTACAGGGAGTTTGGTATAGTCCATGTATATGCTGGGTGAGAGATCTGTATAAATTCATACTTCACCAGGTTGGGCAAAGCATCCAGATTTAGGAAAGTGCTCAGGAACATTAGGAAGCTTGACTTCTTTGCAGATGCACCCAACACCACAGAGTGGCAAGTACACTGGACGGTTGATTTTCACCTCATCCAGTTTTCTCCATCTGTGCTGAAACTTAGTGTAAGCTCCTCCCACCCCCCGCTGGGGAAAGAATGACAGAGAAGACTTTCCAGCGCCTCTAACATATAATACCATGTTTCTTTTTAGCACGACAAAGATTCTTTGGTTTCATCAGAGAAGAAAGGAGATTGAGATATCATGCGAATTACACATCACAATCACTAAAGAATGATATTAGAATAATAATGAAGATCAATGAAAAAAAAAAGAAACCCCAGAACTTAAAGATAGCTTTTGATCCAAATCTTAAAGTGTGTTCATGTTGGAATGATTCCTGAAACTATGTCTGATTCTCACTCTGTGAAATCTGGAGTCACATGAATATTGGCATCGTCACTCTAATGAGTAACAGGGTAAGAATCAAACATTTTAGACTGTCAAATATGCTACTAGCCTTTGTTGTTTTTATTTAACCAGTTCCATGGATTTCTGCATTGAAACAGTGAGCAACCATTCTAATGGTTGTAGTATAGATGCACATGCATATGTATATATAATGAAAAACAGAAATTCACATTGCACACCCATCAAAGTGCTATCTTTAGATACATGTTCACATGTCTAGACATTGTCATTGTAGTCATTCAATATTCCTTAAATACAGGAAATTAAGCACTTATTTTCACTTTAATTCACTATCCTAGACTTCCAAGACTCTTACCATCGCATTTGAATGAAGTTCAAGTTGAAGCAGTAGGCTAACATTTTGTTATCTAAGAACACAGCCATGTGCAAATTGGCAATAGTCTGTTCTTATATATACAGGTTTTCAAGGGGCCCTTAACTATGAATGTGGGTGCTCTTGGTAAGAGAGAACCAAGGAACAGGAAGTGGCACATCTGCCTTACTTTGGGCAAAAAGTCCAGGTTCTGTTTTCTTCAGATTTGAAACTTTTGACTTTATTGAGAGTCATCTAAAAGTTGGCAAACGGGCGGGCCTTTAACACAAATCAGAGTCTGACTTCACTTCACCCTGTGGCATTTCTTCCAGAACGCTAATCCTGATCGTCTCCTGACTACAACACGCATGGGGACCGCTGTGTGACGGCACAGAACCTTTGCTTTTCATTTTCTTAGGCTTACGGAATCGAAAGTTAAACCCGCTCATTTTGTGATCTAATCAATTTTCTCCGCTTTAACACCAAGACCAACGTGCCCTCTTCATAGGCGCGGCAAGCTTATCTGAACTTAAGGGTTTTAGTCATTCATGTAAAGCCTTTCGTGCTCCTTTCACACTGAAAATGAGTCCCAGCTGCTCTGCTTTCTTAATCCATTCTAGAAAAGCATATGCTACAGCAAGCTCCCTGGGGGGTGGGGGGGCTGCAGCCTGAAGCTTTTCTCTCCTAGGAAGGGGGCACATGGGCCAGACTCTGTCACCATGTCTCCTCCTCAGCTGGCTGATTGGATCAATATGTAATGTATTATATATATATTTACTATAAGGGTCAATATAATATGTGTTGCATATATTGTGACTATGGAAATGATTTAATTAGGATTTTTAAAAGTATCTATTGTCTATCTATTATATAATAAGGGCTCAATAAATGTTCAATGGATAAATGAGGATATGTGGAAAGAGAAAAGTGTTGAGTATCCAAGAGAGATAATTTTCTAGTTTTAATAATCTTTAGGCTGAGTATTTTAATGTGTATATAAAAAATATAATGCATTGTGATTTCACCCTTATTCTTCTTGTAACTGTATAATTTCAGATTTCTATTTGTTTGTTTCATGAGACAGAGTTGTACTATGTAGCCAAAGGTGGCCTCAACCCCACAGGCCTCTTGCCTTGAACCTGACCCCTACAAAATTTTAGAATTGCCTCTAATTTGTATTTGATATTACTAAATCACTCTATTTCACATGTAGAAAGTTTTCAAGCGAAGAATAAAATGAAGTTTTCAGTTGTGCATATATTACCCATATATGCCATACATCATTTATCATGGGTTCCATTCCTGTAGTCTATATTATCTTAAAGACATGTAATAACATATATCAGATATGTGACAACGTTGTTTACACTCGGAACAGATACTACAGCCTTACGTATTTAGATTCTTAGGTTTCATAGTGGGGTCCAAATTCTATTCTTGGAGCTTAAAGATAATACTCGAGTTGGCCCAAACTAATAAAATATCTGATTGTGAATGTAATTTATCAAAACGAAGACAAAGGTCAACACCTGGGGGCTCTAAATCTGCCGGTGAGATGACAAGCTGATACTGTGCCAGGCTACTTTGTCTTACTCCATTGGCTGCAGCGCTTGTCTGTTCAGAGGAGGGCATCACTGAAACACAGAGCAGCGAAGCCTTATTAGAAGTGACATGGTACATGAATTGCATCACGCAGTAGGTGTGTGACTTACACAGTTCAGAACTGAAAGCACATTTTGAAAATACTATGGTAAAAAACAAGTCTCTTCCCTCATCTGCAGTTTGGCACAATAGCTCATTCTACCAGTACAGTCATGGTAGAAAAGAGCTCACTCCTTTCAATAAATTCTCAGGTAGCTGAAAAAAAGTTCTAAGTCAAAATAATCATAAACAGTCTGAATGAGTGAAAACTCATTGTCTCTCTTACTACTTTTTGCACATGATCTTTAAATGTATTCCTGAGGATTAAAAAATATGTCTGTTGCAGTAAAGATATCGAGACATTTTATTGTTGCAGGAAGAAAAAGGAAGTTTTAAAGACAAATGGGATAGTGATCTCATTTGTCCTCGTCGTAGGCGAGCCGTAATAGTCCCGGAATTTCCATGACCGCCTGATTTACATCCCTCCTTTACCACATTTCGTGCCTGGGTGAATGACATAAAGGGTTATTTGTCCAATTCATTGCTCTCAGGAGACGCAGCTTCTTATTTCCTCTGCAGTTGGAAACACTAAGTCTTGCTTTTTCTACATGAATATCATCTACTGGGTGTCAATATGGAGCCCTTAATATAGTGCTCTGTAGATAAGTCCTCTGGATACAATATTTTTAGAATGTAATAAAGGTACTGCCATATATTGTGAACAAATTTTTATTCTTGGATCTGAATACAGCTGTTGATCATAGATGCATGTTTTATTTAGTCAAAGTGGCCTGGAAACAGGAACTAAGCTGGCTTTCTGATGTCCTGACTCTTCGTGGGTTTTTTAAATAGATTAAGTGAGTAGGTCTATGGGTTAGTGTAGTGATGATTCTGAAATTTTGGTTTCTTTAAAGAACACGGACACAAGCATGTTTTCATTTGATTCCCAGGTGTGGGGATATGGGGCTGCTTCGGGCTGTCCGTAGCAGCTGACAATGATTGACTCCAGCTCTGTCTAGCAGAGGCCCAGTTCTGCCAGCTGCAGAGAGTTTCTGCCATTATGTGACGTTTGGAATTCTGGGAACTTTTCAGAAGGTAGACACACGCTAAGTCTCCAAGAGGCATGTTTGGTGGTCAGTGGTCATTAAGGGGGATTCGTTGCAGTTTGTAGCTGTGCTCAAAAGAAGAAACTAAAGGAAAGAAATCAGATTCAGGGATCTTTCTGTCTTCTGCCTCTGTCCAACTTTTTCTCCTGTCTAGTGATGGGGGTAAAACTGGGGAATAAAGAATGGAGAAAAAAGAAGAACCCACAAAGTAGCAAAGAGGATCTGCTCCTGAGTGTAACAGAGTGACCACCAGCATGGCTCAAAAGTTGGCAACTGCATCCCGGTGTCATGGAGGAGAGGCGCTAACATCCGTTACTGAAAATGAAAGCCAAGCACACCATGACATTTGCCTTATCTGTGTAAGGCATGCACTACAGCTGCCTAGCATCTTCAAATGAAAGTCAGCAAAATGTCGTGGGGAGTGGGACCTTTTAAAAAAAGGTATTTGTTTATTATTCACTATTAAGAAGAAGAGATGAATGGCTGCCTCCCTTTTGCTGGTAGAACAGGCTGACTTTGGGTTGAATTGAGCTTCTTTGTCTCTGTCTCTGTCTCTGTCTCTGTCTCTGTCTCTGTCTCTGTCTCTGTGTCTTTCACTTTTTCTTCCCTTTTGTGTAAATAAAGATTCTTGCTTATCAACAAGGTAAACTGTAGGGTGGAGGAGACAGCTCAGTTGGTAAGGCGCTTTCTGCACAAGCATGAGGGTCTTAACTCAGATCCCCAGTACCTGTGCTGGTGTAGCACATCATACCTGTGACCCAAACATTAGACAGAGGAAGACAGGAGGATCCGTGGGCCTTGTCGAGGCAAACTGGTAAGCTCTGGGTTCAGTGAGAGACTGTGTCTTAAACGGTAAGTTGGAGAGCAACTGAAAAAGAGACCTAGCCTCTTTTTCATGTAAACATATGCAGACATACATGTGCACAGGCACACACATGTACACACAGAGGTATAGCTGTTGGCTTACCTTTAAGTCACAGACAACTCTGACTATCTTTTACCAGGCATACACTGACTGAGCTTCAAATTAGGGACTGCCACTATTAGGGCTGAATACTGAAGAAGATACGGAGAAGAAGGGAAGAGGAATCTAACTCATTAATAATCAATTGTCTTACAATAAATGACGGGATTTTAGACCAAACAGTGCTAAAACCAGATCACATCGTTCAACCTGACCATTGCAGAGGTGTAGCTTAATATCAGGGAGATTAAGGCCGCATATTGGAATGTGGGTAAAGACAGCTATTGTGACTTAGGGATGGAGAGTGGAGCCTTCCTGACCCCACCCCTTTGTTGATAGGCAGGAAAAAGGCAACAGAGTCTTCATTTGAAGACACATTAATGTGAAATCTCCGTTTTCAATATTGGTATCAGTCTAATAAAAACTGTTTTTCAGTGTAAGACCAGAGCTGAGGACTTTGTATTTTCCAGGCAGACCTTCTTTCACTTAGGCGACCCTTCCTCTCCCCTGCACATTAAGTTCTATACTACATTTTTTGGGGTCTCTATTTTGTGACCTTTGGGTTTATATATATGATATATTCTAACCAGTAACATCAGTGAAGATGGAGGTTTGAGACATAAGAATTCAACGAACCCTCTGAGTTCCATGCATTCTATCTGAAGATTTGGTATGTATGCAATAAACCATTTCATTTATGCATTCTAAGAAGTAATAATTATTTAGGTATGGAAAAAAAACCAATTATCTGTGAGACAACAGGAGACACAAGTAAACATGTACTTTGTGACTTGTATATGACTAGTCATCTTGCCCATACTTGAGCAAAAGGCCAGAACACTTCATCAAATGCATAGTGATTTTATGTGTGCCATCTTTAATGGCATGAACTGTGACAGAGCAGTGAACTGTACTTTCAATAGATAACTATTTAACTATGCATCTATTATCTATATATCTATGTGTCTATGCATTTATGTATCTACATCTATCTATCTATCTATCTATCTATCATTGTCATTTAATATGTCATCTATGTATCATCTATGTATCTACTTATCAATTTCTGTATATATATTGCCTATCAATCATCTATGTATCTACATATTCAAGAGGCCTGTATATTGAGAGACTTAGACACCTATCCAACTCTTTCAGCAAATAGGACTCAAGTTTTTGTTTAATAAATCTATCATTTATGATTTAGAACGTTTTCTTATTCACACAACAACAACAACAACCACCTAGGTCTAACTAAGTGCTGTTGTGGTGGTGGGGCCCAAGGTTGTTTGATTCATCGATTCACTAACGTTTCCAAAGTCCATTTCTTTTCATCCCCCACTTTCTTCCCTCATGGGGGTTTTGCCACTTGATTGCCAAAGGATGTATGAAGAAATTCCCAGACAGCTCATCTAGGGTTCAGAGGAAGGGAGGGCCTGGTTTGCTTTGTGTCTTTGCCTTATGAGTGAGGACACACTTCTGAAGCATCTCTGACCAGGAGAGAGTCATTCCTCTGCCTGGCTGTCCACTGTGGAGTGGTGTGGTTTGACTTCAGTGTGTCTTGGCCAGTATTATTTCTCAAGAGAAATGTATTTGGTGCTTCTGGTAGAAAATCTCAAGTCTTTGTTTTGTGGGAGTGTTCCATGAATCTTATATCTCATGACCATTATCACTCAAGGACTCTGAATGAAAAATATAAGTAACCTGTCTTAGTCACTAGAAAATACTGAACCACCCCTAGACATTTCCCAGAACCCCAAGAGGGAAGAAGCTTTGCTAAAGTTATTAGTTTTAATTAGTCATTTTGAGGAAATCAATTGTGGGGATGAACCCCAACAATTAAGACATTCTCTTTGTTTTGCCATAATTTCTTTGTTATTTGAGTCGGAAGCTCAAATGGTACCCCCCCCCATGCATGCTTCTTCTCACCTGCACCATCTAATAGTGATGACACTTGTTAAAATGGGGCTCTACTTTCACAACCTCTCCTGACATCATCAGGCGTTTCTCTAGCCAAAGCTGCCATTGTAGCTCACTGTGAGGACTGAAGCAGTTTCTGCTTTTAACTTTGTCTGTCACTCTCAAAAGCTGCAAATGTGATCTTAGAATGTATCCACTCTCTACAACCCATTAAAATACTTAATCAAATTCCATTGAACTTACTGATTTATTTACTACCTTATCCCGATATCTTCTTACCCGAGGCTCATGATCACAGTCATGTCTCCATGGCAGATTGGTTTTGATATTTGTTTCTTGTTCCCTAAGAATTATGTAGCCAAGTTGTTTAACATATGACATTTTAGCTTTTTCTCCTAAAGTAGTCAGGTTTTATTTCCCTACTGCTTTACTGTTGATCTAAGTCATATTTTCTTTGTACTAATGGGACTTGGGTAGAATTGACTATTTACAGAACAGGCCTTGACAGAGATGTGTGTTTCTACAGGTACTTTTTTTCTTTTTCCTTTTGACATCTTTGTGAAGATTGTGCTTTGGGTAGCATTTGGTATAAAACAGAACCCATTATAACCTGAACTGCCGTCCAGCTAAACCCCCCAGTTATATGAAGACTTCTAAAGAAGAATACATATTAGTAGTTTTAACTCACTGAATTTTAATCTTATTCCTTATAAGCAATAGTTGACTATAATTGGTAATGATTAGCAATAGTTGACTAATGTAGATTAAGATTTCAGGATAGCACTGTGTCACACAGCGTGTGTTTAATAAATATTTATTGAATAACTAAATCTGTGCATGTTAAATCAATTTTATTTTTTTTTATTTTTTTTTTAAAATATTTTTATTACATATTTTCCTCAATTACATTTCCAATACTATCCCAAAAGTCCCCCATAGCGCCCCCCACTTCCCTACCCACCCATTCCCATTCTTTTGGCCCTGGCATTCCCCTATATTGGGGCATATAAAGTTTGCAAGTCCAATGGGCCTCTCTTTCCATTGATGGCCGACTAGGCCATCTTTCGATACATGTGCAGCTAGAGACAAGAGCTCCAGGGTTCTGGTTAGTACATCATGTTGTTCCAACAATAGGGTTGCAGATCCCTTTAGCTCCTTGGGTACTTTCTCTAGCTTCTCCATTGGGAGCCCTGTGATACATCCAATAGCTGACTGTGAACATCCACTCCTGTGTTTGCTAGGCCCCGGCATCGTCTCACAAGAGACAGCTATATTTGGGTCCTTTCAGCAAAATCTTGCTAGTGTATGCAATGGTGTCAGCGTTTAGAAGCTGATTATGGGACGGATCCCTGGATACAGCAGTCTCTAAATGGCCCATCCTTTCATCACAGCTACGAACTTTGTCTCTGTAACTCCTTCCCTGGGTGTTTTGTTCCCAATTCTAAGAAGGTACACAGTGTCCACACTTTGGTCTTCATTCTTCTTGAGTTTCATGCGTTTATCAAATTGTATCTTATATCTTGGGTATCCTAAGTTTTGGGCTAATATCCACTTATCAATGAATACATATTGTGTGAGTTCTTTTGTGATTGTGTTACTTCACTCAAGATGATGCCCTCCAGGTCCATCCATTTGGCTAGGAATTTCATAAATTCATTCTTTTTAATAGCTGAGTAGTACTCCATTGTGTAAATGTACCATAATTTCTGTATCCATTCCTCTGTTGAGGGACATCTGGGTTCTTTCCAGCTTCTGGCTATTATAAATAGGGCTGCTATGAACATAGTGGAGCATGTGTCCTTTTTACCGGTTGGGACATCTTCTGGATATATGCCCAGGAGAGGTATTGCTGGATCCTCTGGTAGTACTATGTCCAATTTTCTGAGGAACCGCCAGACTGATTTCCAGAGTGCTTGTACAAGCTTGCAATCCCACCAACAATGGAGGAGTGTTCCTCTTTCTCCACATCCTCGCCAGCATCTGCTGTCACCTGAATTTTTGATCTTAGCCATTCTGACTGGTGTGAGGTGGAATCTCAGGGTTGTTTTGATTTGCATTTCCCTGATGATTAAGGATGTTGAACATTTTTTCAGGTGCTTCTCTGCCATTCGGTATTCCTCAGGTGAGAATTCTTTGTTCAGTTCTGAGCCCCATTTTTTAATGGGGTTATTTGACTTTCTGGAGTCCACCTTCTTGAGTTCTTTATATACATTGGATATTAGTCCCTTATCTGATTTAGGATAGGTGAAGATCCTTTCCCAATCTGTTGGTGTTTTTTTTTGTCTTATTGATGGTGTCTTTAGCCTTGCAGAAGCTTTGTAGTTTCATGAGGTCCCACTTGTCAATTCTCGATCTTACAGCACAAGTCATTACTGTTCTATTCAGGAATTTTTTCCCTGTGCCCATATCTTCAAGGCTTTTCCCCACTTTCTCCTCTACAAGTTTCAGTGTCTCTGGTTTTATGTGAAGTTCCTTGATCCACTTAGACTTGACCTTAGTACAAGGAGATAGGAATGGATCGATTCGCATTCTTCTACATGTTAACAACCAGTTGTGCCAGCACCATTTGTTGAAAATGCTGTCTTTCTTCCACTGGATGTTTTTAGCTCCCTTGTCGAAGATCAAGTGACCATAGGTGTGTGGGTTCATTTCTGGGTCTTCAATTCTATTCCATTGGTCTATTTGTCTGTCACTATACCAGTACCATGCAGTTTTTATCACAATTGCTCTGTAGTAGAGCTTTAGGTCCGGCATGATGATTCCACCAGAGGTTCTTTTATCCTTGAGAAGAGTTTTTGCTATCCTAGGTTTTTTGTTATTCCAGATGAATTTGCAGATTGCACTTTCTAATTCGTTGAAGAATTGATTTGGAATTTTGATGGGATTGCATTGAATCTGTAGATTGCTTTTGGCAAGATAGCCATTTTTACAATGTTGATCCTGCCAATCCATGAGCATGGGAGATCTTTCCATCTTCTGAGATCTTCTATAATTTCTTTCTTCAGAGACTTGAAGTTTTTATTATACAGATCTTTCACTTCCTTAGTTAGAGTCACGCCAAGATATTTTATATTATTTGTGACTATTGAGAAGGGTGTTGTTTCCCTAATTTCTTTCCCAGCCTGTTTATTCTTTGTGTAGAGAAAGGCCATTGATTTGTTTGAGTTAATTTTATATCCAGCTACTTCACCGAAGCTGTTTATCAGGCTTAGGAGTTCTCTGGTGGAATTTTTAGGGTCACTTATATATACTATCATATCATCTGCAAAGAGTGATATTTTGACTTCATCTTTTCCAATTTGTATCCCTTTGATCTCCTTTTGTTGTCGAAGTGCTCTGGCTAGGACTTCAAGTACAATGTTGAATAGGTATGGAGAAAGTGGACAGCCTTGTCTAGTCCCTGATTTTAGAGGGATTGCTTCAAGCTTCTGACCATTTACTTTGATGTTGGCTACTGGTTTGCTGTAGATTGCTTTTATCATGTTTAGGTATGGGCCTTGAATTCCTGATCTTTCCAAGACTTTTATCATGAATGGGTGTTGGATCTTGTCAAATGCTTTTTCCGCATCTAACGAGATGACCATGTGGTTTTTGTCTTTGAGTTTGTTTATATACTGGATTATGTTGATGGATTTCCGTATATTGAACCATCCCTGCATCCCTGGGATGAAACCTACTTGGTCAGGATGGATGATTGTTTTGATGTGTTCTTGGATTCGGTTAGCAAGAACTTTATTGAGGATTTTTGCATCAATATTCATAAGGGATATTGGTCTGAAGTTTTCTATCTTTGTTGGGTCTTTTTGTGGTTTAGGTATCAGAGTAATTGTGGCTTCATAGAATGAGTTGGGTAGAGTACCTTCTGTTTCTATTTTGTGGAATAGTTTGTGAAGAACTGGGATTAGATCTTCTTTGAAGGTCTGATAGAACTCTGCACTAAACCCATCTGGTCCTGGGCTTTTTTTAGTTGGGAGACTATTAATGACTGCTTCTATTTCTTTGGGGGATATAGGGCTGTTTAGATCATTAACCTGATCTTGATTCAACTTTGGTACCTGGTATCTGTCTAAGAACTTCTCCATTTCATCCAGGTTCTCCAGTTTTGTTGAGTATAGCCTTTGGTAGAAGGATCTGATGGTGTTTTGGATGTCTTCAGGATCTGTTGTTATGTCTCCTTTTTCATTTCTGATTTTGTTAATTAGGATGCTTTCCCTGTGCCCTCTAGTGAGTCTGGCTAAGGGTTTATCTATCTTGTTGATTTTCTCAAAGAACCAGCTCCTTGATTGGTTGATTCTTTGAATAGTTTTTCTTGTTTCCACTTGGTGATTTCACCCCTGAGTTTGATTATTTCCTGCCGTCTACTCCTCTTGGGTGAATTTGCTTCCTTTTGTTCTAGTGCTTTTAGGTGTGTTGTCAAGCTGCTAATGTGTGCTCTCTCTAGTTTCCTTTTGGAGGCACTCAGAGCTATGAGTTTTCCTCTTAGAAATGCTTTCATTGCGTCCCATAAGTTTGGGTATGTTGTGGCTTCATTTTCATTGAACTCTAAAAAGTCCTTAATTTCTTTCTTTATTCCTTCCTTCACCAAGGTATCATTGAGAAGAGTGTTGTTCAGTTTCCACGTGAAGGTTGGCTTTCTATTATTTATTTTGTTATTGAAGATCAGCCTTAGTCCATGGTGATCTGATAGGATGCATGGGACAATTTCAATATTTTTATATCTGTTGAGGCCTGCTTTGTGACCAATTATGTGGTCAATTTTGGAGAAGGTACCATGAGGTGCTGAGAAGAAGGTATATCCTTTTGTTTTAGGATAGAATGTTCTGTAGATATCTGCCAGATCCATTTGATTCATAATTTCTCTTAGTTTCACTGTGTCCCTGTTTAGTTTCTGTTTCCATGATCTGTCCATTGGTGAAAGTGGTGTGTTGAAGTCTCCCACTATTATTGTATGAGGTGCAATGTGTGCTTTGAGATTTACTAAAGTTTCTTTAATGAATGTGGCTGCCTTTGTATTTGGAGCATAGATATTCAGGATTGATAGTTCCTCTTGGAGGATTTTACCTTTGATGAGTATGAAGTGTCCCTCCCTGTCTTTTTTAATGACTTTGGGTTGGAAGTCAATCTTATCAGATATTAGAATGGCTACTCCAGCTTGTTTCTTCATGCCATTTGCTTGGAAAATTGTTTTCCAGCCTTTCATTCTGAGGTAGTGTCTATCCTTTTCTCTGAGATGAGTTTCCTGTAAGCAGCAAAATGTTGGGTCTTGTTTGTGTAGCCAGTTTGTTAGTCTATGTCTTTTTATCGGGGAGTTGAGTCCATTGATATTAAGAGATATTAAGGAAAAGTAATTGTTGTTTCCTGTTATTTTTGTTGTTAAAGTTGGCATTCTGTTCTTGTGGCTGTCTTCTTTTAGGTTTGTTGAGGGATTACCTTCTTGTTGTTTCTAGGGCGTGGTTCCTGTCCTTGTATTGGTTTTTTTCTGTTATTATCCTTTGAAGGGCTGGATTCGTGGAGAGATAATGTGTGAATTTGGTTTTGTCGTGGAATACTTTGGTTTCTCCATCTATGTTAATTGAGAGTTTGGCTGGGTATAGTAGCCTGGGCTGGAATTTGTGTTCTTTTAGTGTCTGTATAACATCCGTCCAGGATCTTCTGGCTTTCATAGTCTCTGGTGAAAAATCTGGTGTAATTCTGATAGGCTTGCCTTTATATGTTACTTGGCCTTTTTCTCTTACTGCTTTTAGTATTCTATCTTTATTTAGAGCATTTGTTGTTCTGATTATAATGTGTCGGGAGGTATTTCTTTTCTGGTCCAGTCTATTTGGAGTTCTGTAGGCTTCTTGTATGTTCATGGGCATCTCTTTCTTTAGATTTGGGAAGTTTTCTTCTATAATTTTGTTGAAGATGTTTGCTGGTCCTTTGAGTTGAAAATCTTCATTCTCATCCACTCCTATTATCCGTAGGTTTGGTCTTCTCATTGTGTCCTGTATTTCTTGGATGTTTTGAGTTAGGATCTTTTTGCATTTTACATTTTCCTTGATTGTTGTGCCGATGTTCTCTATGGAATCTTCTGCACCTGAGATTCTCTCTTCCATCTCTTGTATTCTGTTGCTGATGCTCGTATCTATGGTTCCAGATTTCTTTCCTAGGGTTTCTATCTCCAGTGTTGCCTCATTTTGGGTTTTCTTTATTGTGTCTACTTCCCTTTTTAGGTCTAGTATGGTTTTGTTCATTTCCATCATCTGTTTGGATGTGTTTTCCTGTTTTTCTGTAAGGACTTCTACCTATGTTTGATTATGTTATCCTGTTTTTCTTTAAGGATTTGTAACTCTTTAGCATTGTTCTCCTGCAATTCTTTAAGGGATTTTTGTGCTTCCTCTTTATTGTCTTCTGCCTGTTTAGCATTGTTCTCCTGTATTTCTTTAAGTGTGTTATTAAAGTCCTTCTTGAAGTCCTCTACCATCATCAGGAGATATGCTTTTAGATCCGTGTCTAGCTTTTCCGGTGTGTTGGGGTGCCCTGGACTGGGCGAAGTGGGGGTGCTGGGTTCTGATGATGGTGAGTGGTCTTGGTTTCTGTTAGTAAGATTATTACGTTTACCTTTCGCCATCTGGTAATCTCTGGGGTTAGTTGTTATCGTTGTCACTGTTTAAAGATTGAAGCAGAAACTGTGTTCCACTCACCAGCAGTCTCAAAATCCTGCGGCGGGGGTCGTGGGTAGCTGACGGTACCCCGGTGCTGGTCCAGCCGGAAGAGGCCTGTGGTCCTACTCAGGCCGGTTTTCTGCTTCCCTAACTAATGCAGTCTCTGGTCCCGCGTGCAATTGGATTGGAGCAGAAGCTGTGCTCCACTCACCAGAAGTCTTAAGATCCTGTGGCGGGTGTTGTGGGTAGCTGGCGAGTGTCAGCCGACCCTGCGCCCCAGCTGCCCCGGTGCTTTTCTGACCGGAAGAGGGTTGTGGCCCTATGTAGGCCGGATTTCTCTCTCCCCAACCAGAGCAGTCTCAGGTCCCGCGTGATTGGACTGGAGCAGAAGCTGTGTTTCACTCACCAGCAGTCCCAAAATCCTGTGGCGGGGGTCGTGGGTAGCTGGCGGGTGTCAGGCAACCCTGCGCTCCAGCTACCCTGGCGCTGATCCGGCCGGATGAGGCCTGTGGCCCTACTCAGGCCCGTTTCTGCTTCCCTAACTAATGCAGTCTCAGGTCCCGCGCGCAATTGGATTGGAGCAGAAGCTGTGCTCCACTCACCAGAAGTCTTAAGATCCTGTGGAGGGTGTTGTGGGTAGCTGGCGAGTGTCAGCCGACCCTGCGCCCCAGCTGCCCCGGTGCTTTTCTGACCGGAAGAGCTCATCTATTTATTTTAAAGATGATAAGGCAGTATTATTAAAACATATCACAAAATTAATCATCCCCCAAACAGAAGAAAAGGAAAAATTCTTGAGTTTCAGTATACCCTTAATTCTTTTTCTCTATGGAAGGGATGATGACACATCTAGTTGGTGAGGTAAGGTCAGGAAGTCATCTGTTGGTCGATGGCCCATCAGTGAATGGCTCACCACACCCAGCTTTCCTTTTGTCTACAGGGAGTTTGGTATAGTCCATGTATATGCTGGGTGAGAGATCTGTATAAATTCATACTTCACCAGGTTGGGCAAAGCATCCAGATTTAGGAAAGTGCTCAGGAACATTAGGAAGCTTGACTTCTTTGCAGATGCACCCAACACCACAGAGTGGCAAGTACACTGGACGGTTGATTTTCACCTCATCCAGTTTTCTCCATCTGTGCTGAAACTTAGTGTAAGCTCCTCCCACCCCCCGCTGGGGAAAGAATGACAGAGAAGACTTTCCAGCGCCTCTAACATATAATACCATGTTTCTTTTTAGCACGACAAAGATTCTTTGGTTTCATCAGAGAAGAAAGGAGATTGAGATATCATGCGAATTACACATCACAATCACTAAAGAATGATATTAGAATAATAATGAAGATCAATGAAAAAAAAAAGAAACCCCAGAACTTAAAGATAGCTTTTGATCCAAATCTTAAAGTGTGTTCATGTTGGAATGATTCCTGAAACTATGTCTGATTCTCACTCTGTGAAATCTGGAGTCACATGAATATTGGCATCGTCACTCTAATGAGTAACAGGGTAAGAATCAAACATTTTAGACTGTCAAATATGCTACTAGCCTTTGTTGTTTTTATTTAACCAGTTCCATGGATTTCTGCATTGAAACAGTGAGCAACCATTCTAATGGTTGTAGTATAGATGCACATGCATATGTATATATAATGAAAAACAGAAATTCACATTGCACACCCATCAAAGTGCTATCTTTAGATACATGTTCACATGTCTAGACATTGTCATTGTAGTCATTCAATATTCCTTAAATACAGGAAATTAAGCACTTATTTTCACTTTAATTCACTATCCTAGACTTCCAAGACTCTTACCATCGCATTTGAATGAAGTTCAAGTTGAAGCAGTAGGCTAACATTTTGTTATCTAAGAACACAGCCATGTGCAAATTGGCAATAGTCTGTTCTTATATATACAGGTTTTCAAGGGGCCCTTAACTATGAATGTGGGTGCTCTTGGTAAGAGAGAACCAAGGAACAGGAAGTGGCACATCTGCCTTACTTTGGGCAAAAAGTCCAGGTTCTGTTTTCTTCAGATTTGAAACTTTTGACTTTATTGAGAGTCATCTAAAAGTTGGCAAACGGGCGGGCCTTTAACACAAATCAGAGTCTGACTTCACTTCACCCTGTGGCATTTCTTCCAGAACGCTAATCCTGATCGTCTCCTGACTACAACACGCATGGGGACCGCTGTGTGACGGCACAGAACCTTTGCTTTTCATTTTCTTAGGCTTACGGAATCGAAAGTTAAACCCGCTCATTTTGTGATCTAATCAATTTTCTCCGCTTTAACACCAAGACCAACGTGCCCTCTTCATAGGCGCGGCAAGCTTATCTGAACTTAAGGGTTTTAGTCATTCATGTAAAGCCTTTCGTGCTCCTTTCACACTGAAAATGAGTCCCAGCTGCTCTGCTTTCTTAATCCATTCTAGAAAAGCATATGCTACAGCAAGCTCCCTGGGGGGTGGGGGGGCTGCAGCCTGAAGCTTTTCTCTCCTAGGAAGGGGGCACATGGGCCAGACTCTGTCACCATGTCTCCTCCTCAGCTGGCTGATTGGATCAATATGTAATGTATTATATATATATTTACTATAAGGGTCAATATAATATGTGTTGCATATATTGTGACTATGGAAATGATTTAATTAGGATTTTTAAAAGTATCTATTGTCTATCTATTATATAATAAGGGCTCAATAAATGTTCAATGGATAAATGAGGATATGTGGAAAGAGAAAAGTGTTGAGTATCCAAGAGAGATAATTTTCTAGTTTTAATAATCTTTAGGCTGAGTATTTTAATGTGTATATAAAAAATATAATGCATTGTGATTTCACCCTTATTCTTCTTGTAACTGTATAATTTCAGATTTCTATTTGTTTGTTTCATGAGACAGAGTTGTACTATGTAGCCAAAGGTGGCCTCAACCCCACAGGCCTCTTGCCTTGAACCTGACCCCTACAAAATTTTAGAATTGCCTCTAATTTGTATTTGATATTACTAAATCACTCTATTTCACATGTAGAAAGTTTTCAAGCGAAGAATAAAATGAAGTTTTCAGTTGTGCATATATTACCCATATATGCCATACATCATTTATCATGGGTTCCATTCCTGTAGTCTATATTATCTTAAAGACATGTAATAACATATATCAGATATGTGACAACGTTGTTTACACTCGGAACAGATACTACAGCCTTACGTATTTAGATTCTTAGGTTTCATAGTGGGGTCCAAATTCTATTCTTGGAGCTTAAAGATAATACTCGAGTTGGCCCAAACTAATAAAATATCTGATTGTGAATGTAATTTATCAAAACGAAGACAAAGGTCAACACCTGGGGGCTCTAAATCTGCCGGTGAGATGACAAGCTGATACTGTGCCAGGCTACTTTGTCTTACTCCATTGGCTGCAGCGCTTGTCTGTTCAGAGGAGGGCATCACTGAAACACAGAGCAGCGAAGCCTTATTAGAAGTGACATGGTACATGAATTGCATCACGCAGTAGGTGTGTGACTTACACAGTTCAGAACTGAAAGCACATTTTGAAAATACTATGGTAAAAAACAAGTCTCTTCCCTCATCTGCAGTTTGGCACAATAGCTCATTCTACCAGTACAGTCATGGTAGAAAAGAGCTCACTCCTTTCAATAAATTCTCAGGTAGCTGAAAAAAAGTTCTAAGTCAAAATAATCATAAACAGTCTGAATGAGTGAAAACTCATTGTCTCTCTTACTACTTTTTGCACATGATCTTTAAATGTATTCCTGAGGATTAAAAAATATGTCTGTTGCAGTAAAGATATCGAGACATTTTATTGTTGCAGGAAGAAAAAGGAAGTTTTAAAGACAAATGGGATAGTGATCTCATTTGTCCTCGTCGTAGGCGAGCCGTAATAGTCCCGGAATTTCCATGACCGCCTGATTTACATCCCTCCTTTACCACATTTCGTGCCTGGGTGAATGACATAAAGGGTTATTTGTCCAATTCATTGCTCTCAGGAGACGCAGCTTCTTATTTCCTCTGCAGTTGGAAACACTAAGTCTTGCTTTTTCTACATGAATATCATCTACTGGGTGTCAATATGGAGCCCTTAATATAGTGCTCTGTAGATAAGTCCTCTGGATACAATATTTTTAGAATGTAATAAAGGTACTGCCATATATTGTGAACAAATTTTTATTCTTGGATCTGAATACAGCTGTTGATCATAGATGCATGTTTTATTTAGTCAAAGTGGCCTGGAAACAGGAACTAAGCTGGCTTTCTGATGTCCTGACTCTTCGTGGGTTTTTTAAATAGATTAAGTGAGTAGGTCTATGGGTTAGTGTAGTGATGATTCTGAAATTTTGGTTTCTTTAAAGAACACGGACACAAGCATGTTTTCATTTGATTCCCAGGTGTGGGGATATGGGGCTGCTTCGGGCTGTCCGTAGCAGCTGACAATGATTGACTCCAGCTCTGTCTAGCAGAGGCCCAGTTCTGCCAGCTGCAGAGAGTTTCTGCCATTATGTGACGTTTGGAATTCTGGGAACTTTTCAGAAGGTAGACACACGCTAAGTCTCCAAGAGGCATGTTTGGTGGTCAGTGGTCATTAAGGGGGATTCGTTGCAGTTTGTAGCTGTGCTCAAAAGAAGAAACTAAAGGAAAGAAATCAGATTCAGGGATCTTTCTGTCTTCTGCCTCTGTCCAACTTTTTCTCCTGTCTAGTGATGGGGGTAAAACTGGGGAATAAAGAATGGAGAAAAAAGAAGAACCCACAAAGTAGCAAAGAGGATCTGCTCCTGAGTGTAACAGAGTGACCACCAGCATGGCTCAAAAGTTGGCAACTGCATCCCGGTGTCATGGAGGAGAGGCGCTAACATCCGTTACTGAAAATGAAAGCCAAGCACACCATGACATTTGCCTTATCTGTGTAAGGCATGCACTACAGCTGCCTAGCATCTTCAAATGAAAGTCAGCAAAATGTCGTGGGGAGTGGGACCTTTTAAAAAAAGGTATTTGTTTATTATTCACTATTAAGAAGAAGAGATGAATGGCTGCCTCCCTTTTGCTGGTAGAACAGGCTGACTTTGGGTTGAATTGAGCTTCTTTGTCTCTGTCTCTGTCTCTGTCTCTGTCTCTGTCTCTGTCTCTGTCTCTGTGTCTTTCACTTTTTCTTCCCTTTTGTGTAAATAAAGATTCTTGCTTATCAACAAGGTAAACTGTAGGGTGGAGGAGACAGCTCAGTTGGTAAGGCGCTTTCTGCACAAGCATGAGGGTCTTAACTCAGATCCCCAGTACCTGTGCTGGTGTAGCACATCATACCTGTGACCCAAACATTAGACAGAGGAAGACAGGAGGATCCGTGGGCCTTGTCGAGGCAAACTGGTAAGCTCTGGGTTCAGTGAGAGACTGTGTCTTAAACGGTAAGTTGGAGAGCAACTGAAAAAGAGACCTAGCCTCTTTTTCATGTAAACATATGCAGACATACATGTGCACAGGCACACACATGTACACACAGAGGTATAGCTGTTGGCTTACCTTTAAGTCACAGACAACTCTGACTATCTTTTACCAGGCATACACTGACTGAGCTTCAAATTAGGGACTGCCACTATTAGGGCTGAATACTGAAGAAGATACGGAGAAGAAGGGAAGAGGAATCTAACTCATTAATAATCAATTGTCTTACAATAAATGACGGGATTTTAGACCAAACAGTGCTAAAACCAGATCACATCGTTCAACCTGACCATTGCAGAGGTGTAGCTTAATATCAGGGAGATTAAGGCCGCATATTGGAATGTGGGTAAAGACAGCTATTGTGACTTAGGGATGGAGAGTGGAGCCTTCCTGACCCCACCCCTTTGTTGATAGGCAGGAAAAAGGCAACAGAGTCTTCATTTGAAGACACATTAATGTGAAATCTCCGTTTTCAATATTGGTATCAGTCTAATAAAAACTGTTTTTCAGTGTAAGACCAGAGCTGAGGACTTTGTATTTTCCAGGCAGACCTTCTTTCACTTAGGCGACCCTTCCTCTCCCCTGCACATTAAGTTCTATACTACATTTTTTGGGGTCTCTATTTTGTGACCTTTGGGTTTATATATATGATATATTCTAACCAGTAACATCAGTGAAGATGGAGGTTTGAGACATAAGAATTCAACGAACCCTCTGAGTTCCATGCATTCTATCTGAAGATTTGGTATGTATGCAATAAACCATTTCATTTATGCATTCTAAGAAGTAATAATTATTTAGGTATGGAAAAAAAACCAATTATCTGTGAGACAACAGGAGACACAAGTAAACATGTACTTTGTGACTTGTATATGACTAGTCATCTTGCCCATACTTGAGCAAAAGGCCAGAACACTTCATCAAATGCATAGTGATTTTATGTGTGCCATCTTTAATGGCATGAACTGTGACAGAGCAGTGAACTGTACTTTCAATAGATAACTATTTAACTATGCATCTATTATCTATATATCTATGTGTCTATGCATTTATGTATCTACATCTATCTATCTATCTATCTATCTATCATTGTCATTTAATATGTCATCTATGTATCATCTATGTATCTACTTATCAATTTCTGTATATATATTGCCTATCAATCATCTATGTATCTACATATTCAAGAGGCCTGTATATTGAGAGACTTAGACACCTATCCAACTCTTTCAGCAAATAGGACTCAAGTTTTTGTTTAATAAATCTATCATTTATGATTTAGAACGTTTTCTTATTCACACAACAACAACAACAACCACCTAGGTCTAACTAAGTGCTGTTGTGGTGGTGGGGCCCAAGGTTGTTTGATTCATCGATTCACTAACGTTTCCAAAGTCCATTTCTTTTCATCCCCCACTTTCTTCCCTCATGGGGGTTTTGCCACTTGATTGCCAAAGGATGTATGAAGAAATTCCCAGACAGCTCATCTAGGGTTCAGAGGAAGGGAGGGCCTGGTTTGCTTTGTGTCTTTGCCTTATGAGTGAGGACACACTTCTGAAGCATCTCTGACCAGGAGAGAGTCATTCCTCTGCCTGGCTGTCCACTGTGGAGTGGTGTGGTTTGACTTCAGTGTGTCTTGGCCAGTATTATTTCTCAAGAGAAATGTATTTGGTGCTTCTGGTAGAAAATCTCAAGTCTTTGTTTTGTGGGAGTGTTCCATGAATCTTATATCTCATGACCATTATCACTCAAGGACTCTGAATGAAAAATATAAGTAACCTGTCTTAGTCACTAGAAAATACTGAACCACCCCTAGACATTTCCCAGAACCCCAAGAGGGAAGAAGCTTTGCTAAAGTTATTAGTTTTAATTAGTCATTTTGAGGAAATCAATTGTGGGGATGAACCCCAACAATTAAGACATTCTCTTTGTTTTGCCATAATTTCTTTGTTATTTGAGTCGGAAGCTCAAATGGTACCCCCCCCCATGCATGCTTCTTCTCACCTGCACCATCTAATAGTGATGACACTTGTTAAAATGGGGCTCTACTTTCACAACCTCTCCTGACATCATCAGGCGTTTCTCTAGCCAAAGCTGCCATTGTAGCTCACTGTGAGGACTGAAGCAGTTTCTGCTTTTAACTTTGTCTGTCACTCTCAAAAGCTGCAAATGTGATCTTAGAATGTATCCACTCTCTACAACCCATTAAAATACTTAATCAAATTCCATTGAACTTACTGATTTATTTACTACCTTATCCCGATATCTTCTTACCCGAGGCTCATGATCACAGTCATGTCTCCATGGCAGATTGGTTTTGATATTTGTTTCTTGTTCCCTAAGAATTATGTAGCCAAGTTGTTTAACATATGACATTTTAGCTTTTTCTCCTAAAGTAGTCAGGTTTTATTTCCCTACTGCTTTACTGTTGATCTAAGTCATATTTTCTTTGTACTAATGGGACTTGGGTAGAATTGACTATTTACAGAACAGGCCTTGACAGAGATGTGTGTTTCTACAGGTACTTTTTTTCTTTTTCCTTTTGACATCTTTGTGAAGATTGTGCTTTGGGTAGCATTTGGTATAAAACAGAACCCATTATAACCTGAACTGCCGTCCAGCTAAACCCCCCAGTTATATGAAGACTTCTAAAGAAGAATACATATTAGTAGTTTTAACTCACTGAATTTTAATCTTATTCCTTATAAGCAATAGTTGACTATAATTGGTAATGATTAGCAATAGTTGACTAATGTAGATTAAGATTTCAGGATAGCACTGTGTCACACAGCGTGTGTTTAATAAATATTTATTGAATAACTAAATCTGTGCATGTTAAATCAATTTTATTTTTTTTTATTTTTTTTTTAAAATATTTTTATTACATATTTTCCTCAATTACATTTCCAATACTATCCCAAAAGTCCCCCATAGCGCCCCCCACTTCCCTACCCACCCATTCCCATTCTTTTGGCCCTGGCATTCCCCTATATTGGGGCATATAAAGTTTGCAAGTCCAATGGGCCTCTCTTTCCATTGATGGCCGACTAGGCCATCTTTCGATACATGTGCAGCTAGAGACAAGAGCTCCAGGGTTCTGGTTAGTACATCATGTTGTTCCAACAATAGGGTTGCAGATCCCTTTAGCTCCTTGGGTACTTTCTCTAGCTTCTCCATTGGGAGCCCTGTGATACATCCAATAGCTGACTGTGAACATCCACTCCTGTGTTTGCTAGGCCCCGGCATCGTCTCACAAGAGACAGCTATATTTGGGTCCTTTCAGCAAAATCTTGCTAGTGTATGCAATGGTGTCAGCGTTTAGAAGCTGATTATGGGACGGATCCCTGGATACAGCAGTCTCTAAATGGCCCATCCTTTCATCACAGCTACGAACTTTGTCTCTGTAACTCCTTCCCTGGGTGTTTTGTTCCCAATTCTAAGAAGGTACACAGTGTCCACACTTTGGTCTTCATTCTTCTTGAGTTTCATGCGTTTATCAAATTGTATCTTATATCTTGGGTATCCTAAGTTTTGGGCTAATATCCACTTATCAATGAATACATATTGTGTGAGTTCTTTTGTGATTGTGTTACTTCACTCAAGATGATGCCCTCCAGGTCCATCCATTTGGCTAGGAATTTCATAAATTCATTCTTTTTAATAGCTGAGTAGTACTCCATTGTGTAAATGTACCATAATTTCTGTATCCATTCCTCTGTTGAGGGACATCTGGGTTCTTTCCAGCTTCTGGCTATTATAAATAGGGCTGCTATGAACATAGTGGAGCATGTGTCCTTTTTACCGGTTGGGACATCTTCTGGATATATGCCCAGGAGAGGTATTGCTGGATCCTCTGGTAGTACTATGTCCAATTTTCTGAGGAACCGCCAGACTGATTTCCAGAGTGCTTGTACAAGCTTGCAATCCCACCAACAATGGAGGAGTGTTCCTCTTTCTCCACATCCTCGCCAGCATCTGCTGTCACCTGAATTTTTGATCTTAGCCATTCTGACTGGTGTGAGGTGGAATCTCAGGGTTGTTTTGATTTGCATTTCCCTGATGATTAAGGATGTTGAACATTTTTTCAGGTGCTTCTCTGCCATTCGGTATTCCTCAGGTGAGAATTCTTTGTTCAGTTCTGAGCCCCATTTTTTAATGGGGTTATTTGACTTTCTGGAGTCCACCTTCTTGAGTTCTTTATATACATTGGATATTAGTCCCTTATCTGATTTAGGATAGGTGAAGATCCTTTCCCAATCTGTTGGTGTTTTTTTTTGTCTTATTGATGGTGTCTTTAGCCTTGCAGAAGCTTTGTAGTTTCATGAGGTCCCACTTGTCAATTCTCGATCTTACAGCACAAGTCATTACTGTTCTATTCAGGAATTTTTTCCCTGTGCCCATATCTTCAAGGCTTTTCCCCACTTTCTCCTCTACAAGTTTCAGTGTCTCTGGTTTTATGTGAAGTTCCTTGATCCACTTAGACTTGACCTTAGTACAAGGAGATAGGAATGGATCGATTCGCATTCTTCTACATGTTAACAACCAGTTGTGCCAGCACCATTTGTTGAAAATGCTGTCTTTCTTCCACTGGATGTTTTTAGCTCCCTTGTCGAAGATCAAGTGACCATAGGTGTGTGGGTTCATTTCTGGGTCTTCAATTCTATTCCATTGGTCTATTTGTCTGTCACTATACCAGTACCATGCAGTTTTTATCACAATTGCTCTGTAGTAGAGCTTTAGGTCCGGCATGATGATTCCACCAGAGGTTCTTTTATCCTTGAGAAGAGTTTTTGCTATCCTAGGTTTTTTGTTATTCCAGATGAATTTGCAGATTGCACTTTCTAATTCGTTGAAGAATTGATTTGGAATTTTGATGGGATTGCATTGAATCTGTAGATTGCTTTTGGCAAGATAGCCATTTTTACAATGTTGATCCTGCCAATCCATGAGCATGGGAGATCTTTCCATCTTCTGAGATCTTCTATAATTTCTTTCTTCAGAGACTTGAAGTTTTTATTATACAGATCTTTCACTTCCTTAGTTAGAGTCACGCCAAGATATTTTATATTATTTGTGACTATTGAGAAGGGTGTTGTTTCCCTAATTTCTTTCCCAGCCTGTTTATTCTTTGTGTAGAGAAAGGCCATTGATTTGTTTGAGTTAATTTTATATCCAGCTACTTCACCGAAGCTGTTTATCAGGCTTAGGAGTTCTCTGGTGGAATTTTTAGGGTCACTTATATATACTATCATATCATCTGCAAAGAGTGATATTTTGACTTCATCTTTTCCAATTTGTATCCCTTTGATCTCCTTTTGTTGTCGAAGTGCTCTGGCTAGGACTTCAAGTACAATGTTGAATAGGTATGGAGAAAGTGGACAGCCTTGTCTAGTCCCTGATTTTAGAGGGATTGCTTCAAGCTTCTGACCATTTACTTTGATGTTGGCTACTGGTTTGCTGTAGATTGCTTTTATCATGTTTAGGTATGGGCCTTGAATTCCTGATCTTTCCAAGACTTTTATCATGAATGGGTGTTGGATCTTGTCAAATGCTTTTTCCGCATCTAACGAGATGACCATGTGGTTTTTGTCTTTGAGTTTGTTTATATACTGGATTATGTTGATGGATTTCCGTATATTGAACCATCCCTGCATCCCTGGGATGAAACCTACTTGGTCAGGATGGATGATTGTTTTGATGTGTTCTTGGATTCGGTTAGCAAGAACTTTATTGAGGATTTTTGCATCAATATTCATAAGGGATATTGGTCTGAAGTTTTCTATCTTTGTTGGGTCTTTTTGTGGTTTAGGTATCAGAGTAATTGTGGCTTCATAGAATGAGTTGGGTAGAGTACCTTCTGTTTCTATTTTGTGGAATAGTTTGTGAAGAACTGGGATTAGATCTTCTTTGAAGGTCTGATAGAACTCTGCACTAAACCCATCTGGTCCTGGGCTTTTTTTAGTTGGGAGACTATTAATGACTGCTTCTATTTCTTTGGGGGATATAGGGCTGTTTAGATCATTAACCTGATCTTGATTCAACTTTGGTACCTGGTATCTGTCTAAGAACTTCTCCATTTCATCCAGGTTCTCCAGTTTTGTTGAGTATAGCCTTTGGTAGAAGGATCTGATGGTGTTTTGGATGTCTTCAGGATCTGTTGTTATGTCTCCTTTTTCATTTCTGATTTTGTTAATTAGGATGCTTTCCCTGTGCCCTCTAGTGAGTCTGGCTAAGGGTTTATCTATCTTGTTGATTTTCTCAAAGAACCAGCTCCTTGATTGGTTGATTCTTTGAATAGTTTTTCTTGTTTCCACTTGGTGATTTCACCCCTGAGTTTGATTATTTCCTGCCGTCTACTCCTCTTGGGTGAATTTGCTTCCTTTTGTTCTAGTGCTTTTAGGTGTGTTGTCAAGCTGCTAATGTGTGCTCTCTCTAGTTTCCTTTTGGAGGCACTCAGAGCTATGAGTTTTCCTCTTAGAAATGCTTTCATTGCGTCCCATAAGTTTGGGTATGTTGTGGCTTCATTTTCATTGAACTCTAAAAAGTCCTTAATTTCTTTCTTTATTCCTTCCTTCACCAAGGTATCATTGAGAAGAGTGTTGTTCAGTTTCCACGTGAAGGTTGGCTTTCTATTATTTATTTTGTTATTGAAGATCAGCCTTAGTCCATGGTGATCTGATAGGATGCATGGGACAATTTCAATATTTTTATATCTGTTGAGGCCTGCTTTGTGACCAATTATGTGGTCAATTTTGGAGAAGGTACCATGAGGTGCTGAGAAGAAGGTATATCCTTTTGTTTTAGGATAGAATGTTCTGTAGATATCTGCCAGATCCATTTGATTCATAATTTCTCTTAGTTTCACTGTGTCCCTGTTTAGTTTCTGTTTCCATGATCTGTCCATTGGTGAAAGTGGTGTGTTGAAGTCTCCCACTATTATTGTATGAGGTGCAATGTGTGCTTTGAGATTTACTAAAGTTTCTTTAATGAATGTGGCTGCCTTTGTATTTGGAGCATAGATATTCAGGATTGATAGTTCCTCTTGGAGGATTTTACCTTTGATGAGTATGAAGTGTCCCTCCCTGTCTTTTTTAATGACTTTGGGTTGGAAGTCAATCTTATCAGATATTAGAATGGCTACTCCAGCTTGTTTCTTCATGCCATTTGCTTGGAAAATTGTTTTCCAGCCTTTCATTCTGAGGTAGTGTCTATCCTTTTCTCTGAGATGAGTTTCCTGTAAGCAGCAAAATGTTGGGTCTTGTTTGTGTAGCCAGTTTGTTAGTCTATGTCTTTTTATCGGGGAGTTGAGTCCATTGATATTAAGAGATATTAAGGAAAAGTAATTGTTGTTTCCTGTTATTTTTGTTGTTAAAGTTGGCATTCTGTTCTTGTGGCTGTCTTCTTTTAGGTTTGTTGAGGGATTACCTTCTTGTTGTTTCTAGGGCGTGGTTCCTGTCCTTGTATTGGTTTTTTTCTGTTATTATCCTTTGAAGGGCTGGATTCGTGGAGAGATAATGTGTGAATTTGGTTTTGTCGTGGAATACTTTGGTTTCTCCATCTATGTTAATTGAGAGTTTGGCTGGGTATAGTAGCCTGGGCTGGAATTTGTGTTCTTTTAGTGTCTGTATAACATCCGTCCAGGATCTTCTGGCTTTCATAGTCTCTGGTGAAAAATCTGGTGTAATTCTGATAGGCTTGCCTTTATATGTTACTTGGCCTTTTTCTCTTACTGCTTTTAGTATTCTATCTTTATTTAGAGCATTTGTTGTTCTGATTATAATGTGTCGGGAGGTATTTCTTTTCTGGTCCAGTCTATTTGGAGTTCTGTAGGCTTCTTGTATGTTCATGGGCATCTCTTTCTTTAGATTTGGGAAGTTTTCTTCTATAATTTTGTTGAAGATGTTTGCTGGTCCTTTGAGTTGAAAATCTTCATTCTCATCCACTCCTATTATCCGTAGGTTTGGTCTTCTCATTGTGTCCTGTATTTCTTGGATGTTTTGAGTTAGGATCTTTTTGCATTTTACATTTTCCTTGATTGTTGTGCCGATGTTCTCTATGGAATCTTCTGCACCTGAGATTCTCTCTTCCATCTCTTGTATTCTGTTGCTGATGCTCGTATCTATGGTTCCAGATTTCTTTCCTAGGGTTTCTATCTCCAGTGTTGCCTCATTTTGGGTTTTCTTTATTGTGTCTACTTCCCTTTTTAGGTCTAGTATGGTTTTGTTCATTTCCATCATCTGTTTGGATGTGTTTTCCTGTTTTTCTGTAAGGACTTCTACCTGTTTGATTATGTTATCCTGTTTTTCTTTAAGGATTTGTAACTCTTTAGCAGTGTTCTCCTGCAATTCTTTAAGGGATTTTTGTGCTTCCTCTTTATTGTCTTCTGCCTGTTTAGCAGTGTTCTCCTGCATTTCTTTAAGTGTGTTATTAAAGTCCTTCTTGAAGTCCTCTATCATCATCAGGAGATATGCTTTTAAATCCGTGTCTAGCTTTTCCGGTGTGTTGGGGTGCCCTGGACTGGGCGAAGTGGGGGTGCTGGGTTCTGATGATGGTGAGTGGTCTTGGTTTCTGTTAGTAAGATTATTACGTTTACCTTTCGCCATCTGGTAATCTCTGGGGTTAGTTGTTATCGTTGTCGCTGTTTAAAGATTGGAGCAGAAGCTGTGTTCCACTCACCAGCAGTCTCTATATCCTGCGGCGGGGGTCGTGGGTAGCTGACGGTACCCCGGTGCTGGTCCAGCAGGAAGAGGCCTGTGGTCCTACTCAGGCCGTTTTTCTGCTTCCCTAACTAATGCAGTCTCTGGTCCCGCGTGCAATTGGATTGGAGCAGAAGCTGTGTTCCACTCTCCAGAAGTCTTAAGATCCTGTGGTGGGTGTTGTGGGTAGCTGGTGAGTGTCAGCCGACCCTGCGCCCCAGCTGCCCCGGTGCTTTTCTGACCGGAAGAGGGTTGTGGCCCTATGTAGGCCGGATTTCTCTCTCCCCAACCAGAGCAGTCTCAGGTCCCGCGTGATTGGACTGGAGCAGAAGCTGTGTTCCACTCACCAGCAGTCCCAAAATCCTGCGGCAGGGGTCGTGGGTAGCTGGCGGGTGTCAGGCAACCCTGCGCTCCTGCTACCCCGGCGCTGATCCGGCCGGATGAGGCCTGTGGCCCTACTCAGGCCGGTTTCTGCTTCCCTAACTAATGCAGTCTCAGGTCCCACGCAATTGGATTGGAGCAGAAGCTGTGTTCCACTCACCAGCAGTCCCAAAATCCTGCGGCGGGGGTCGTGGGTAGCTGGCGGGTGTCAGGCAACCCTGCGCTCCCGCTGCCCCGGTGCTGATCCAGCCGGATGAGGCCTGTGGTCCTACTCAGGCTGGTTTCTGCTTCCCTAACTAATGCAGTCTCAGGTCCCGCGCAATTGGATTGGAGCAGAAGCTGTGCTCCACTCACCAGAAGTCTTAAGATCCTGTGCCGGGTGTTGTGGGTAGCTGGCGAGTGTCAGCAGACCCTGCGCCCCAGCTGCCCCGGTGCTTTTCTGACCGGAAGAGGGTTGTGGCCCTATGTAGGCCGGATTTCTCTCTCCTCAACCAGAGCAGTCTCAGGTCCCGCGTGATTGGACTGGAGCAGAAGCTGTGTTCCACTCACCAGCAGTCCCAAAATCCTGCGGCGGGGGTCGTGGGTAGCTGGCGGGTGTCAGGCAACCCTGCGCTCCCGCTACCCCGGTGCTGATCCAGCCGGATGAGGCCTGTGGTCCTACTCAGGCCGGTTTCTGCTTCCCTAACTAATGCAGTCTGCTTAAATCAATTTTATAATAGGTGATTACATTTGCACTGCCCTCCCCTGATTTGATCTCGAAATAGGCAATGTCATATTTTTCTAAACATTTTGTCCTGGTCAAAACATTGATCTTTTTCAAAAATGAAACTCTAAACTTGTGAAATACAGCTTGTATTTTTAAGCCCCTAATCCTAGTATCCATCACATAAGGGGCATACCTTCCTTAGGGTGTTGTGGACATCAGTGAATTTGGTGGTTATCCTTTAAGTTCCTCCATACTAAAGTATTACTGTTCAGCATGCCAGTCTCTAAGAACCAAATCCATTGCTGATTTCCTAGACAGCTGTATGCTTTGTCTTTGAAAATGATAAGATAAATAGGAGCCATGCATTTAACTTGTGGGCATTTATTTTTAAGCTCTAAATGCAAACTGTCTACTCAAAGTGGGAAGGGACATGACGTATAGGTCCTATCCTCAGAGATCACATAACTATGTAGATGGTGAGCAGAGTGCCAGCGAACAGGGCCAGATAGCTTTCTTGGGAAATGAAGTCAACTGTATTTTTCCACTTGGATACAGCTTTTTAATTTGTGTCCTTTTCACCAGACCCATACTGATGACTCTGTTTAGCACTGCCTCCCATGTTGATGGCTATCTTGTAGACAATGTCAGAAGGATTTTCCTATTTAATGTTTACACTGTTGCATGCAGATGGGATTCTCTGCTTCAGTGATGCTGCTGGGATCTTTGTTTGAATGGCTCTGTTCAGGCATGGTTATTGTCTAATTGAAGGATCAAGGGAAATTTAGCCTAGAGAAGAGATGACTGAGGGGCACTATAGCTGTTCTGAGGTATTGTAAAGTCTGTCAAGGAAGAAGGGTTGATTGAAGAAGAGATGTACAACTGAGAGGAAGTTGTATTCCTCACAGGGTTCAATGTCCAAGATAACCTGAACGACATTGGTGGGACTAGGAAAGAGTATTGTCTAGTGTCTACTTGTGTGTGTGTTTAATTAATTAATTAAGATAGGATTTCTCTTGTGTAATGACCCTAGCTGTCCTGAAACTCATTCTGTAGCCTAGACTGGTCTTGAACTCACAGAAATCTCCCTGCTTCTGCCTCCTCAGTGCTGTGATTAAAGGCACACACCACTACTACCTGCCTCCAGTATTCACTTGTAGGAGTGACATTTTTTTTTTCCCTCCTTTCTGTTTTTCATTTGGCTCAGAACAATGTCCTGACTCTATTTCCTAGGTGTCCTCTTTTGATAGGCAGAGAAACCCATCTGACATACAACCAGGCTGTGCCCCTGTCAGGGGTGCAAGGCTGTTTGCTGGAAAAGGACATCCTCCAGAATGGAGGAATGCTGATGAGGGATGCTGAAGATATGACAGAGAATTAGAAAGAGACAGACAGCTCTTCCTGTAAGTGGTCAAGGTGACCTGTAAAGATGGTTCACTACTCTCTTGATCCAGAAGACACCACAAAATCATGGAAATCAAGAGGTTCAAACCTTGGTGTTCACTTTAAGAACACCTTGGAAACTGCCCAGGCCATCAAAGGTATGCATATCCACAAAGCCACCAACTATCTGAAGGATGTCACTTTAAAGAAGCAATGTGTGCCATTCTGGCGGTATAATGGTGGAGTTGGTAGGTGTGCCCAGGCCAAACAGTGGGGCTGGACACAGGGTTGGTGGCCAGAAAAGCACGCTGAATTTTTGCTGCACATGCTTAAAATATGCAGAGAGTAATGCTGAACTGAGGGTTTAGACATAGATTCTCTAATCATTGAAGACATCTAGGTGAACAAGGCACCTAAGATGCGCCAATGAACCTACCAAGCTCATGGCTGGCTTAACCTATACATGAGCTCCCCCTGCCACATTGATAAGATCCTTACCGAGAAGGGACAGATCGTTCCAAAGCCAGAAGAGGAAGTTGCATAGAAGAAAAAGGTATTTCAGAAGAAACAAAAACTTGTCTCAATACCTGTGCAGAAAGAGACAGAATCAATTGCCTGGTTAGAATGGCTATGTGTCTGCTGGGCTGTCCTTAGCTGGGGTCACTACTGCTTCATCACGCTTGGTGTGGATACCTCTTCCACCTATGATATCAACTGTATGCTGTCTCTTAGACTAGGGAACCAGCTCCTCTCCTTCCCTTGTCTTGCCTGGGTACCAACCTTTTGCTGCTGACATATATTTATCATGGGTAACTCTGACCTGATGATTCTCTGCCATCTGGTTTGCTTATCAGAGGCAACGGCATTAGAAACCACACAAAAGCTTGTTTCCTTGGCTCTTGGTGTATAACTTTCTCGAAGCTGTAAAACAATTCTGATAGTTTATTACTAACAAGGGTAAACAAAATAAAAATCGGGTCTTTATTTAGAACACAGCATGAGAAGTTCAGGTGCCTTGGGGAAAGGGCTCCTCCTGAGAGAAGATAATTGAGTTATTGACTTTTTCTCAAGGGCAGCAAGATATGGTAGGAGAGAATTACATGGGAAGCTTTGCCAGACAATGTCTAAGGTCTATAATGTAAAGAATTAGTTCAGATCCTATTCTACGGATTGCTCTGTGACACAACTCCTGGACACTCATGTTCATATTAGAGACAGACTCCTCCCACAGATAACATAAACCCAATGTGCCAATTATTCTGTAATAATCTCTAGTCCATGGATAGCACCATGTGCCACCAACTTTGGTGGTCAGTGCTTCTATGAGGGGTAACTTCCAAATGCTTTGATGGATATACCTGGTAGACCCTTGAATCTGGACATGAGGTAATGACACTTTGCCTATGACACCTGCAGACATTTGCCAAGGTAGCCTTGGCTATACTTCTTTCCAGCAGTGTGTGATATTGAGTGTGGGCTCTCAACATGGCTGCTGTCTTGAGGCAATAGTAGGAATGTAATTACATATAGTCTATTGAAGCATGAAATGGGAATGCCTGCTACAGAGTAGCAGAGACGATTGGTCCATGGAGCCTGCGTAGTATCTGCCTTGCTATTCCCAGAGCCGCTAAGGAAGAATGCGAGCTTGTTGTTCCAGAGAAATCCTGATCTAGAGATAAAGGAGAAGCTTAAGAAGCAAGGATCACAAACAACATGGAGAGTTCAGCACAACAGAGTTAGCGTCCTCTGGACAAAATTTGCAAATGAGTAGGATTATTTTGCCATGAACAGAGTCCCCCAAATGCAATGATTTCTCTTCTTTCTCTGCACCCTTATCATCATTTGGATTAACAAAGAGGTAAAGAAGATTAGATAAACCATAATTCTTGGTTTATGGTTCCTGTATAACACTTCTAATGAATCAATTACATATAAATAAGATCTGATCTTGTCATCACTCTTGAATCCAAAAGTAGAAGTTGGTCAGACTTCTTTCTATGTTGCTGGATTGACATAGAACAGAGAGGTGATTACTATCATGAATGAAATAGTAGAGAGAATAGAAGGCTCTTCAGTTAGGATAATAAACAATAATCTCAACAAGATTGATAAAATATGGCTTATTTTTAAATTGTGTACATATGTATGTATCTGTATACATCCGTATCTGTACATGGATGTGCCAGTTCCCTCAGAGTCAAGAGGCACTGGGAGCCTAGAACTTGAGTTGCGGGCAGTTGTGCACTGCCTGGTACGGATACATGGAACCAGCCTAAATTCTAAAAGATAAAGAATGTGACTGAAAGATGCCAAGTCAAGTTTGTAAAGAAACATGGATGCAGGTAAGGGACCATTTGGGCTATGTTTGGTGATAGCCTGTTAAGACCATCAGCTGCTCTCAGACAGTTTACTTTGCTATCTTTAAATAGTACAGCTACAGTGTTGTTTCTTAAGACTAGGGAGACTGAGAGATTGTCAGTGTTCTTATAGACTGGACATAGCATGATTTCTAATGTATTTTGTATGGTATTGAAATAAAAATGTTACTGTAATTAAGATATACTGAGCCCCACTTAAATCATATACAGGAATCAGGGCAATTAAACACAGAACCTTTCCCTGAATACTAACTTTCCATGTCAACATAATTGCCTAAGTTCCAAAGGAGGCTCCTGAAGTTGGGTTAATGTGGGGATGCTATGGATTCCAGCAACACCCATTGGCTACTCTTTCCTTTGTTTCTGTTTTCATTTTTCTTTTTACAGTCAACTCTTTTGAATTGTGTGAACAAAACAGTTGGATGGTTCCCAAGTCAGTCAAATAAATTTAAGATTACAGAAGCTATTGATGGAGATGAAGGTGTACAAGCACATGGACTCTACTCATTGGTACACATCCCTCAGGATGTACAGGCCTATTTTAAAACTGTGCTCTTTGTACATCTTCTAGGTAAAATTCTAGGCCACATTTGACCAAAACTAAAACCAAACTTCTTGCTTCCAGGTTCTTGATGCCTTCTTAGCTCTGAAGGAAACACTAGAAGGTGATAACCCAGCCAGGGGTTCAGGACTCACTAACTGAGCTTCTGCAACTAGAAACTCACGTTCTTTTGAGTGAGAATTGATACAGTTGTCTGCATTAACTGTATTGTGAGACTCCTTGGTGCAGGTCTTGATAGATGTCTAACTCTTCAGCTAGAAAGTAGAAGTCTCAGTGAAACTCAGTCTTTCCACCTGACCTTAGCCAAAAACCTGAGAAGTAATGAAAAAAGTCACCTTCCAATACATGTGCAGTTGCTATATTTTCTCATTAACCACTATATTTGAAAGGTTTTAGGGGAATATCATAGGTAATTTTCCCAGTGACTTTTAGAGACTATATTAGATTTATAAAGGAAGGAGCTGGAGTTGGAGAGAATATATTTATATTATATTTCTAGGCTTCTATGCTTACAGTCTGATTTTCCTCGAATCCATTCTTTTCTCTCTGTATCATTGTCTACAACTAAGAGAAGGATGCATCCTATGGAAATGAGGTGCGGATTATGTGTTAGAGGATATAAAAGCAGGTAATCAGAAATGATTGAACACACCAGCACTTGGATATCTTATGCTAGATGCTGATATTTCACATCTTAATATCACAATCAGTGGTTTTCTGTGACAACTTTCTCATGCTCAGTCGACTCTGTCCCCCCTTTGCTTTAGAACGACTTGAAGTAGATAACTTTCCACAAGGGTAACTGCTATTGGCATGGCGGGTGAATCCTTCCACATCTGAGACTGTCATTTTATCACTTCCAGACACTTATGTCAACTTGCTAGATATTGAATTCTGGAACCATTGCTTATACATTTACCACAGATGTGACTACATCATATGGTATGATTAAATATATTGAAAGAAAATGATAAACGACAGTTATGTTAATTTAAGGATAATGAATTCTTCATTATTGTATTTAGAAAATTATAATATGATGTTAAAAAATTAAGTTTATTTAGGACATGGGATATATTATAAGTTCTCACACTCTGACTTTTCTGCAATTTTGAGCCTTTAATTTTATTCTTATTGACATATAATTACATATAATTAAATGTTCATTTCTATGGCTGGTCTCATGGGTAATTATGGGACAAACTGCTATGGGCATTCTATGGAAAAAAATTTTGTGCACATGCATCACTGTTTCCCTTAGAAAAATTCCTGGGTAATAGAGTGGGTTTATTTTTAACAGTGTAAGATCTGGCACTCTATTTTCTGCACACAGACTTGTCATTTTGCACCCATAGGAGAAATGCAGGAACATTCCAGTTGCTTTACCTTTGTAACAGCATTTAGTGCTGTCAGGGATGTTATTTGTAGACACGGAGAGTGAAGCATGCACTCATGATATTTTGCATTTTATAATGTCATATAATACCTAATATATTTTTTTCTCTGACTTCCATTTGTACTCACTCCTTTTTAGCTGATTATGTCATTTGCCCCCTCTTATTTGATAATGTTTTTCCTATAGAAACTCAGTCATTCATATATTCTGAAAATACAGATCTGGTGCCATATTTCACTAGGGATCTGATTTGCCTCTTCATTTACTTAGTGGGAAAAATTTGAAAGCAACATAAACACAGGGAAGGGACTGAAAAAGATATTTGTAAGTCAAAAAGAAGGTTTATTAATGCTGAACCAGGGGTGATTGTATGTGTGTGTCTCTCTGTGTGTATGTGTGTGTGCATTTGCGCACACGCACATGCTAATTGATTTCACTAATGATTATACATATGCAAATCCAAGCCATAGAAAAATGCATGCTCCTTAAGTTGGCTATTATCAAAAAGAGAATAATGATTGTTGACAAGGGTCCAAAGAAAAGGAATGTTTGTATACTAAGTTATCAGTGTAACTTAGTACACTCTTACAGAAGACAGTATGACGATAACTCAAAACAAAAAAGAAAAGAAAAAATGGAATGTCTATAAGAGACAGAAGTTCTACATCTAATAGATAATCAAAATAAAGAATAGTATTTTGACAATGTTAATTATAGCCTTATACACAATAGCCGAGATTAGATTGAACCTTAGCACCCATCAGTGGATATAGAAAATGAAAGAAAATGTTGTACAGATTTACATTCAAATACTGTTCACCCTTTACAAAAGAACAAGGTCTTGTTGATTGCAAAACCACAGATGTACCTGGAGAACACTGAGCTAAGTAAAATAAGGCAGATATAGAAATGCTAATATTCAGCATCTCAGTTAGATGCTAATTCTAAAAGGTCAGTCCTGAAGGCAGAGAGGGTGGGAACAACTGGAGTTATAGGGCACAAACCTGAAGCTACCAAAAGTTCAGGATCTCCATTGTACATGATAGCAATATTTATAGATGCATCATGCAATTGAAAACTGCTAAGAGCGAATTTTAAATGCTTTTAGCACAAAAATAATGAGAACAGTATCAGGTAATGAGCACATCAATTAGCTTGGTGTAGCCATTCCATAGGGACACATATAGGCCAAAACATGTATATTATATAACTAGGCATAACTTTTATTTGCCAATGTATAAAAAATACAGTAAAATAAGAGAATCTAATAGCTTCGAGCTGCCTTGTAAACATCTCTGTTTGTATCAACAGACAACTTCTACCCTTGGCATTGATCAGGGAAACTTCTCTTTACAACAGCCAGTTGCAGATACTTTTGTATTGCATACAAAAGGGGTACTGAGTGCTCAGCTCTGAACAAGGCACTTATTCTACCCCTTTCAAGGCTCAGGGAATATTGCACATGGGGCAGGTAGGATGTAAGCTCTTGAAGATAGGGAAGAGGCAGCAAAATGCTGTCCTCTGGGCATGGTACACACAGCCCATGTATTTGTGCACTTACAGAAGCTGGGGTTCCTGATATTGGCCCTATATAAGCCTGAACCATCAATAGCCAGCCTTAAATGGGAGAGGGGCTTATAGGCTCTAGCTGTGCTTGTTCAAGTATTGGCTATAGTAGTTGAAAGGGAAGAGTCATTATTTTTAGGCACCGTTGAAAGTTCTGTGAGTAAATTGATGACACTGATTAAACTTAGTGGCTTATACAACAAAGCCAAAGGACATGAACATAGAAAAGGATCTGCAGGGAGGAAGGGATTGTTAATAGGGTTAGGATGGAGAGAAGAGAAGATGAAGATGAGGAGTATGAATAGATGAATTGTCAAAGACACATTTAATTAATAAAAGTATTTAATTTTTAGAAAAAAATGTGAGAGGGAAACTCAACATTGTAGGAGTGTGCGGTTCTGTGTGCTATTTTTTTTTGTCTTTACATCAACACCTCTCTACCTGGTGCTGTAATTTCATAGAAAGTCTTACAACAAGATAATAGTAGTCACACTCCAACCTTGGACTCTTTCAACATTTTAAACTTTTTAAAAGAGTTCCTATAATATTCACATGCATAGTAGAATCACCTGTGACCTGTGTATTGCTACAAGAAACCATCCATTTTCTAGGCTGACTAAGTCTTTATCATTATTGTGACAGAGAGGATTCTCTCTCTCTCTCTCTCCTCTTTCATTTTGAGATTTCTGTTAGTCACACATTAAGTACCACCATAGTGCCCCGTCTTTGTCTCTTTCCTATTCTCCTCTCAGAGTCTCAGTCTGTGGAGATTCCATGAGAGTCCTAGGTGTTATTTTCAAACGTATGTTGTAGTTTACTGGGTTTTGTGTTCTGTTTTTAAATGTCTTTGGTCATGCCTTTACATGGATTATACTTTCTTTTCCAACTAATGCTTAATATTAGATTTATCCTTATTGATATACTATGAGCTCAACGGTCTATTGGACTTTACTGATTCAAGGATTGGCTATTTTCTAAAGATTTATTTGGTCGTGGAGACAAATTAGTGGAGGTAGCCGAATTCTTCCTCAAAAGAGGGACAGCATTAGAGCTCTTTGTCTTTTTAACCTAGTCCAGCGTATGGCACATAATGAATGCTCAACAATGCACCTATTAAGCCAACAGATAAATGTAGTTTTCTTAGTATTTTCCTTCATCCATTTCTCCTCAGTTTTAAAGTCTCATGTTCAACCGTCTTTTCCTTTCGGAAGGTTGCCTACACTTGCCAGGCTCCGTGGGAGGTGAGTGGGTTCTGGGAGAGATACGTACAGTTCCTGCGTTCCCCAATTGTTTCATTTGGGTCCTTCAAGTCCAGACAAGGAGGAGGGAGACAAACTACGGAATCAAGAAAAACCTCCCACTAGATCCTGGGTGTGAGAGGCACCAGGGTAGCCTGACGTTGGGGAGATGAGAGTGAGAGTGAGCCTTTCTAAATCCCATTATGGATTATTTGCCCACCCCTTCTCTGCTTCAGTTCTGTTTGGGATAGAAGCGACACACGGACCCTTCCGGGACTGGATGCTAGCCCTTCTTTGTGCTATCGTTCTGGCATGGCAGGAGATGAGAGATCTGCCTATTCTCTATTTCCTGGCCTTGGTTCTGGATGCTCCCTGGCTACTGTGTCTTCTTTTCGAGCACTTTGCCTCCCGCAGGACTCTTGACCCTGTTCATTTCCGGTGGAACTGTGGTGCTTCTCTTAGTGCCCAGTGCGAGATCTTAATTCCCTGCTAGACTATTCTACCAGTCATTACAGTGGGGATTTGAAAGGAAAACTAGAGTGGTGTGTTCTCAGGAGCCATTTTCCAAAGAAGTTACACAGCCTCTAAATTCCCTAGCCCAGGTTCGCATTATTTAATAGCTTGAACTGAAGATTCGATTCTCATTTTCTTTTGAGCCCAAACTATAAGAGTGATTTAAAGGAGAGTTGCCCCCCCCCCCCGCCCCCGCGCCAGATCTAATTCCAGTATCAGTTTCCACACGATCAGGTCTAATTTCCCCCTAATATTTGTCCTGAATCCATGGCTTAAAATAGTCTTTACCCCTCTCTCCTTATAAGAAATTATTTTATCTCTAAAACACAGACATATTGGTGACCTCTACCATAGAGATATAAACTTAGTATCAGTTGGCTGACATACTAGTAAGTTTCTTTAGTTAAAAAACATTGTCAGGCTGGAGAGATGGCTCAGCGGTTAAGAGTAACTGCTCTTAACTGACTGCTCTTCCAGAGGTCCTGAGTTCAATTCCCAGCAACCACATGGTGGCTCACAACCATCCGTAATGAGATCTGATACCTTCTTCTGGTGTGTCTGAAGATAGCATCAGTGTTCTCATATACATTAAATCAATCAATTAATCAATCAATCATTAAAAAAATTGAAGAAAAATTGCAGCTGATATGTTGGCATCTTAGCTGTTTTCTGCCCCTTTAGTCTCAGTGTATCTGTGCCTGAGTCTGTAGGTGCAGCAGCAATGAAATAGCATCAACTGTGCTTTGCAGAGAATGAAACTTCTGTGCAACTGCATCCCAGAGAACAGGAGATTGGTCACCCTGTACAAATGCTCTGCCTCTCAGAGGCATTCTAATGAGCAGGCATTCCAATCAGCTCCCAACACCAACATATTTCAACAATTAGAATTTGAGTTTGGCCATTTAATCATACCACAGCTAAAGATGACTGTGTATTGCATAGAGACCAATGTATGTATTTTATGTGGCAACTGGATGGTTGGATTTACCATGATTCAGTTATATACTGTGTTGTGGAGACAGCATTGTGACACTGATGGGTGACACAAACCATTCCGTTGACCCCAAAGAGGTGTCACTGTTTTGTCACAATGCCTAGCAGTAACGTTTGTGCTTTGTATATAAAACATTTCACACAGATGAAATAAAGATCAATCAATAAATATTTATGGAATTTCCTCTTGAATGTTTAAGCATTTTTCGATGTGGGGAAATGATACAAAATGCTTAAAGTATGGTATTTACAGGAAACCTAGAGAAGAAATAATTTATTCTGAATAGCCTGTTCTGACATATTTCAATAAGTTAAGATCAAGTCCAGGTTGTGGCCTTCACTAAAAACCTCTAGTTTTTACCTCTGACCAGACTTACACATGTTTGATTCTTTCTTAAAAAATTAATTTTACTCATGGTATGGCCTTATTATTTCATGATTTAATATCTGGTTTAATATCTACAAGTATTTCCCTATGTTACAGCACCTGGGTTAGTTTAGACCATCAATAAAAGTTCCTTAAAAAGGAGAATAATTGTGTGTGTATTGAAAGCTGGAAAGACTCCCCTCTAGCTGAAGAGTCTTACATTTGCCACCTACTTGTGACTCCCAGACATTTGAACATACTATGTAGTGTTTCCTGTCTGAAAGAAACCACCCAAGCTCTCTGAGGGCCATCTAAGACCTGGCAGCTGTTGCCCCAGCAGGCTGCTCCACTTCAAAGCCAGATGTCCTCATCTCCTGTTGACTTTTCATTTCGGTACAATCTGCTTGTGCCCACACCACTTCAGTGATTGGCTCTGGTTAAGAACACCAAAGGCCTAAAGACTTCAAAGGATGGTATTCAGTTCCCACCCACTCAAAGGCTCTTTAGTTCTTGGTTTGCTTTAGCGTCAACTCCTCCTCGATAAACATGCTGTTGTCTTTGTTTGGCATAATAATAATAATAACAACAACAACAACAATAATAATAATAAACCTCCAGGTTTCCAGAACACCTTGCAATACTCCTGATTTTCCTCCAGAGACTTCACCTGCTCTCTGATCAAGTTCCGACACTTCTATGGCTATACCCCAGGATTATCTCTTTCTCTTCCTCCTCCTCCTTCTATCCCTGGGTAGTTTCCTCCCACCACAATACACTAAGGCTGTATTCAGTTTTTTTCCCAAGAGTTGCATAGGAATGTCTGAACACTTATCTGAGATGTATATTTAGATGTCTGCCCTATGGGCAATCAATTGTGAACTCAGAAACTTCTCTTTGAAATTTCTTTTTCCCCTAGGTTTCTTTCTTAAGTAAATGTGCCATACCCACAGTTTCTCAAATATAAATCCTGGAAAATTTCAATTTCTCTTTCTCAGTCACTCTACACAAATCAAATACCACGTCTTTAACATCTAAAATAGATTTTGTATCTACCCTCCACCTCCTAGTTCTGTAGACTCTACCATTACTTTATTTTCATTTGGAGCGGGGGGGGGGGAGGGCTGCACTTCAACAGTAGTCTTCTGAGAGATGTCACTGTATCACTGTCACTCAGCTCTCTCCAATACCCTGTCCTCCTGGAGGAAGAATCACCTTTTAATGGGGGGCAAATCAGAGCATGCACCTTGAAAAAATTCCTTTCCTATGTTGCTATTGCTTATGGTATACCTGTAATCTGGTTTTGTACCTACTTACTGTTATTGTCTCTGTGATGCCACAATATTTAGGTAAAATTGATATTTTCCATCCTGATTCTAGTACACCCAGCAAATGGTCAGTGCACCAGGGAGCTTCTTTACCCTTGCATTTGGACATAAGCTGTGCTCATGGCTTGGTTTCACTCTTTTATCCCTGTGTTATTAACTGCCAGATGACTCTCTTCTGGTCCCCGTGTTTTCCTTCAAGGATGCAGTACAGCAAAAGTCCTACATGGTAAAGTCCCTTCCTTTTGTTCCTTTGAAGAACTCCGTCCGTTACTATGAAATAACCAATACTTGTAATTATCGAGTACTTTATATCAAAATTGCTTTTAAAATGATTTCAGTACATTTTCTCATCTAATCCAGACAGCGGTCCCTGTAAGCCAGGTACAATGATTATTAACAGCTTAGAAGTGAGGAAACTGAGTTATGTTAGTGCACAGTAGGGTTGGAATTTGAACCCAGCCACTTCCATACATTCCACTTCCATATGCACTTGTGTGTATTATCCATTGTACTGTCTACACACTGAAATTATTTATTTCAAGGTCTAAAATTGCCACTTCTCAAAGCACATGCAGGCTGCAGGAACTGTGTCTTATTCACTGAGTCCTCTAGTCACCTACTCTAGTGCCTGGCCTGGAGGAACTACTCTCTAAATAATAGTTGAAACACACAAGGCTGTTTTGATATTTTGTTCCTCTCCTTGGCTTAGAGCTCAGTGGATATTTAGTGCTAATGGAATTTATAGCCGTTATGGAATGCATGTGGTTGAAAAGAAGGCCTGCATTCAGAGATTACAAGTTCTTTGTGAAACATTATCCATTTGGCTGTGGTCTGCTTAGTTCTGTTCAATGTTCTGTGATTAATCTTCTTGCTCATCTTTTGGGCTTCCTTAGCCTAACATTACAAAGACTTTAAAGCAATTGTCCTCGACAGCTGGGTTCTTCAATGGTCATCCTCATCCTGTCCTGATAAGTACCAAAACAGAGGAAAACATTATGAGGGCTTTGCTTTTCTAACATAAAATGGGGAAGAAAATGAGTATGTTTCAATGGGACTGTACCCTGAGTCATATGTGTGTGTTTCTTTCTCTTCTGACGATTTCAGTTGCACTTGACATTTTTCAGGATTCTGGATGGATAAAGAAAATCAACAGTAAAGGTCCTCTTAGCACATATAGTTAGTAACTTATATTGTACAGGTTAGCATTTTGTTTTTTTCTCCTACTTAGAGAACGTGAGCTGGAGAAGGAAAAAATATGATTTTCCCTTTATCCTAAAGAAAGAAGAAATTTAGGTTCAGAAAAACTCCCACTGTAGTCAAGCCTCTCATATATATGCCAATTTATGGCGGCCAGTTAGGTGCATTGTATCTGAATGTGACTGCAGGCCCAGAGTATCCTTGCTGTGATGGCTTCTCTCCATTCCAAAATGTTTAGCAAAAGCTACTTGCTCTCCTGTGCTTTGATCTCACACACATGGGAATAGTCAACTGAGAGCTGGAAAGAGGCAATTGTTACAACAGAATTGAATTTGGCTTAGTTCACTTGAATTTATGAAATAGAGATTATGTTTAATTAGAAAAAGAGAAGTGTACTTTTGAAGCAGTTGTTGTGTGATAACTTAAAAAAAAAAAAAAGACCCAACTGCTGTTTTGTTAGTAATGAAAGTGAGTATCACACACTCTAACTCAGCTGTTTTCTTTGATTTCTGCTTCTATTTAGGAAGAGTGGCGTGAACCTCAGAGTGGAAGCCAGCAGGACACTATTATTTAAATGCTACAGAAAAGCCTCATACCACTTCCCGAGCAGCGTGTGGAACAGAGACCTGACCTTTCTGTAATCATTAGAATGTCCCATGTCTCTCTATGCAACTCCAGGCTTTTGTTTCGGCCATGTGGGTCAAGTACTCAAGAAGTCTCCCTGTAGTTAGCTCTCACATCTGTTATGGCTGAAAAAGCTGTTATATTTGACTGGAGTTCAAAAAGCTTAAAGTTGGGGGAGGGGGCACAGGAAGCAATGCTTCCTTCATTGTGACAGAATCAAAGTTGAGGATAATTGACAAGCAATTGTTTACAGTTGAGGATGCCTCTGGCCACACTAACTAGAATATGGATATGTGTTCACTCCTAAGCTCCAACAACTAGCTTTAAAAAGGCAAGTGTTTGTTGATTTTTACAAATACTCACCTAAGGGTAAGCAAGACCTTGCTTGCAGGCTGCCCCTCATTCGGGACCTGTACTCTTTCTACATTGTTGCTCTGCTTCTCTCTGCCGAGACTTCCACTTAAAGTCTAAAATAGCTGCTGAGGTTCCCTTCATGATGTCTGCTCTCTAGACAGACAGAAGGGGGAGAACCAAAGTGAAGGGAAATGAGGTCAAGAGAATCTGTTTTACCACAGCACTGAAGTGGTACTTATACACTCAGGTTTCATAAGCTGAACTTGGTTTCGTGAACCAGCCTAGTTGTAAGAAATGAAATCTTTGAGTGGCTGTGTGCCCAATTCGAGCCAGATACTCTACAGCTGAAAGAAAAGGGGAAGGGTGCATTTTAGGAGAGAAATGATAATGCTGTATTTACTGTTAGTGGCAACAGAGGCAATAGCCTAAAGATAAGCGGATGGTTTCCTTTAGCCCCACAAGTCTGTTAAATGTGTAAGCCTCTAGTTATGGTATGCTTCAGTTGAAAAGACATTTGCCTACAATGCATGAGGTTGGTCATAGAATTGATGAAAAGGTTGGTGAATCAGGGACAACATCAGATTCAGGACTCCATGACCACATTGGAACAGACAGCTGATATTAACGTTACTGGTACCAGCACCTCAACACACCCAGATTTTTTTTTTTAAAGATTTATTTATTTATTATATGTAAGTACACTGTAGCTGTCTTCAGACACTCCAGAAGAGGGCGCCAGATCTCGTTACGGATGGTTGTGAGCCACCATGTGGTTGCTGGGGTTTGAACTCTGGACCTTCCGAAGAGCAGTCGGGTGCTCTTACCCACTGAGCCATCTCACCAGCCCCACTCCCAGATTTTTGATTTTGCTGCCAACATCATCACTGAAAACTAGGTCTTTGGTTCTGTTAGTGTTAGAAACACCTGGTCAACATGTGTTTTTCTTTGAATCCTCATGATAGGCTCAAGAGACCAGGTAGGGATATGAGGTTTGCTGAGCTTGGAAGAGGAATGTGACCCCTGGAGGCAGCAGCTGGGGAACATACATATCTTGCCTTCTGGACACTCCCAGGAGGATGCAGAACTCATGAAGCATGGCTGCTCTGGGTGGTAGTTACAAAGTGTGGAAGGGGGTTCATTTTCTGGGTAGCTGCTTAGAAGAACACCCACGTATACATTGTATACTAATGGCCATGGCATCTGTCAGGCTGAGTAAGAATATCAAGTTCATAATGGTGGAACACCTGGTACTGATAATTGCTCTATAAAATGAGGGAAATCATGTATACTGTATAGAGTATTTTATATAATGTCTTAGTCAGGGTTTCTATTCATGAATAAAACATCATGACTAAGAAGCAAGGGTTTATTCACCTTACACCTTACACTTCCACATTGCTTTTCATCACCAAAGTCAGGACTAGATTTTAAGCAGGTCAAGAAGCAGGAGCTGATGCAGAGGCCATGGAGGGATGTTGCTTACTGGGTTTATCAGCTTGCTTTCTTATAGAACCAAGGGCTACCAGCCCAGGGATGGCACCACCTTCAATGGGCCCTCCCGCCCTTGATCACTAGTTGAGAAAATGCTTTACAGCTGGATCTCATGGAGGCATTTCCTCAAGGGAGGCTCCTTTCTCTGTGATGATTCCAGCCTGTGTCAAGTTGACACACAAAACAAGCCAGTACAGATGGTATACTTAATGTAGGCACTTAAAAAAAGGGGACTAAGTATGCATCAGCTTTAAATGTTGTTTTTAAATCCTCTATACTTTCTATCTGTGCTGTTATATGCATTTGTGTAATTAATAATCATCATTTTAATTTAGCTAGTCAGGAAATATATTGTTAATTAAAATTATTTTGGAGTCCTGTACTATGCAAAGCTGTTAATAGGATAGGTTGGTTTTTTTACCCTAAAGGTTCCCAGACATAGGAAAGAGATAAAAAACAAAACAAATCTGCACAATGCTTTTTACAGTGGTAATGGCAAGAAGATATAGCACACACCATGGCATCTCTCTCATGTATTCCCACAATAGTTTTCCAAAGAGGTTGTTCAGAGAATGGCTTTTGTTTCCTTCTCTCAGATGTGAATTCTCCTCACAGCACATCTGCCCTGATAATGCAGGCATGCAAAACCCTATAGTTCGCATCAGCTGCCTCAAACTTTCATCTCTAAAGAGCAACTTAGGAGAAATGACAAAAGCCACCTTAAGTCTCTGTATGAGATGCTGAAAATACAGGTTGGGTGCTTAGCACCTGGGAAATTCGTTAAGAACATATGGGCCATCAGGAAGTTCAGTGTGCCTGAGAAGAAACTCTCCCTGTAGGGACAGCATTGAATTTAAAAACCTCGTTGCAAACAATGGCCCTGAGGGATTACTGTGATCATTCAGAAACCTGCAAGGTCTGCTGTTAGTAGAGAAATTGTAAACTGAACTATCAAGTCACCCGAGGGACAACGGCCAGACAGACACAGAACCCTGAGAGGTTTTGTGTGTAGGTGAGATCAATGTCCTTTCCCTCGGCTTTATTTCTCACTGGTCTTATGGTGGAACAATTAAAAAAAAAAAGGATCATTAAAAAAATTTTTTTTTGGTGTTAGAAAAATGGATACAAATTACAATGAGGCTAAATCATGAGAATAATGAAAATTTTTAAGTAGCTTTTTTTTTTAAACTAACCTTGCACGTGCTGCTTGAATGATCACCTCTGAACAGAAGCACATGATCTGTGTTGCTTCCCCTTATTTCTTAGGTAAAGGTAAATTGTGTTTATTTTCTTTATATGTGAATGAATGAATAATGAAACTAGAAAGCCTCTAAGATACATTTATCTTCCTACTTTTCTGTCTCTTGTCTCTAGTTCTATATAATAATAATAATAATAATTAAAAGATCCGAATATTAGTCGGGTTCTGCTAAATTTCTGCGAGTATAAATTTACTATAATGCTGTATTCTGACCACGTGAATTCAGGGTAGATACTGTTTTTTTTTTTTTTCCTCCTCTACTCTCAAAGAGTAAGGAGAAGAAAATCAGTGGGAATCTTGTAAAACTATGAAGTTATCATGTGGTTAGGGTGCTGCTGTAGGGTCTGGGAAAATTTAGTGGCATTAAAAGACTATAATCAAAATATATCATACGATATTTGCAAAGAGTTAATAAAACAGTTATTTAAAACGTTCTACAATGCATGCAAGTATTGAAACATTACTGGTACTTCATATATATATATATGTATATATATACATATATATACATATATATATATTTCACCAATATATTTTTTTTTGTTTGTTTTTTTTCACCAATATATTTTTATGCGAAGAGGTTCTAAGAAAATATTTACTGTACTTCCCAAACTTTAATGTTGGGTTTAAAGGAGAAGCTCTGTGTGTATATATGCGTGTGCATGCATGTGTATGTGTGTATATACTTGTGAGCACTGCTTTTTAGTGAATTAACCAAGCCTTCATCTTTATTTTTTAGTCTCTCACGCCTCCCCACCAAAAATTAATGTGAGTCCTGTCAAACCCTAAGTAATCCTGAAAAAGGGCCTGGGAGAGGTACTATGAAGGCCCCAGCCTTAGACTATCAAGAGTGAGTGGAATGTTAAAGATTACTTTTTCTGAATAAATAAACAAAGTACACTGTAATCGTGTAAAATAAAATTAAGTGGTGCATTTTGTAAAACATGGAAAATAAGGATGACAGTAAATGCCACAGCTCATTTTGCCACCCGGGGTTAATTGTTATTAATGCTTTGATTCACTTCAGGCCAACAGTCGCTTTGCCCTCCTTGGCATCCACTCAGTGATGTGGGGCAAGCATAAAGAGGGCGGCCACGGAAGAAGCATCAGAAGACAATAGAATTGCTACAGGGAAAAATGTGATTTAGAACTCTCCGAACAAATTACTTCAGAGTGTTTTTAATGCTTAGCAAACATTAAACTGCAATAAATCTTCATTTGTGTGAAATCAGTGGGGGCCCACTTTCATTAGGCCCGCTCCTCTTATTTGGTTTATGACATACAAGATTTTTTATGGGCCTCCGTGTCTGGGTTTGAATTTTACAATGGTTTCAGTTTGAGGTAGGGGTTACTATGTGCTTAGAGAAAAAGAAGTCACCTCGGACATTTTAGCTAAATAACGAGGACCAGTGGACATCATGGTATTTTGATGCTTTGGAGGTCCTGGTCTGTGTAAAGATCTTTTTAGAAGGAATAGAAAGAATATGATCAAAATAAGCCATACGAGATCCTCAAAGAATACTTAAAACTTAAAAATAAAAATGTACGTAGAATAGAAATGACAGGTGTGGTTTGCGTTCATATACCCCACTTCAAACAATAGAATCTCAGCATGGGTTGCTGTAATTACAAGTTTTCATTGGTTAACAAGATATACAGAGCCAACTTTAGCATTGCAGGCTCCTGGCACATAAATACAAGCTACCATGGTTTTAACTATAAGTTCACTTACGTGCTCATCTGGGTAACTCCCAGGGAGGACAAGTCTCATTCCCTCGTCCTTCTTACGTCATCATTTAAGACCGGACTTACTTATTCTTTTCAATTTCTGATCCAACCTCCAGGTTGAACATAATAAAATTAACCTGTTGTTCTCCTATCATATAAATACTGCTTCTTTCATGGGTGAGTTTCTCCTATGACATACCAAAATCATAGATTCAGGCTAGAGTTCTGTAAACTTCACTCCTAAGCATAGTTTCGATTCCTAGGAGTAAAATTATTATGATGGAGGGGTTATCATTATTATTTCTTTCATGGAATCATACAAAAACGCTTCATGTTCTCATAGCAGGACCTTGAGGTAGATATGGCTTACTGGTCAAGAAATATGATTTTCTCTTTAGGTTTCCCATATAATGGTGATGCCAGTAACTAACCCCACCCCCCAACCCCCCACCCCCCGCCACCAAAACAAAAAACCAAAAAAACAAAAACAACAACAACAAAAAACCTCACCATGATAGCATAGATACTTATTATTTTGACGTCTATATAGAGGAACAGAAGGAGTATATAAGAATCATATAGTTGTATATCTATCACGTTTTGCATTAAAATGGGACATTGGCTATGTGTAAAAGAGGATCCATAAAGAGAATATTCACTATTGGCCCAAATATTTAAGGAATGACTTCATGGTTGAGGTAGAGACTGTGTTGAGTTTGAAAGAAAGGGCAGACTTGGAAAAGGAAGAGAGAGAAAAGACAGACAAGGCAGGGCAGGTTTGTTAGACAGTAGAAAACTTCATTCCCAGAGGACTTTGAGCTTGATTTGTATAATTCTGGGCTAAACAGGTTTTCAACCCATATGTCAGCTCTGATTGGTAACTCTCAAGGATTAATAGTACTTGAAGCCTCACATTCTGAGGCTTGTCCGGGGCCGAAGGAGCAAGGTGCTGTGTCTAATCATGGTACTGCCGTGCTGCTGTGCAGGGAGCAAGGGAAACAGTAGTGATATTTTTCTATACTATTCCAGTGTAGAAAACAAAAACCATGAACACTTATGGGTAAAAATACTACTGAGCTGGCAGATGAGCATCAAATTCCCTGTTCCCTTTGGTTGACAGAAGCAATTTAGATTTAAAACAATGTTGACCTGCCACAACACATACTTTACTGGTCACTTCTAAAACAACAACCAACAAAACCAATCTGCTTTACTTCATCCTGAACAAGGAAGTAATTTTCTAATGAGCTTTATATAAACCATTTTTTTTGCTTATAAATGTAAAAACTGTTAAATATAATTTCAGTTTTTTACTTTAGCAGTCACATGTGCAATTGTATTTCTTCTCTCAAACTGTTTTTATTGGAATGTAAACTGGGCTGTTTATAAAAATATTGAGCATGTCTCCCATATCCTTGCTAAGCCCATTTATAAGTGTCTTAGCTTTGGTTTGGTTTTGTGTTTTCTTCTTCTGGATGGTCTAGGTCATGGGTTTTGTTAGCAGATGCAATGTTATTCATTCTTTTTCAGTGTTATGCTTTAAAAAAAACCCCCTAATTCCATGCCTTATTGCAATGACTTCCTGGTATGATGTAAAGTGTGTACGGTAAAAACAGATACACTGGTCTGGGGGGGTGGTGCTCAGAGAAAAGTACCTGTTTTTCATCATGATGAGATCTCTTGGCTCACCTTGTGTTTATTTGTTCTACCGATTACTGGGAGGATTGTTGTAGTTTGGAACCGTTATTGTGAGTTATTTGTTATTTCTTGTATTTTTATTAGTTTGTATTGATATATAGTGACACTTTTTTTCCCTCCATAAGGAACCATCATTTATCAGACCTACGCCATTTCGTGGCTTGGTCCTTTTGTCATAACCCTTTAAACGTCATCCCTGGTAATATCCTTGTTTAAAAAATGCTGTACACATCACGATGGGATCCTCCCTAGGTTTATTTTGACTGTTTTCATGGCGTTTCTTACACGGTTCTTTTGCTGTTAACCTGTGTGCCCCTCCTTGCTAAATGGGAGCCTTGTAGTAAGGTCTCACTTCTATCTAACATGACAGTTTCATATAATTGATGGGCTGAGATAACTTACAGTTAATTTTATAACTATTGCACGGTTGTGAGCAGTTTTACAATGTTGCTACCAGTTTCCTTTTTGTTCTTCCTGCTCCGTATACTCTTGCTACTGTTCTGCCCTTTAAAAAGATTGTTGGTATGATCTCATGCTATTTCTGTTTGATAATTTCTCTACCTCTTTAAAAATACTTCTGATCTCCCTATGTTTTAAGATGTAATTATAGTTTACCTTCAAATAATAGTACATTATTTCATGGGATGTCTCAGTATCTTCTTGTTTAGTTTTTGAAATTAAAATTATGCCATTTCCCTTTCTTTTTCTCCCTTCAAACTTTCCTATGTGCCAGCATCTTACTTTCCTTCAAGTGCAAAAACCTCCTTTTCTTTAATTGTGTATATATATATATATAGTATTTTGTTATATAATATTTTGTCATATATTAAATTTTATATATGTATATATTCCTAAATATGTAAATACAACCTGCTCATTCTGTATAGCATGACTATGTGGAGATACTTTCAGGCTGACCGTTTGGTATTAGATAACCTGTAGAGAGAATGTCTTATGTACTGTATGTATTAATACTTGTCAATTAAAAAGGCTGTGGCCTATGGCTTAGGCAGGAGAGAGAGGTGAGACATCTGGGAGGCAGAAAGGATTCTGGGAGAGATATAGCCAGGAGATTAGGCCGGAAGATGTGAGGAGACAGATGTAACTAGTCACGTGGCAGAAAGGAGGTTAAAATAAATGGGTTATCTTAAGTTATGAATCTAGTCAGAGAAGAGCCTAGCTATATGGCCAAGGCATTTGTAAATATGTTTTGAGTCTGAGTCTTATTTCTGGGAGCATGGGGCTGGGAGAAAGAACTGGACCTAAATTTAACACAACCAATTTTGGGGTTCTTCTCTGGAAAAGAGTATTTCTCCTACTCTCAGTATCTCGTAGTTGCTCATAATTCTCTGTCCAGGACTGAGTCTGTTTTAGTTAGGGCCAGCATGACTGTGATGAAACACTACGACCAAAGCAACGTGGGGAGGAAAGGGTTTGTTTATCTTACACTTGCACACTGTAGCCCATCACTGGATGAAGTCTGGACAAGAACTCAAACAGAACAGGAACCTGGAGGCAGGAGCTGATGAGACCACGGATGGGTGTTGCCTACTGGCTTGCTCAGCCTGCTTTCTTATAGAATGCAGCACCAGTAGCCCAGAGAGGGCCCCACCCACAGTGTGTTGGATCCTCCCCCATCAGTCACTAATTAAGAAAATGCTCTACAGTTGGTTCTTATAGACAAAGTTTCTCAATTGAGGCTCCCTTCGCCCCACCCCAGGTAACTCTAGCTTCTGTCAAGTCGACATAAAATTAGCTAGGATAGAGTCTGTTGAGTTTTTCATTATCTTTGCTAGTGTGTCTTTTGATGTTATTCTTGTTCAGCTCATGTGAGACTCTGTGGGTGTGGCATCTGACATTTCTAGGAGACACAGTCTCCGAGCAGACTCACTGTCTGTCTGGCTCTTACAATATTTCTGCACGCTTTCTGCACTGTCCTTTGGAAGAGCCTATCTCAAATAAACAGTGAGGATGGTAGGGGTGGGGAGAGGGAGGAGGGGAAGGGCGGCTAAGAACACATGGCCCAGGACAAAGCCGTTCACAGTATTAGAACAATATTAGAATTAGGTATTAAATAGTGTGTGCTTCTATATTGTCACTTCTTTGAGCACAGGCACAGATCTTACTCTTCATCATCTTTCTTTCTCTGGTTGTTTGGCACTCTGTCTTCACCTGAGAGAAGAAGCTTGGGCTATTACGTTTTCTGTGCTTACCCTTATGCTGTTTGCCCCACAACTAGAGTGTAAGGTCTGTGGTGTAGGCAGTATGCATTGCAATATTCCTATTAATTTATTTTGAGATAGATCCCTGACTACCCTGCCACTTGGTATGTAGACCAGGCTGGCCTTGAACTCACAGATTATCCACCTGCCTCTGCCTTCCAAGTGCTGAGATTAAAGGTGCACACCACCATGTCCAGCCTTATAATAATTCTAGCAATCAGATGCCATTCAGTTTCTAGGTGCTGGGAAGGGGTATCCATGAGCTCTGCACTGGCACACTTTATACCTGGCATCTCTTAGTCCCCTGCTTGCCCCTCTTCTGGGGAGCTAGTGGGTGTCTTCAGTGTGTGGCTCAGACTAGATTTCTATCACAGAGATTGTTTTGCAATTTTCTTGAGTTTTCCTCTCCAGAAAGAACTAGTCTGCATTCCAGGACTCAGAGAATAGTCCCTGGACACGTGTCCTGGATTCCAAAAGTGGGTCATGCAGGGAAGGACCTTGGTCTTTAGAACCACCTGTCGGGGGAGAAGAGAGGGTTTTCCCATATCCTAAATCAGATGGGAAATCAGCTGAGGGATGCAAGCAGTGTTGGTTCTGAATGTCGGCAATACCTTTACTTCTCTCTCTCTCTCTCTTCCCCTCTCTCTCTTTTTCCACAATAATTTATTTATTTTTTTATTCACTTTACATCCTGATCACAGCCTCAGCCTCCCTCCTCTCCTCCCAGTCCCACCCTTAGAAATCCCTCAGCCATTGTCCCCTCCTTTTCTCCTCTAAGAATGGGGAACCCCCTTTGGGTACCTCCAACCCTGGGACATCTAGTCCTAGCAGTCTTAGGCTCACCCTGTCCCAGTGAGGTACTTCTCTTCCACTTTCTTCCCATTCCTCTCTCCATGCATGTGGCTGCTGTGAGCCTTTTTTTCCCGACCACCTCTCGATTTCTCTCTCCTCTGTAAATTGTCTGCTACTGAGAGTAGAGTGTGCCCTTTCTGAGGCTCTCCCTTGTCCTATGCCCTGGGTTCTCCCTCTACAGTTCATTCACCATGCCCTGGGAGCAAGGCATCACCACTGGGGCTGAACCTCCAGGAACTGACTCTGGCTTCTATCTCCTGTTCTACTTTCTGAAGTTTCCTCTTTGTCTGAAACCATTAATTTTCCTGTAGTCACTCATCTGATGTTGCTCTACAGTTTTTTTTTTTTTTTAGTTTTTTTTCAGAGATTCTAGGAGATCATGCATGTGTATACATTATATTCCAGTTCTTTTTTTTCTTAGTTTATTTTCAGAGATTTCTAGGAGATCATGCATGGGTGTATATTATATTCCAGTTCCCATGTAACATTGTGTGTGTGTGTATGTTTGTGTATGTGTATGTGTGCACTTCTGTGTATACAGATGTGGGTGAAGGCTAATGGTTGGTATTAGGTGTCTTTTTCAAGTACTATCCATAGTTTTTGAGGCAGCGGCTCTTTCTGCACCTGAGACTTGCTAGTCTCATTTGACAGTCAGGACAGCAAGCCTTAGGAATGTTCGTTCCTGCTTGTACTTTTTTTTTTTTTTTTTTTTTTTTAGTGCTGGGGCTATAAACATGGGATGCTGTGTGCCTGGGTTAATTTCTTTTTCTTTTAAATGTGGTGCTTCTGATCATATGCAGGTCCTAGGTTCTCATGCTAGCACAGTCAGCCCTTTACTGACTAAGGCACTTACCTGCCTGCTGGTACTCTATGCCACAGAATCTCACACTTCTACACCAAGTAGTCTATCCCTCCCACCACTAGAGTTTTCCTTTCAGTGCACATCACATTCCAATATGCTCAGTCAATTTGAGGACTTGTAGCTCATCCTCCCCAGGTAGAATACAAGTTCTATTAGGTTAGAAATTGTTTATTTTATTTTAGTTTTTTTCATTTTGTTTTATTTTATTTTATTTTGTTTTTTTTTGAGACAGGTTTCTCTGTGTAGCCCTGGCTGTCCTGGAACTCACTTTGTAGACCAGGCTGCCCTCGAACTCTAGGTTAGAAACTTATGGCCATTTTCTTCCTACATCACACAGAACACTGTGCAGCATATAATAAACACAGAACTTTTCTTAAATAAACTATCCAAACCAGTACATTTATAGGAAAAACATAACAATGCAGAAAATATAATAGTGGGAATCTCCAATTTCTAACAATATAAGAATCCTTCTTTTTCTTTATTTTCTACTTTCTAAATTGTCCATAGTATGTGTGTGTGTGTCTATCTATCTATCTATCTATCTATCTATCTATCTATCTATCTAAAATTTGCTTAGAGAAGACAAAACAGCTGCTTGCCAGATGTGCTGGGGCACTGGTGGCACAGAACTTGTAGTAATGGCTGACCAATGTCTGATTTAATTTGAGGCCCAAGTCGTGAGAGGCAACCCATACCTGACGCTGCCTGGCTGGCCAAGAACAGGAAACTGGATATCTTAGAGACCCAGGGCACAACCAAACATGACTGGCCAAAAAAGAAAAAAAAAAAAAAGCAATGAAATGATTTCTAATGATATTCTGCTATACACACAGACTAGTGTTTTGTCATCAGAGAGACTTCCTCTGGCAGCAGAGGGAGCCCATGACATTATGCAGAGAGAGTCTAAACTGGAGGTCTCTATTGGGTCCCTTCCCTTGAAGCTCAGGGAACCAGGTGGAAGAAAAGATTGTTGGAGTCAGAGGGGGTGGAGGACTCCAAGAGAACATGGCCCAAGGACTCTACTAAGCTGGGCTCACATGGGCTCACAGAGACTGAAGCAGCAAACCTGGGGCCTACATGGTTTGCACCAGGTCCTCTGCCTCTAAGTTATGGCTGTTAGCTTGGTGTTCATGTGCGATGTCTAAAAGTGGGAGTGGGTATATCTTCAACTCTTTAGCCTGCTCTTGGGACTCTTTGCCTCCTCTTGGGTTGCCTTTTCCAGCCTTGATATGAAGACTTTCTACCTTGTCTGTCGTATCTTGTTTTGGCATGCTTGGTGGTTGTCTCTTGGAGGCCTGCTTTTTTTTTTTTTTTCTTTTTTTCTGAAGAGGATTGGATCTGGGAAGAGGGGAGGTGAGGAGGAGCTGGGGGGAGTAGAGGAAGGGAGACTGTGGCCAGGATGGATTGATTGTATGAGAGAAGAATCTATTCTCAGTAAAGAATTGTTTTACATAGATGTTGAAATATCCATGATTTTTCTGTTTACCTTAATATTTATAAAATTATCTGTTTGCCAAGAATCACAGTTTTAGTCCTAGCATATATTGGGACGTAGAGATTTGTGGGCAGAGGTGACACAATACAGAACACAAGGGGGGTAAGGAGAGAAACATGAGAGGCTGAGAGAATTCAGAAACGAGCCGGAGTGAATCCATTCTAGAAATCAGATCCACACATTTCTGCATGAGTCTGGGCAGCCTCGGTTTTTATCCCTACCCCTGCCCAGTTTTGAGCTAAAGTGTTACCAGCTCTTCACTTTGCTAGTTATTCTTGAACTTTAAGGCATTTTCAAGTTGTATGCTATTTTTAGACAAATGTAATGATTTTCTAGCTATGCGTTTACGATAGAAGTATAATGAAGTGTATAGTAGCACAAGGATTAAATTAGTGCGATTGTCCTGGTCTTTGGAATAATCAGGCTAGTAGACTGTTTACTGCAGAAACAGTACCTGAAGGCTGACGGCTGTCAAATAATTAAGCTACACTTAGAGGAACCAAATGAGGTGGCTTTGTGAAGTTGCTTTTCCTAGATTGAAATGCAAGCACAGAGGATACAAGGTGAGACCTGCTGAATGGCAGTCTACACATTCACCTTTCCCCTCCCTTTCTCTCCATCCTTATTAGGATTGAAAGGGACTTATTAGGATTGCAAGGCACTTGACAGTATATTTTTTATTGGTTATTTTATTTATTTACATTTCAAATATTATCCCCCTTCCCACTTTCCCCTACACAAACTCCCTATCCCCTTCCCTCCCCCTGTTTCTCTGAGGGTACCCCCCCACCTACTCCCACGTCACCGCCCTAGCATTCCCCTATATTGGGGCATCGAACCTTCATAGGACCAAAGGCCTCCTCTCCCATTGATGCCAGATAAGGCAATCCTCTGCTACATATGAATCAACAGTATATTCTAAGACTCATATCCAGGTAAAATTCTTAGAGAGAGAGAGAGAGAGAGAGAGAGAGAGAGAGAGAGAGAGAGAGAGAGAGACTGACTTATTTCCTTGATGTGATTTTCTTGTGATAAACAGGATGTCCCAAGAAAGGGGAGTAACGTATGAGGTTTGGGACTTTGATGTAAAATTTAGCTTTACTTCTCGGTGCTATTGCCTCAGCCAGCAACCAATGTACAGAATCTCACTTATATCATCTGTAAGTATAAAAGATGTGGCTTAAAGGAGGTGCCCTTTGTGTAGAGCTTTCTCTTGAGCTTCATCACTGGCAAGTCCTTAAGAAATCTGAGCTTGCATTATTTCTATTGCCATCCACTTGAGGCAGGGTCTCATGTAGCCCACTCTGTCCTCAGACTCACCATGTAGCCAAGGATAACCTGTTTCTGGTCCCCCCTGCCTTTCCCTCTAGAGATTATTGGCACATGCCAATATACAGTGCCAGACCCCGAACCACCAAATTCCCATGTGAGAGGCCAGAACCTCACCAACTGAGACACTCCCCAGCTAACCCTCCCATTTTTTCTAAGTAATGTCTGCTTGGCTCACCAGGAAGCAGGCTGTCAAACTTGCAAAGAGAGGGAGAGAAATTGTTAAAGAAAAAAAAAAAGGCACCTAAAATTCGTACCTTTGCCATGAGCCTTTTGAAATTGAATAGTGGCTCCTTACTGTGTGGAGTCCACAGTGTTACAACACGGGTGCTAGCTTGACCTTGAAAGATATTGTCCTGGCTTTAGATATTCCTTTAGTGTTTCAGCAATCAATACTTGTCCTTAGATTATAGCCTTGTGAGCAAATCCATCTTTCTTTCTTCCCTCCTCTCCTTTCTTTCTCTCTCTCTCTTTTTTGATGAATAAATAAAGGACCTAGCACACCATACGGGTGCAAATATTTCCCTCTATAGGTTTATATACCATCAAGTCCAGTGAGCGGACAGTGGAGGCTGGGAAACCCTCTGTAGACAATGAAAACCAGTATCGGAGGAAGAGGCGACTCATTAGCTGGACTCAGTTGCTTTTCCTAAGGCTTTCCTTAAGTGGAGTGTGTGTTAATGAGTAATGGCATTCACATCCTTATGGACTCGGGCCATCCTCCCTTCGTGGCCGGCCTGTGCTGCTTTGTGGCTCCCCCTTTTTCATTTTGAATCCAAGCTCATTACGTTAATAGCTCAGCGCTTGCTTTCTCAGGCACTGTTAGAAATAGACTGTAAGAACCCGAATGCGGTGCTTCCCTCCTTACGCCCACTCTTCCCATCATGGCAGTCCTCGGAAACAGCCCACAGGAAATCAGTATTTCTCAGTGGCTTGTGTGAGAAGTGCAGACTATTGTGTGTGAGTGCCACAGCCAACTGCCTGGCAGGAAGTCATTTTTTTGGAAAAGCTAACTGAACAAACACCTTCCATTGTCTACGGAGGTTCAAAGTCCCATGAAACTTCCTTATTGCTATCTCTAAACTAACTTGGGAGCTGTAAACACATTTAACCCCTTTGTTCCCGGACTGATGGGTTTATTGAAGGGCCTTTCCCTCAGTAATTAAAAAAACAAAAAACAAAAAAACAAAACCCACTTTATGATGGTATTTTATGTGTATGGATTCCCCCCCCCCCCCCCCCCCGCATGTTTGACTATGCACGATGTGAGTGTTTGGGACTCGTGGATGCCAGAGAGACTCCTTGGTCTCTTGAGCAGGAGTGATAGATGACTGTAAATTATATAGTCCGGCTCCTCTGGAAGAACAGCCAGTTCTCTTTACCATTGAGCCATCTCTCCAGGTCCCCTCATTAATTTTTTTTTAAATCCTATTTTGATTCTCCTTGGAGAATGCAGAGGGGCAATCAGTCCATGTGTGTATTCTCTTTCAGGGGATGTTTCTTCCACACCTCATGTCTAACTGTCTGTTGAGGATTGTGTAATTAATAAGCAAGGGAAAACTATTGACAATATGAGAGTCTCCTTGTGCCCCCCACCACATTTCTCATTGCTTTGCAAGCCTATGGCTACAACAAAAGGGTTTTTTAAAAAGCTCTGCTCAGAATATTTTCAAAAGCTGCTAATCATGTTGATAGTCTTATTTATTAAAGTTGTAAAAGAAATGCAGTTTTCCCTAGTGTAATGCAGTCAAGGAAAAACTTAGTATTATAAATGAACCTGGTGCTCATTAGACAGTGAGGGCAGAGACAGAAGATGCTACGTTTAACCCAAGGTTGATTGCTATAGCAGTAAATATTTGAAGGTATTTGAAAGGCATTTATAGAAATGTAGCTGACCTGGGATTATGACATTTATCTTGCTTCAAGAAGCCATTTGCAAAATTCTGTTTGGTTTTAAAATCTGTTCTGTCTAAATTCAAGATCTCAAGATTTTATTCGACAATGAAACTGATTGACATAGAGGATTCTGTCTAGTTTTTTTTTTTTTTTTTTTTTTTTTTTTTTTTAACATCCTGTTGTGATAAAATGCCCTGGCAAAAGCATCCTAAGAGATCAAGGGTTTGTTTTATTAGGCTGTAGTTACAGGTTACAGTCCATCCTGACAGAAAGTCAAAGTGTCAAAAACAAAAACAAAAAACAAAAAACAAAAACCCAAAACAACAACAACACCCCCCAAACCCCAAAAACCCAAGTGTCAGAAACTCTAAGCTGGTCACATTACATCAATAGTCAGAAGAAGAGAGCCATGAACATGTGTGTGTTAGTGTTCAGCTTATTTTCTCTAGCCTTACACAGTCCAGCTTCCCCTGCCTAGGGAGTGGTGCCACCCACACTAGGCAGATTGCAGATCTTCCTATCTCTATGAACAGAATCAAGGTAATTCCCCCCAGGCATTCTCAGAAGCCCATCTCACAGGTGAGTGTAGATTTTTGTTAAGCTGACAACTAATAAAGATATTGAATCTGCTTTCTCAGGGTTGTGTAAGAGAAGCATTTTCTCATAATCTTCCACGGGCATCCTAGACAGATCTGTTTCTTATGCAGACAGCCCCTCTTACATGTTGCCATAGGAATGTCACAAGTTTAACGAGGGCACTTTGTTGTTTCACAGGATGAAAAATCTGTAACTTCCTTTCTTTTCTTTATCTTAATTTCTTTCCCAGGACAGTAGTTTTGTTCATATTGAGATAGAGTTCTTACTCTCTAATAACATTTAGACCCCATATAGTTTTAGATATCTATGATGCCATTACATGAGAAATAAAGCCTGCTTCCTAATATCTTGAAAATAAAAGAGTGGCCCATGATCCTCTGGGACTTGATTACTATGATTGTCCAAATCATTTTAGTAGCTATAATTTAAGAGTCCATTTCCCCTCCATGATAGCAGTTGCTGTTGCTTGTGTTGAGTATGGATAGTGATTCTCTCTTTTCCTTTTGAGCCTAACAGTCATACTGTAGTAGTACACATCCTGTATTACTCCAGTCAACCTCAAAGCCCCATCTCTAAATCTAATCCCAATGGTAATTAGGTATGTTGCTATGTTGTTTATGTCTACATTATAACATAATCTCACCTCTAATTTGCTCTTGTGGTATGAACTGACTTTGAAGACATAAAACTTCCAACATAATTAGTGCAGTTAAATATGTATATTCATGGTGGGGAAAGAGGTATTAAAATGCACTTTTAGCTACTTATTAAGTGAAATATACAAGCAGGCATAGTGAAAAACATGTTCCCTCTTATATCACAGTAAATTCATGAGACAGAAGAGGTATTGACCCTACTGAGGGGGTGGGGGGCAAGAACAACGGAAAGGACCATAAAAAGAGAGCCAAAAAGTATTAATCATTGACTACTGAGATTATGCAAAAAGCACAATTAATGTTGACTCTCATTGCAGGGTGAAAAGATCAGGGTAGTGTATGAACTTAGATGATTTAGGATAATATGGGTGGTAATGGATGTTTAAGATGTGAGGAGAGCAGGGAAGGCTTACTGGGAGAGGGGATGGCTAAGAAAGCAAGGGAATGAGAATGAAATGGGTAAACCAAGTGGGAAAGTACAGGGGAGAGTGAGGGGGGGAAGGGAGAGAGAGAAAGAGAGAGGAGAGGGAGGGAGAGGGAGAGAGAAGAAGAAAAAGTAAAAGAAGGGAGGGAGGGAGGGAGGGAGGGAGGAAGAGAGAGAGAGAGAGAGAGAGAGAGAGAGAGAGAGAGAGAGAGAGAGAGAGAGAGAGAGAGAGAACACACACTCTGTGTATGAAGGAACTACATGTGGAGGCTTAGGTACAGAGTGGAAAGAGGTGTAGTCTGGCAGAGCTGACATCACTGAGAGCTCTGTAGGCTTGTGGGATGCTTGTCTCTTCAGACAACCAGGGAGCAGTAGTAATCAAGATTTGGAAAATTAAAAATACAAGTATCATAGCATAGGAATTTGAATTGGGGTGGATTTTCTGTTACTAAACAATGACTCCTTATGTAATTTGAAAGTAACTAACTCGGGGATTCTCTGGATATTATCTTTAGAGGGAGCAGCATTCCTGCTTGAAATTATCTTTTTTTTTTGTACAAATTAACATGCAAAGAGACACACTGTACAGCAAAGTATGCGCACATTGTGATAAATATTCTTTTTGATCTTTACGGAGGAAAATCATCTTAATCTAAGAAGAAAAACCACCATCCTAGTTTAAGAAGAAAAGAATCTCTGAGGAAGGGAGATGGTAGTCGATGCATAATCCCAGCATGCAGATCAAGCGGCCTCATCCGTGGTAGATGAACGAGAGTATTGAGTAGAGAACGCCCCACAAGTCAAGGGTGTGGTAAGTTGAATAATTGAAACAGTTGAATAATTGATGGTCGAGACGTAATTCAGCGTGGCATTTGTTAGAGCCAAGCTTTTTTTTTTTTTTTAACGATGCCTTAGACATATTCAAACACTGAAAAAAATGTTCCTTCCCAGGAAGAGGGGCTTTTAGTGTTCTAGGGTACTGTACACACAAGCGCTGACCGATTGGAAGTGGCTCCTCTTCCACATCTGGGTTGCGGAAGCTGGTCTCCCTCAAGGAGAGCATTGAGCTCACTTTCTGCAAGGGGTCAGCAAGCAGGCAGGAGGGAGGGAGAACGAGGGCGGGCGCCTCTCAGCCAGACCAGTTAAATCAATCTTGGCCAGTTGTATAAAAAAACGCCTCAGCCAGGCCTCTCTTATCACTATGCGGTCAATTACAGAGAGATCTCAAGAGGAAAGAGAAGAAAGGAATGATGTAATCTCTCTTAGAGCCTCACTTGTGTGACCGTTGATTATTACACATGGGACATATATACTTTATCAGATCTGGGCACCTTCATGAAGAGGGAACAATTCAGCACGAACTACATATTTATCATAAAGACGTAGGAAATATTCAGAGCGCCTATAAATTTGGGACAAAGGCAAATGCCAAATTGTTTCAGAATGCATTTATTCTGGTTTCTGCCCGTAATTGTCAAATTTCAGCAACAGCTATTTTGCATTTCAAGCAAAACGATGACTCCAAGTAAAGATCCCCATGGGTACTGACCTTCATGTGCCTTAGATTAGACCTCGCAGTGTTCCACGTAACTGTCATGTTGTAACAAACTCTGCAGAGACAAGATCTTCATGTTCTCATCTTCCTTGTACTGATAAAACTAAGTATTTCTCCTGTGGCATTTTCAGATATCCTGAGTGAGAAAAATATTACAACGTATTTTGAAAGTATGGGTCCGTATGTACCAAGATTTGTTTTGCATAGCTTGAAGATATCTCTTTTATGAATGCATCGATCACCTAGAAAGTTAAGTGACATTTCAAAAACAGAAATAAAGTAAGGAAGAAGATTAGGGGTGTGTGTTCAGGATTGCTTTAACTCTGACCTCTGACCTCTTCTAGTCCTGCGTGTGAGCATCCTTTGGGTATCTTACATTCCAAGAATAATGTGTTTCAAGTATGATTTATAATATCCTCCCCAACTTTAGTACTCTTTCCCATTTCTCTGTTTTTCACAGTGGCATCTTCATCCAGCCAGTTGTTTAGGCCAACAATTTAATTTTATTGTATGTTTGTATGCATACATGCATTTATATATGTACATATGTGTGTATGCATGTGTGTAGAATATATATATATATATATACATATATATATACATATACATACATATATATATATTCTCATTTATGAGTATATGTCCAGAGATCAACTTTGGAAACCTTCTTCTACTGCTCTTTATCTGAGTTTTTGAGATAGGGTCTCCTCCAGAGCCCGGTTTTTGCCCTTTTGGAAAGGCTGGCTGGACAAAGAGCCTCAGAGTTCACCTATCTCTCCAGTCCCCATGCTGAACTGTAGACCTGTGTGACACCATGCCTGATTTTTGCAGGGGTTTTTAAGATGTGAACCCAGAGTCTCATGATTGTGAATCAGGCAATTCACCCTCACATGGTCATCTCTTCAGAGTGCAGCTCCACTTGCGTTTTTTTCATTTATGCCTCTGGCCTTTAGCAAGCCTGTTGGTTCATCAGCTATGTTCTTCTTCACTATTCCAATCTAGTCCAAGGCATCAGTACTTCCTTCTAGAATCGTCATCATAACACCTTCTTTGTTATTCTGGGCCTCCTTTCATCTTTTTCTTTGTACTCAGCAGCCAAGTGATATATATTAAAACAAACAAGCAGCGAAGAAACCACCCACCTCTCTAAGCATCACTGCACTTGGATAAATTTCAGCGTACTTAGCGTAGTCTGCACACCCTGCATGATCTATTGATCCTGCTCTTTGCCTCTCCTTCTGGTCCTGCTCCACCAACCCTGTTTCGTCACTATTGTCTTTTCTGACTTGTTCATTAATGTATCCACAATGCAGTACCAATTACGAGAGTCAGTGTTCAATATGTTTGAACAAATGCTGATTCATACATTTGTAAATATGAATGTCTATCAATCAGTCACCTACCTACCTGACTTCACTCCATTAACACCACACACACACAAACACACACACACACACACACACACACACACACAGATAGAGACAGAGTCAGAGAGACATATAGACAGATTGACAGACCCTGGCCTCATACATAGCTTTTTTAGCTTAGATGCTTATCAAAATACAAACTAAGTCATTTGATGGGGATTCCTATGAAATTTTGGGGTCAAAAACAATGAGTGAAACTGGACAGAAAGAGCCTGTTGGCTACCTTTACTCTGGTCTTCCTTATGTACGTAGCTATATACACCTGCATGTTGCAACCTGTCTCTAAATATAAAATGAAAAATGGGATGACATATGAGATCATTATAGCCCCCTCAGATAGTGAGAACTCACCGTTAGTTTATCTAATGAACTAGATCTCACCATGATAGATAAGAGATCTCCTTTCTTCCCAAAGAACACTTCTATATTTAGAGGCATACTGTTAGCATAGATATAATTTGCACCTTTTATGGGATATAAATGCTGCTGTTGTCTTGTTGGGAATTATTTTTAAACTTCAATGCACAAACCAACAAGGCGGTGATTTCGTTAGTACTTTAAAATCAAAACAATGCTTGAGTACACAATTAAGTGCTATGGTGCCCCAGAAAACACAGAAACAATAGACTGCGTGCCAGCACTGGGGCTATCCTTTACTGTTTCGGTGGAAGTGCGAGAAAACCTGCCTGAAAACAGAAGTATGTCTTCTGGAAACCATTTACTGCGTCTAGGGACGGTCATGCTCCACAACCGACTATACACTGTTGGCGGCTGAGAACTTTCAGCCTAAAGATTAAGTTGGTGTTAAGGATTGAATCATGTTCCTCTCAAAGATGCTGAGGTCTTAGCCCCTTGCACTAGTGCAGTGGTTCCTTTCCCCAGTGCTAGGACAGAATACTTGGCAGAAAAAAAAGTAAAGGAAGAAGTACTTACCATTTCTCTATCATGATAGAGAAGACCTACTATGGAGGTCAATTCACAGCTATGGCGGCAGGAGAGGATACAATGGGTCCTGTCACTTTGGTAGTCAAGTAGAGACCTAGAGTTAGAAAGAGTGCTGTCCCATAACCCATAACACACAGCCTCCTAGAAACCCATGTCTTCTAGTCCTACATCCCTTGCCCCAGTGTTTCTATAATCTCCCGAAACAGCATCACTAGCTCGGGACCAAATACTCATGAGCCAGTGGAAACGTTTTATATTCAAGCCATGACAACCCGTGAATGTGACCTTATTTGGAAAGGTGATCTTTGCAGATGGTCAATGTGAGATTATCTGGTGGCAGTGGGGTGGTAACCCACTCTAACTGGTATCCACATGGAAAGGGGACATGCGGGCACAGAGGCAGGCATACACAAAGAGAGAGCATGCTTTCTGAAGGCACAGGCAGAGAGTGGTATGATCTCCTCAAGTTGCAAAAGGTGACCCCAGACTCTCAAAAGCCAGGAATGAGACACACGTTGATTTTCCTCTGTAGTCCTCCGAGAGAACCATCCTTGCCAGCACTTTGATCTTGGACTTCAAGGCTCCTGCACTGAGTCAATACATTTCCATCGTTCAAGCCACCCATGTTTTATTAAGGTTGCATTAGTGATCCCATACAGCTAGTGTCTGGTTCTCTGCATCCATGGGCTCCCTTCGCCATTCCTAATCTGTTTAGCAGAGACATGGATTCCTTGCTAGCATTTTTACTTACAGCAGCTCTGGCTTTGACTCTTTCTGATCGTCTCCCTCCCCCATTGCCTCTCTTCTTGCTGTGAATACAACTGGGTAACACTAGGCACAAAAGCAATGGGCAGATAGCTTTAGGGGGAGGAAGGAACCAGTTAGATTTGGATGAGAGGGGTCAGGGAAGGGAGATCGATAAGGACAAAATACAAAAGTATTCATGTATGTGAATCCTGAAGGAAACCCACTGTTTTGTGTATTAGTGTAAATCTATAATAAAAAATTAAAGTGAAATCCAAAGTTTAAAATGAAAATTAATAAACGAAAATCAAGAGACATTTTCCCCTGGCTTTGACTCAGGCTCAGCTCATAGGAAATACAGCCAAGAGATTCAGGAGTAGCGTGGAGGCTCGGGTCTGTTTCCGTCTCTGTTCCCATTTGTGAAGGCCACAGCTCCAGTTGGACTCCAAAGGAAACACCAGAGAATACCATCTCTCTCTCTGACCACTCCTTCCCATGCAAGCCCAGTGTGCTGCCCTAACTCTGTGGCTCCCCACATCCTGTCCCCAACGAATGAAGCCCTCAGGGTGTCTCACTTTCAGCATATCTTTACCATTTGTCAGCTGGCAGGTCTAGTGGATACAAAACCAGCATGGATAACATGTGAAATTGGAGCTGGTTATTTTAAGGCAATGAGTCCAGTTTGGAACCCAATTTCCCAAACAAATGTCCTTCATTCCCTCGAGTGGTTCTAGGATTCTAGGTTCTTCCAGCTTTGAGTAATAAATGTGAATGCCCCAAAGCTCTAGTCAGGTCATGAGGGTTTACTCAGTAGTGGTGCTAGAAAGTGGAGAGCATGCACAGCTAAACAGGTGGCAACTGCTCCACTGTGGTAGGGTTCCTTACTTGGTAATATGGACTCGGTGTGGACACAACCGTCCTCTCAAACAGGAGAAGCCAGAAGTCACCAAGAGCTTTATGTGAGTGGGTGCCTCTTGTAGTCCTGTGTTGAATGTCTCCCTCCCATATTATTTTATTCCCTACACTCCAAAAGCGCAAAATAAATTCTTCTTTTAGTATTTAACTCTAGGAACCCCTTCCACATTGCTCTTAAACTGCAGACACTTAACCCTTTAAGGGGACTATGTAGCATGCTGACTGCTGGCTTCACACCCAGGGTGTTTAGAATGGACTGACTCATGCTGGGACAGAAGAAATACTGAAGTTCACTGGCCAAATGCTCACAACTTATTTCTTTAGACAAAGTCCTCCATGGGTCAGGACACTCTCCACAATTCTTGACTGCTTGCAATTCAGATCAATACGAGTGCCCCAGGGTCTCAGTGCCCGACTACGTGGCTTTCCTCCAGAAAGACACGTGCTATTTCTGTTCAGGATTCATCAGCAAAACCTTTTGTCTTAACCCCTACCCAACCTTAAGGAGTTGAAAGATGTGATTTTCCATGTACTTATGAAGGGGGAGCAGGTCAGGAGCAGTGAGCCTCAGTCCATCCTCTCTACGTGTCTTATATATTAGCCAAAGTGCTTTATAACCATTATAGTTCACTTTTTTTTTTGACTACAGGAAACTCAGAAATTCTATTTCTTTTTTTTCTTTTTTTCTTTTTTTTGATTTTTAATATTTTTATTACATATTTTCCTCAATTATATTTCCAATGCTATCCCAAAAGTCCCCCATAGCGCCCCCCACTTCCCTACCCACCCATTCCCATTCTTTTGGCCCTGGCATTCCCCTATATTGGGGCATATAAAGTTTGCAAGTCCAATGGGCCTCTCTTTCCATTGATGGCCGACTAGGCCATCTTTCCATACATATGCAGCTAGAGACAAGAGCTCCGGGGTTCTGGTTAGTACATCATGTTGTTCCAACAATAGGGTTGCAGATCCCTTTAGCTCCTTGGGTACTTTCTCTAGCTTCTCCATTGGGAGCCCTGTGATACATCCAATAGCTGACTGTGAACATCCACTCCTGTGTTTGCTAGGCCCCGGCATCGTCTCACAAGAGACAGCTATATTTGGGTCCTTTCAGCAAAATCTTGCTAGTGTATGCAATGGTGTCAGCGTTTAGAAGCTGATTATGGGATGGATCCCTGGATACGGCAGTCTCTAGATGGTCCATCCTTTCATCACAGCTCCAAACTTTGTCTCTGTAACTCCTTCCCTGGGTGTTTTGTTCCCAATTCTAAGAAGGGGCACAGTGTCCACACTTTGGTCTTCATTCGTCTTGAGTTTCATTCGTTTAGCAAATTGTATCTTATATCTTGGGTATCCTAAGTTTTGGGCTAATATCCACTTATCAGTGAATACATATTGTGTGAGTTCCTTTGTGATTGTGTTACCTCACTCAAGATGATGCCCTCCAGGTCCATCCATTTGGCTAGGAATTTCATAAATTCATTCTTTTTAATAGCTGAGTAGTACTCCATTGTGTAAATGTACCATAATTTCTGTATCCATTCCTCTGTTGAGGGACATCTGGTTTCTTTCCAGCTTCTGGCTATTATAAATAGGGCTGCTATGAACATAGTGGAGCATGTGTCCTTTTTACCGGTTGGGACATCTTCTGGATATATGCCCAGGAGAGGTATTGCTGGATCCTCCGGTAGTACTATGTCCAATTTTCTGAGGAACCGCCAGACTGATTTCCAGAGTGGTTGTACAAGCTTGCAATCCCACCAACAATGGAGGAGTGTTCCTCTTTCTCCACATCCTCGCCAGCATCTGCTGTCACCTGAATTTTTGATCTTAGCCATTCTGACTAGTGTGAGGTGGAATCTCAGGGTTGTTTTGATTTGCATTTCCCTGATGATTAAGGATGTTGAACATTTTTTCAGGTGTTTCTCTGCCATTCGGTATTCTTCAGGTGAGAATTCTTTGTTCAGTTCTGAGCCCCATTTTTTAATGGGGTTATTTGACTTTCTGGAGTCCACCTTCTTGAGTTCTTTATATATATTGGATATTAGTCCCTTATCTGATTTAGGATAGGTGAAGATCCTTTCCCAATCTGTTGGTGGTTTTTTTGTCTTATTGATGGTGTCTTTAGCCTTGCAGAAGCTTTGTAGTTTCATGAGGTCCCACTTGTCAATTCTCGATCTTACAGCACAAGCCATTACTGTTCTATTCAGGAATTTTTCCCCTGTGCCCATATCTTCAAGGCTTTTCCCCACTTTCTCTTCTATAAGTTTCAGTGTCTCTGGTTTTATGTGAAGTTCCTTGATCCACTTAGACTTGACCTTAGTACAAGGAGATAGGAATGGATCGATTTGCATTCTTCTACATGTTAACAACCAGTTGTGCCAGCACCATTTGTTGAAAATGCTGTCTTTCTTCCACTGGATGTTTTTAGCTCCCTTGTCGAAGATCAAGTGACCATAGGTGTGTGGGTTCATTTCTGGGTCTTCAATTCTATTCCATTGGTCTATTTGTCTGTCACTATACCAGTACCATGCAGTTTTTATCACAATTGCTCTGTAGTAGAGCTTTAGGTCCGGCATGGTGATTCCACCAGAGGTTCTTTTATCCTTGAGAAGAGTTTTTGCTATCCTAGGTTTTTTGTTATTCCAGATGAATTTGCAGATTGCACTTTCTAATTCGTTGAAGAATTGATTTGGAATTTTGATGGGGATTGCATTGAATCTGTAGATTGCTTTTGGCAAGATAGCCATTTTTACAATGTTGATCCTGCCAATCCATGAGCATGGGAGATCTTTCCATCTTCTGAGATCTTCTATAATTTCTTTCTTCAGAGACTTGAAGTTTTTATTATACAGATCTTTCACTTCCTTAGTTAGAGTCACGCCAAGATATTTTATATTATTTGTGACTATTGAGAAGGGTGTTGTTTCCCTAATTTCTTTCTCAGCCTATTTATTCTTTGTGTAGAGAAAGGCCATTGATTTGTTTGAGTTAATTTTATATCCAGCTACTTCACCGAAGCTGTTTATCAGGCTTAGGAGTTCTCTGGTGGAATTTTTAGGGTCACTTATATATACTATCATATCATCTGCAAAAAGTGATATTTTGACTTCATCTTTTCCAATTTGTATCCCTTTGATCTCCTTTTGTTGTCGAATTGCTCTGGCTAGGACTTCAAGTACAATGTTGAATAGGTATGGAGAAAGTGGACAGCCTTGTCTAGTCCCTGATTTTAGAGGGATTGCTTCAAGCTTCTGACCATTTACTTTGATGTTGGCTACTGGTTTGCTGTAGATTGCTTTTATCATGTTTAGGTATGGGCCTTGAATTCCTGATCTTTCCAAGACTTTTATCATGAATGGGTGTTGGATCTTGTCAAATGCTTTTTCTGCATCTAACGAGATGACCATGTGGTTTTTGTCTTTGAGTTTGTTTATATACTGGATTACGTTGATGGATTTCCGTATATTGAACCATCCCTGCATCCCTGGGATGAAACCTACTTGGTCAGGATGGATGATTGTTTTGATGTGTTCTTGGATTCGGTTAGCAAGAACTTTATTGAGGATTTTTGCATCAATATTCATAAGGGATATTGGTCTGAAGTTTTCTATCTTTGTTGGGTCTTTTTGTGGTTTAGGTATCAGAGTAATTGTGGCTTCATAGAATGAGTTGGGTAGAGTACCTTCTGTTTCTATTTTGTGGAATAGTTTGTGAAGAACTGGGATTAGATCTTCTTTGAAGGTCTGATAGAACTCTGCACTAAACCCATCTGGTCCTGGGCTTTTTTTAGTTGGGAGACTATTAATGACTGCTTCTATTTCTTTGGGGGATATAGGGCTGTTTAGATCATTAACCTGATCTTGATTCAACTTTGGTACCTGGTATCTGTCTAGGAACTTCTCCATTTCATCCAGGTTCTCCAGTTTTGTTGAGTATAGCCTTTGGTAGAAGGATCTGATGGTGTTTTGGATGTCTTCAGGATCTGTTGTTATGTCTCCTTTTTCATTTCTGATTTTGTTAATTAGGATGCTTTCCCTGTGCCCTCTAGTGAGTCTGGCTAAGGGTTTATCTTTCTTGTTGATTTTCTCAAAGAACCAGCTCCTTGATTGGTTGATTCTTTGAATAGTTTTTCTTGTTTCCACTTGGTTGATTTCACCCCTGAGTTTGATTATTTCCTGCCGTCTACTCCTCTTGGGTGAATTTGCTTCCTTTTGTTCTAGTGCTTTTAGGTGTGTTGTCAAGCTGCTAATGTGTGCTCTCTCTAGTTTCCTTTTGGAGGCACTCAGAGCTATGAGTTTTCCTCTTAGAAATGCTTTCATTGCGTCCCATAAGTTTGGGTATGTTGTGGCTTCATTTTCATTGAACTCTAAAAAGTCCTTAATTTCTTTCTTTATTCCTTCCTTGACCAAGGTATCATTGAGAAGAGTGTTGTTCAGTTTCCACGTGAAGGTTGGCTTTCTATTATTTATTTTGTTATTGAAGATCAGCCTTAGTCCATGGTGATCTGATAGGATGCATGGGACAATTTCAATATTTTTATATTTGTTGAGGCCTGTTTTGTGACCAATTATGTGGTCAATTTTGGGGAAGGTACCATGAGGTGCTGAGAAGAAGGTATATCCTTTTGTTTTAGGATAGAATGTTCTGTAGATATCTGCCAGATCCATTTGATTCATAATTTCTCTTAGTTTCTCTGTGTCCCTGTTTAGTTTCTGTTTCCATGATCTGTCCATTGGTGAAAGTGGTGTGTTGAAGTCTCCCACTATTATTGTATGAGGTGCAATGTGTGCTTTGAGATTTACTAAAGTTTCTTTAATGAATGTGGCTGCCTTTGTATTTGGAGCATAGATATTCAGGATTGATAGTTCCTCTTGGAGGATTTTACCTTTGATGAGTATGAAGTGTCCCTCCCTGTCTTTTTTAATGACTTTGGGTTGGAAGTCAATCTTATCAGATATTAGAATGGCTACTCCACCTTGTTTCTTCATGCCACTTGCTTGGAAAATTGTTTTCCAGCCTTTCATTCTGAGGTAGTGTCTATCCTTTTCTCTGAGATGAGTTTCCTGTAAGCAGCAAAATGTTGGGTCTTGTTTGTGTAGCCAGTTTGTTAGTCTATGTCTTTTTATCGGGGAGTTGAGTCCATTGATATTAAGAGATATTAAGGAAAAGTAATTGTTGTTTCCTGTTATTTTTGTTGTTAAAGTTGGCATTCTGTTCTTGTGGCTGTCTTCTTTTAGGTTTGTTGAGGGATTACCTTCTTGTTGTTTCTAGGGCGTGGTTCCTGTCCTTGTATTGGTTTTTTTCTGTTATTATCCTTTGAAGGGCTGGATTCGTGGAGAGATAATGTGTGAATTTGGTTTTGTCGTGGAATACTTTGGTTTCTCCATCTATGTTAATTGAGAGTTTGGCTGGGTATAGTAGCCTGGGCTGGAATTTGTGTTCTTTTAGTGTCTGTATAACATCCGTCCAGGATCTTCTGGCTTTCATAGTCTCTGGTGAAAAATCTGGTGTAATTCTGATAGGCTTGCCTTTATATGTTACTTGGCCTTTTTCTCTTACTGCTTTTAGTATTCTATCTTTATTTAGAGCATTTGTTGTTCTGATTATAATGTGTCGGGAGGTATTTCTTTTCTGGTCCAGTCTATTTGGAGTTCTGTAGGCTTCTTGTATGTTCATGGGCATCTCTTTCTTTAGATTTGGGAAGTTTTCTTCTATAATTTTGTTGAAGATGTTTGCTGGTCCTTTGAGTTGAAAATCTTCATTCTCATCCACTCCTATTATCCGTAGGTTTGGTCTTCTCATTGTGTCCTGTATTTCTTGGATGTTTTGAGTTAGGATCTTTTTGCATTTTACATTTTCCTTGATTGTTGTGCCGATGTTCTCTATGGAATCTTCTGCACCTGAGATTCTCTCTTCCATCTCTTGTATTCTGTTGCTGATGCTCGTATCTATGGTTCCAGATTTCTTTCCTAGGGTTTCTATCTCCAGTGTTGCCTCATTTTGGGTTTTCTTTATTGTGTCTACTTCCCTTTTTAGGTCTAGTATGGTTTTGTTCATTTCCATCATCTGTTTGGATGTGTTTTCCTGTTTTTCTGTAAGGACTTCTACCTGTTTGATTATGTTATCCTGTTTTTCTTTAAGGATTTGTAACTCTTTAGCAGTGTTCTCCTGCAATTCTTTAAGGGATTTTTGTGCTTCCTCTTTATTGTCTTCTGCCTGTTTATCAGTGTTCTCCTGCATTTCTTTAAGTGTGTTATTAAAGTCCTTCTTGAAGTCCTCTATCATCATCAGGAGATATGCTTTTAAATCCGTGTCTAGCTTTTCCGGTGTGTTGGGGTGCCCTGGACTGGGCGAAGTGGGGGTGCTGGGTTCTGATGATGGTGAGTGGTCTTGGTTTCTGTTAGTAAGATTATTACGTTTACCTTTCGCCATCTGGTAATCTCTGGGGTTAGTTGTTATCGTTGTCACTGTTTAAAGATTGGAGCAGAAGCTGTGTTCCACTCACCAGCAGTCCCAAAATCCTGCGGCGGGGGTCGAGAAATTCTATTTCTATGATAAGCTTTCTCTCTTTCTCTCTCTCCCTTTCCTTCCTTCCTTTCTTCCTTCCTTTCTTCCTTTCTTTCTTCCTTCCTTCCTTCCTTTCTTTCTTTCTTTCTTTCTTTCTTTCTTTCTTTCTTTCTTTCTTTCTTTCTTTCTTTCTTTCTTCTAAATATCCTTCAGGCATCTCCCCTTCTCTCTTCCCATCATTAGGCTATGCTCTTTATTATTTTAGTAGTCGTATTGCTTGTATTCTATGAGTTTCAGTAGGCTGCCTCTGAATCATACGAGAAGAAAGAGAGAAAGAGCAACCAGTGAACCAATTCATAAAAATAAGCAGGGGTGAGTTAAGTAAGCAGACGGCTTCTTTCCTCAGGCTGCTCCTGTATAAAGATCATCAAGGATCATCAAGGGTCCTAACAGGGTAGTAGCCAGGGTGACAGCACCAACAAACTAATTCTATACTTGGTAGGAAATGGATCTTCCCAGACATTGTTCCATTATATTGGGGTTCTCCAGGAAAACAGATCAAAATGTATTTCATACAAGTGGTGAATTTAAGCAATGAGTTCACATGATGGCAGCTATTACACTTAAAAACAATTTTACGTTTTAATTTTAAGTTTTAATTTTAATTTTTCAATTGTATTTGGTCTGGCTGCCAATCAGGATGAACCTGGGCAAGGCCTGTAGATGATCATATCTGCCATTCAAGTTTTTAGTTCTATCAGCAGAGATCCATCTTGAATGAAGGAGGTGTGGTCAAGAGCTAATCCACAGACACAGTGGGAAATGAGTATCTTTCCATGAGATATCTAAGAGATGCCATATTAGCAGATGCTATCATAAGCTGCAACTGCTATGTTCTCAGCCACACTTTTCACTGCTATGAGGAACAGAGACCCTCCTGGAACCAAGAGCCCAAGATAAACCTTTTATTTTATAAGATGATTATATCAGGAATGTTGTCACAAAGAGGAGACAACATTTGGCTCTGAGCTGTGAGCCAAAAGAATATATATATATATATATATATATATATATATATATATATATATTACCCAGACTCAGGAACTTTATTATAGCAATGAAAATAAATGAATATAGTCTCAGGCTTGTTTGACCTTAGGATCTTTTGGAGATTTGGTTCTTCTGTCATATTGATCCCATTGTTAATACTAAAGGATTTCTTCAGGGTACCATTAAATTGGGATGGATGGGGGGGTATAGGTTGGGTGCCCTCAACTAATGAATGTGGTAGAATAATAACAAAATTGTGTTATTTTTATTATAATAATTGCAACTCCTTGTGACTTAATATGTAATACATGACAAGGGCACTCTATATGTGCTATTTAGCTTTGCAATGTTCTATAAAACTTAGAATACAAACAAGTATGGAAATAAAATAAGCTGTGCCTCAAAGAAGTGAATCCAGTTGCAGATAAACAGCTACAACGGCAGCTGGATAATAAGCATCCATCCACGAGGCTTCTCAATTCTCATCTCCCAGGCTGAGGAGCAGGTGTGCAAAATAAACCTTCTGAAATTCCAACTGTATGTATGATGTCTTCAGCAAACTGTCAGTCAAATTCTTCAAGAATCTAAAACTTAAGAGAATTAAAGGGACATTGGTTCTAAGAAAGGCATAGTCTTGATTCCTTGCCAGTATAGGAAGAAAACAAATTTAAAATCCCTTTAACCAAGAACACTTATCCTCAAAGTTCATAGTATTGTCTCTCGGTCTCTAGAGCAGCTTCCATGGCAGACAAGGGAATTGTGGGTAAAGATGTGTTCTCTTTCTGAAGCTCTGGGAGATTTTAATCTTGCTAGGGTCAGCAAAGCACCCGCACCCCAAACTCAGCGTGGAGATTCTACAGTCAAGGCTTCCCATTCTCAAGGGTGTATCGGATTTTCCTTCTGTGGGGAACAGTTCCGGAATGTGCCAGCGCTGGGAGAAAGAAGTAACCTCTGACCCAGAGCCACGCTGCTCCATTCTTTCTTTTCTTGGTCTCGTTCTGTATTTCTGTTCCTAATAAGCAGAAATTAAGTGATTTGTGAGCACCCATTGTTACTTAAAGGAACAGCCGTTTTATTTATTTACATTTATTCTCTGAGTAAATGTCTCTCTTTACTTACTCATTAGCTATTTTATTTAATATATCAATTGTGCATAGTGATACAGTGAACTGTGATATTGCAATATACATATATGGGGTGTGCTGACCACACCATGAGCATCAGCATCCTCTCCTTTTGCCGTCCCTTTATATTTGGAAGTTTTATTTCGTAAAGATTTATTTATATACTATGTATACAGCATTCTGCCTGTATGTATGCCTGCAGGCCAGGAGAGGGCGCCAGACCTCATTATAGATGGTTATGAGCCACCAGGTGGTTGCTAGGACTCAAACTTGGAACCTCTGGAAGAGCAGACAGCTCTTAACCTCTGAGACATCTCTCCAGCCTCATACTTGGAGGTTTTGAGCCTGCCTGTTTTGTTTTTTTTTTTAATTGTATATTTTATTTATTTACATTTCAAATGTTATCCCCTTTTCTGGTTTCCCCTCCACAAACCTCCTATCCCATTCCCCCTCCCCTTGCTTCTATGATGGTGCTCCCCTACCCACCAACTCCTTCCTCACTGCTCTGGCATTCCCCTACACTGGGGCATCTATCTAGCCTTCAGAGGGCCAAGGGCCTTTCCTCCCATTGATGACTGACAAGGCCATCCTCTGCTACATATGTAGCTGGAGCCATGGGTCCCCCACATGTGTACTCTTTGGTTGGTGGTTTAGTGCCTGGGAGCTCTGGGGGGACTGGTTGTTTGATATTGTTGTTCTTCCTATGGGGTTGCAAACCCTTTCAGCTCCTTCAGTGCTTTCCCTAATTCCTCCATTGGGGTCCCCGTGCTTAGTTGGCTGTAGGCATTTGTCTCAGTATTTGTCAGGCTCTGGCAGAGCCTCTCAGGAGACAGCTATATCAGCCTTCCTGTCTTGACCTTCATGTAATATATACTGTTATATATTACAGCAGAACCATCATCCAACTGTGTTGTGGAAAACCAACAACATCCATTGCTTCTGTTCGTCTTCTATCATTTTGAGTTTTTAATCCTCCTCTTTCCCAGGGAAAAGGATAGGAACAGTAAGAAACCACCCTATGGTCTTTCCCATAAAATATATCCACAAGTCCCTTTGACAATAAAACCAGGAATGCTATAGACATCAACACAATTTAGAAAATTGTGTTTTCGAGGTGCTAAGCAAAATGCAAAATTTGGGACCAAATTTGGAAGATGTTTTAGATTTCATATAGTTTCTTTAAAAAATGATGACCATTTTATGGCCTGAAATATTATAGACCAGAACAACTGTTTCCTTATTTTATGTCACTTAAAAATCTAATATATATGTATATACATTGGATTAGTCAATTAGTCCTGCTAGATTTACTAAGACAAAAGACCTTTAACATAAAAAAGTCAACCAGCTTGATTTCCATTCCATTTTCTCTATTAGTCTGGAAAATGTCTATAAAGTAAACTGCAGGGGAATGGATGGTTGATTATAGGTTAAGATGCAAAGAGAAAATGACCTACTTTAGATGAACTCACATGCTCACACTTCACCAATTTATATTTAAGGATGCTGAAGTAACATTTTAGGCTTATTTTAGAAGTCTTTGAAATTCCCAGCAATGACTGAAAAAAAAATCTGGAGAATGAGGGAGAATCTAAAATGGATAAATGTCCTAATTTTTTCAAAGAGAAAATTTCTGGTTAAATCCTAGGGAAGTTCTCCAGAGTATGATTCCTAAGCTTATAGATGCAAATGCCATGGCCACTGGACACCAATCTCACTTTCCTCCTCTTGACTGTAGGGTGTCTACTGTGTATGTGTGTGTTGTGTTGGATACATAGGCACTTTTCTCTGCTTATGTCCTTAGCTGCCAATATCCTTTTGTCTTTACCTAAAGACTTCTCAAGAATCCTCCGTCCCTTCTCTCAACATGTTTGCAAACACTTTCCACAGTGATGATGTAGCCTAGGTATTAATAAATTATCTGAAGGAAGTAGCATCTTTTCAATCATGCAGAGAAATTCATGCTATATGGTAAAACAGTGCAAGCATCTTTTTGAGGCTGTTGGAACAGTAGGCCTATCTCTTCCCTGACCTCCCCCCTTGTTACCATGGGGAAACGTCACCCATCAATGCCCTGGACTGAATTACAGCTGCTGAGATGGCAGGCGTCTTAGCAGGGAAGGGGAGGTGAGCTTCGCGAGGATCCATTTTTGGCAACGTCTCAAATAATATCAAGTCAGCAACTCTGTGGTTCTAGTTCTCGAGGATAGCATCTCTTGAGTAAATATTTTTAAAGCCACAAAATGAGCTTTGCAAAGGATAAGAAAAGCAAAACAAAAGGCTGTTTCATATTTAAGATTTCAATCTCTGATCTTGGACCCATGCCCAGTTCTGTGAAAACATAGCTATCCACTCTGTGATCCCCCACACACAGTTTTATAGTGAATATCTGTAGAAACTTGCAGGTTTTTTCAAACTGAATTATTGAAAATTTATTTATTCTTCTTTCATTAAAGGAAATCTATCAGTGTGCATGATTGTCACCTTGAAGAAAAGTCTTACTTTTTAAAAAATACATGAAGCTAGTAGAGAGATGGCTTCATGTTATTATAATGTGTTTAAAATCCCATACAATGCGTGGATTGGTGAAGGAAGCTGAGTCAGAAAGCTGGAATCAGACCAAAATTTCTCCTTTCATTGTCCTGTATACCCTCTCATCAGCATTTTGTTTGTAAGGAAATAATCTCTAAAGGAAATTTCCATCTGTATTTTGTAAACTGTGTTTGTATCTGAAAGCTCGACATTGGCACACGGAATGTTTTTCCAGTGGGATACTTTGCCACACCTGTGGAAATCTTGTACCTAGGCTTCTACACTCTAAAAGTGGAGGAACGGCTCAGTAGTTCCCTCCTCAGTGTGTTCCGTGGTCCCCCTGTTTGGTTTTAATAAACCCTGCCCTGTGGAGGATAGTTCTTAATTTGGTCTTGTGCTCACATACCTCTAGAGAATAAACCTTTTTTATTTGTAGTGCTGTTAGCTTTGTATCTTGGAAACTAAATGCAAATGTCACTATTACACTATGCCCCCTTTAAATGATCACATCTCTAAACACAGCGAGGGGTTGGAATGGCCTGTTATTTTGTAATCTTCAGATTTCTTTGCACAGTGATATAAAGAGTGGGATAGTGGATCAAGATAAGCCAGCGGGAAGGACATGCTCACAGGGCAACTGGCAGGAGCCCCAAAACTATTAGTTCACAATAGCTGGTGGAATTGCTGGAACCAGCTTTCTGGTTTTCTCACGATGGAGCAAAAAGGAAGAAAAAGGAAGTGACTGGAATTAGAGGAGGTGAGTGGTATACCTCCCCAAACTCCAATCGTTTCTTAATTACAACAGTTTAGTCTTTCCTGGAAAAAAATAGTGTTTTGATAGTGCTAATCATGCATAGACTTTTAGTTAAAATTTAGTAACTAGTGATAGTAAGAATAATACAGTTATGACTCTCAGGAAAGGATGAAGTGAGAACGGTGTTTTCCAGGGCACGGTATAAGCTGGTGTGTCAGAGGGGCACCTAATCAATAAACAGCTGAGGACTAGCTTGATGGTGTGTGGGGAGCCGGGCACGCTCCACTGTTGCACGGATACTTCTAGGAGTAGAAAAGCTAATCACAGCCAGATGTTGGTTATTATCCAAGGGCAAATTCTTGGGAGGGAACACGAAGTCAGTGAGGATCACACACACAAACTCAAAGATAAGGAGAAGGTGCCGGAGACTCTTCCCAGCCCTTCGTCCTTTTAACACATCTTTGAAGCTCTGATTCAACAGCTTTGTGTTTAAATCCTGCCTTGGAATACGGACAGAAACCTCTTGATGTGCATTTTGACATTGCACAAATGGCTATGCTCTAAACCTCCTTTTCTAAACACAGATCATGCAGTCCCCATGTCTTAATGATTAGATTGAAAAAGAAATAGGTAACACCATTTTTGGTAGAAATACCATCTTAAACTGTATTTGCTCACTATCATTCCTGTTTGTTTATTTCTAAAATATTTCTGTGTGATGCCCGTCCCTCGTTTTTTTCTTTGAATTTTTATTGGTTATTTTATTTATTTACATTTCAAATGTTATCTCCCTTCCCAGTTTCCCCTCCACAATCCCCTTATCCTCTCCCCTGCCTCTATGACAGTGCTCCCCCATCTGCCCACCCCCTCTTGTCTCAGCATCCTAACATTCCCCTACCCAGGGAGACTCCACAGGACCAAGGGCTCTCCTCCCAGGAATCCTCTGCTTATATATCCAGCTGGAGCCATGGGTACTCCCTGTGTACTCTTTGGTTGAAGGTTTAGTCCCTGGGAGCTCTGGGGGGTCTGGTTGGTTGGTATTGTTATTCTTCCTATGGAGTTGCAAACTCCTTCAGCTCCTTCAGTCCTTGCCCTAACTTCTCCATTGGGGTCCCAGGTTCAGTCTGATGTCTGGCTGTGAGCATCCACAACTGTATTGGTCAGGCTCTGGCAGAACCTCTCAGGGGGACAGCCATACCAGCTTTCTATCAGCAAGCACTTCTTGGCATCAGCACTAGTGTCTGGGTTTTGTGTCTGTAGATGGGATGGATCCCTAGGTGGGGCAATCTCTGGATGGCCTTTCCTTCAGTCTCTGTTCTACTCTTTGTCCCTGCATGTCCTTTTGACAGGAGGAATTCTGAATTAATATTTTTGAGGTGGGTGGGTGGCCCCATCCTTCAACAGGGGCCATGCCTATCCACTGGATATGGTCTTTACAGTTTCTATCTCCTCTTTGTTGGGTATTTTGGCTACTGTCTTCCCTGTTCGGTCCTGGTAAACTTTTGGGTCCCTGATATCTGGGACTTTCAGGTGGCTACCCCCAGTTCCTCCTCCCCCACTACTACACACCTCCTTTCAAAATTCTGATCCTCTTACTTCTTCTCCCCTATTTCCTCCCATATCTGAACTGTCTCCCCTTTCCCCTCCCCCGCAAACCCCCAGTCCCTCATTCTTAAAAGTTCATTTGAAATCTGGGTCAACAAGTGAAAAGGCAATACTTCCCAAAGGCAGTTTGAAAGGGGTCTCCCCACCAAATTTCGATTAAAAGGTAGTTTTTTTCTCCTTACATTCATCTCAGTATCACAGTATCCTCCTAATTACCCAGTTACCTCAAAGACATTATTTCCCTGCCCCCTGCCCCGCACCCCCCATTCCTCCTTCCCCTTTGGACACGGTGGACAGTGAGATCAACAGGCAAGAAGAAGCATATTTCAGAGAGGAAATCAAGGGTTCAAGGCCAACATGGAAATTTAATGTTTAAAAACTTTATAGATTCTAAGTAAAGATTGTGGGAGTCTATGAGATAGGAGTTCAGAAGCCCGGGAGTAGATTGTTGATAGAAATTTGAAAGTCAACAATGAATGACTATATTTATGACTATGAGATTTATTGAAATTCCGTAAGAATGAGTGCCGATAAAGAAGCCAAAAGAGCTGAAGATTCAGAGAACTTTAGCATTTCAAAGGAAGAAAAGAGAAAAAAAAACATTTAATTGTGCTAACATGGCTTTATTTTAAGGAACCATATTCTTTATTTTGGCGATGGCATGAACATGGTAATCTGTTTTTATAACTTCCAAAACTTGTTCTGTAGTGTCTAACAATCTGTGTGGCTGGTACCGTGATGGCAATTCATGGGTTCCAAAGTTGTTCCTAGGCAGTGGGGCTCCCAGGCTGGGTCTCCTAAGGCCAGTGACCAAATACCAGACCACAAAGGTGGCATCAATGGGAAGGAGAAAATGGGAAATACAAATTGTAAATGAAACAGGAGCATCTTGAACCGAGAGAGACCCACTACGGTGAAAATGTAAAATAGGCCGGAAGTCAGATAAACAAGGCAAGCCATATAGTTCAGAAGTGAAGTTGCCTAGGTGTAGGTTAGTGGGTTGAAGTTTTTTCAAGAACAGATCAACTGAGTATCCTTTATAGTATTCTAGATCTGAAACATCTCAACCGTATTAGACAAAATCTGCTCACACATTTTGTTGGCTTTTCTCATTCTAAAATGGGGTTATCTCCCTATGTCCATTCTCAGCACCAATTGGTGAGTTAAAAGCATAACCAGGGATTATTCCTAAGAGTAAGACTGAGATTCATATTTAACTAATATGACTAGTATCAACTCTACAAGGCACTAGGCTGTTCAACTGAACATATATTGGCTTTGTTTTAAAGGGATTAAATTGCTACCTCAAAAGGCAGAAGTTCACAGAAAGAGCTGCTATTGCTATAACTAAATCCCCCAAGTCCTGTGTGTGTAATATTTGCTCAGTAGCCTCATCTGGAAGAGCTGAGAATGTAGTCCTGCGGATTTAGAGGTGGTGTCCGGGGACATCTTCAAAGCTAATTTTCTTCTTCCATGCAGAGGACACATCTGACATAATCGAACAGGTCACACTGCCGGGGAGAGAATAAATTTCAAGCTATAGACAAACAATAAGAAACCAAGTCACAAAATACAAGAGCCAAGCATTGGTGCCAGGAAGAGGCCCCAGTTGGGCTTGAGATGATCTCTGAGACAAGGTGCTTTATTTCTGGGCTGTGTTCTTAGGATCCTCAAATGAACAAAAGGTACTAGAAATTTATTTGCAAAATGTTAAATACTCAAAGAGCTTATGCCACTTATCTGAGTCAAAGCTCAACCTATGAATAAAACTATTGTCTTGCTTGTAGTTTCCTTTCTAGCACAGATACACACACACACACACACACACACGATATATGTAGCGCATATATCATGTTTTATGTATGAATATTTGCATGTGTATGAATGTATGTGAATGTGATATATGTGTATGCATGCAGGAGGCTGCATGTGTGGAAGCTGGAGAAGCAGAGTCAGTATGTTGCTATATTATGCTCTTCATTATTTCTATTCTTTGAGAGAAGGTCTTTCAACACACCTGGAGCTACCTTGGTGACCAGCAAGCTTGAGTGAGTCCCATGACTCCCACTTCCCTTCCTCCTCCCGTGGTGACATCTCAGGCCTGGGCAGAGCCAAATCTAACTTTTTCCATGGACTCTGGGATCCGAACTCTTGTCTTTGTCTTTTCATCAAATCTTCTGTGACATTAGTGGATGATGTCACTTCTATGACATCAGTGGATGTTTCTGATTTCTGCATTTCCCATTCTTCTCATCTCTACTTCTTACGACAACTTCCTCCACTAAGATCTGGAGACTGTGGCTGATAAGATTTCATGGCTTTCTAACTACCCCAACTTCTCAGCCCTTTTAGCATTTCCTTACTGGAAATGTTTTAGTTCCTCTGCTTCCTTGGACATTTGTTTTTTTTTTTTTTTTTTTCTGCACACTATTTTTTCCTGCTTCCATGTGGGACCTTTGCCTGCTTTTCTACATTGCTTTTCCTGTCTGTTCTGGTGTTTATGGGAATTCTGAACTTGAATTGTTTTAAATCTTGTTATTGTAAACTCAGGAAAAACAGACATTTTATTTTTCATTGTGATTTTTCCCTTGCTTTCCCTCTCTTGTCAAATACTTTACATTGTTGCTGAAAACAAATGTATGTCTCTAGCTCAGAACTTTTCCTTAAGCTTCGGACTCATTGTTTATTTCTTGGATACTTCTAGCTCTTTTTTTTGTACAATTAAACAAGTACAAATTGAACTGATTATCCTACTTGTGAGATACGTTCTGAGCCATCTAAGAGCGCCAGAGATAATAGGGCTGTCTTTGGTTGAGATCTTGTATTTAATGAATGAGTCACACATGCCTGCTAAGCTGCTTGTTATATACATGTCAATGATTTACCCATCCTCTAACACATTTATCTTCATAATTATTTATGCATCATAAAAGTTTGCCCTCAAACGTTTACATTATAACGAGCTGGTTAAGTAATGTATAGGTAAAATTTAGAAATTGAGTTAAGTATAGTTTTCTAGTAGGAAAAATGTAGTCTATAAAATGGACGCGTCAATTGTTAACCATGCTTGTCACAATCAAGCTTCAAATTGGGTGTCAAACATTTGGGGAGCTAATGTGAAAAGGAGCTTCATTTCTTTGCCTGACTTTCTCATGAGAGAAAATGGGGGCGGCTTCTGTACTGTAACTTTGATTTACTGGTATCTTGACTTGCCACAACTCTATTAATTTCTTCCTTTAAGTTATAGCTGACCTTATGCTGTCCTTTCTAACTTAGTAAATGTCTTCTTACTATTTAATACCAACTTCTTTTAGCAAAGGAAAGATTTTCCCCAGTGTTCCCCAGGCAACTGTCTCCAGCCTAGAATCTGTATTCCATACAATGGTCACTAGTTCCCCTATTGGCCCTACAGTTGTGTCTTATATTTTAAATAATACGTTAATTTTTTGAGATTTTAGTGTGCTTTGTAGACTTGTTCGTACTTTTCAAAGCTATATTTCTAAAAAAAAATTGTATAAAAAGTACCAAATTAAAGTCAAAGTAGCATCATATATCAGATATTTTAATTGGGTGTAAATGTTACTCTATTTTGACTCAAATCGGCCTAGAAAATTTCCTGGCCCTTTAGGGCTGACTCAACAGCACCATGTATCACGAATCAATGCAGGTAACTTCGAGAATTTTACCCATGTAACACCATTTTGAAATATGAGAATATCTTCAGTAGGTGCTCATACATGAAGCTATTTATCATTTACAACCCTGCTTAGCCTACATGCTAACACAGAATAGGGTAATAGTTCCTAGCACTGAAGGATATATGCAGCACTGTATTCATAGCTACTGTGTCATCTCCATTTCTGGCACTGAGTTGGTAGGATCTGCATTTTCTGAACTTTCTAAGTATGGTACAGTGGTGAGGAGGTCATGTTGGGGCAACAGACAGACTGGATCAGAATACAGGTTCTCTCTTTTGATAATTTGTCTTGGGCACTCTCTCGCTGCTTTGAGAACAGATCTGAAGCATTTAGATAAAAGGACACATGAAGAACTTGACACAGAATAAATAAATCATTGAGAGTTAGCATCCTGTTAACACAATGAGATAGCACCATAGAAATGTGGCGGACGAAGAAGAAAAGTGATGCACACATAGGAGATGAAGGGGTGGCTTCCCAAGACTCAGATGAGAGGTACTTAGGGCTTTGACAGTGAATTAAGGAGAGGGGTCTTGGGGCAGGGTTTGAATTCTTGTACTGTCTGGTGCATAGAGAGATGATGTAAGCTAGCTGATCTCAGTTCCTAGCTATGGGAGTTGAGACCTGACTCAGCGAAGTAGCAGCTTCCAGAGAAGCACCAACACAAAAGAAGAATCTTTCTATAGACTTGTCTACCTCTAGATGCATCAGGACATGGTCTTGTATTCTAGGTTCTTATGGCAGTCAAGAATTCTTTCTGAGCTTGGACTTAGCAAAACTATACCACACCACTGGCCTTTTGGGCTGTTTACAGAGTTAATTGTACTTACTTTCTTGAAGGATTCTCTTCTGGCCTTATTTAAATCATCTCTCTTGTATTCTCTAATTATTCAGATCTTCTTACCTTCATTCTTAGAAACCAATGTGTTTCCTTGAATCTGTGCCTTCACTGACCCCACTATCTATCATATTTCCTGGAACTGACTGGCTTTCTGGTATTTTCCTGTTAATTGTCTCTGATACATCTAAAACTCTAGAGCAAACATACCACTGATAGGCAAATGACTTCAAGTCTGTTTACAGAACCTGGAACTGAAAGGTTCTACAAAGAAGCTTTGGAAAAAAGAATAGGGACTGAGCTATAATCATCAAAAATAGTAGGGGGAGCTTCATTTCACACGTAGGTGCACATGGTCTCAGGCATTATCTAGAACCATATCTAGGTGGGGTCACCTTGATCAGAGAGAACCAGCATTGGTCTGAGTCACATGATTTCTATCAGTAGTTATCTCTAAAACTTTGAGAATGTGATACAACTATGAAGGTTTGAGCCCTCTTTTTTTAAAAACAGAAATAATGGACACTTATTAAAGAATATCTTATCTACTGGGATAGTGTGTGATTCCAAGATGTATACATGTTCTGTGTTAGATTTCTCCAATTGTATGTTTGATGACATTTACTTAAAAAGAGAGAGGATTCCATGTATATAGCCTTGATGGTGTTGAGTGAAGTATCGTTCCTTGTCAGTATTTCATTTTGAATTACCTCTTTCCTACTGGTTTAATCCAGTTTTCTAGAGTATGTATTGTACTGTTACCCTGGTAACCCAGCCTTTGTTGCATTGATTAGTGTTTCAAGGCTGTCCATTTCGTTCTAGTACTTTCTTATCCTTCAGACTACAAGTGTCTATCACATTAGAATTAGCAGTTAACTCTTAGTAATCTGCTGCCCACATGTAAAAGAAATAAATATATAATTTACTTTACAGATCTTTTTGGGGCAGGGCAGAGAAACAGATTTTCCCTCCATGGTTTTGCTGGGATATAATCTATGTGGCATTTTTTTTAATAATTCAAGAAGTGAATTTTCTTTTGATAAATAACTATCATGGAATAGTTCAAACGTGTTCCTTTTTTTAGCATTCTTGCTTGCAAATACAAGTAAGTGGGGTGATTCTCTGTGGAGGGACTACAATTGCCAAACAATGAAACAGTCTGAAGACAGAATTGTTGCCTGCCATCTCTAGCTGATGCCAGCCAAGTGTTTCCTTTCTTTACCACTGTTTCCTTTTAAGACTTCTTGATCTCAATAAAAGCCTTTCAAACCTCAATATTAGTCTTTTTAATGTTATAAATCTTTATCTTCTCTAATTCTAAGCTCTCAAAACAGAGTAATCTGGTGGACTTGATGTCTAGCTTATTATTCTTGAAAATTTTTCTTAGTTTCATTTATGAAAATTGACTATAGATAAATAAAATATAATACCAAATCAAAATAATATTTCTCTGGGATATATATTCTAATCATATTCATATATGTATATATATATATGTATGTACATATATATATATATAATATCGAAATGGGGTTTTACTATATAGATGAGACTGACTTCAAATTCTCATAGATCCACCTTCCTCTGCCTCCCAAGTGCTAGGATTAAAGGCATGTACCACTATTCCTGGCTTGTACAGGTTATTAATATGTATATTACTGATTGGTGATTTTTTTCCCCTAGCAATCTTTTCTGTATCCAAATGAGCATATGTTTTAAACAACCTATATTCTTGTTCATTGGATATATTAAAATACAGTATCTAGTTGCTATTTAATCTTATGTACACATGCAAGTTTGTGTGTTCATCTGAACATGTTGAGGACAGCATGCATATCTGTGCACATGTGGAGACCAGAGGCTAACTTTAAATGTCACTCCCTAGGAAGAGTCCACCTATTGTGTGTGTGTGTGAGAAGACAGGTTCTCTCTTTGTAATTTGGGCTCACTGATCCTCATATCTCGGTCTCCCTAGCACCCGGGTTATGAGTGTACTCCCCAACAACACTCAGCTTTTTGCATATGTGCTGGGAACCAAACGAGGATTCTCAAGTTTGTACAATGAGCTCTTTACTAAGAGCTATTTCTTTAGCCCCCAAGATATACTGTTCAAAATCCACAAATCCCACTCTCTTCTTGGAACTTAAGGAGTAAATAATGGTTATACACAACTGTCCTATACAAAGGATTTGTCTGTACCTCAGTATTGTAGATTTCAATATTCAAAAATCTTCAGGTTTATAAAGATAAATAGTAATGGCAGATGGTCATCAATACAAATTAGTAAGGATGTGGTTGCTTTCAGGTCCCCTCCATTTTAGATTCCCTGTGTCCGATAGTCTGGGGAAGAGAGTCTATACAGTATAAGAACATTGTTCTGCAAGTTAGCATTGTTAATATTCTTCCTGGATCCATTCAACCTGCATTTCATTTTAAACACCTTCATGGCTCTCACTTTCCTCATTCATAAAATGAGCCCAGGCCAATGGTATTTCCTGTTGCCATCATAAGTGATTATTAATGGGGATGTGACAAGAAAAATAATAGAAAAGTATACTACTCTCCAAATGAATATGGAAGGCAATAAATGATGGGCATATGACAGATGACATGAAGAGGCTAACATGTCCAGAGAAGCATCAGTATGTGACTGTTGGTCATCATGGGAGCTCTTTCATTGTCTGAAGAAGAGCTTCCTGGGTGTGGGAGCTGGGATACAAGCACATTTTCAGTTTTAGCCGCCGAGGTCTCCGTCAAACTTTAAGGACTTTCCTCATCTACCTGTGAAACCTGAAGTTCATGGTTACATTTTCTTTCTTTCTTTTCTACCACTTAAGAAGCAAATGCCTTTTCTGCCAGTTTTGCTTCTCAGCATGAATTGGATAGACTATTCCACACTGTATATTTTTTTCTCTCCTTTTCCCCTTCACCTAGATCTATCTGAGAAAGGAAGAGCACTATGCAAAGAGCACAGTAATGATTGAGAGCAGTGAGGTAAATACCATGATTAGTTCTGTAGTATTTACCCATTAGTCAGCTGACCTTTATAGTTGTAGAGCTGTAAAATCTCCAGGTTTAAAAATACATTGATTTTAGCTGTCTTTTGGGAAAAAAAAAATCCTGTTTGAGTCTTTTATATAGCAACTCCAGTGAAAGAATGCTAATTATTGAGTTGGGGTCAGAATTACATTTAAAACCTCACTTAACTGCTTATTATTTGTGGTGGTTTGAATTAGAATGCCTCCCACCACTACCCCAAGGTTCATGTTTGCTCTTTAGTTGATAGAACTGTTTGGAAAGGATTAGGAGGTGTGGTCTTGTTAGAGGAGATCTGTCACTGGGGGTAGGCCATGCCATTCTTGGTTAGTTCTCTGCCTCCAACTTGTGGATAGAATGTAGAATCTCAGCTACTGCCCCAGTGCCACACCTGCTTGACTGCTGCTGTGCTTTCCACCATGATGGCCACAGACTCTACCACCCTCTTCAACTGTGAGTCCTCAAGTTTAATGCTTTCTTTTATAAGTTGCCTTTGTCATGGCCAAAAAAAAAAAAAAATGTAACTAAGACACTATTTTCATGATTTTGAGAAAAGTTATCTTCTGTGTCCCACATATTCTGAAATGTGGAAATAATAATGTACTGTATGAGTTTGGGCATGAAGACTATACTAATGATTCCAGACATAGAACTTGGTATAGAGCCTGACTCTTGGTAGGGAGCTCATGAAGTAGGTGATAGTGATGATGAGATTGGTCAGGCTCAGTTAGTCCACTGATGATGATGGAGGACTATTCCTGTCTAGGATATTCCAACATCACTTTGTTAAGTTCTAATAGCAAGTTTCTTCTGCAAATCAACGAATTTTAGTTTTCCATATTTTAGTCCCTGTCATCGTTTTTGCCTAAGATAGTGGTTTTCAACCTTCTTAATGTTGTGGCCCCTTCATTAAATTCCTCATGTTGTGGTGATGCCCACCCTGAAACTATTGTGCGGCTACTTCATAACTGTAATTTTGCTACTGTTATGATTCATAATGTAAATATTTTTCATGCAAGATATCTGATATATGACCCCCATGAAAGGGTTGGTTAACCTTTAGATGGGTCATGGCCCACAGGTTGAGAATCACTGGTCTAAAATCTGCTTTCTAAGACAAATGCCCTCTTAACATCTCTTATACACATCGACTTTACTTATAACTATTTTGAGTATTTCCTTTCTTCCAAAGTATTCAATAAATTTTTGCAAACTCCTTTTAAATTATTTATTGAGTCTTACCAACTTAACATCAACCCTTTCAACCAGCTTTGGTGTACTGGAAAGATATAGCCCACCATCTATGGCATTAAAAGTCCTTTCAGCATAATCTTTTTTTTGGGGGGATCAGGTGGGGTTCTTTATTTAACTACTACTATTACCACCTCCACAGCAACTTGGAAACTTAAGTATGTTTATTTTTTTATTTTTTTTTAATATTTTTTTTATTACATATTTTCCTCAATTACATTTCCAATGCTATCCCAAAAGTCCCCCATACACCCCCCTCCTTCCCTACCCACCCATTCCCATTCTTTTGGCCCTGGCATTCCCCTGTATTGGGACATATAAAGTTTGCAAGTCCAATGGGCCTCTCTTTCCAGTGATGGCCGACTAGGCCATCTTTCGATACATATGCAGCTAGAGACAAGAGCTCCGGGGTACTGGTTAGTACATCATGTTGTTCCAACAATAGGGTTGCAGATCCCTTTAGCTCCTTGGGTACTTTCTCTAGCTTCTCCATTGGGAGCCCTGTGATCCATCCAATAGCTGACTGTGAGCATCCACTTCTGTGTTTGCTAGGCCCCAGCATAGTCTCACAAGAGACAGCTATATCTGGGTCCTTTCAGCAAAATCTTGCTAGTGTATGCAATGGTGTCAGCGTTTGGAAGCTGATTATGGGATGGATCCCTGGATATGGCAGTCTCTAGATGGTCCATCCTTTCATCACAGCTCCAAACTTTGTCTGTGTAACTCCTTCCATGGGTGTTTTGTTCCCAATTCTAAGAAGGGGCATAGTGTCCACACTTTGGTCTTCATTCTTCTTGAGTTTCATGCTTTTAGCAAATTGTATCTTGTATCTTGGGTATCCTAAGTTTTGGGCTAATATCCACTTATCAGTGAATACATATTGTGTGAGTTCCTTTGTGATTGTGTTACCTCACTCAAGATGATGCCCTCCAGGTCCATCCATTTGGCTAGGAATTTCATAAATTCATTCTTTTTAATAGCTGAGTAGTACTCCATTGTGTAAATGTACCATAATTTCTGTATCCATTCCTCTGTTGAGGGACATCTGGGTTCTTTCCAGCTTCTGGCTATTATAAATAGGGCTGCTATGAACATAGTGGAGCATGTGTCCTTCTTACCGGTTGGGACATCTTCTGGATATATGCCTAGAAGAGGTATTGCTGGATCCTCCGGTAGTACTATGTCCAATTTTCTGAGGAACCGCCAGACTGATTTCCAGAGTGGTTGTACAAGCTTGCAATCTCACCAACAATGGAGGAGTGTTCCTCTTTCTCCATATCCTTGCCAGCATCTGCTGTCACCTGAATTTTTGATCTTAGCCATTCTGACTGGTGTGAGGTGGAATCTCAGGGTTGTTTTGATTTGCATTTCCCTGATGATTAAGGATGTTGAACATTTTTTCAGGTGCTTCTCTGCCATTCGGTATTCCTCAGGTGAGAATTCTTTGTTCAGTTCTGAGCCCCATTTTTTAACGGGGTTATTTGATTTTCTGGAGTCCACCTTCTTGAGTTCTTTATATATATTGGATATTAGTCCCTTATCTGATTTAGGATAGGTAAAGATCCTTTCCCAATCTGTTGGTGGTTTTTTTGTCTTATTGATGGTGTCTTTTGCCTTGCAGAAGCTTTGCAGTTTCATGAGGTCCCACTTGTCAATTCTCGATCTTACAGCACAAGCCATTGCTGTTCTATTCAAGAATTTTTCCCCTGTGCCCATATCTTCAAGGCTTTTCCCCACTTTCTCCTCTATAAGTTTCAGTGTCTCTGGTTTTATGTGAAGTTCCTTGATCCACTTAGACTTGACCTTAGTACAAGGAGATAGGAATGGATCAATTCACATTCTTCTACATGATAACAACCAGTTGTGCCAGCACCATTTGTTGAAAATGCTGTTTTTCTTCCACTGGATGGTTTTAGCTCCTTTGTCGAAGATCAAGTGACCGTAGGTGTGTGGGTTCATTTCTGGGTCTTCAATTCTATTCCATTGGTCTACTTGTCTGTCACTATACCAGTACCATGCAGTTTTTATCACAATTGCTCTGTAGTAAAGATTTAGGTCCGGCATGGTGATTCCACCAGAGGTTCTTTTATCCTTGAGAAGAGTTTTTGCTACCCTAGGTTTTTTGTTATTCCAGATGAATTTGCAGATTGCACTTTCTAATTCATTGTAGAATTGAGTTGGAATTTTGATGGGGATTGCATTGAATCTGTAGATTGCTTTTGGCAAGATAGCCATTTTTACAATGTTGATCCTGCCAATCCATGAGCATGGGACATCTTTCCATCTTCTGAGATCTTCTATAATTTCTTTCATCAGAGACTTGAAATTTTTATTATACAGATCTTTCACTTCCTTAGTTAGAGTCACACCAAGATATTTTATATTATTTGTGGTTATTGAGAAGGGTGTTGTTTCCCTGATTTCTTTCTCAGCCTGTTTATTCTTTGTGTAGAGAAAGGCCATTGATTTGTTTGAGTTAATTTTATATCCAGCTACTTCACAGAAGCTGTTTATCAGGCTTAGGAGTTCTCTGGTGGAATTTTTAGGGTCACTTATATATACTATCATATCATCTGCAAAAAGTGATATTTTGACTTCATCTTTTCCAATTTGTATCCCTTTGATCTCCTTTTGTTGTCGAATTGCTCTGGCTAGGACTTCAAGTACGATGTTGAATAGGTATGGAGAAAGTGGACAGCCTTGTCTAGTCCCTGATTTTAGAGGGATTGCTTCAAGCTTCTCACCATTTACTTTGATGTTGGCTACTGGTTTGCTGTAGATTGCTTTTATCATGTTTAGGTATTGGCCTTGAATTCCTGATCTTTCCAAGACTTTTATCATGAATGGGTGTTGGATCTTGTCAAATGCTTTTTCTGCATCTAACGAGATGATCATGTGGTTTTTGTCTTTGAGTTTGTTTATATACTGGATTACGTTGATGAATTTCCGTATATTGAACCATCCATGCATCCCTGGGATGAAACCTACTTGGTCAGGATGGATGATTGTTTTGATGTGTTCTTGGATTCGGTTAGCAAGAACTTTATTGAGGATTTTTGCATCAATATTCATAAGGGATATTGGTCTGAAGTTTTCTATCTTTGTTGGGTCTTTTTGTGGTTTAGGTATCAGAGTAATTGTGGCTTCATAGAATGAGTTGGGTAGAGTACCTTCTGTTTCTATTTTGTGGAATAGTTTGTGAAGAACTGGGATTAGATCTTCTTTGAAGGTCTGATAGAACTCTGCACTAAACCCATCTGGTCCTGGGCTTTTTTTGGTTGGGAAACTATTAATGACTTCTTCTATTTCTTTGGGGGATATAGGGTAACCTGATCTTGTTTAGATCATTAACCTGATCTTGATTCAACTTTGGTACCTGGTATCTGTCTAGAAACTTCTCCATTTCATCCAGGTTCTCCAGTTTTGTTGAGTATAGCTTTTTATAGAAGGATCTTATGGTGTTTTGGATGTCTTCAGGATCTGTTGTTATGTCTCCGTTTTCATTTCTGATTTTGTTAATTAGAATGCTTTCCTTGTGCCCTCTAGTGAGTCTGGCTAAGGGTTTATCTATCTTGTTGATTTTCTCAAAGAACCAGCTCCTTGATTGGTTGATTCTTTGAATAGTTCTTCATGTTTCCACTTGGTTGATTTCGCCCCTGAGTTTGATATTTCCTGCCATCTACTCCTCTTGGGTGAATTTGCTTCCTTTTGTTCTAGTGCTTTTAGGTGTGTTGTCAAGCTGCTAATGTGTGCTCTCCCTAGTTTCTTTTTGGAGGCACTCAGAGCTATGAGTTTTCCTCTTAGAAATGCTTTCATTGCGTCCCATAAGTTTGGGTATGTTGTGGCTTCATTTTCATTGAACTCTAAAAAGTCCTTAATTTCTTTCTTTATTCCTTCCTTGACCAAGGTATCATTGAGAAGAGTGTTGTTCAGTTTCCACGTGAATGTTGGCTTTCTATTATTTATTTTGTTATTTAAGGTCAGCCTTAGTCCATGGTGATCTGATAGAATGCATGGGACAATTTCAATATTTTTGTATCTGTTGAGGCCTGTTTTGTGACCAATTATGTGGTTAGTTTTGGAGAAGGTACCATGAGGTGCTGAGAAGAAGGTATATCCTTTTGTTTTAGGATAAAATGTTCTGTAGATATCTGCCAGATCCAGTTGATTCATAACTTCTGTTAGTTTCACTGTGTCCCTGTTTAGTTTCTGTTTCCATGATCTGTCTATTGGTGAAAGTGGTGTGTTGAAGTCTCCCACTATTATTGTATGAGGTGCAATGTGTGCCTTGAGATTTATTAAAGTCTCTTTAATGAATGTGGCTGCCTTTGTCTTTGGAGCATAGATATTCAGAATTGATAGTTCCTCTTGGAGGATTTTACCTTTGATGAGTATAAAGTGCCCCTCCCTGTCTTTTTTGATGACTTTGGGTTGGAAGTCAATCTTATCAGATATTAGAATGGCTACTCCAGCTTGTTTCTTCATACCATTTGCTTGGAAAATTGTTTTCCAGCCTTTCATTCTGAGGTAGTGTCTATCTTTTTCTCTGAGATGAGTTTCCTGTAAGAAGCAAAATGTTGGGTCTTGTTTGTGTAGCCAGTTTGTTAGTCTATGTCTTTTTATTGGGGAGTTGAGTCCATTGATATTAAGAGATATTAAGGAAAAGTAATTGTTGCTTCCTGTTTTTTTTTTTTTGTCGTTAAAGTTGGCATTCAGAGCTTGTGGCTGTCTTCTTTTAGGTTTGTTGAGGGTTTACCTTCTTGTTTTTTCTAGGGTGTGGTTCCCGTCCTTGTATGGGTTTTTTTTCTGTTATTATCCTTTGAAGGGCTGGATTCGTGGAGAGATAATGTGTGAATTTGGTTTTGTCGTGGAATACTTTGGTTTCTCCATCTATGTTAATTGAGAGTTTGGCTGGATATAGTAGCCTGGGCTGGAATTTGTGTTCTTTTAGTGTCTGTATAACATCTGTCCAGGATCTTCTGACTTTCATAGTCTCTGGTGAAAAATCTGGTGTAATTCTGATAGGCTTGCCTTTATATGTTACTTGGCCTTTTTCTCTTACTGCTTTTAGTATTCTATCTTTATTTAGTGCATTTGTTGTCCTGATTATTATGTGTCGGGAGGTATTTCTTTTCTGGTCCAGTCTATTTGGAGTTCTGTAGGCTTCTTGTATGTTCATGGGCATCTCTTTCTTTAGATTTAGGAAGTTTTCATCTATAATTTTGTTGAAGATGTTTGCTGGTCCTTTGAGTTGAAAATCTTCATTCTCATCCACTCCTATTATCCGTAGGTTTGGTCTTCTCATTGTGTCCTGGATTCTCTGGATGTTTTGAGTTAGGATCTTTTTGCATTTTCCATTTTCTTTGATTGTTGTGCCATTGTTCTCTATGGAATCTTCTGCACCTGAGATTCTCTCTTCCATCTCTTGTATTCTGTTGCTGATGCTCACATCTATGGTTCCAGATTTCTTTCCTAGGGTTTCTATGTCCAGTGTTGCCTCATTTTGGGTTTTCTTTATTGTGTCTACTTCCTTTTTTTAAGTCTAGTATGGTTTTGTTTATTTCCATCATCTGTTTGGATGTGTTTTCCTGTTTTTCTTTAAGGACTTCTACCTGTTTGATTGTGTTATCCTGTTTTTCTTCAAGGACTTGTAACTCTTTAGCAATGTTCTCCTGTATTTCTTTAAGTGAGTTATTAAAGTCCTTCTTGATGTCCTCTACCATCATCATGAGATATGCTTTTAAATCCAGGTCTAGCTTTTCAGGTGTGTTGGGGTGCCCTGGACTGGGCGAAGTGGGAGTGCTGGGTTCTGATGATGGTGAGTGGTCTTGGTTTCTGTTAGTAAGATTCTTACGTTTACCTTTCGCCATCTGGTAATCTCTGGAGTCGTTATAATTGTCTCTGTTTAGAGATTGTTCTTCTGGTGATTCTGATTCCGTCTATCAGCAGACCTGGGAGACAGGATCTCTCCTCTGAGTTTCAGTGGTTAGAGCACTCTCTGCTGACCAGCTCTCCTCTTACAGGGAAGGTGCACAGATATCTGGTGTTTGGACCTCCTCCTGGCCGAAGAAGAAGGCCCAAAACAGGACCTTTCCCAGACGCTGTGTTGCTTTGGCAGGTCACAGAAGCTGTCAGCTTCTGTGGTGCACCCTCTCACCTGTGCAGACTAAGTTCCTAAGTTTGGAGGAGTCCTGGATCCAAGATGGCGCTCCCTGCTCTTGAGGCAGAGGGCTCCCGTGGAGGGCGGGCCACTGTCCTCAGGCTGGGAGGGTGCCAGATGTCTGCGGCCCCAAAAGGGTGCTGCCTCAGCGGTTCTGTGGCTCCCGCCTGTCCCAGAAGCTGTCTGCCACTGTGGTGCACACTCTCACCTGTGCAGACTAAGTTCTACTCTTTCTTTTTTTTCTCTCTTGCAGCTATAGGGATGAGAGCTCACTCATGCATTGTGTCCAGCATTCTTAGTACCACTAAATTCTACTTATTTTGTTTCTGTACCTCAAAGGCAACTCCTCTTTATGCAGAGTGGGTATATTTTTCATAGTTTATTGAGACATAAAGTGGTATTCTCTATTTTATAATAATTTTTATATGAGGAAATGTGTAGAACTCCTCATAACATTTTTTTATGTATGACTTCTTAAGCCTAAAGTGTTGGCTTAAGAAGTCAAATTTCATTTCATGGTGTCCTTTTGAGGATTAAACCTTTATAAATATCACAAATATGGCCTACAGAAGCCTATAAAGTAAAGAGGTTGTAAGCATATTTGCTCATGTTTGCAGAGATATGGAATGAGAGTTCTCTCTGGGGCAATGACAGAATTTCTTTTAGTACCCATAGTTTTCAGCCAAATGGTCAATGGTGTGCTTATGTAAGCTGTAGCCGATTGGCAGATGTGAGAGCATGTCTTTTGTCCCTTCCCACATGTGTGTTCTTGGAGACAGAGTAGGAGCCACCTCCTTGAACACTTTTCTTCATACTGGCTTGTCCCATTCAATCTGAACATGGGCATCTTTTCCTTGATTCTATCTCTTTCCCACTGTAGATGATGTTCCAGATTTCTATCCAGTAAGTCTTGTTGAATTGAAATAATAAAGTAGGTGCCAATGAAGAGAGATATTTGGTTCTGAGGAGATTGGAGGTGTAAATGTTCATAAAGTGGCATTCTAGTTGCTGGAGTTCTAAAAAGTTTGAGTTCCAACTGTTAGCTTCTTATTTTTGTTCTTGATTAATGAACACATAGATCAACTTTATCATATTTTATCCAAATTGGATTAGAACTTACATTGAAAGTAACTGAAATATAATAATTAAGGTGGTGCTTTTACTGTTTTTCTTGTATCATTAATGGTGATTATAATTATTGTTGGAAATGAAGGTTTGCTTGTAGGAAGTTTGGTTGTTGGGTGGTGGCACTACCTTGGGAGGTTGTGAAACATAGGAGGGGGCGTGTACTCAGAGGCTCTATCTGCATCCAAGTCAATAATATCTAGAATGAGGACCCCTTTCCATGTAATCCTGACACTTTGATGTTCTTCTCATGCATGCATGATCAAGGAACCATAGACCAAACTCTACAAAGCTATTATCAAAAAAGAGTCTTCGTTCCTGTGGATTGTTTGTGCCATGCATTTGGTCATAGCAATGGATGATAAAACTCTCTCAGGAATCAAAAAACTGGCAAGTTGATAAACTTCTTACTGACCGTTGGTTTTACCAGTCATAGACACAGTAGTAGAAAAAGGAACTGTAAAAATAGTGCTTACTAATGGTCATAGTGAGTTTCCATAAGAAAACAAAGATATGCCTTTTGCTTTATGGCTAAGGCAAGGCATATGCCTAAGAAGATTTTCTTCATTGACTTCAAATGTCACATTCTCAGGGATGTTTGAGTGATAGCCCAGGAGCTAACAGAAGGGTACCAAGGAAGGATGAGGGATGCATGTTTCTCACTCCGTGCAGCCTTATCAGAGCTCAGCACTGAGCAGCTTCCCTCCCTCAGTGATGCTCTGTTTTTGAATTAATGAGAATAAAATTCAGTTCAATTAAATTTGAAGAACTCTAAAGAAACCCCACTGTATTGTTGAAATTATTTAAAAGCCTGTCCCGGGGCTTGTACCCTACCTTAGATCATTTATGTTTCCAGATGAAAGACACACACCCAACCTTTATATTTACACTGAATCTTAAACAACACAAGAGCCTACCCTCTAAGCTGTTAGAATCTATTCATGTTGATAACTGTGAATTTTTACTTACCATTTACTATGCTTCATCTGGGCTGCTCTTAACTCTAGTGGGCCAGCCCTCAGGGCCACGTTTCTGAGGCTCACCTAAACCCATGACACCTTCCCTCGTCCTGCACCCTCATTTTACTCTTGGCCCCACTCTTCCCATAAAACCTAAACTATAGACTCCAGGTTTTGGGGGCTAGCACTTTGCATTACCATAGACAATGAAAGACAAAACCAACACTGTGTTGGCCAAAGGAATGAATCAAAAAACAGATGTTTATAACTTATGTGACTAATTCTCTTCAGTGCTAACTGTGCCATGGATCATTTAGAATTCCTGTGATATGACAGCCATCCAAAATAAATAACAGATTCTATTTATGCCGAGTAAGCAAGTAAGCAGGTAGTACAGGCAGGGTATAACAAACGGCTAAAGAGAGATAGAAGGTAACAGAGCTCGAGAGAGACAAAGGGACTGGCTGCTTCATGGCTTGGGTCCCAGGCACTCCAATCTCCTTTTTAATCAGTATCTGACCTCACACTTCCTTGCCTTTAGAGATTCACTTGGCTTTGCTCCAGAAAGAAACTGCAGCAGGACTGACCTTGAAAATTAAAAACTGTTTAAGTAATCTGATTCAAGATGACCTTTAACAAGAGCCTGGGAGGTGGGGGAGGGGATTTATTCATTCAGTATTCTACAAATATTTGTCAAGAGCCTTCCACATATAAGAGAATCATGTCACTCGAGAGCTTCTATGAGGTCACCTGTTCTGTTTTTGACCACTTAGTCTTCAATTTATAAGCTATAGCTTTCAATAACATCACCCGTTTGTTTGGTAAAGACCTCTATGTGCAGATTTGTAGGGCAGGGACATCCAGGTTTGGATTTCTTATTGTGAAGTTTGGTGGGCAGGAGGTCTGGAAAAGGCGTGCAGTATTTTGACCAAGTAGGAAGTCTTTACTGGCTCAAGCAGATGAATCAAACACAGCATGATTCTTGGTATTCACTCATCCTGACTGGTGTGATGACCCAAATGGCCCTGAAGGGAGACTACTGCCCAGGTTCCTTTCGTTATCATCACAGGTTTTTCAGATCTCCATTTTCTTTAAATTCCTTTTAAAAGGCAATTTCTCTTCTTTAAGGTGTTTTATTACACACACACACACACACACACACACACACACACACACACACATGCACGCACTAGGTCTATACACACACAGGGAGAAAGAGAGGGAGTGAGAGACAGAGACAAAGAGAGAAGACTTAAAAATTAATAGAGAAATAAGTAGGGGAGAGCCTTTCATATATATACATACATACACATACATATATATGTATATGTATATATATATGACATAACATATAGCATCATATAACATATATAATAAATTATATAATATATACATAGTGATTTAATATACATTTATATTTGCAATTATTTGAAGCAGTCCATTAATTTGTACTGTATTAAAATTTTGATAAATGGCATACATCTTTATAATTTCAGTGTACATTTAATTTAGAAGCCAGTCTAATGTTGCATGTTCAGTGCACGAGGAAACCTAGGTGGGATGAATAGTTTTCTTCAAGGAAGGATACACCAATTGGTTATATAATACTGAATGGTCAGACCCAAAAACACACATGTGAGTAACATTATACAGACTGAGAAGGTTATATTTAGAAATAGATATTATATGCATATATCAACAATTAAATACACAATGACAAGAAATAGAACACAGAAGTGGATGCTCACAGTCAGCTATTGGATGGATCACAGGGCCCCTAATGGAGGAGCTAGAGAAAGCACCCAAGGAGCTAAAGGGGTCTGCAACCCTATAGGTGGAACAACAATATGAACTAACCAGTACCCCCCGGATCTAGTGTCTCTAGCTGCATATGTATCAGAAGATGGCCTAGTCGGCCATCAGTGGAAAGAGAGGCCCATTGGTCTTGCAAACTTTATATGCCTCAGTACAGGGGAATGCCAGGGCCAAGAAGTGGGAGTGGGTGGGTAAGGGAGTGGGGCAGGGGAGGGTATGGGGGACTTTTGGGATAGCAGTGGAAATGTAAATGAATAAAATGCCTAATTAAAATAAAAAAACAGTTTTTTTTTAAGTTCTAGTGTCTTACATTGTGGTGGCAAAATGAAATACACCAATGAAAATTCGCAATATTCATATAACCCTGAGCCTTTCCTGCATTCAGCCCAGATCTGTGGAAGATTCCAAGAATCCAATAACTCCAAGGACCAAGTACTGCTTAGATTAATTCAAACAATTGAAGACCACCTGGTTTCACTCATATATGAGCACACTCAATTACACCAGATCTGGCAAGAACTCAGAGCATTGTATTAACATGTTTCATTGACATCATGTTGACATGCCAGATTCAGGAAACACATAGAGTTCATTCGAGCATTCTTTGTCACACGGGGAAGGAAGAAGGGAGAGGGAGGAGAGGGTAAATCTTTCTGGCCCCTGTCAAAGGCAATAGCAGCAAACCTAAGCTCCAGGATAAGAATAGGGAGTGAACGCCACTGCGAACACAGACATCCTGTTGTTGATTTTGCAATGGAGTGAAGAATGGCCAACAAGTTTCCCACGTCTTGAGAAGGTAGGGTTGAGGATGTGAATAGATAATTACCAGCAGATAGGGACACACACAAGCTTCGTCCTTGGGGACCCAAGTGACTAATCATGCTTTCTTGGGAATGTTAACTTACAGCAACTCAGGCTCACTTTATCTGCCCACACAGACATTGGGCATATGCCTTGTTCCCTGACAGGGAACTGTGTGTTCGCCTGTTTGCATGCTGGATTGTCTAAGTCACTCTGAGTACACAGTTCATTAAGACTTCACTTTCTAAGCAAAACCCTTTCAGAAGTGTCTTACTCAGTCTCCCTGAATTGTGCCCTTTCCTGCAGTGGCTTCTACTGTTTGATTCTTCCCATACCTTCAACCCCAGCACACTGGCCCTTTTCTGACATTTATTTGGTTCCATGTTTTCCCTCTTTTCTGAGAACATAGCTAAGCTCAATTTTGGTTATTGCCTCCTGCATACCAGCTTTCTCAATACCATCGTCACCACAAAAGCCATCCTGAAAATTGTATTCTCCTACTAAGTGTTGTTTAGCTAACATGGGAGCTCCAAACATCTGCAAACTCAGGAAATTTTACTGATAACCACACCCACTCCCAACTCACTCATCTGAAAATTTCTAAACCATAGTGTTTCCAGAATAAAGGTCTCTTCACTCTGGATGTGGGTCATCTCTCACACCCTGTGTCACAGGGCTCTTCATCTCCTTACAATTCTTTTCCAGTCTTTCTCTCTTTGGAGCCACTGAGGTTTGAAAGCTCTTTCTCTTTTCACGGATGCTTTCCTGGAGACTGTTGATTTCAAGCTCTTCCAACTGCGTGAGTTATGCAAGTGTGAACATGTTTCTCCCCCAACTCTAAAAACAGACGCTCCCATCTATTTTTGGTACTCATAATAAAGACAAAGGCTAAAAATGCAAAGTTGGCATTGGTATAGACTTTGAAGAGACAGGAAGTGTTAGCAAAATTCAGATTCCAAGTCATCCACGCAATCCAAACTAGGACTGACAAAATGAAGCTTCGAATTGTGCTAGTTTGTGTATGCATTCTTATTATCATCATTTCTTTGCTCTTTCAGATATTTACGAAACAAACAAACAAACAAACAAACAAACAAACAGAAAGGATTATGCTGAATACAGAAGTAGTATTGTACAATACCTGAGTAATGTGTCCATAGTACAAAGTGAAGATGTACTGAGATTTTAGTTTGTCCAGTAAACACAACACATTGGCTTGCAGATGTTCATGGAGCATGGGGATTTTTAAAATGGAAGGTAAATATAAAATGTAGCTCCCATCTTGAAATATAATCTCTCTCCTCCATCTCTCTCCCCCTCCACACACACACACACATACACATTTAAATAAAACCATAGAGCATATGTAAAGGTCTACATATATAAACTACCATTTGAGAGATTTCTAGGCATTACTGAATTCCCTGATGTCTCTTAGAAGCAAAATGTTTGCTTTTATTGAGTTTATTGACACAGAGGGCCAAGTGAAACAAAATGTCACAGGCAAGATACCGAATCGATTGAAGAGTTTGTTGACTGTTTTTGCTAGTTGTTTTCTTTTTCTTCTTTTTTGGTATTGCTTCTATTAAAGAAGAAGATGTCTTCTTATATAAGACTATAGGAAAGATTATTATTACCAGAGGGAGAAATATCCTAGGCATATATCCTGCACATGGATTCTCTGTCCTCTGTTTACCAGCAAAATATTCACTCTTCACTCTCTGCCCGACCCCACTCTTCTCTATGGTAGCCAGAGTAAATCAGGATGTAATTGTCCATGAATCATGGAAAGAGAGCTTCTTTTACATTAAAAAAACCCTACAAATGCACTTTATTATACCATTTGTTGTTTATGTCAATATGAAGCCTTCAGCTGAAATCTCCATATCAGAACTCATCTGTCAGAAAGTTATGCAATTCTCAGCTAATAGAGTTTTTAAATATAAATCTTTAATTTGCAATAAGATGTGGAGCTTTGGAGTAATGCTCAGCAGTGGTGTGAGTGGATTATGTGATCTGTCTAGTCTGGGTTCTTGAGAAACTCTGGCACTGACTCCCATAGAGGCTGTGCCATTTGCATCCCCATCAATGCAAACTGGATTGGGGGGGGGGTCACCTTTCCCCAAATCCCCATCAACCTATGCTGCCATTTATTTTCTTAATCTTAGCCAGTCTGACAGAAGATAAAAACCAGAGCCATCTTCATTTGCATTTCCATGATGGCTAAAGATGCAGGACACTTTTAAAATTATTTAATTATATATTTTATAATTATTTCTTATTAGTCTCTGTTTAGTTCCATTGTCCATTTTTAAAAGTGGGCTGTCTGGTTTTTTGTTTGTTTGCTTGTTTGTTTTGGTTTTGGTTTTGATGTTTAAGTTTTGAGTTCTTTTTATATCCTTGACATTAATCCTCTGTCAGACATATAGCTGGCAAAGATTCCCCTGTGAGCGGGTGCCTTTGCCTACACACACACACACACACACACACACACACACACACACACACACATCTTAGACCACCTCTTCAATAGAGTAACGATACACTTTGTAGTTCAGATTTTTTTTTACCTTTTATTGACTCTTCATGAGTTTCACATCATGCACCCCAGTCTCACTCACCATCTCATCCCTTCATATCTCTTTGCAACCTCACCCCAAAATAAAAGAACCACAAACAAATAAACAAACAAACAAAGCATAGGAAACATCTCATTGTGGGAATTATAATGTGTTACCGTGTGTCCCACAGTGTGTGCCTCTGTCCACACATCTTTACTTGCAAACACTCATTGCAACGAGCCATCAGTCCAGTTCGAGGCCTCTGGCTTCATTACAGGAGATCTTTAATTCCATGAGGCTCCACTTGTTGTTTGTTGGTCCTATTTCCTTTCATCTGGCCGGATAGCCTCAAATATTTCTCTTTCCTCTAGAAGAAGAGTTTCAAGTCTAGGGCTGAAGTCTGAATGTTTGGAACTGATTTGTGTGCAGATTGAGGGATAAAATATCACTAGATCTATAGATGACACATCTCTCTGTCTTTATCAAGGAGGCTCATTGGTGCAGTACACAGTAGTTAATGCAGAATCCCACAACTGGCTCAAGTGCAGAGAATACATGTCTACAGACTGTCCAGCCACAAATGGGATATCTGTATCATACCTCAAACCTTCAAGGCTTAAGGAATGTTGTAGAAAAGGGGAGGGGTGGAATTGTAAGAGCTAGAGGTTGGAAGGACTACAGCAAAACAGTTTTCTGGACATGATAAGATCGCCAAATTTGTGAACTCAGCAGCTGTGGTTGTCTGCACAAGATCAAGCCGAATCAACTTTCCAGCAAGCAGGGAGAAGTGGCTCACAAGCTCTGCCCCTTGCAGAGGAGCTATTGACAGTTGATGGCTGCTAGGAGAGGAAGAGTCAAATTTTTTAAAGGGGCATGGTCCGTGGTAGATTGTCCATGTTCCAGTAGATGGCTCTACACCCATGAGTAGTCTAGGGTCAGCAAGAGTTGCATTCAGTGAATCATAATAAACAAAGGACTTGAAGCTGTGAGGGAGAAATGAAGGCTGGGTGGGGCTGAATCTGAGAGGAGTTAGGGGGGAGGAGTGTTGTGTTGGGGGGGTGGGGAGTCCGATAAAAATATTTGCATGTGAGGTTCTTAGAGAATTGATTACATATATGTGTAATGGTATTCCAAGAGTATTCGGACTCAATGGGTTTCCAAGATACTTCCCCACCTGGGGATCCATTCCATATACAGACACCAAACCCAGATGCTATTGTAGATGCCAGGAAGTGCTTGCTGACAGGAGCCTGATACGTCAGTCTCCTTAGAGGCTCTGCCAGAGCCTGACAAATTCAGAGGCAGATGCTTGCAGCCAGCCATTGGAGAGCATGGGATCCCTGATAGAAGAACTGGAGAAGGGACTGAAGGAGCTGAGGGGGCTTTCAGCCCTATGGAGGGAGCAAAAGTGTCAACTAGCCAGACCTTCAGGAGCTCCCGGGGACTGGACCATCAACCAAAGAGGACACTTGGAGGGACCCATGGCTCCGACTGCGTATGTGGCAGAGGATGGCCTTGTTGGATATCAGTGAGAGAAGAGGCCCTTGAACCTGAGGGTGTTCGACACCCCAGGGGAATGCTAAGGTGGGAAGAGGGGGAGTGGCTGGGTCGATGGAGGAGCGCCCTCATAGAAGCAGGAGGAGAGGGAGAGATGGTAAGGGGTTTCCGAAGGGTAGATCTGGAAAGGGGAACATATTTGATATGTAAATAAGGAAAATATCCAATAAAAAAGCCAAAAATAAATAAATAAATAAAAAAAAGAAACACAAGGCCAAAAAAAAAAAAAAAAAAAAAAAGGAAAAAAGGAAGGAAATTCAAAATCAATATTGGATGAGTAAGGGAAGTTAAGATGAAGAACACAAACCTAGGAGAAACTGCAAGAAGGAGATGAATATGATCAAAATGCATTGCATGATGTTTCCCCAAGAATTAATAAAGGATTATGTAAAAGGAAAGGAAAAGCTTGTCCCCCCCCCCCCCCCCCGTGCTTTTAAAAACGTCCTTAGTTCCTGAAGCGGTCCGTCCGGGAGTGGGAGGGTCTGAGCTTGGAGCTTTTCAAGGAGCCAGGACTCCGTGCTCTATTTTGCCGCCTTCAGATTATTTTATGTGAGACCCAGACTACAGGACAGGCGTCATAGGAACACTGTGGCCTGGTGCCATCTTGCTTGACTTAGAGGATGGACAAGAGAAAAGGACTTTTCTAGGTCAGGAAGACAAATCTCTCCCAGCAGAGTCTGAGAGTTTCCTTTGAGACTTGTTGGCAAGAATAAGGTAGTATAGTCCTTCCACTCCCGAACCCCTACAGAGCATATTGGCAAACACGAAAACATGATTGGCAAAGCATAGAATTGCTACCATGGGAAAGACAGTGCAGGAGCCAGCAACAGAGGCCCAGCATGCTGACCCACCCCTCCCCACTCCTCCCTTCCCCCCAGCACCGCCATGTTGCTAGCATGAAAGCACATTAGCGAGCTACCCTGTGCTTATATTTGCCAATTTTCCAGGCCAGGGCTTCTGTGATATCTCTCTCAGTCTTGTGTGAGTCAGCAGTGGGGGTCTTTAGAATGTGGGTCTCCCTTTGTCCGTTGATCCGGTCAGGAATTCTCATGATTACAGTCACTCAGAGAGGCAGGTGTCCCTGCATTCTCCTTTGCTGTGTCATACCATGTCACATGTGATCAACAACCTTTGTATTCCGTGTTTTCTTTGTTGCTTTTAAGTTTTAAGCCTAAGAGGACCTAGGCTTATAATAGGCCTTTGGCATCTTTCTGTCCCCTATGGCTGCTTCTTCTGTGTATAAGATTAAAGTGAAAGATAATCCCCTTTTATCTCCTCTAGTCTCTGGAACCACAAGCCTCTGCTGGGAATGGTTAGTGATATTGAGTGTATTTTCTTCTTCACTGTTAAACATTCTTGTGGCTTCTCTACCTTTCCCAGGAATATTTAGTCACATACACACATATATGTGTGTAAGAAATTTTCCAGAATTGATTTTTTCATTATGGAAGTTCGTTTTCAAAAACATCTGTCACCATTGTTAAAGCATTATTTTAATGTGTTTATTAAAAAGCAATATTTTTTTTATAAAGGAGGCACAGCTTGTTAAAACTATAGATTTGATTTTTGTTTGTGTGTGTGTTTCTGTGTGAGTCATCTTTCCTGTGTAAGTCATCTTTCCCCCACTTCCTTACCCCAACTCACTACCACCTACAAAACCAAAAAGCCTAGCTCCAGCCCCATAGCTCTGGAAAGCTGTTTGTATATGAACTACCTTTCCTGGTAAGTACAGTTACCACCCACATCAAAGACACCTCTATTTACAGCTGATAGAGACCATCACAGAAAACCACAACTGAACACAGATTAACAGACAGTGGGCAGAGCAGCCACAATGAATCCGATATCTACGGTTCAGGTAACACAGAGGAATGGGAAGTTGAAACACTGTAAAAGCCAGAATACCAGGACTTCTGTAGTGAAATGGTCTCTTCTAGAAATGGCTGTAGAAAAAGGACCAGAAAAATGGCAGTATCAGTGGACATATTTATTAATGCAGACAGAGGAGTACTTCACAAGATCATGACCCTAGACAGAGAATTCCCTCTTTGGTTGTCCCAATCCTAAATTGTGAGCCCCCAAACCATAAACACACACACACGCACACACACACACACACACTCAGCAGGTTATGTATATGCATTTGCACATACATATATGCATGTATTTGCACACATACATATATGCATTTATATCAGTGAAGAAGAAGCAATCAGCTTGAGAGTTGGTAGGCGGACATGAGAAGGGTTGGAGAGGATGCTTGGGGGGCTGGAGGGAAGAAAGGGAGAGATTAAGTGACATAATGCAGGCTCAGCAACCACAAAGCCAGGAGAGGGTGTCAGATCTCTAAGAACTGAACTTAGGACAGTTGTGATCTGCCACGTGGGTGTTGGGAACTGAACCTGGGACTTCTAAAAGGGCAGCAAATGCTCTAAATGAATGAGCCATCTGTATAGCACTGCCCCAAAAGAGCTTGAAATTGAGTTTGTATAACGGATTTCTTCAGACACATAATGAAATATTTTTAAAAGATGTTTCTTGTTACTCATTTATCAAGAGGTATGAAAGCATCTATTTAGCCTTTCTTTACATACATAACCTTTGAAATGTTGAAAAAAATGAGTAAACTAGCAAGCTCTTCACATTCAAGTAATATTTGCTGGTCAGTATTTTACCACCACAGTAATTTATTTCTTCTAGATCATAGCTTGAAATATTTGGACAATCCTTAAAGAAAAATGAAATCAAAATGAAAATATCTGTTTTGAAATTAGGCAACTCATTCTTTTATATTATAGATCTTTTATTTGTTATTTTAATTATTCTTTCTTATGCCATCATTGGACTAGCAAATTGCTGTTGTTGAAGAGAAACACGTGCCTCTAGTATTAGCCATTTAAATTGCCCTTTATGAAAAAATATAATAAAAATGAAGACTTTTGATATGAGGAGTCTACTTATATCTACTACTCCACTTTGAGCAAAAAATATATATATATAAAAGACGTTCTTTTTGACACAGGTAATCTCTGTATAGCCTTGGTTGTGCTGGAACTTGCTCTATAGACCAGGCTAGCCAAACTCACAGAGATCCTCCTGCCTCTGCTTCCCAAGTGCTGGACTTAAACTGTGCATCACCACTGCCCAGATTATAAAAGACTTTCATAATCTCATCATCATCATCATCATCACCATCAGTTTTCATCCTGAGTGTAGTTTCCCCTCCCTCCTCTTCTCCCAGTTTCTAACCCCCACCTCCCCTCCCAATACCACTCTCCTCCATTTCTTTTCAGAAAAGGGAAGGCCTCCCATGGATATCAAACAAATATGGCATATCAAGTTGCAGCAAGACTAGTCACCTCCCCTTCTATTAAGGATGGAGGAGGCAACCCAGTATGAAGAAAAGGGTCCCATAACCTGGCAAAAGAATTCTCTTCCCATTGTTAGGAATTGCACAAGAAGACCAAGCTTACCAATGGTAGCATAAAAGACTTTCTTAAAGAGGAAGAATGTGCTCTGAATCTTTTTGTGCTGAGTCTTTATAAGGAAATGTAAATGAAGATAGAAATACAACATCTCATTGACACGCACACACACACACACACACACACACACACACACACACACACACACAAACAACTTTTGCTTAATTCTCTTGAAAACCTCATACCCCCAGATAATCACTGAGCTTAGAAAAGTTGCTGAGATCCTGATTGAGAAGGCAAACTCAGAGTAGAGAAGTGCAAAATAACAGCCCATATGCTAAGCCACATGTATTATAAGGCTCAATACTTCTGAAAGAAGCTTTCAAAGGCAAGAGAGAACTCCAAATCTGGAGCCCACAGAGACATCTGGTGCCTTAGAACTTCCCATTTTCCTTTGGCAGATATTTTAGCTAATTTTACCACCTTGGTCAGATGTGTGATTCCTTTTAAAGCTTATTCTAATTTTAACATAGTCTCCCGGTTTCACTCTCTACTGTCAGGACCAAACTTTTAATGGCAACAGTAGGTCATTTAGCAATTTCTTAGAAGGACAAAGTAAGGACGGACCATGTAATTAATATAATGGGCACACGATCTGATTTTTAAAGATTTGATGCAATTCTCCAACTTTGCCTTCTAACAGATGCACGTGGGAAAAATAATGGTTGAATCAATATGTAGAAAAACCCTTGAATCTCACAGTCATTGCTCATCATGACTGTGCAGGAGCTAACTCTGCCAAAACTGCTTTGAAAGGTCTCACCATTGTACTGTGGACTCCTGACAAACCAAACTCTAGGGCTAGGCCTGTGCCTATGCGCAGAGTGTGAATTCACATATACCTGATGTGGATGGTTAAGTAGGACCCGGAATTGAGGAATCACTATGACAAATGTGCCAAGATAGGCATATAAGGATTACGGAGTAGCAAGAAGGACTCACTTGAAGATGAAGAGTGTGAATGTTCAGCTATATTTGCGACACTTGGAGTTCAGTGGTGTTCATCCTAGAACTCAAAAGAAGTAGCTTACCCATCTTCCTCAAATGATAGATTAGGAGAAATGACCATTGTAATAAACTCCCTGAGTCTTCATAATGAACAACATAGTGATTCTAACTTCTATTCTAGATAAAGGGTATACATATACGTACGTACGTATACACACACACACACACACACACACACACACACACACACACACCAGATCAAATATTCCAATGCATGGAAAACTTTGAAATAACCCAATTTTTTTCATGACTTCCATTTTCTTCTATTTTGTTTCATCACATCAAAAAAAATCCAAGTGTTCGATCAGAGCATCTTTTTAAAAACGACAATACATTTCTTAGACTATGGAGTCACGTGCTATCAAATTAAGAGAGATCAGAGAATGTGAAAATTGTAATTCACCCATCCATCTGATCAAACACTAGATGATCTCCTCCTGCTTGTACTATCTGCCTCTGGACTGATGATGAGTCCCTAGGCAGGTTTACTCTGGCACCTCTAAGTTCAGCTCTCCATAAAATATTTCCCTGAGAATACTTCAAGAAATATAATGCAGAATTAGAAGCCCCAGCATAGTGATCCCCACTCACTGCCAAAGCCACTTGCCCAACTGCAGTACCACTCAGTGCCATTTCATCCACTGCTTTCCTTTGCCTCTCATAGAGTTAGAGATAGAATTAGCCTTCTTGTCTAAATAATACAGAATCTAAAGTTCTGAGAGGTTGTTAAGATGAAATAAGCTTTTCTGTATATGATCTACATACACCTAGGCCCCAAAGAGTAACTTTTAAAGACGAATGTTGGTAATTACTCAAAAACTAAAATGCATTCAAGATGATCTGGCCTGAAAGAAATATTTTATTGAGTAAATTGTAGCTCATGCAAAGAAGTATTTCATGCCGTTGGCCAGCAGTTGTTACCTTCTAATGATGTCTCTAGAGACATATTCAATCTGATGTAGAACTGATAAGTGATTCATTTGTCCTCATTGTTCAGAAAAAAATGAGTCAAAATACATACTGAATAATACAGGTATCAACTTATACTTATAAGCATTAATAGCTTTTGACTCAAAGCCTAACTAAATTATGCTACATTTGTAGAATGTCTTCTAGTCATTCCCAGGTTGATAAATTGAGCTAGAATTAAAATTATGAGAACTATATTTGGAAGACATAGTGGTTTTACACCATGGGTTTGGGCTGCTAGAACTTCTATACCGGTGATTGTCACTACATCTATTCCAGCCTTTCCTATTAGCAATCAAACACAACAGGGTGGCTGTTGCTAAGATTATATCTCATGATACCAAAAGATGAGGCAAATGCAACTATAAATTATTTTTAAAGTAAAGTAGATTAAGGAATTATTGATCCCTCCATTCTCATATTGTCTAGCATAACTGATCTTTTGGCATGTGGCCTAGCCTATTTCCTAAAATGATTTAGGCTCTGGGTTGCATTGAGTAACACAGTGATAGTAATCAATGCTACTTTAAGATATGAATCAGAGACTCCTTTGAAGTAACAATTGTTAATGTAGAAGGATTCGCAGCTGGGCAAGATGCTTAACAATTTTATCCCTGGAGCTGGCTCTGCAGCACTTGCCAGTGCTGTGAAACTAGTCATCAGGGAGGAGACTTCTTAGTTTTTACCAACTGGATTCTTTTTTATGTGGCCAAAGTGTGTGTAGTTTTCAGCAATAGAGTGCTACCATCAAGGTCTGGGGAGGAATCTAGAGCACTGGTTACAAGCCTGGATTGTTTTGGAGGACTTCAGGACACCTTGATCAACAACCAGAGAGAAGGAGGTCATAACTGGTACTGGAAACTCGTGGTCTCTTGGAGCATCATTATCCCCCACATAGAAAAACTTCAATTATGCTGTCTTATATAAATATGTATGAATATATATACACATACACACACATGTATACATATACATATATATATATATATATATGTATGTGTGTGTGTACTTTAGAAAGCAGTAGGTTTTCATAAGGCTTTTCAAACATCCTTAGTGCTAGTAGATTGCTTCTAAGAAAGGGACAGTCAGTTATTTTTAAGGTGTGGCCCCTGGTAGGTTGACCATGCCCCAGCTGATGACTTCATTCCCACGGGTATAAGGGCAGCACAAATTGAACCCAGTAGGTTATAAATAAAAATAAATAAGACACAAATTTGAAAGGAGGTAGTGGGTGCATCTGGCAGAAGTTAGAGGGAGTTGAAGAGTGCATATGATCAAAATACAACATATCAAATTCTCAAAGAATTAATAAAAATGATATATTGAAATAATGTAAAAAGGTGTGTATGTTATTCTTATAAAGTAAAATTATTAGACAACATGGAAGCCTGAGAAATATCACTTTAACTTGAAAAGTTATTAGTCATTATTTCTGGGTAATGAGATTGTTTGATGTAACAAATAATATTAAAGATCTCAGAGGATATAAATGTTCTTAAATGGGAGATTGTAATACAAGTAAACTTTATAATTTTCTGACTGATGTCACAGAGAGAAATAAAAAAGAGAGAATCACAAACAGAAAATATAAAATAATACTGTGGAATTATTTTATATGACATCAAGTGTTAAAATGTCATTATCATTTATAAATGACAAAGTTCCTCTTCTCTAACATGACAATTGAATTGGTATTTTGGGTTTAACAGGAAATAGAACTATCCCAAACACAGAATATGTCTTAGGGTATTATTGCTGTGAAGATACACCATGACCGAGGTAACTCTTCAAAAGCAAACATATTGGGGGGGGGGCTGACTTACAGTTTCAGAGATTCAGTCCATTATCATCATGGAGGGATATATGGCATCCTACAGACAGACTTGGTGCTGAGAGCCAAGAGTTCTACATCTTAATCAAAGGCAGGTAGAAAAGACTGTCTTATGCAGATAACCAGGAAAGGGTCTCTTCCATTTAGGCAAAGTTTGAGCACTAGGAGACTTTGAAGCCCACCCCGACAGTGACACATCTACTCCAACAAAGCCATACCTCCTAATTGTACCAGTCCCCATGGGCCAAGCATTCACACATGTGAGACTATGGGGGCCAAACCTATTCAAACCAGCATAGAATATTAGAACCATTTGGGGGTATAAATCCTTTAGATTTATGAGATATTCACAATATATTATTATTCTCTGACACAAAATGGTTTAAACAAAAAGTGTTTTTGTAGGCAGAATTCCTTTTAATACTTATAATATTAAATAGATAGCTAGAAAAGTTTAAAATTTTTCCATCTATTACATAAGCGAACTAATCTCAAGGGAGCAAATTATTTGCTCAGGCTGAATTTCATGGTAAAATAAAGAAAAGGGCTGTTCTGGTTAGGCTATATTTGCATTTCTAACCTTCCTGTCTCAGCCTTCCCAGTGCATATGCAAGCACATAGTTGTAGTGCTTCGGTCTCTTTTACCCACCCATGCTATCTTTCCTGATGTTATATTTATGCTTCTAAATCACACTTCATATATTCTCAGAAGAGTTTTGAATAACAGTTAGATGAATAGCAAATGGAATTGTTAAAATATTTACCGATAAACATGATATGATCAGTATTCAGAACAGTTGCCAGCAATTCACTTAGTCGTCCCAGAAGCAAGTGGTTTGGTCATACACACGTGTGTCAGCTGTGTATCTACTCCACCACACAAAACCCTGCTTGTCATATTTTAAGGCAGCGGTTCTCAATTTGTGGATCACAACCCCTTTGGGGGTCAAATGACCCTTTCACAGGGATCCCATATCAGATATCCTACAAGTCAGATATTTACATTATGACTTATAACAGTAGCAAAATTACAGTTGTGGAGTAGCAATACAATAATTTTATGGTTGGGGAATCACTAAAACGTGAGGTACTATATTAAAGGGTCACGGCATTGGCTGAGGAAGGATGAGAGCCACTGTTTTAAGGAATTCAGAAGAACATGCTTTGGGTGCACACGTGTGATCCATCCAGAGAGGTTCTGGTGTAGTCCATATATGCTGCAGGGCTCCGATGATACTGTCTTCTCTTTCTCTCTCTTAGTGACTTCTTCCTTTGCTTTGGCTCCATTTTTAGGAAGGCTGACTCCGTATGGTACAAGACCATTTCCATCCAGTGGCTGCAGACATTCATCCTATTCCCTTAACAGAATTAATGTATCTATTGCTTTAGGAAGAGCCTCGAGGAGAACTCTGCCTGTGATTGGCAGCTATTGATGTAGCCATGGTTAACACGCATCCTTGAGGTCAGATGTAATGCCATCAGTGCTGGGGAGAGCAGTGAGCTCCATCTAAACTATCAGACTAGGAGAAGAGATCCTGGACAGCAAGCCAGGGCCTGAAGCTAAAGGAAGCCAGGGAAAGGGTACCCAGTAGGAAGCTATCAGTGTCTGCTCTGCATTATTCCTCTTTCCTCCAAGCTCTCATAAAATTTTAGACTTTAAGTCTTGTCTAAATGTTAGCATACCTGTATTTTATTTAGAAAGTTTAAAAGATAAGGCAGCGCATAAAGGCTAGAATTATAGGCTTTTCCCCTTATTTATTATTGTATTGAGGGATAGCTGGTAGCATATTTACCTAAATGTCTTCTTTTGTCTTCCTAACTGGCGTAAGCCAAGCCTCTACCTTCTGTTTCCTCAGAGTCAAATGCAGTGAAAGGAAGGTTTCCAGAGGAATATCAGAATTGGCCAGGGCAGAACAGTTTCAGTTTTCGGTGTCACCTTCTTTTAAAAATTTGTCTGTCTGTCTGTCTGTCTGTCTGTCTCTCTGTTTGTCTCTCTGTGTTTGTGTGTGTTTGCATTCACTCACACACCATGTATAGAGGTCAGGGGACATCTTGTGGAAACGAGTTCTCTCCTTCTATCATGTAATCCTGGGGATCAAACTCAACTCATCAGTTGGCAGCAGGCGCCTTGCCCTGTCGAGCCATCCCTCTAACCCTCACTTTTCTTTTAGGATCACAGTTTTCAAAGACTTTGGAGTACCTGGAGGTTCTTTGCTTTGTGTCGGCATGAGATTCTCTGACACTATTTTGTCAAGATCTTATCTAGCATTTTGTCTTCACAATCCGTAGATCTGTCTGCATCTAATGTTCCATTAGAAAACAAAGGAGAATTTTGTCCCTTTGTTGTGTTTTCATTTCTGTTTTAAAATTCTCACTAATGTAAAACATAGTTATCTTATAGTTTTTAGCAAAAAAATAAATCCTATACATGAAAGTCTTGATAGTCTATTTCTGTGTGGTGATGTTTTTGTTTGGGTGGACTCTGGTTCTTGGGAGTTTTGTTCTTTCATGTGTTCTGAATGCTTGGACCATGATGCCATGGTTACTGCCACACTGGATGTGGGAACCTTGCCAGGGAGCCATGTTTCACTCAAGATTTGCATTTGCTTAGGTTAGGCACCTTTTGTTTAAGTTTTTGTTTTGATTTGTTTGTGCAGACAGAACAGTGTTGAGACATGTAATTCAAGAAATTGTTCTTTGGGAACCAGGCAAAGGTTCTCTGTGTATATGCCTTTTACCAGGCAGGGGGCACTGTCCTTGACTGTTTTAGAGGCTCTGATGAGTAAAGCAAGAATGTGAGCTTCAATAGTAATATTTCTTAACATGTGAACATAAAGATTTTTATCTAGTTCATGTAAGAGGCAGAAAGGAGTTTGCTAGTATTTTTGGGTCTTTTTCACTTTATTCTTCAACAAGTGTGTGTGTGTGTGTGTGTGTGTGTGTGTGTGTGTGTGTGTGTATGTATGTGTGTTTAGGACCAAACTGTAGTCTTTAAGAAATCCAATTAGGTCTTTATTGAATAAAATGCCCTTTAATCTTAAATTGCATAACATTTTACTCAGAAATTAATGTATATTTGATTACAAATTTCAAGGATGAAGAATCAAACTAAAAATGTTTTTGAACTTTAGAAAGTTACATTGTTCTTTGACAATTCATTCATGCATACGATGAGTACTGATTACTGTCACCACCCCCTCCTTAGCTCCCTGTATCCTGTCTACCCACACCATTTCCCACAAATCTTTCTCACATTCCTGTCTATGTGTTTTGTTTTTTGACCCAGAGCTTTATACCAGGGCTCTTTGTGTGGGGATTTGCCACTATCCATGGAGCCTTCGGGGCCAGTAGTGGTTATGTAACTCCTTCATCTTCCTGAATCTGTCATTAGTTCAGCCGTGAGGGGTGGAGCTCATAAGCCCTTCTCATCTTCTCATCTATGACTGACCACCGATAGGACCAGTTTTAAAATATCGAGCTACCAACTTTTCAGTCTTCTCTATGTGAAATGAGGAATTGTAATTCATTCATTCATTCGGCTAAAGACTTTTCAATTTTTTTCTTTTCTCTTTTTTTAGTATAGAATAGAATTTATTCAGGGTATTGGGAGGGGAATTAGGAGGGTAGTAGAGGCAGAGAAAGGCAGAGAGAGGGAGAGAGAGTAGAGAAGTAGAGGGCGGCCATGACCATGTGGAGCGAGTGGGGAAGGGAGTAGGGAAGGGCAAGGGGAAGGGGTGATTCCAAGAAGGCAAGAGAGAAACAAGAGAACAAGAGAGCAAGCTAAAGACTCTTCTTGAATCATGAGTCTCAGCATTTCTCAGTTTACCCAAACAAAGCAAAATAAAAACAACAAAACAAAACAAAAACAAAATGATAAAAGCCCCGTCTTCTTTGAGCTTAATTCTAGTGGTGATGTGGATGATACATAATAAGTGGATGAAGATGTTTTGTTGGCTCATAAGATACAGTTTCTTCACAATTTACCATCTTTAAAGTCAGGCTGCCTCTTACAAATGGCGATGCATCACAGTTTAATTGGCTGTGTCTTTTTCAGTAGGGTGCTTTTAAAATGACAAGCCTTAAAATTAATGATACTTTACGTTAAAAGAAATACTGTATTTTGTCAAGTCGTGATAAATGCTAAGGTAAAAAAAAAAATAAATCGGAGAAGGGGGATGGGGCTTTCTAGAGGTGTGTTGCATTTTAAATGAGATAACCAAGAGCTGCTTTTCTGAAGAGGTGACTCTTATGCAGAGAGAAAGGCTACAAGGGAGGGCGCGGGAGGGTGTGGTGTTGCACAGGATGCATGTATGGCTGATTACTAGTCCTACTGATAATGTGCTGATAATAACCTTACAGAATATCCGGTAGCCATGGGAGACAGCAGTCCGGATGAACACCTTACAGAGCAGTTCCGCAGGCGAGGGTCCTCTGTGTATAAACACATTAGTCTGGACTGCAGACAGCACCGTCAAGGCAGGCCTGAGTATGGAGAAGGATAAGCAATTGAGGTTAGAGACGTAAATTGTGGTCATCTTTTAGAGGGTCCTGTGGCCACTGAAGGGCCTCAACTTTCGTTCTATAAATGGAAGCATATTAAAGATTGGGAGAGGCAAATGGACTGCACATTTCCCACAGGACCCCAGTGCTGAGTACAGCATTGCAAAGGGATAGTAAAACGGGAGAAAGAGAATGAACTCTCAGACTGCTTGTAGTGTTCATTGAATGTAAGATGAAAGTGCCTTGGCAGCTTCCACACCAGAGTAAACTGAGGAGGGCCGAGTGTGGAGTAGGTGACTGGGAGCCTGTTCTGATAGCAGCTGACATAGGCCAGCACTGGTGAGCCATTTCTGATAGTAACTGACAGAGGCTGCTGCTGCTGGCAGCCAGCAACTAGAGAATGGAAAAGGAGGGAAAAATCACACACACACACACACACACACACACACACACACACACACACGAGTGGATGAAGCAAGACAAGCTCCAACAACTTCACACATACACATATTTACATACATTCATATAGCCAGTCATATTAAATGGAGCAAAGCTCCAAACAATGTTTTATATATATAAAATGTTATATATATGTGTATATATATATATATATATATGTTTAACATGTGTATATATACACACACATATACATATATACACATACATACATATATACATCATATGAATCATATGTATATATACATACACATATACACACATGCACACATGCACACATACACACATACACACATATTCACTTTGGGTGGGTGGAGCATACTCCAATGAGTTGACTCCAACAACTTTATTTTTTCCTTAGCCTATTTTATACCACATAACAGAGAGTTGTTTGTGTAAGAAAATGATTACCTCAGTTGCGTATTCTCTAAAAACAATCACCACAAAAGCATATTCTTCAAAAACACATTAAAACCACGACCCGAAAGGAAGTCACAACAGGAGTATTGATTATTTATTCTTCTTTTGAAACTCAGACCCTACTCAACATCTCCCAACTATGTTCCTCTCCGCAAGCTCAGTGTAACCCCAAAGCAATAATTCTTCTGTCATTGATTAGCGAAGTTTAAGCAAGTCACTCTATAGTACCAAGTTTTTTCCCCTGTGTAGCTGATGGTACTTTGTGTTTACAGAAACAGATCATCATCTAGATTATGTCTTATGTTTAAAATCTTGTTCAGCTAAACTGACTAACCATCTATTCTCTACTCTTATAACAGAATCATTTACCCGTTATTCATAATCCTGCCTTTTTATAGTGAACACCCAAACCTGTGGCCACATCCCTAGATCACAAGATCCAGGAAGTCAGACCCAACCTAGAATAATGTTTTCTTTGATCATTTTTGGTCCCAAGCCTATTTTTCTTCCTAGTACAGTTAGGTGCCTATACACATGAAAACTCACTGTGGTCCTTTTCAAACCTATGCAACCCTCCCTATTCTACAAGGAGGGGACACATTCTGTTCTTGATTCTAACTTTATTATATCTTTCTGTCAAAACAAGCCATCTCTGTAAACTTCCTGTCAACAGCCTTAATTTTCTAAAATTATTTAAATCCAATTGGAAATTCCATAAGATCATTAATCCATCTAAACGATATTATTTTATGAAAGTTTGTCTTCATATTGATCTGCAGGAAACTTGCCCAACAGAGTCTATCACCCAGGGAGTAATCACACCAGGCTATAAGCGGCGAGTATCTCCCCATGCCCAGTGAGAAGGCACCATGAGAAGGCACAGCAGTAGCAAGAAGCAATCCTAGAGTGAAGAAGACCCTGGGGCTGTGCCTCATCCTAGCTCTGAAAAACAGTGGGCCATCTCCAGGAAGCTCACTTGCCTACTTCAGCTTCTCTTGCATGGTGTCTATCACCTTGCCATGGAGGCTGAGAAGCAGCTAGTGTCTGGGCACAGTTTGAAGGTGTACAGGACCGTTGGCCTGCCTGTCTGCGGAGTTCCACCGGCATGCCACTCACGGAAGGCTGAATACAGTCCAAGATGGGGTGGGGGTGGGGGGTCCCAGCCTGTGTTTCCCTGGCATGAAAATAGCGGGCACCAGGAAGGATGCAGTGGTCCTTAACCTCCTGTGTACCCAGACGCTGCTGGGGACCTAGAAGAGTTGAGAATGATGGTCCAGGAGTGTGCACTCCTCTATGCGCCGGGCAGGAAGGAGATGGTTGAGCTAGGGACTGGAAGGTGCTGGAAGAAAGAAAGCCTTCTCTGGGAGATTTAAGCATGGTTCTTTATAACAAAGCCCCCGCCCCCACCTCCCCCAACCCCAGGGCGATCCCTGTTGAAGGAGATGGTCCTTGTTTGTCCAAACTGCTTTATTTATGGCTGATAGGAACATATACTTACTCAGAGTGAACCAGAGATTAAATACCTTTGGCAGGAAGGGTTGCCCAGGAAGGAAAGCTCACTGGTTAAACACTGGGGGCCTTTCTAGATACCTCATTAGCATGGAGAACTGTATCTATGTTTCTATGTTGTGACCTACTGGTTATCATTGTCCTCTCAGTGGGGTGTCATGATTATGTGTTCCAGGACAGGTAGAGCTTGGGAGGGAGCTAGTTTCAACGCCGGCCACTCTCGGTTATGAGATTCCCAGGGGTTTCAGCCTTACCAGTTCTGTCTGGTGGCAAGTCCACTTGTCCCACTCAGAACCAACGAACTTGCAGATGATGATTAGGATCTAGCAAGTGAGGTGACAAGAGAGGAACCATTGCACCAATTCTTCATTTGCTTACACAGTCTCAGGTTCTAAACCTGATGTATCCTTATACAATTATGTTTTCATCTCATTTAAAAAAAATAGTACCCTCACTGATATTTAGATTTTGGTTGGCTTTTTTTTTTTTTTTTGCTTCATTTTATTTTTTTTTATTTTTATTTTTTGCATCTTTTTTTGTTGGATATTTTCTTTATTCACATTTCAAATGTTATTCCCTTTCCTGGTTTCCCTCCCTTCCTCCCTCCCTCCCTCCCTCCCTCTCTCTCTCCCTCCCTCCCTCCCTCCCTCCTGGAAACACCCTATCACATCCTCCCTCCCCCTGTTTCTAGGAGCGTGTTCCTCCACTCACCCACCCACTCCCACCTCCCTGCCCTCGGTTCCCCTACACTTGGGCATCTCTTGAGTCTTCATAGGACCAAAGATCTCTCCTCCTATTGATGCATGACAAGGCCGACCTCTGCTACATATGCAGCTGGAGCCATATGTACTTCTTTGTTGATGGCTTAGTCCCTGGGAGTTCTGGGGGGTCTGGTTGGTTGATATTGTTGTTCTTCCTATGGGGTTGCAACCTCCTTCAACTCCTTCAGTCCCTTCTCTAACTCCTCTATTAGGGACCCTGCACTCAGTCCAATGGTTGACTGCTAATATCTACCTCTGTATTTGTAAGGCTCTGGCAGGGCCTCTCAGGAGACAGCCATATCAGGTTCCTTTCAGCATTCACTTCTTGGCATCCACAATAATGCCTGGGTTTGGTAACTGTATATGGGATGAATCCCCAGGTGGGACAGTCTCGGGGTGGCCTTTCCTTCAGTCTCTGCTCAACACTTTTTCTCCATATTTGCTCCTGTGAGTGTTTTGTTCTCCTTCTAAGAAGGACCTAAACACCCATACTTTGATCTTGCTTCTTCTTGAGCTTCATGTAGTCTGTGAATTGTATCTTGGTTATTTGGAGCTTTTGGGCTAATATCTACTATAAGTGAATGCATACCATGTGTGTTCTTTTTCAATTGGGTTACCTCACTCTGGATGATATTTTCTAGTTCTATCCATTTGCCTAAGAACTTCATGAATTCATCGTGCTTCATGAATTTCATTTCATTTTATCTTTTGCCCTGACCTGGAGGGATAATCAGCGGGGAACTAGGGCAGGGGAGAGAGAAAGTGGGAGGGACAACAAACACGAAGAATGAGTGCAAGTCAATTGGACTGATCAAGCTCTGAAAAACTTTACTCAGGAGTTAAATAGAAGCATAAGCAAGAGGAGGCTTCAAGGGAAGGGGGAAGGGCCTGGGGGCTCTCCGAAGGTCAGGTGGCAATCTTCAGCTCCTGGAACCAACAGTCACAGTATCCTCTCTACCCACAAACATTCTTACTGTTATGACCACGAATGTTCTCTCAGGATTGTTTATGTAAGTTAGAAATTTTCCACATGGCCATGGCTGAGGCCATGGCTCCCGACAATCTTTTTGCTTCATTTTTATTTTGGGGCCTGGATTTTGAGCGGTCTTTTTGATTTCCAGGACCAGGATCCCATTTAACCTCTGTTCACACCTTTCTACTCTGACATTTCAGTGTTTGAAATTTCCATTTGCAACACCAGTTAAAAAGGTTTGTGGCAAGAACTGTCACACCTTAATTTCTCTATTTATCCATGTGGTATCAGGACGGCCACTGGGATTTCTATTCACTTTAAATTTTGTTCTTATGAACCAGAGGAAAATAGAAGGTAGAAAAATGTCATCTGCATACCTGCTGGATGTCAGGCTTCCATTTCTACACCAATGACGTGTTCCAGTTTGGGTCCATTGCAGTATTTCCCCGGAGCTCTTGTCTCTAGCTGCATATGTATCGAAAGATAGGCAGTCGGCCATCACTGGAAAGAGAGGCCCATTGGACTTGCAAACTTTATATGCCCCAATATAGGGGAATGCCAGGGCCAAAAGAATGGGAATGGGTGGGTAGGGAAGTGGGGGGGGCATGGGGGACTTTTGGGATAGCATTGGAAATGTAATTGAGGAAAATATGTAATAAAAAATATTAAAAAAAAAGAATAGTAATTATCAGGATCTGTTTTGGGCATCTCAGTTTTTTCCCCCCTCTTGATCTAAGATTCCTTAAAATTTAGTAGGACCATAGTATAACATGTGTGAGGAGTGTCTTTTAAAGGTATTATTTCATTCAACCTAATAAATAACCCATTGAAGTTATCATACTATAATGAACTACTGCAACTGAACAGAGAGCACCCTGGAGTAAGTTATCTTGTAAAGGGACTTATCTTCTCTGAAGTTCTCATTTTTGTAACATTTCAAAATGGCATGCTTACCTTCACAGATAATTATTACATAGAACATTCACAGGAAATTATGGCCCATATAACATCATATATAACAGCTTTCTTCTTTCTCCTAAACACCTAGTTTATATTTTTTCCTTGAGAGTTTTTGAAAGCCGAGTGAGCTGTGTATGTAGGATCACATGTTGAATCCCGATGAAGAATCTTGATTTTGTATAGATCTGGAAGGTAAAGAAGCCTAATCACAAATTTAAGATGAACCCTTTGATCTTCGTGATTCTGGGACGTGTGGCAACACTGGGCTCTTCTAGGGGTGCTTGGTGCATGAACACATTGAGGGACATTTGAGGAAACTGTGGCTAAGCTCCTGTGCACTGCACTTAAACAAACAGCAAGTGGTACAGACCCTGTGGATTGCCTAGAATAGCAGCTCTAAGAATATAGTTTTATATATAGGAATAGTCATCTCATATATGTCGGTGTATTTCTGTACTTACATATAGAAAAAAGTAAGTGTTCTGGTGTGAGTCTTTATCATCAAAATATATTGTCTCATTTTAAATATTGTACAAGGCTAGTGCCAGCCCACCAGGAAGGCCTGCAGCCTAGCCATCTGTCACAGATGGACAGAAGTGACACCAACCGGAACAGAAATGGCTTCACTGAAAGGAGCTTTCCTTCAGATATTCTCATCGTCATTTGTGAGTTTTGCTTCAGTGAACAATAAAAACAAAAACCATTTTGTATGTTAACTCCTGTTTAATTGTGTCTCCATGAGTCTGTCATGAAAAAAATTTTTCAAAGGTAGTTATTGGTTTCCAATGTTCTTTGGATGATATTTTAATATTATTTAAACTCGATAGGATTAGAACATTCATACAGGTACACCAAGAATTGATACCAACAAATTATGCTTTAAAAGCTTCTAAATGTGTGTCTGCAACACTCATGCGATGCCTGTGGGGGCTAGATGGGGGTGATGGATCCCCAGGACTGGAGGTACCGATGATTGGAAGCTGCCAAGTGGGTTTGGGACCCAAACGTGGGTCGTTAGCCAGTGCTCTCAACTACGCAGCTACCTCTCAGCTCCCTCAACAAATTATTTTAATACCAACTTTAACCAATAAAATATTTTAATACCTATAGAAGTATCAAATATTTTATGAACTTTGAAATAGCGTCCATTCAGAAGGTAGGTGTAGCAGCAGAACAAACAGTAAAGGATAATATCTTCATTGTTTATTTGTTTATTATGGTGGTTTAGAGAGTGGTTTAAGGTTTAAGACATTCTCTGGAATAATTTTTTGTTTAGGAATGTTACAAATGCAAGTATAAGTTTTTAAGTATCATATTTATGTCCCCTTTTCAAACATTGTAAGAAATTGAAACAAAAGTCTTATATATTTTCATTGTTTGACCAGTTTCACCAGTTGGTTTTAGATGTTTTTTAATCCCTAATTTCCTGTTCTCCTTCTGATGAAACCTCTCTTCCCAACAAGTTCCTCTCTTATTTTCAAGCCTTCTATTTGTATGTGTGTGTGAACCACTGGGTTTAATTAGTTTCTTCCCTAGTGTTGGTAGGAGATTGTTTATTAGAGGACAGGAAACTTATCAGCAACTACACCATTGAAAATAAAAAATGGAACCCCTTTCTCCAACAGTCATCAGCTGCCAGTAGTCCCTCAGAAGAGTGGTCCTCATGAATAAACACATTGGGCAGATGTCCTGACTTACAGTGAGTTTATGGGTGTAATAGGTGTCACATGCACAGAAGATATCTTTTTGCTACACATATCTCTGTTATCTAGTTCTTCCTCTCTTTCCACCTCATCTGCAGTGTTCCCTGAGCCTTTGTTGGTGCAACAGAACTGTCTCTCTTAGCAAATCACCATCACGGAGTGTCTATACTGGGACCAGTTATGGGTTTCTGCATTAACCTCTGTCTGCTGTCATAGGATGCTGCTATGATGAAGAATGGGCGTGTAGCTTTAAGTATCAGAAGGCAGTTTCACAACATGACCGTCTAGATTCCCCACTAGAGCCTATAACCTCAGCAAGAATCACAGAACCAGGTGTGACTTCCTGCCAGTGCACACTTCAAATCTATTCAGAGAGTAATTGGTCACTCCTGAAACAGTCATGCCACTATTGTGCTAAGGGATGGTACTCAACCTTCCTAATATTGTGACCCTTTAATACAGTTCCCAATGTTGTGGTGACTCACAACTATAAAATTATGTCATTGCTACTTCACAACTATAAATTTGCTACACTTATGAGAAATACTCATGGGAGGAGATACAGAGACAAAGTTTGGAGTAGAAACTGAAGGAAAGGCCATTCAGTGACTGTCCCACCTGAGGATCCATCCCATATACAGTTACCAAACCCAGACAATATAGTGGATGCCAATAAGTGCTTGCTGACAGGAGCCTGATATAGCTGTCTCCTGAGAGGCTCTGCCAGTGCCTGAAAAATACAGAAGTGGAGGCTCATAGCCATCCATTGGACTGAGTGGACCAATATGAACCAACCAGTGTCCCAGAGCTCCCAGGGACTAAACCACCAAACAAAGAGTACACATAGAGGCATTCAAGGCTCCTGCCACCTATGTAGCAGAGGATGGCCTTGTTGAACATCAATGAGAGGAGAGGCCCTTGATCTTGTAAAGGCTCCATACTCCAATGTAGGGGAATGCCAGGACATGGAAGCAGGAGTGGGTGCATTAGTGAGCAGGGGAGGGGGGCATGGAATAGGGAGGGTTTCAGAGGGGAAATGAGGAAAGGGAATACAATTTGAAATGTAAATAAAGAAAATATCTAATGAAAAATGAAAATAAAGGAAATATCTGCTATGAGGACTATTAAATAGGAGACCCTGTGTGGTTTGTGACGCACAGGTTGAGAAACACCGTGCTGGATGGAGTGTATCCTTTGCACAGCTCTGTGAGACTGGTGACGACCTCTTTCTCCCAGCACCCTGCAGGGAGTTTTTGACCAGGGCAGAAGCTTCCAGCTCAGTGTAAGCTTTCTCTGTGTCCGATGACCAAGGTAAAGCCCTCACCACCAAGTTCTGCAGGTCAAGCAAGTGCACTGGCAATAGTTTGCACTGATTTGGAAAACTACAGGATCTCTTTTGTGCACAGCTCATTGGAAGGTGTCTCATACTTGGCACTGGGGCTTTCTTTTAACTACCCATGGCTTCCGTTAGAAACACTATTAATCCATGGAAGGTACTTCTTTGTTCAAACTCTCTTAGTTCTGATTACATTTTAAATAAACTCATAAAATAGTTTTGTTATCGCCATATCCTTACCAGCATTTGTGGTCATTTCTTTTCTTGCTAATAGCCATGTTCTCATTTTGTAAGATGAAATATCATGGTAGTCTAATTTAAGTTTCTCTGACAGCTAATGATGTTTTGCACTTAAGACTTTTTTTATTAATTTTTGAGAATTTCATATAGGGTACAATAAAATAGCATCATATCCAATCCCATCTCTCCCATCCAAGTCACCCATAGGCTCCCAATATTCTTCCTCTCAATTTTTTTTCATATTTTTAAATTGGGTATTTATTTCAATTACATTTCCAATGCTATCCCAAAAGTCCCTCACACGCTCCCCCACCCACTTCCCTACCCACCCACTCCCACTTCTTGGCCCTGGCGTTCCCCTGTACGTTGCACGACCAATGGGCCTCTCTTTCCACTGATGGCCAACTAGGCCATCTTCTGATTCATATGCAGCTAGAGACACAAGCTCCAGGGGGTGGGGTGGGGGTGGGGTATTGGTTAGTTCATATTGTTGTTCCACCTATAGGATTGCAGATCTCTTCAGCTCCTTGAGTACTTTCCCTGTTTTTTTTTTTGTTTGTTTGTTTGTTTTTTCGAGACAGGGTTTCTCTGTGTAGCCCTGGCTGTCCTGGAACTCACTTTGTAGACCAGGCTGACCTCAAACTCAGAAATCCACCTGCCTCTGCCTCCCGAGTGCTGGGATTACTCTTCCTCTCAATTTTATGTCTTTAAAAATATATAATACCTTGAGTCCAGATAGTGCTGCCTAATATTCATGGGTATTGAGTTATCCACTGAAGCAAGGGAGACCTGAAAGTGAACACATCCTTAAAACAGAATGATTCTTCCTCCCTAGCAACTATCTTCCACCAAGAGCTTCTCAGCAAAGGATGGATCTGGAGAGCATCTGCCCTATCTATGCTAAAATTTGGCTGGTTTAATCTTGTATAGGTCTTGTGAAGGTACCCAGGGCAGCTATGAATCCATGGGTTTTTGAAGAACATGTCTTGTCCAGAAGATGATTTTGACAGCACTCTTCCTCAGCCCTGACTCAAAGTACAACTCTAAAAATTAGTTAGAATGCAATTCCTGGCATGGAGGGACAAGGTTGCTCCCAGAAGATGCTGATAAAATCAGAATACAAGATATGGGATACTTCATTGTCAGCTGTGGGTCTCAGAGATTCCAAGTGCCATTTAAACAATACAGGGCACTGACATTGCTCTTGGTTACCCACCATAACTGCACAGTAAGACTCCAGTTTTGAAGATATCACATATTTTGGTGGCAGGATGTATAGACACCAATCTCAAACTAAGTAGAAAGCATCCCCTTATGGCTAGATTTTATAGTACCAAGAAGTGCCAAGCAGACTGCCAGAGGAGAAAAGACATCTATGGTCTTAGGTGGTGTGGGGTTTTTCATGCTGCAGCGCTGACCTTCCAAGCACACTGTGCTTCTAGAGCAATAGTGGCTCCATTTTGATTGATGGTATCATTTAATTACAGTGTTCATTTGTTTTGTAGGGGACTGTGGAAGTCTGGTTAATCTGTCTAGTGGAGAGATTGCAGTATTGAAATCACTGAATATTAGTGTTAACATTAATCTGTGTCTTTATATCTTAGTTGTATTGTTTTTAAAAGCTGGGTGAACTTGTGTTTGGTGTGAATACGTTTAGACTTGTAATTTCCTCTTGATGGATTGTTTCTTTAATCAATATGAAATGACTCGTTTTTTCCTCTTCTGACTAGATTTTGTTTGTAGTCTGTTTTTTTCCCCAGATTGTAGAATAGCAATGCTCATTTACTTCTTCTTTATCCCATTTGCTTAGAAGATTATTTTTCATTATTTCACACTAAGATAACAATCTGTCTTTGATGACAAGAGATAATTCTTGGATACAACAAAGGAATTATCCTTTCTAATTCAATCCAGTTGTCTGAATCTTTTGAGGTCATCCCCATTCAGTTCAGAGTTATTATTGAAATGTGCTTGGTGTTTATTGATTTCTATAGTTTCATAGATCTCTCTCTCTCTCTCTATCTCTCTGTCTGTGTGTGTGTGTGTGTGTGTGTTTAGTACTCCTTTGTTTCACAATTGTCTAAGTCATATATATGTTTTTACCTGTACTCTTTTGGGTGTGTTTATCTTTCTCTTTAGTCAAAAGTATTCCTTCCAGTGTCCTCTATGGTTTAGCTTGGTGGTCGTAAATTCTCTTAGCCCACTTTGTCCTAGGAAGTTCTTCTTTGTCCTTCTATTATGATTGATTGTCTTGACTGGTATATCATCCTGGGTTGTCTGTTATAATTGCTCAGAATTTAAAATACATCTTTCCAAGCCCTTCTGGCTTTTAAGGCTTTCACTGGAGTCAGGAATTTCTCTGATGGGCCTGATTCACTATGTCACAGAAAAGTGTTTGTCTCTTGTAGTTTTCAACATAAAATACGCTTTGTTTTGCTTATTTGGTGTTTTAGCTATGATATGACTTGGAAAGTTTCTTTTCTTGTCCTATTTGGTGTTCTGTGAGCCTCTTGAATCTACATGTGCATCTCTTTTCCTGTTCTTAGTAAATTTTGTGTCATTTTTTTTTTTTAAAAATATTTCCTATTCCTTTGGCATGAAATCTTTCTTCTGTTTCCATAATTAATCAATTTTGCCTCTGTACAGGGTCCTAGAGATGTTGTATGTTCCATTCATATGTTTCTTAAAATTTTATCATTGGCATTGACTAAGGGATCCAAGTCTTCTACCTTGCCTTCAGGCCCTGAAATTCTATCCTCTGCATGGTAGACCTATATTGGTGAGGCTTGCACTGAACTTTTTATTTGACCTATTGTAGTTTTCACTTGCCATCACTATGCCTTGTTTTTTCCTTCTGTACTTTGATGTCTTTATTGAATTATTCTATTTTCCTATCTTGAATTGACCTCCTTAATTCATGCATCTCTTGGTGTTCCCTTAGAATATATTTATGCCATCGCTGATTTGTTTGAAGGTATCTATTATTGTTCTTTTGAATTCAGTTTCTGGGATTTTATCTAGATCATTTTCATTGGGGGCTGTTACTGTGGACTGAATAACTTTCGGAGGAGACAAATTGCTGTGGCTTTTCAGGCTCATTGGTTTTATGCTAAGATTTGCCTCTCTAGGAAGAGATTGTTGGATAAGATTTTTGTTGTTGTCTTTTAATTCAATTCACTTTTCTACTCTTAGTAGAGGTGTTGGTCGTTTTCAGAAGGGACTCCATTGTAGTAGGGTTCAAGTGACATTTCCTTCTCTTAGGCTGTCGATCGGGACACTAGACCATAGCCCAGTCCTCTACTGCACGTTATGTAGTGTCTGAAACAATAGGTACCATCCAGCAGTAAGCCCACCATTAAAATGATATCTGGTGACTACAAATAGTCATTTTCAAGTATCAGCTGTTTGGGGCCCTGAAAGGATATTGCTAGTATTGTATATACCAGTGTATTGGTCACTGTGGGTATGAGTAGAAAAAATAAGAAGAAATAAACCACACTGGGTCTGGAAATCAGTTTGGCGGTTCCTCAGAAAATTGGATATAATACTACCAGAGGATCCAGCAATACCTCTCCTGGGCATATATCCAGAAGATGTTCCAACCGGTAAGAAGGACACATGCTCCACTATGTTCATAGCAGCCTTATTTATAATAGCCAGAAGCTGGAAAGAACCCAGATGCCCCTCAACAGAGGAATGGATACAGAAAATGTGGTACATTTACACAATGGAGTACTACTCAGCTATTAAAAGGAATGAATTTATGAAATTCCTAGGCAAATGGATGGATCTGGAGGGCATCATTCTGAATGAGGTAACATATTCACAAAGGAACTCACACAATATGTACTCACTGATAAGTGGATATTAGCCCAAAAACTTAGGATACCCAAGATATAAGATACAATTTGTTAAACGCATGAAACTCAAGAAGAACGAAGACCAAAGTGTGGATACTGTGCCCCTTCTTGGAATTGGGAACAAAACACCCATGGAAAGAGTTACAGAGATAAAGTTTGGAGCTGTGAAGAAAGGATGGACCATCTAAAGACTGCCATATCCAGGGATCCATCCCATAATCAGCTTCCAAACGCTGACACCATTGCATACACTAGCAAGATTTTGCTGAAAGGACCCAAATACAGCTGTCTCTTGTGAGACGATGCCGGGGCCTAGCAAACACAGAAGTGGATGCTCACAGTCAGCTATTGGATGGATCACAGGGCCCCCAATGGAGGAGCTAGAGAAATTACCCAAGGAGCTAAAGGGAACTGCAACCCCATAGGTGGATCATTATTATGAACTAACCAGTACCCCAGAGCTCTTCACTCTAGCTACATTTGTATCAAAAGATGGCCTAGTAGGCCATCACTGGAAAGAGAGGCCCATTGGACTTGCCAACTTTATATGCCCCAGTACAGGGGAATGCCAGGGCCAAGGGGTGGGGGTGGGTGGGTGAGGGACTGGGGGGGGGGAGTGTATTGGGGACTTTTTGGATAGCATTGGAAATGTAATTGAGGAAAATACCTAATTAAAAAAAAAAGAAAGTTAAAATTCAGATATTGAAATAAAAAAAAATGTTCTCCTTGATAAGTTGCTATTCAAAGCAATTCACTAAATTGTAGTATCCATCCTGGACATTGCAAAAGTCTCATGCTTATTTCACAACGGAAAAATATGTTCAGTTCCGTTTCAATGGTACCCATGTTTTCAGGGTTCCAACTTTGTTCAAAGTCTCCTCAAGACTCAGTGTATGGTTTTAGTTGTGAGCCCATGGAGAATAAAATGGTAAGTTACACATTGTGCTAATCTAAAAAAAAAAAAAAAAAAAAAAAGAGTTACAGAGATAAAGTTTGGAGCTGTGAAGAAAGGATGGACCATCTAAAGACTGCCATATCCAGGGATCCATCCCATAATCAGCTTCCAAACGCTGACACCATTGCATACACTAGCAAGATTTTGCTGAAAGGACCCAGATATAGCTGTCTCTTGTGAGACAATGCTGGGGCCTAGCAAACACAGAAGTGGATGCTCACAGTCAGCTATTGGATGGATCACAGGGCCCCCAATGGAGGAGCTAGAGAAAGTACCCAAGGAGCTAAAGGGAACTGCAACCCCATAGGTGGATCATTATTATGAACTAACCAGTACCCCAGAGCTCTTGACTCTAGCTGCATTTGTAGCAAAAGATGGCCTAGTCGGCCATCACTGGAAAGAGAGGCCCATTGGACTTGCCAACTTTATATGCCCCAGTACAGGGGAATGCCAGGGCCAAGGGGTGGGGGTGGGTGGGTGGGGGACTGAGGGGGGGGAGTGTATTGGGGACTTTTTGGATAGCATTGGAAATGTAATTGAGGAAATTACCTAATTAAAAAAAAAAAAGAAAGTATGAAACTAAAGAAAAAGAAAACACACTGGGATTGGTGGTTATACTTAGGGTGCTGGTAGGAAGTAAAGGAAGGGTCTATACATGAAGGATGAACATAGAAGAGAGAAAAAGATGGGGGTGAGGTGTGGGAGTTTTGGCTAAAGGTAGATTGAAAAGGGTAGTAGTGATATGTACTCAAATAATTTAGAACAGTGTCTTTTCTCAGGAGGGTGAATCATGGAGACAGTAAACTAGGACACCATGTGTTCTTTGGAAGAGATAAAATGAAAGATGCTAAGATACAAAGGGGAAAAGGCAGGCTCAAATAGCGAGGGACCAGGTGGCCTGCTATGTTGACTGTGGGTATTTTACAGTAAGAAATTGCTGTAGAGTGTAATAAGAGCTGGATGGTGCCTGGGTGTGAGGCTGGATTCTAGGCTGACTCCCCAGCCTCAGAAAGTGACCTGAGATGGGGTCCAACGTCTTGATTAGAAGTGGGAGGTAAACTAATAATTTATAATATTTCTGCATAATATGATTAATTGTCTAAAAGAGCTCAAACCTAATTGCTAGTTAAAAAAAAAATCCCCCAATTACTTTTTGAATTTTATTGTACTCTATAAGCTGTTGGGCAAAATGCTCCATCAACATCTTTTAACCTCTGTATCTTCTAGGATATTAAGTCTTTAAATTTCAATGTTACATTTTAAATGTTAGAAGTCTAACAAATAATTGGGCTGATGAAAAAGATTATATGTCGTTGCACACAGAGGCTTGGTCTATGTTAATTGAAAGGACCACAGAAAGGAGCAAATTAGAGCAGGTTTTTCAAATCAACAACAAAAATAAACCTTGTAAGAATACATTGTATTTACTTCTGGGAAGTGTTGAAGTGCATGCTTTGGAAAACAGGCCTCTCGCCTCTCTAATTCTTCAATACCAGCCTTGGTTAGCTTTTCCCAGCTGTCCCGGACTAACAACCTGCTGAGGTCTCAGGTGGGGAGGCCACAGTTGGCCAGCTGTTCCCAATAATCTGCAGAATTCATTATCTATCTGTGAACAATGCTAAGGCCCGGTGGAGCCTTCCTTTAGAAGAAACGTACAAAGCTGGAAGCTCATAAGCAATCTCGCAGGTCATTAGTCACACATGGAAGATAGAGGGCTCCTTCTATTCTTTCCTTCTTTCGTTTTTTCTTTTTTTCTCCCTTCCTTTTGTATACAGAAGAAATTACCCTTAGAGTTCTTTGAGAATCAGTCTCCCATCTGCACTAAAACACACACACTGAAAAGGATTTTCAAGGGAACTTATTGAGGAAGCAAGTAAATTGAATTCTTGCTAGGTCTTAAAGCTTTATCATTTAAAGAGTGATCGGGGATGTTGGGTGGATACTCTCTTATACTTGTTTCTTCTAAAGGTGTTGCAGTCAAAATTGTAACTGCTTGAATTGTGGGTAATGGGGTCAAGCTCACAGTGTGAATGTACGTGTGTGCGCAGATGAATTCACACACATATAGCCTATCTATTAGAGTTGGGATGATGACATTATATTACCTCAGCTATAAGACAATAGGGCTGGGGTATGGGTACAGCTCCATGGTAGAGTTCTTTCCTAGAATGTGAAAGGCTCTGGGGGGAGGGGCCCAACAAGAGGAGGAAAAAGAAGTGTGTGGGTTTGTGTGTGTGTATAAAACTAATATAAGTTTATGTACATGTGTCTATATTATACAGAAAAAGAAATATCAACAGGCATGTTTTCACACCTGAAGTGTAGAGACTGTTGTCTACAAGTGCATGTGCACATGTATGTGGAGCTCAGTATGCCAACTTTTCTTTCCTGGTGCCAGATGGGAAGGGATGCTTTTGATAGCCAAGTTTGAGTCTCTGTAAAAAGCCAAGGCAGGCAGTCACTGTAAGAAGACAAAGTTAGGTGCCTACCTTATATTTACTCATAGTATTGTGATGGGACCAGAATATGGCGAAAAACTTAGATTGAATATAGGAGTAGGACAACACAGACTGGAAATATAAGAAGGCAGTGTAAATGTAATTTAAATGAATAAAACTTAAACGTATAAAAACATAAAACTGATAACAAGTAGGGATTTCATCTCCCTCTTCCTTCCTTCCTTCCTTCCTTCCTTCCTTCCTTCCTTCCTTCCTTCCTCCCTCCCTTTCTTCTTTTCTTTCTTTCTCTCTTTCTTTCTTTCTTTCTTTCTTTCTTTCTTTCTTTCTTTCTTTCTTTCTTTCTTTCTTTCTTCCTTCCTTCCTTCCTTCCTTCCTTCCTTCCTTCCTTCTTTATGTACTCCAGTCTATCCTCATCATATCAATCCTCCTGCCTCATCTTCCCTGTTTAGATTATAGGCAGGTTCTACCATACTAAGCAATAAGTTTTATTGTGGTTTTGTAGAAATTAAAAGTATTGTTATCACCTGGATACTGTTTTGGGAAATATCTACCAATTTTATTCGATTTGTTTTTTTTTTTTGTTGTAGGGCAAGTAAGTGGACTGTGCCACCAGACAGGCATAAGAACTGGTGAGGTGGGCGTTCTCAAACCCTGGGAATCTCAGAGATCTGAGACAAGAGGAAGGGAGCTGCCACCTCCCTGCTCCATGTGTCTGCTCTGGAATATGTAACCATGACACCCAACCGAGGTGACCAGTCAGTCACATAACACAGCAGCACCTGGAGGCCTTCCTTACTCAAATAGAGCATCACCAACATCTTAATCTCAGCCAATAGAAAACATTTACTCACTAAATCCCATCCCACTCCCCAAGTTTCATATAGTCACGGTCTACAGAATAAAGCGCACAAGTTATTTCTCCGAGGATCATCTGAGAGTGGCTATCCTTACTGAGCTGTAACACTTGGGGAAAGACTCTCTACCTCAAACATTTATCATTGGCTCTTGGACCTGCCTGCTAGGCCAGGCTCTCGTTACCTGCAGAGGCTCTCCTCAGAGCTGTTGACATCACCTCTTCTAACACTGACACAGCCATCGCCATTGCTGATGTACCTGTTGCAGGACTTTGGACCCCTGCTACCTGCCCCAAGCAGGCAGCTCAAATCTCTTTATTAACCCCTTTAAGAGCTGTGGGACTCCTGGCCTTTCTGGCTGGATCAGAGACCTGTGGAACATATTCATCCTAGGCTCCGTTTCATGCTCTCAGTCTGCCATATAGAGACATCTGATGCCCCAGGGTAAAGAGGGCAGACTATGGACTCCCCATCCTGGAATTTGCCCAGAACTCCCTAAGTCAGTGTATCAGAAGTGTCCTGATACTTCCAGTGGAGAGGCAGAACACAGAATATAGAACCACTTTTGTTATATAATATTCTATATAGAGAGTATATTGATTTCCACATTTATGTGGTATAGGGGACATGATGGTCTTTGTGCTCACACACATGTACTAGGGAGACTGAAATGTTAATTGCACAAGTTTGTTCCTTCCAGGGAAGCAATACAAAACCTAGTTTCCACCCAGAAGGCAAGAGTGGGTGTGCTTTCTAACCTGGTTACCTTTGTACAATCTGTGTGGCCAGTGCCAGCAATGGACCCTCCTCCAGACTCATCTCATAAATTTGTTTTTATCAGCCAAATCTTTCTTTATGGAAGGTGTATTTTACATGTACTTTCTAAGAGTTTTGATGTAGTCAACTCTGATCTGTGTTTGATTTACTTTGTTTCTCAAAGAGATTTAGGCGTGCATGCAGGATTGAGAAAATCGGTCTCCATCATCTTGTGTTGTGTTTAAGTCCATCTAAAATAAACCACTCAGACACCCATGGTCAGACTCCCAAGGTTTGAACCAACATTGTCTCCTGAGTCCTGTTATGCTCTGAAGGTTGCAGAGATCTTCTCAGTGTCCCATAAAAGAATAGAAAATAATGTAATGAAAAACCCATCTATTATGGAATCAACTGCTTTTGAGAGCTTATATTGGAAGATGAAACATGTTTAGAAATGTTGTTTATAAAGACTAAATTTTACTATAAAATGATAAGCTCCTATTTTATAGAATTGAAGGAGAAAGTGAAGAAACTGAAATATAAAGTCAATCAAATCAAGGTCACAGGATCCTATAGGCTCCTCACTTAGAAGGTTGTAGGACATAATTCCTTTGTTCTCTTCATGAATAACATGAATTTTATGAGAATTGTATGTTCAATCTGGCCATGAATTCCTACCTAAATTCCATAGAGTAAAACTTTTCTTAATAATTTGGCTGGAAAAGTTAATTTCTGATAACTATATGTACTTTGGCATATTATAGTATATGAAATGCAAATGCATGTTTGGGTGAAAAGACCCTACAGAGACAGACATACTAAGTGTTAGATGTGAGCCCTGTCTGGGTCCTGATTTAGATAAGTTGATCTAAAAGAACATTTTCTAGGTAACATGGAAATTTAAACATGGATAATGTAGGGCCTATTAAAATGTCCATTAAATGTCTGGCTTGGGAGATAGCTCAGAAGGTAAATGCCTAACAGTCCAGCATTACGATTTGCATTCAGGTCCTCCATGTAAAATGTTGGGTGTGGTAGCTTGTGCCTATAATCCTAGCACACACACAGTCAAACATACAGCTTTGTTAAATTGGTGGGTCACAAATCAAAATAAAAAAATGTGAATGGAAGACAGGGAATCACATGAAGGATGAGAAGTTGACTGGAAATGGGTATGAATGAGATGTAAAAGGGTGGGGAGTTAACATAAATGTTATGTAATATGTGTGTGTGTGTGTGTGTATCAAATTGTTAAAGAAAAAAGTTCAACAAAAGTTAGAAATTTTTCATTTTGGTTAGTGATAAGTGTTAAAATATTTCTGGGAGAAATAGTGTGGTGTTTGGAATTGGTTTCAAAATACTTCAGAAAAAGCACAGCTATATCCCTCCAAGGTTCAGGAAACATCACAGGAGGGGTGGGAGAACATGAGACTGGAGGGAAGGGGCGTGCAGTGAGACTCTGATCTGCAGGCATACCATGGCCATTTGTGCTATTGACCTCATAGCATCTGTGGTTATCTTGAGAAAACCTGCGCAAGATTGGCCCTGTCACAGCAAGCATAGGCCTGTGTGGGTCTGCATCGGGTCCTCATGCATACATTATGGTTTCCAGTTTAGTGTATTTTTCTTTTAATGGGACTCCTTAGTGTGTGAATGAAATAAGGTGCAAACAAAGACAATAGAACAAGCCTCTGTTCCTTCTCGTGCCTTCTCTTGGACTCTTTTCCTTCTGTGTGTTTTATTCAATTCCAATGTGATAGTTCTTGATTTTATCTTATTGTATTTTATTTTGTTAGTATTCCTTAGAAGCCTGATTGTTTGCTCTTTCTTTCCAGTGAGAGAGAAAGGAGTGGAACCAGATAGAAGAGGAGCTGGGCAGAAACTGGGAGGATTAGTGTGAGGGGAGACCGTAACCAGGACATACCATGTGAGAAAAAATATATTTCTAATAAAAGAAAATATATACGATGGAAAGACACACCCAAAAAGTTGGGTGGGAGGGGAAGAGGTGTGGATCTGGGGATAGTTAGGGGAAGGAGGGAGACTGTGATCAAAGCATATCATATGCAATTCCCAAAGAACTATAAAAATGTATATTTAAAAAAAAAACACCCAGGGAAGGAGTTACAGAGACAAAGTTCGTAGCTGTGATGAAAGGATGGACCATTTAGAGACTGCCGTATCCAGGGATCCATCCCATAATCAGCTTCTAAACGCTGACACCATTGCATACACTAGCAAGATTTTGCTGAAAGGACCCAAATATAGCTGTCTCTTGTGAGACGATGCCGGGGCCTAGCAAACACAGGAGTGGATGTTCACAGTCAGCTATTGGATGTATCACAGGGCTCCCAATGGAGAAGCTAGAGAAAGTACCCAAGGAGCTAAAGGGATCTGCAACCCTATTGTTGGAACAACATGATGTACTAACCAGAACCCCGGAGCTCTTGTCTCTAGCTGCATATGTATTGAAAGATGGCCTAGTCGGCCATCAATGGAAAGAGAGGCCCATTGGACTTGCAAACTTTATATGCCCCAATATAGGGGAATGCCAGGGCCAAAAGAATGGGAATGGGTGGGTAGGGAAGTGGGGGGCGCTATGGGGGACTTTTGGGATAGCATTGGAAATGTAATTGAGGAAAATATGTAATAAAAATCAAAAAAAAAAAAAAAGGATTGGCCCTGTCGACATCTTGTCATGGATGGAGAGGAACTTGTGGAACCCCACTATGTGAAGGGTACAGGCAACTAAGGATGAATGAATGAATGAATGAATGAAGGATGGGATTTTCTTGAATGGTATAGCCACTGGTAAGGGCACCCATAGTCCTGGAGACAATCCTAATGGAGCTCACTGGGTCACGAAAAAAGAGAAATAGAGAAATGGATCTACTTGGGAAGAGGCAGGGCATCAACAGAAATAGTGTGCATATGATCAAAAGACACTGTAGAAATGAATACAATGTCACATTGAAACCCATTTTATGTAATTAATGTATACTAATTAAAAAGAAAAAATGAAATGAAGATACAAGCAGAAGCCTCATTCAAGAATATAGTAGAAATGGTACAGAAACAAAAGATATATAAAATAAAAATAAAGAGATTTCAGAAACTAGCCAGCATAAAGGCAGATGTTTGTTACAGCTGGGAATGAATGTTTATAAGTCATGCAAGGAAAATGTGGAGAAAAAAAATCAAGCACTTATATCATAAAACACTCAATCAAGAGATTATTCTTATGAGTCGCCCTCATGAAAGATTTCATGTTCATTTCTCTACTGCCTACAAGAGGGCTGAAACACAACTTTTGGAATCGTGCATCTAACGGTGGGATTCTCAGAATGTGAGCTTCATAGCTTATATCTTATCTTATGTTTCAGAAATAAGATAAGAAGTTTGGTTTTGCTTGTCTTTGTAAACAAAATATGGTGTGTACAAAGACAATAGAACATTTTTTTTTCCAGTCAGAGTTCTTTGGAAGAGTAGTGGATCATACACTAGAGAAACCACTATTAACATTCAGTTCAAATACCCACAGTTAAAACCCAATTCAATAGTCAAGATCTGGAGTTTGGGCCAAGGCAGAGATGAGATGGAACTGAGAAATCCTGCTGAACTTGAGAAACTCAAGGACAGGCAGATGAGTGTTTCTAGATAAACGCTACTTATACCAGCAGAAGGTTTGTCCTGGGTGGGCTGGCGGGTGAGCAGAGAAGCGAGGACGCACTAATGGAGACCTGGATGTCAGATTGCAGCTTTGCTCCACTTCAGCCATTTGTTTCAGACATTAAATCAGCCCTAATGTAATGTCCATCTTTCCATTTTAGACACACCCGAAGCAGTACAGATTGACTGCTCAGGACAGTTTTCAAAAGAATATGCTACAGGTCCTCAGAGCCATCCCTGAATAAGTTTGAAAAAAAAAAAAACCCAAAAAACCACCTCCTCCCCGCAAAAAAACCCCTTCTTCTTCTTCTTCTTCTTCTTCTTCTTCTTCTTCTTCTTCTTCTTCTTCTTCTTCTTCTTCTTCTTCTTCTTCTTCTTCTTCTTCTTCTTCTTCTTCTTCTTCTTCTTCTTCTTCTTCTTCTTCTTCTTCTTCTTCTTCTTCTTCTTCTTCTTCTTCTTCTTCTTCTTCTTCTTCTTCTTCTTCTTCTTCTTCTTCTTCTCTGCTTCTGCTTCTTCTTCTTCTCTGCTTCTTCTTCTTCTTCTCTGCTTCTTCTGCTTCTCCTTCTGCTTCTGATGCTGCTTCTTCCTCTTCCTCTCCTTCCTCTCCTCCTCCTCCTCCTCCTCCTCTTCTTCTTCTTCTTCTTCTTCTTCTTCTTCTTCTTCTTCTTCTTCTTCTTCTTCTTCTTCTTCTTCTTCTTCTTCTTCTTCTTCTCTGCTTCTGCTTCTTCTTCTCTGCTTCTTCTTCTTCTCTGCTTCTTCTGCTTCTTCTCCTTCTGCTTCTGATGCTGCTTCTTCCTCTTCCTCTCCTTCCTCTCCTCCTCCTCCTCCTCCTCCTCCTTCTCCTCCTCCTCCTCCTCCTCCTCTTCTTCTTCTTCTTCTTCTTCTTCTTCTTCTTCTTCTTCTTCTTCTTCTTCTTCTTCTTCTTCTGGAATGGACTTGTTTATACAATATGAAAACACTTGTTAAAAACTCAGCCAACTTGTGGTCATAGCTTATAATCACTAGTATTTTAATTAATAATTTAAAGATGACATTAATAGATAACAATTAAATTCTAATAAGTCAGAGAGTATAAGAAAGATGTGTATATGTATATGTGTGTGTATGTGTACGGAAGATGAGAGAGGGGGAGAGAGGGGCAGAGAGAGAGAGAGAGAGAGAGAGAGAGAGAGAGAGAGAGAGAGAGAGAGAGAACTTACTTATATCTCTGAGTGGTCAGGCAGTTCTCTCTCCCTCCTAATTACTGCCTTGTTATACTCTGTCGTGCCTCCAACAGCTGACTGTCATTAAAGCCATCCTGATTCATGGAAAAGGCTGCCTATCCACTCATTCAATACCATCTTCCTTGCTGTATCCCACAGGATGTGGCCACCTTACCTGACTCTGGGGAACACAGTCACTGTCACACCGTCAGTGCAGTTGCTTCTGTCCTTCCCCGGTGATCTTTCATCACCTAGCTAAAAATGAAGCTGTTCCTGACAAACACAGAAGCCATTATGCCGACATGTATCCTTGCTCACCCGCAAAGGAGATGGGCAAGCCCCCACAGAGCTGTGGATGGCCATGGTTGCAAAGGAGACCCTGATATTGTAGGGTCCCTTGTCATGTCACCAGTGATATGAACTGGAGATTGCTCTGCTACTGATACTCCCCACTGCAAGGAGAAAGGAACACATTTGCGAATGTTTCCCCTCCTCTTTATAATTCTTACAGTCATGCAGTACACCTGACCTTTGATACCATGACTGCTGGATGTGATTAATCTGCATCAAGGGTGTGATGATCACAGCTTGTGGGCCAGCAGAATATGAATCTGGAAGAGGAAGAGTTAAGAGTTAATGGATTTGCCTTAGGCATTTCACAACCTACAGGTCCTGATTAGACTGAAGGGGACGATCATGGGTGAACTGGAAATGTAAATAATGTATTTTATAGTTCACATATATTTCTCCTCAATAAGTCATCATACACTGATTCCAAAAAGAAAGAAAGAAAAAAAGGAGACATTTTTTTTAATTTATTTTTTTATTAGGCATTTTCCTCATTTACATTTTCAATGCTATCCCAAAAGTCCCCCATACCCACCCCCCCAATCCCCTACCCACCCACTCCCCCTTTTTGGCCCTGGCATTCCCCTGTACTGGGGCATATAAAGTTTGCAAGTCCAATGGGCCTCTCTTTGCACTGATGGCCGACTAGGCCATCTTTTGATACATATGCAGCTAGAGACAAGAGCTCCGGGGTACTGGTTAGTTCATATTGTTGTTCCACCTATAGGGTTGCAGTTCCCTTTAGCTCCTTGGGTAATTTCTCTAGCTCCTCCATTGGGAGCCGTGTGATCCATCCAATAGCTGACTGTGATCATCCACTTCTGTGTTTGCTAAGCCCCGGCATAGTCTCACAAGAGACAGCTATATCTGGGTCCTTTCAGCAAAATCTTGCTAGTGTATGCAATGGAGTCAGCGTTTGGAAGCTGATTATGGGATGGATCCCTGCATATGGAAATCACTAGATGGTCCATCCTTTCGTCACAGCTCCAAATTTTGTCTCTGTAACTCCTTCCATGGGTGTTTTGTTCCCATTTCTAAGAAGGGGCAAAGTGTCCACACTTTGGTCTTCGTTGTTCTTGAATTTCATGCTTCTGCAAGGCAAAAGACACCTTCAATAAGACAAAAAGGCCACCAACAGATTGGGAAAGGATCTTTACCTATCCCAAATCAGATAGGGGACTAATATACAATATATATAAAGAACTCAAGAAGGTGGACTCCAGAAAATCAAATAACCCCATTAAAAAAATAGGGCTCAGAGCTGAACAAAGAATTCTCACCTGAGGAATACCGAATGGCTGAGAAGCACCTGAAAAAATGTTGAACATCCTTATCATCAGGGAAATGCAAATCAAAACAACCCTGAGATTCCACTTCACTCCAGTCAGAATGGCTAAGATCAAAAATTCAGGTGACAGCAGATGCTGGTGAGGATGTGGAGAAAGAGGAACACTCCTCCATTGTTGGTGGGATTGCAAGCTTGTACAACCACTCTGGAAATCAGTCTGGCGGTTCCTTAGAAAATTGGACATAGTACTACTGGAGGATCCAGCAATACCTCTCCTGGACATGTATCCAGAAGATGTCCCAACCGGTAAGAAGGACACATGCTCCACTATGTTCATAGCAGCCTTATTTATAATAGCCAGAAGCTGGAAAGAACCCAGATGCCCATCAACAGAGGAATGGATACAGAAATTGTGGTACATTTACACAATGGAGTACTACTCAGCTATTAAAAAATGAATTTATGAAATTCCTAGGCAAATGGATGGACCTGGAGGGCATTATCCTGAGTGAGGTAACCCAATCACAAATGTACAATATGTACTCGCACAATATGTACTCACTGATAAGTGGATATTAACCCAGAAACTTATGATACACAAGATATGAGACATTCTTTTTACTAGTTTATTTTTTCACACTCCATATTTTATCTCCACCACCCCAGCCCTATCCACTCTCTGACTGCTCCACATCCCATACCTCCTCCCCACCCCATTTCCACATGATGTCCCCACCCCACCCCACCTGACCTCTAAACTATCTGGGCCCTCCACTCTCTTGAAGGTTAGGTTCATCATCTCTGAATGAACACAGACCCAGCAGTCCTCTACTGTATGTCTGTTGGTGGCCTCATATCAGCTGGTGTATGCTGCCTGGTTGGTGTTTCAGTATCTGAGAGATCTTGGGGGTCCAGGTTGATTAAGATTGCTGTTCCTCCTACAGGATCACCCTTCTCCTCAGCTTCTTTCAGCCTTCCCTAATTCAACAACAAGGGTCAGCTGCTTCTGTCCATTGGTTGGGTGCAAGTATCTGTATCTGATTCTTTCAGTTGCTTTCTTGGTCTTTCAGAGGGTAGTCATAATAGGTCTCTTTCTATGAGTGCTCCATAGCCTCAGTAACAGTGTCAGGCCTTGGGACCTCCCCTTGAGCTGGATCCCACTTTGGGTCTGTTGTTGGACCTTCTTTTTCTTAGGCTCCTTTTTATTTCCATCCCTGTAATTCTTTCAGACAGGAATAATTATGGGTCAGAGTTGTGACTGTAGGATGTCAACCCCATCCCTCACTTGATGTCCCATCTTCCTGCTGGAGGTGGGCTCTATAAGTTCCCTCTCCCAACTGTCTTGCATTTCATCTAAGGTCCCTCCCTTTGAGTCCTAAGAGTCTCTCACCTCCTAGGTCTCTGGTGCATTCTGAAGGGTCCCTCTAACTTCCTATCTCATGAGGTCACCTGATTCCATTTTTTCTGCTGGCCCTCAGGGCTTCACTTCTTATCCCTCACCCAATACCAGATCAGGTTCCCCTCTCCCCTGTGAACTACCCAGGGAACTACCCCTCTCCATCTACTTTCCATCCCAGGTCCCTCCCTCCTTCTCCACTTTCGATGGCTTTCTTCTCTTTCCCAAGTGGGACTGAGGTGTCCTCACTTGGGCATTTCAGCTTGTTAAGCTTTTTGAGTTCTGTGGACTGTATCTTGGGTATTCTGCATTTGTGTGTGTGTGTGTTTGTGTTTGTGTGTGTGTGTGTGTGTGTGTGTAATATTCACTTATTAGTGAGTACATGCCATGCATGTCCTTTTGTGTCTGAGTTACCTCACTCAGGATGATATTTTCTAGTTTCACCCATTTGCCTACAAAACTCAGGATGTCCTCGTTCTTTATAGCTGAGTGGTATTCCATTGTGTAAATGAGCCACATTCTTTTGTCATGGGACATCTGAGTTGTTTCTAGCTTCTGGCTATCACTATTTCCAGTTTCTGGCTATCACAAATAAGGCCACTATGAACACAGTGGAACACATACCCCTGTGGCATGGTGGGGCATCTTTTGGGTATATTCCCCAAACTGGTATTGCTGGGTCTTCAGGTAGATTCCAGTTTTCTGAGGAACCTCCAGATTGATTTCCAGAGTGGTTGTACCAGCTTGCAATCCCACCAGCAATGGAGGAGTGTTCCCTTTTCTCCACATCCTCTCCAACTTGTGTTGTCACCTGAGGATTTGATCTTAGCCATTCTGATTGGTGTATGGTGGAATCTCAGGTTCGTTTTGATTTGCTTTTCTCTGATTACTAAGGACTTTGAATATTTCTTTAGGTGCCTCTCAGCTATTTGAGATTCCTAAGTTGTTAATTCTCAGTTTAGTTCTATACCCCATTTTTTTGATTGGGTTGTTTGACTTTTTGGTGATTAACTTCTTGAATTCTTTATATATTTTGGATATTGGCCCTCTATTGGATGTGGGGTGAGTGAAGATTTTTTTTTTCTCAATCTGTAGGTTGCCGATTTGTCTTATTGACTATGTCCTTCACCTTACAGAAGCTTTCCAGTTTCATGAAGTCTCATTTAAAAAAATAATGTATGTATATTGTTTTATTTGTTATTGTTTGAGAATCTTGTACATGCAGATAATGTGTTTTAAACAACTATTCTCTCTCTCTCCCTTTTTACTCCTTCCTTCTAATCTCACCCCCCCCCCCACACACACACACTTCATGTACTTAAGAATGAAAATGCAGCAAATCCCGTTCATGCTACCTGGATGTTGAGAGTGTAGGACCACCAACTGGAATGTGGAAAACCTCCTGGAGGCTAAATCCCTGATGGTAACTGCCTTTCCCTTCCCAGGCAGCCAACTGAGGAAGAGCTTTCTTAAAACAGCGTCATGTCTTGCCTTATGGAAACACAAAGCCAAAACCTCTCAGAGGGTTTCTTGGTGATTGATGATGCGGCTTAGCAAACTGTAAAATGGCATTTGAAAGCCAGTACACACAGGGATCTTAAAGCAAGCGTCCCCTAAACAATGTGGCTGTGAATGAAAGTTAAGCTGATATCCAGAAACGCAGAGGTACATCGCAGGAAAGCAGAAATTCCCCTAACAAGGAGCAGGGATGGAATCTGAAACCAGCGTGGGTCTCTGCTGATGTCAAACCTGGATAAAGAAGCTCAGAGGGGTCATTTATCACACGGGCTGTAATGAGCTCTCTCTTGCAGCAACAGTAGAGTTCTTTGAAGTATCCAGAACCCTCAGAAGCAACATTCAGGGAGATGTGCAGACATTTGCAATAATCAATAGGAGCCCTGGCAAAAGCATTAATTAAAGCCACTGCAGTTTCTTGCAATCCAATGAGGTTTGGATTTCAGATAATTGCAGTACAGTAAATGGAGAAAAGAAACCAGAGCTATTTATCTCATATGCAAGCCAATTTTCTGGGCACAATCAAATTTTACTTCTTATATTCTCTAACAGCTGCTTTAAACCCATCGAGGATTCAGAAGTCATGATACAATATTGGTAAGAAAATTAAAGTGGTGGCAAATCACAACTTGCTTTTTGAGCAACACAGGGGGAGGTCAGTTAATATTAAATATCTGCAGCACACACACATTCACATTTCCTAGGAGAGTCTAAGCGAAATACAACCTTCAGGGATAACTCTTATAGCTTTTGCATAACAATAACCAAGATGCTGATACTGGCTAATGAAATTCTGAGGCGGAAGTATAGCCTCCAAGGCTCACAGCAAAGGTCTCTTATGAAACCAGGGATACACTCCTTGTTTAAAAAGTAAACAGTCAATCCTATTTACTCATTCAACATATATTTAGTGAACACCTTTTTTATGTCAGTGCTGCTTAGACCCTGGAGAGGTCCTAGTGAGAAACCACAAACCCTATCTTTATCTCATGGAGTTTAAAGACTAGGGGGAGACAGGGCTTAATGAGACATCCACATAACTAAATGGATATTTGCAAACTATGAAAATAGCTTTGGAGCAAGGGAGTCCAGCACTGGGAAAACATTTATCAGAGGAAATACCTAGAGCAGGAAAGGAGTTACGAGGATATGAGGCATTGCTAGGAATTATGGAAGAAGAAGAATACAATAGAGAAAACAGGCTTGATGAGCCTTGGCTGAAAGATTTAAGAGACTAAGACAGCTCAAAGAGTTAAGAGGGCAGAGAGAAAGGAGTGAGCTGTGAACTGAGACAAAGCTGGCTAGACAGAAGCTGGACCAGTGGGGCTCGATCCCATTAGGTTGAATGACCTTTTCACAGGGTTTGCATATCGGATATCCTGCACATCAGATATTTACATTATGATCCACAACAGTAACAATTGCAGTTATTAAACAGCAACAAAAATAATTTTCTGATTGGGGGCCCACACAACATGAAGGACTGTATCAAAGGATAGCAGCATAGGATGCTAGAGAACCGCTGTACTAGACCATTTAAGGCCATAGGAAAAAATTATTTTTCTGTAAGTAATGGGAAACCCCTGACATTCAGGCAGAGGTATATCACAAACCTTGTGGAATGACACTTCTGGGTAGCATGAAGACATACTCTGAGAGAAGACAAACCTTCTGTGGTCAGAGTCACAGGAAAGAGAATGGCAGTTTGGGCAAGTGGGGAGGTTGAAGTTTCTGTCTCCCCAAAGGTTCTTACCTTGCTCTCTTTACAAATTGGGTAGACAGAGGGAGAGAGACAATCAAACAAGGAGAACTTTATTTATTTTTTTTATTTTTATTTTTTATTAGGTATTTTCCTCAATTACATTTCCAATGCTATCCAAAAAGTCCCCAATACACTCCCCCCCCCCAGTCCCTCACCCACCCACCCCCACCCCTTGGCCCTGGCATTCCCCTGTACTGGGGCATATAAAGTTGGCAAGTCCAATGGGCCTCTCTTTCCAGTGATGGCCGACTAGGCCATCTTTTGCTACAAATGCAGCTAGAGTCAAGAGCTCTGGGGTACTGGTTAGTTCATAATAATGATCCACCTATGGGGTTGCAGTTCCCTTTAGCTCCTTGGGTACTTTCTCTAGCTCCTCCATTGGGGGCCCTGTGATCCAACCAATAGCTGACTGTGAGCATCCACTTCTGTGTTTGCTAGGCCCCAGCATTGTCTCACAAGAGACAGCTATATCTGGGTCCTTTCAGCAAAATCTTGCTAGTGTATGCAATGGTGTCAGCGTTTGGAAGCTGATTATGGGATGGATCCCTGGATATGGCAGTCTTTAGATGGTCCATCCTTTCTTCACAGCTCCAAACTTTATCTCTGTAACTCTTTTTTTTTTTTTTTTTTTTTTAGATTAGCACAATGTGTAACTTACCATTTTATTCTCCATGGGCTCACAACTAAAACCATACACTGAGTCTTGAGGAGACTTTGAACAAAGTTGGAACCCTGAAAACATGGGTACCATTGAAACGGAACTGAACATATTTTTCCGTTGTGAAATAAGCATGAGACTTTTGCAATGTCCAGGATGGATACTACAATTTAGTGAATTGCTTTGAATAGCAACTTATCAAGGAGAACATTTTTTTTTATTTCAATATCTGAATTTTAACTTTCTTTTTTTTTTAATTAGGTATTTTCCTCAATTACATTTCCAATGCTATCCAAAAAGTCCCCAATACACTCCCCCCCCCAGTCCCCCACCTACCCACCCCCACCCCTTGGCCCTGGCATTCCCCTGTACTGGGGCATATAAAGTTGGCAAGTCCAATGGGCCTCTCTTTCAAGTGATGGCCGACTAGGCCATCTTTTGATACAAATGCAGCTAGAGTCAAGAGCTCTTGGGTACTGGTTAGTTCATAATAATGATCCACCTATGGGGTTGCAGTTCCCTTTAGCTCCTTGGGTACTTTCTCTAGCTCCTCCATTGGGGGCCCTGTGATCCATCCAATAGCTGACTGTGAGCATCCACTTCTGTGTTTGCTAGGCCCCGGCATTGTCTCACAAGAGATAGCTATCTTTGGGTCCTTTCAGCAAAATCTTGCTAGTGTATGCAATGGTGTCAGCGTTTGGAAGCTGATTATGGGATGGATCCCTGGATATGGCAGTCTTTAGATGGTCCATCCTTTCTTCACAGCTCCAAACTTTATCTCTGTAACTCTTTCCATGGGTGTTTTGTTCCCAATTCCAAGAAGGAGCACAGTGTCCACACTTTGGTCTTCGTTCTTCTTGAGTTTCACGCGTTTAACAAATTGTATCTTATATCTTGGGTATCCTAAGTTTTTGGGCTAATATCCACTTATCAGTGAGTACATATTGTGTGAGTTCCTTTGTGAATATGTTACCTCACTCAGGATGATGCCCTCCAGATCCATCCATTTGCCTAGGAATTTCATACATTCATTCCTTTTAATAGCTGAGTAGTACTCCATTGTGTAAATGTACCACATTTTCTGTATCCATTCCTCTGTTGATGGGCATCTGGGTTCTTTCCAGCTTCTGGCTATTATAAATAAGGCTGCTATGAACATAGTGGAGCATGTGTCCTTCTTACCGGTTGGAACATCTTCTGGATATATGCCCAGGAGAGGTATTGCTGGATCCTCTGGTAGTATTATGTCCAATTTTCTGAGGAACCGCCAAACTGATTTCCAGAGTGGTTGTACCAGCTTGCAATCCCACTAACAATGAAGGAGTGTTCCTCTTTCTCCACATCCTCGCCAGCATCTGCTGTTACCTGAATTTTTGATCTTAGCCATTCTGACTGGTGTGAGGTGGAATCTCAGGGTTGTTTTGATTTGCATTTCCCTGATGATTAAGGATGTTGAACATTTTTTCAGTTGCTTCTCTGCCATTCGGTATTCCTCAGGTGAAAATTCTTTGTTCAGTTCTGGGCCCCATTTTTTAACGGGGTTATTTGATTTTCTGGAGTCCACCTTCTTGTGTTCCTTATATATATTAGACCCCTATCTGATTTAGGATAGGTAAAGATCCTTTCCCAATCTGTTGGTGGTCTTTTTGTCTTATTGACAGTGTCTTTTGCCTTGCAGAAGCTTTGCAACTTTATGAGGTCCCATTTATCGATTCTCGATCTTACAGCACAAGCCTTTGCTGTTCTATTCAGGAATTTTTCCCCTGTACCCATATTTTCGAGGCTTTTCCCTACTTTCTCCTCTCTAAGTTTCAGTGTCTCTGGTTTTATGTGGAGTTCCTTAATCCACTTAGATTTGACCTTGGTACAAGGAGATAGGAATGGATCAATTCGCATTCTTCTACATGATAACCGCCATTTGTGCCAGCACCATTTGTTGAAAATGCTGCCTTTTTTCCACTGGATTGTTTTTGCTCCCTTGTCAAAGATCAAGTGACCATAGGTATGTGGGTTGATCTTAGGGTCTTCAATTGTGTTCCATTGGTCTACTTGTCTGTCATTATACCAGTACCATGCAGTTTTTTTTTTTTTTTTTTTTTTTTTTTTTTATCACAATTGCTCTGTAGTACAGCTTTAGGTCAGGCATGGTGATTCCACCAGAGGTTCTTTTATCCTTGAGAAGAGTTTTTGCTATCCTAGGTTTTTTGTTGTTCCAGATGAATTTGCAGATTGCCCTTTCTAATTCGTTGAAGAATTGAGTTGGAATTTTGATGGGGATTGCATTGAATCTGTAGATTGCTTTTGGTAAGATAGCCATTTTTACAAATGTTGATCCTGCCAGTCCATGAGCATGGGAGGTTTTTCCATCTTCTGAGATCTTCTTTAATTTCTTTCTTCAGAGACTTGAAGTTCTTGTCATACAGATCTTTCACTTCCTTAGTTAGAGTCACGCCAAGGTATTTTATATTGTTTGTGACTATTAAGAAGGGTGTTGTTTCCCTAATTTCCTTCTCTGCCTGTTTATCCTTTGGGTACAGAAAGGCCATTGACTTGCTTGAGTTAATTTTATATCCAGCAACTTCACCGAAGCTATTTATCAGGCTTAGGAGTTCTCTGGTGGAATTTTTAGGGTCACTTATGTATATTATCATATCATCTGCAAAAAGCGATATTTTGACTTCTTCTTTTCTTTTTTTTTTTTTTTTTTTTTTTCTTTTTTTTTTTTTCATTTTATTTATTTATTTATTTTTTTTAATATTTTTATTACATAATTTCCTCAATTACATTTCCAATACTATCCCAAAAGTCCCCCATAGCGCCCCCCACTTCCCTACCCACCCATTCCCATTCTTTTGGCCCTGGCATTCCCCTATATTGGGGCATATAAAGTTTGCAAGTCCAATGGGCCTCTCTTTCCAGTGATGGCCGACTAGGCCATCTTTCGATACATATGCAGCTAGAGACAAGAGCTCCAGGGTTCCGGTTAGTACATCATGTTGTTCCAACAATAGGGTTGCAGATCCCTTTAGCTCCTTGGGTACTTTCTCTAGCTTCTCCATTGGGAGCCCTGTGATACATCCAATAGCTGACTGTGAACATCCACTCCTGTGTTTGCTAGGCCCCGGCATCGTCTCACAAGAGACAGCTATATTTGGGTCCTTTCAGCAAGATCTTGCTAGTGTATGCAATGGTGTCAGCGTTTAGAAGCTGATTATGGGACGGATCCCTGGATGCAGCAGTCTCTAAATGGTCCATCCTTTCATCACAGCTACGAACTTTGTCTCTGTAGCTCCTTCCCTGGGTGTTTTGTTCCCAATTCTAAGAAGGTGCACAGTGTCCACACTTTGGTCTTCATTCTTCTTGAGTTTCATGCGTTTAGCAAATTGTATCTTATATCTTGGGTATCCTAAGTTTTGGGCTAATATCCACTTATCAATGAATACATATTGTGTGAGTTCTTTTGTGATTGTGTTACTTCACTCAAGATGATGCCCTCCAGGTCCATCCATTTGGCTAGGAATTTCATAAATTCATTCTTTTTAATAGCTGAGTAGTACTCCATTGTGTAAATGTACCATAATTTCTGTATCCATTCCTCTGTTGAGGGACATCTGGGTTCTTTCCAGCTTCTGGCTATTATAAATAGGGCTGCTATGAACATAGTGGAGCATGTGTCCTTTTTACCGGTTGGGACATCTTCTGGATATATGCCCAGGAGAGGTATTGCTGGATCCTCCGGTAGTACTATGTCCAATTTTCTGAGGAACCGCCAGACTGATTTCCAGAGTGGTTGTACAAGCTTGCAATCCCACCAACAATGGAGGAGTGTTCCTCTTTCTCCACATCCTCGCCAGCATCTGCTGTCACCTGAATTTTTGATCTTAGCCATTCTGACTGGTGTGAGGTGGAATCTCAGGGTTGTTTTGATTTGCATTTCCCTGATGATTAAGGATGTTGAACATTTTTTCAGGTGCTTCTCTGCCATTCGGTATTCCTCAGGTGAGAATTCTTTGTTCAGTTCTGAGCCCCATTTTTTAATGGGGTTATTTGACTTTCTGGAGTCCACCTTCTTGAGTTCTTTATATATATTGGATATTAGTCCCTTATCTGATTTAGGATAGGTGAAGATCCTTTCCCAATCTGTTGGTGGTTTTTTTGTCTTATTGATGGTGTCTTTAGCCTTGCAGAAGCTTTGTAGTTTCATGAGGTCCCACTTGTCAATTCTCGATCTTACAGCACAAGCCATTACTGTTCTATTCAGGAATTTTTCCCCTGTGCCCATATCTTCAAGGCTTTTCCCCACTTTCTCCTTTATAAGTTTCAGTGTCTCTGGTTTTATGTGAAGTTCCTTGATCCACTTAGACTTGACCTTAGTACAAGGAGATAGGAATGGATCGATTCGCATTCTTCTACATGTTAACAACCAGTTGTGCCAGCACCATTTGTTGAAAATGCTGTCTTTCTTCCACTGGATGTTTTTAGCTCCCTTGTCGAAGATCAAGTGACCATAGGTGTGTGGGTTCATTTCTGGGTCTTCAATTCTATTCCATTGGTCTATTTGTCTGTCACTATACCAGTACCATGCAGTTTTTATCACAATTGCTCTGTAGTAGAGCTTTAGGTCCGGCATGGTGATTCCACCAGAGGTTCTTTTATCCTTGAGAAGAGTTTTTGCTATCCTAGGTTTTTTGTTATTCCAGATGAATTTGCAGATTGCACTTTCTAATTCGTTGAAGAATTGATTTGGAATTTTGATGGGGATTGCATTGAATCTGTAGATTGCTTTTGGCAAGATAGCCATTTTTACAATGTTGATCCTGCCAATCCATGAGCATGGGAGATCTTTCCATCTTCTGAGATCTTCTATAATTTCTTTCTTCAGAGACTTGAAGTTTTTATTATACAGATCTTTCACTTCCTTAGTTAGAGTCACGCCAAGATATTTTATATTATTTGTGACTATTGAGAAGGGTGTTGTTTCCCTAATTTCTTTCTCAGCCTGTTTATTCTTTGTGTAGAGAAAGGCCATTGATTTGTTTGAGTTAATTTTATATCCAGCTACTTCACTGAAGCTGTTTATCAGGCTTAGGAGTTCTCTGGTGGAATTTTTAGGGTCACTTATATATACTATCATATCATCTGCAAAAAGTGATATTTTGACTTCTTCTTTTCTGATTTGTATCCCCTTGATCTCCTTTTGTTGTCTAATTGCTCTGGCTAGGACTTCAAGTACAATGTTGAATAGGTAGGGAGAGAGTGGGCAGCCTTGTCTAGTCCCTGATTTTAGTGGGATTGCTTCCAGCTTCTCACCATTTACTTTGTTGTTGGCTACTGGTTTGCTGTATATTGCTTTTTATCATGGTTAGGTATGGGCCTTGAATTCCTGATCTTTCCAAGACTTTTATCATGAATGGGTGTTGGATTTTGTCAAATGCTTTTTCAGCATCTAACGAGATGATCATGTGGTTTTTGTCTTTGAGTTTGTTTATATAATGGATTACATTGATGGATTTTCGTATATTGAATCATCCTTGCATCCCTGGGATGAAACCTACTTGGTCAGGATGGATGATTGTTTTGATGTGTTCTTGGATTCGGTTAGCAAGAACTTTATTGAGGATTTTTGCATCAATATTCATAAGGGAAATTGGTCTGAAGTTCTCTATTTTTGTTGGGTCTTTATGTGGTTTAGGTATCAGAGTAATTTTGGCTTCATAGAATGAGTTGGGTAGAGTACCTTCTGATTGTATTTTGTGGAATAGTTTGTGAAGAACTGGGATTAGTTCTTCTTTGAAGCTTTGATAGAACTCTGCACTAAACCCATCTGGTCCTGGGCTTTTCTTGGTTGGGAGACTATTAATGACTGCTTCTATTTCTTTGGGGGATATGGGACTGTTTAGATCATTAACCTGATCTTGATTTAACTTTGGTACCTGGTATCTGTCTAGAAACTTGTCCATTTCATCCAGGATCTCCAGTTTTGTTGAGTATAGCCTTTTGTAGAAGGATCTGATGGTGTTTTGGATTTCTTCAGGGTCTGTTGTTATGTCTCCCTTTTCATTTCTGATTTTGTTATTTAGAATACTTTCCCTATGCCCTCTAGTGAGTCTGGCTAAGGGTTTATCTATCTTGTTGATTTTCTCAAAGAACCAGCTCTTCGATTGGTTGATTCTTTGAATTGTTCTTCTTGTTTCCACTTGGTTGATTTCACCCCTGAGTTTGATTATTTCTTGCTGTCTACTCCTCTTGGGTGAATTTGCTTCCTTTCGTTCTAGAGCTTTTAGGTGTGTTGTCAATCTGCTAATGTGTGCTCTCTCTAGTTTCTTTTTGGAGGCACTCAGAGCTATGAGTTTTCCTCTTAGAAATGCTTTCAATGTGTCCCATAAGTTTGGGTATGTTGTGGCTTCATTTTCATTAAACTCCAGAAAGTCCTTAATTTCTTTCTTTATTCCTTCCTTGACCAAGGTATCATTGAGAAGAGTATTGTTTAGTTTCCACGTGTGTGTTGGCTTTCTATTATTTATTTTGTTATTGAAGATCAGTCTTTGTCCATGGTGATCTGATAGGGTGCATGGGACAATTTCAATATTTTTGTATATGTTGAGGCTTGTTTTGTGACCAATTATGTGGTCAATTTTGGAGAAGGTACCGTGAGGTGCTGAGAAGAAGGTATATCCTTTCGTTATAGGATAAAATGTTCTGTAGATATCTGTCAGATCCATTTGTTTCATAACCTCTGTTAGTTTCACTGTGTCCCTGTTTAGTTTCTGTTTCCATGATCTGTCCATTGGTGAAAGTGGTGTGTTGAAGTCTCCCACTATTATTGTGTGAGGTGCAATGTGTGCTTTGAGCTTTACTAAAGTATCTTTAATGAATGTGGCTGCCCTTGTATTTGGAGCATAGATATTCAGAATTGATAGTTCCTCTTGGAGGATTTTACCTTTGATGAGAATGAAGTGCCCTTCCTTGTCTTTTTTAATGACTTTGGGTTGGAAGTCAATCTTATCAGATATTATAATGGCTACTCCAGCTTGTTTCTTCCTACCATTTGCTTGGAAAATTGTTTTCCAGCCTTTCATTCTGAGGTAGTGTCTATCTTTTTCTCTGAGATGAGTTTCCTGTAAACAGCAAAATGTTGGGTCCTCTTTCTGTAGCCAGCCTGTTAGTCTATGTCTTTTTATTGGGGAGTTGAGTCCATTGATATTAAGAGATATTAGGGAGAAGTAATTGTTGCTTCCTTTTATTTTTGTTGTTAGAGTTGGTGTTCTGTTCTTGTGGCTGTCTTCTTTTAGGTTTGTTGAGGGATTACCTTCTTGCTTTTTCTAGGACGTGGTTTCCGTCCTTGTATTGTTTTTTTTCTGTTATTATCCTTTGAAGTGCTGGATTCGTGGAATGATAATGTGTGAATTTGGTTTTATCGTGGAATACTTTGGTTTCTCCATCTATGGTAATTGAGAGTTTGGCTGGGTATAGTAGCCTGGGCTGGAAATTGTGTTCTCTTAGTTTCTGTATAACATCTGTCCAGGCCCTTCTGGCTTTCATAGTGTCTGGTGAAAAATCCGGTGTAATTCTGATAGGCTTGCCTTTATATGTTACTTGACCTTTTTCCCTTACTGCTTTTAGTATTCTATCTTTATTTAGTGCATTTGTTGTTCTGATTATTATGTGTCAGAAGGAATTTCTTTTCTGGTCCAGTCTATTTGGAGTTCTGTAAGCTTCTTGTATGTTCATGGGCATCTCTTTCTTTAGGTTTGGGAAGTTTTCTTCTATAATTTTGTTGAAGATATTTGCTGGTCCTTTGAGTTGAAAATCTTCATTCTCATCTACTCCTATTATCTGTAGGTTTGGTCTTCTCATTTTGTCCTGGATTTCCTGGATGTTTTGAGTTAGGATCTTTTTGGATTTTGTATTTTCTTTGATTGTCGTGCCGATGTTCTCTATGGAGTCTTCTGCACCTGAGATTCTCTCTTCCATCTCTTGTATTCTGTTGCTGATGCTCGCATCTATGGTTCCAGATTTCTTTCCTAGTGTTTCTATCTCCAGCGTTGCCTCAATTTGGGTTTTCTTCATTGTCTCTACTTCCCTTTTTAGGTCTTGGATGTTTTTATTCAATTCCATCACCTGTTTGGTCTGGTTTTTCTGCAATTCTTTAATGGATTTTTGTGCTTTCTCTTTAATGTCTTCTACCTGTTTAGCAGTTTTCTCCTGCAATTCTTTAAGGGATTTTTGTGCTTCCTCTTTAATGTCTTCTACCTGTTTAGCAGTGTTCTCCTGTATTTCTTTAATTGTGTTATTAAAGTCCTTCTTGATGTACTCTACCATCATCATGAGATATGCTTTTAGATCCGGGTCTAGCTTTTCTGGTGTTTTGGGGTGCCCTGGACTGGGCAAAGTGGGAGTGCTGGGTTCTGATGATGGTGAGTGGTCTTGGTTTCTGTTAGTAAGATTATTACGTTTACCTTTCGCCATCTGGTAATCTCTGGGGTTAGTTGTTAGTGTTGTCACTGTTTAAAGATTGGAGCAGACTCTGTGTTCCACTCACCAAAAGTCTCAAAATCCTGTGGCGTGTGTCGTGGGTAGCTGGTGGGTGTCAGCCGACCTTGTGCTCTAGCTACCCAGGTGCTGGTCAGACCCGAAGAGGCTTGTAGCCCTACTCAGGCCGTTTTTTTGCTTCCCTAACTAATGCAGTCTCAGGTCCCGCACACAATTGGATTGGAGCAGAAGCTGTGTTCCACTCACCAGAAGTCTTAAGATCCTGTGGCGGGTGTTGTGGGTAGCTGGCGAGTGTCAGCCGACCCTGTGCCCTAGCTACCCGGGTGCTGGTCTGACCGGAAGAGGCTTGTGGCCCTACTCAGGCCGGTTTTCTGCCTCCCCAACCAAAGTAGTCTCAGGTCCCGCGAGATTGGACTGGAGCAGAAGCTGTGTTCCACTCACCAGAAGTCTCAAGATCCTGTGGTGGGTGTCGTGGGTAGCTGGCGGGAGGAGGAGAACTTTATTAACGGAGGATTGACAATTCAATGGGAAAGTAAGTTGCTGCACATGGAATGACAGTCCAATGGAACAATAAGAGATTTGAACTCTTGGTAGAGCAGGATGCTAGACAAGAGCTGTAAGACACGTTATGAGTGCTTTATCTTAAAGAAGTATTAGAGCTCCCAAAAGTCTGTGGGGCTAGAGTTGCAAGTGTTGGGTGGGTCTTGGAAGGCAAGAAACATTAGCAAGTCAGACCTTCAGCAAGAGTGAATTCTGGTTTTGGTCAGAGCAGAGTCTCAAGCTGGTGCAGGATGAGTCCTGTGCCTGCAGTTGCAGGTTGAGTCCTGGAGGCTGAAGCAATGGGAGGCAGAGTGAGTTTCCTGCCTGACACAGAAACTTAAGGGGTGCCAAATCGCCAATGAGACCCTTGCCAGTTTCAAGGGCAGTCTTTCTTTGCCTCTACAGATCTCGGAAGCCTGATGAACGGAAGCTTGCACACACTAAAAATAGAGCCATGCGGGCCCTGATTGGCTGCTGTGCCGGCGCATGCGCACACACGTTCTAATAAAGCGTTAAACAAAGACCACTCCATAGGGACACATCTGGTGAAGAGAACCTACCAAAAACATTCACAATTCTGTCAGTGTTCTCCTTTGAATCCCACATTGGTGGCAGAGGACGTTCTCAGCTGTTAAAGGGTGATATGGGACACTTTGTGCTCAGGTGTTTCCTTATTTCTGATATTTTTCTACGATCTTTACTTGCCTATATCTGGTTCCCATTGCACTTGGGTTTTTCAAGTCAGTTTCCATCCAGCAGAGTTTTTTATGCTTCCTTCCAGTCTCATTCTTGGCTGCCTCTTCCATAAAAGCTGGGGGTCCCTCATCCCTATCACACATGTTATAAAAAAAATACTCAGTGCATGTGTGATTTGTTGAGAGATATCTAGGAGGTACAATATGAAGAATTATTAAAGTTTTAGACACAGTAAGAGAGGTAACCCGACAATATGATGGATGAGCCTTTTTTTTTTTTTTGGAGGTGAATCCTGATGAAGAAATTAGCTTACCAGTTCTTCTGAAGATCCACATTGAGTTTTGGGTAATTTGAGTCTTACAAATAGAGACTTCACTCTGTTTAAAGTCTACATCTAAGATAAGAGGTGTGGAAAAGAAATGCAAGTTTTTGTACTTGAAAGCAAGCAGATACCTGAAAGTGGGCGTGTCCATAAAGTCACCAACCAGAAGAGAAAGCAAAAGAAAAGGGAGCTAAGCCTAACCTAGAGGAGCTATAATGTTTCATAGCGTGGGTATTTAGGTGTAGCCCCTGGGTCCCAACAGTGTGATAACCATCTGGAAATTTGACAGAGTGAAAAAGAATCCTCACTACATAGAAACCTCTGAGACGGGGCTCAGCATCATGCCGAGTGATCGATCATCCCTTAGATGTTTCTGAGGCATACTCAAAGTTTGGAGCCACTGGTAAAGGAGGGAACAGGAGCAGGAAGAGTCTTGAAGAGTTGTTGAGACTGAGCTGCCTGGCTAATGTCTAAAGGAAAGGCAGGCATATGTGGGCTGTTAGAGTCAGGGAGACTCTGTTGAAGAGGACATCAGAGGCAAATGTTGATGGCAGGAAGGTCAGGGGGCAGGGGTGATCATTTTTGACTTTGGAGAAATCTGTCTCAATCAAAACCTAGAGATAATGGCAGACTGGAGTGTGTTGAAGGGTAGGAGGAGGAAGAAATAAGCACAGAGAACCCTCCCAATCTGAACCAGCTAAGGAACCAGAGGAGAATGTGAGTGGGGACGCACTGAACATATTGACGTTATGCACATGTTTAAATGAAGGCTAAAAAGATCAGAGTGAAGTGGATACAGAGGAGGCAGATGCTATAATAAATCAACAGAGAGGGTATTACTTTAGGAAGGTAAACCCGTGTGTTACAAGGTCTGAATGCAAACACTGCCTTCAGATTCCCTCCTCTGTTCTTATATCATGTGTGAACACAGTATCCCAGTTCATAACTATCTCCCCACTTGACCCAGTGCATGCGATGGCCTGTTTTTAAATTAGTTTCTTAACAACACGACAAACTACCCTTCTTCTGTACCTTGTCAGCGAGGTTCACACCCCGTGTGAGAAAGTATCTGAAAGCAACAATTTAGGGACTAAGCATTTATCTTGGGTCATGGTTTCAAAGGACTTTCCCTCCAGCCAAATGGGGAAGGCACAGCATAATGGCAAGAGTCGTGCCAGATTGTCTGCATAGTCGCAGACCTGGAAATAGGGAAAGTGCCAGCTATGAGAAAGTACCAGGGGCTTTGGCACAACCTTTAAAGGCCCATTCACAAGGACCTACTTCTTCCAGATAGGCTCCATCTCCAAAATAGAGCTAGCATCTTGTGGACAAGCATCCAAAAATCAGCCTTGGGAACATTTTAGATTGAGACCTAGTGAGGCCCTTCATTTTTGCTTGATTGTCATTAGTTTAGTGCTATGTTCTTAGAGATAGTTCCCACTGTATATCTTATTTTAATATCCTTCCTTACCATCAATCACTATCTGTGCTAGTCTTTATTGTCAAGTTAACATAGCCTGCGAACAAGGAGTCCTAACTGACTAGCTGCCCAGAACAGATTGGCCAATAGCCCTGTCTATGAGCCTGTTTTGATTTATGATTGATATGTAAGGGCCCAGTTCACTGTGGGGTACACCATCCCTAGGCAGGTAGATCTGGCCTGTATAACAAAGCTAGTTGATAATGAGTCTGTGCAAGTCAGATCAAGTCTTGCTTGAATTCCTGTTCTGACTTTCCTCAATGATGGGCTGTAAGTCTAAGCTGAAATAAACCCTTCCCTCCCCAGTTTGATTTTGGATGATGTGGTGGTTTGAATATACTTGGTCCAGGGAGTGGCAGTATTAAGAGGTGTGGACTTGTTGGAGGAAGTGTTCACTGTGGGAGTGGGCTTTGAGACCCTCCTCCTAGCTGCCTAAGAAGCCAGTTTTCTAACAGCCTTCAGGTGAAGATGTAGAACTCTCAGCTCCTCCTGCACCAGGCCTGCCTGGGTGCTGCCATGCTCCTGCCTTGATGATAATGAACTGAATCTCTGAATCTGTAAGCCAGCCCCAATTAAATGTTTCCCTTATAAGAGTTGCTTTGGTCATGGTGTCTGTTCACAGCCGTAAAACCACAGAAATCTTTTTTTTAAATTATTTTTTTATTAGGTATTTTCTTCATTTACATTTTCAATGCTATCCCAAAAGTCCCCCATACCCCCCCAATCCCCTACCCACCCACTCCCCCTTTTTGGCCCTGGGGTTCCCCTAAAAAAAAAGAAAACAAATTTCCTTCTAACACTATTATTAGTATCTTAAACATTGTAATATTTCCTCTATGTTATCTCTCAGCTTTGGCAACAATAAAGCCTTAGATGTGGAGCATATAAGAAGCTCCTGAGTCTAATTTTAAACCTGGGAAAAAACCACAGAAATCAAACTAGAACATGGCCTAATCTATTATCCTGTTTCTTCTTTCTCATAGCACCTTCCTTGCTCTGAAATGATCTCATTTGTTTTCTGGTAGTTAAGTTTGGGACAGGTGGAAAGGCTTTCCCTATTCGTAGGGATAGCTCTAAGGTTTAGGGCAGTGACTGGAGTATGGTAGGCATTCTACAAATGTTTGTGGAAGGGAAGCACACAAACATGTAAGAAAACATGTATTTTTGTCCATTTGATATAGGGAGTTTAAAGGAATATTGGGAATTAAAGGAGTATCTCTTAATGGATTCTATCTTCCTTCCAAATTAAAATAAAGGAAGATCCTCACAGATGAAGGGTATCAGCCATTGGGGATATGGACGGTTTGCTGTTGGGTGAAGGTTTCAACGAGTCTCAGAAGGTAGGGTGATGAGCAGATCCTGGAAACCCAGAAGGATTTGAAGATGTCTGTTATGAGACCAGGGGTAATCCACTGTGCTCCGTGACTTTCTCCACAGATGTTCAGAAAGGTGCAAGAAGGGCATAGAAAAATTTGGTGATTGTGGGCATTGAAATCGATGATTTTCTTGGGAGTGAGAAAAGGTGCGCACAAGACTTTGAAGTACTTAGCAAGTGTTCTACTGAGGATTCCAGACCCAGCCTGACATGGTTAAAGTGTCACTACAGTTAGAGCTAAGCAAGAAAGGTTAAAGGTTACCAATCATAACCAAGGAATGAGTAACTTAATCAAAGATGTTTCATGAGCCAGAGTGTCCATTATGACAAGAGGAAGATGTGGTAGGAGTAGGTATGGCAGCAGCCACTAGATATGAAGGCCAGTAGTTGTTTTTATTTTTAAAAATTGTACTCATTTTGTGTGGACTGTGTGTGTGTATGGTATGTGTAAATATGAATGTGTGCATGTGTGTGTATGTGTGAGTGTGTGTATATGTATGTACGTGTGAGTATGCGTATATCTGTGTGTATATGTATATATGAGTGTGTATATGTTTGTGTGTGTATTTATGAGTATCTGTATATGTATGATTGTGTATATGTGTGTATGTGTGAGTGTATGTATGTTTGTGTATTTGTGAAAGTGTATATATGTGTGAGTGTGTATATGTATTTGTGGGTGTGTATATATGTGTGTTTGTGCGTGTGGTCAGTTAATGATAGTGGTATTTGCTTTATTCAGCTTATTTTAAAACAAGTTTCACCTTGTGGCAAAAGCTAGCCTTAAATTCAGGGAAATTCTGGTTTAGCTCTCAAGAGCCAAGATTACAGGCATGGGCCACTATGAGTAGTTAGTAAACCGGGGCTTCTGATGTGTATTGAGATCCTGTTTCATAACTTTATCACAACAGTTATTTTGTGAAAGAACAAGAACTATTTAGCTTTCAGATCATCAACCATGAGTGTAACTGCATATGTGGTTGGTAACATGTCATTCTGTGCTGGCCTTAGAGTTATGACTCAGAATTATGAATGATATAGTAAAATATTTTATTTCTTTTCACTAAGTAAGAATTGGTAATAATTTGTTTACCAACAGGACTACTCTGGTGTTTCATTATTGAAAAACTTAGCTAGAAGAAATGGGTTTGTATATTGATCCTTCCCTGTGTGGCTCTGGCCATCTCTGCCATGTGTGGCTCAGACCATCTCTGTTGTATGTGGCTCTGGCCATCACTGCCATGTATGATTCTGGCCATCTTTGTCCTGTGTGGCTCTGGCCATCTTTGCCCTGTGTGTCTCTGGCCATCTTTGCCCTGTGTGTCTCTGGTCACCTTTGCCCTGTGTGCCTCTGGCCATCTCTGCCCTGTGTGGCTGTGTACGCGTTCTTGAACACTGCCGATTATCTCTTTTGCATCTGGACAAGGGAAGAAAAATGTCTCACAGCCATATTGGGATGGTGAAATGAGATAGGTACATAAAAGTGCTGTGAAGCTGTAAACCACCAGGCTAAACTAAGCCTTATAATCTACAAAATACACAATAAACAAAGTAATGCCTTAACAGTTTGTAAGAATCTACACACGTTTAAAAACCCTGAAGCATCCGAGTAATATTTTTTACAAACACAGCATATTATAAACACACTTAATTACACATTGCAGTGGACCAAAGATAATTCTTGTCATGTTTGTAATCCGACATCAATAAATGACCCATTAGTAGTGTCTGTGATCCTGAGTTTTCTTGATGCTCTCTCCCAGAATTCAAATTCACTTTATTTTAGTATAAATTAACTATACAACTAAAAAGAGCAATTTTAGGACTATGTCTGCTTTTGTGTGTACAGCATATTTGTAAATTCTGTAACTTTTTAGTTTCTGAGCAAAGTCACTTCAAACTGTGGAAGAATTTATTTGCTATGCTAATAAATACATTGACGCTAGGTAGAGTACTCAGCCATGAGGTTCTACTTGGTTTACAAGCACTGAGAACCCCAAAACAATCCTTAGCATGCCTTGAAAAGATGGGCAAGGTGGTATGTGCTTTATAATCTCACTACTGACATAGAGACAAGGCACCCCTAAGTTTCACTGGCCAACCAAGCTTACTATGAGAGACCCTGTCTCAAAAAACAAGATATAGATAGAATCTGAGGAGCCATAGCTGAGATTGACCTTTGGTTTCCATATATGTGGACCTACACACACATACACACATTTTCTCTCTCTCTCTCTCTTTCACACATGCACATGCACATACTCACAAACACACTCACACACACATGGAGCTGCACGCACACACACACACACACACACATTCTCTCACTCTCTTTCACACACACACATACACACATAGATACTCACATACACATACATTCACACACACTCACACACACTCACACACATAATTTTAAAAGCTGATTAATACAATCAGTCTACTAAAATCACATAAAATATTTTGTAATATTTTCCTCTTCTCTGTTTTCTTTTACTTTATTGTTTCTTTTACTTTTGATTTTCTTTTGTTTTTTTTTTGTTTGTTTGTTTGTTTGAGACAGGGTTTCTCTGTGTAGCCCTGGCTGTCCTGGAACTCACTTTGTAGACCAGGCTAGCCCCGAACTCAGAAATCCGCCTGCCTCTGCCTCCCAAGTGCTGGGATTAACAGCGTGCACCACCATGCCCAGCATACTTTTGAATTTTTAGAAAACATGTGATGACCCAAACTAGTATTATGTAGTACAAGCAGAAAGAGACAAAGGGAAGATAAGATTTGTTTATTTATATCAAAAAAAAAAAAAAAAGAGCAGGGCAATGGTGGTGCATGCCTTTAATCCCAGTACTTGGGAGGCAGAGGCAGGCGGATTTCTGAGTTCGAGGCCAGCCTGGTCTACAGAGTGAGTTTCAGGACAACCAGGGCTACACAGAGAAACCCTGTCTTGAAAAAACCAAAAAAAAAAAAAAAAAAAAGAAAAGAAAAAAACCAATAACAAACAAACAAACAAAAAACCAAGAGGACAAATCTCACATATTTGTAAGCTGATCAATCAGCATATTTGGCAACTTCTAGTTACTTATTCAGTCCCTCAAACCCTGTTCAGGTGGAGGCACAGTGATGTTCATGAGAAAGGATGTCTGAGCCCTCCTCGGCCTGCAGTGTGTCTTCTGCAGGCTCTTATGGTAGATGCCACTCCAGGGCTGTGTGGCTATTTGTTTTCATTACTTACATCTAGTTTATATCAAACTATCAGGAGAGGAAATTGTTTTCTTTTCCATATTAACTGACTGAAGTCTGGACTCATCTATCCATCAAGGAATGAGCTATTTCACTGATGGCTGCCGAGAAAGTCCAAGAAGAAGTCACAGATAATTGTCCGCTATGGAAAATGCCTAAATTAAACTTGCCAGGATACTGACAAACGTGAACTAATTTTCTGTTCTTTAAAAATTCTTGCTGTGAGAATTCTCAGTGTATGTTTTTTCCCCTCTACTTATGTTATGGAAAACATCCCTCAGAAACAATACAAATCATGGACCCATAGGGTGGAGTTGGGGAAGCAGCATATTAAAATGCTGTGTATTAATAGGGGATAAGTCAGGTAGAGTTGGTAACAATGATGCAGGTTGTTTCCTCTGGATATAAAGTAGGAAATATAATTAAGTAAACTAGGTTAGTTTCCTGTTATTGTTGCCTCGTAGTTCCAAACTCACAATGCGTGAGATTCTCTTTTATGTCTTTCCATCTTGCAGAAGACTGTAGATGCCAAGACCTAGGCTATGTGGTGCACAGGGAAAGCACACTGTGTCCATTACATTCTTATAGAGTATACTATCTGAGTGTAATGTTTACCAAGAAGCAAAGACTACAGAATGATCAGTGATGGATGACCATAGAATAACACTACTTTCCTATACCGTGTTCTGGAGCTTATGTAAGGACACAGAGGCTGGAAACCATCTCCTGTCTCCCTGTATAGGCAGGCTTGGGTGTGCCAGCATGTTGTTCTTTTCAGTTAGTGCCAGGCAGGTACTGTTGATCAGCAGAGATCAGGGATGGGTGCTTCTGGAGGCCCCCAGGCAAATGGATATTGCCAAAGCCAGAGAGACAGAAGTCCCAGACTGTCAGACTCCTTCCTTGCCATTGTATCACATGCTTGCTTTGCCTTTCAGCCATATGGAATGTCTTTTTTTCCCCACATCTTTTTTTTCAAATGTTTTTAATTGGAATAGAATTATATAATTTCCCCCTCCCTTTCCTCCCTCCAGCTGTCTCCTCCTTCCCATGATCACCCCCTCTCTCAAGGTGATAGCTTTATTTTCTTAGGCTATATTTTGGCTATATTTGTTACATATATGTGTAAATGTACAACACACACACACACACACACACATCCCTTGGTGGGTCCATTTTTTTTGTTGTTTGTGTGTATTTGGCTGATCACTTAGCTTTGGATAACCAATATGGGCTCATCCCTGGTAAAGGTAAATTCTTGTTGATTCTAGTTCTTTGTTTAGGGGTGGGACTCCAAGTAATGTATCCCCTTCCATGTAAACATTGCCATTATTCTGGTCTTGTTTATGTGGCCTTTTCTAGGAGCCACTGTTTCAATAGCTGATGTCCTGGTATTCTTGCTCTTACAATATTTCCCACCCACTTGTACCTCAGTTATATATACAACATGTATGCATACATGTACACACACACACACACACACACACACACACACACACACACACACACACACAGCCAATGCTCCTCAAAGGAATTATAGACTAACAAAGTTTCAAGTTCCAGACATGAGAAAACTTTCAAATGGTTGGCTAGGGTAGTTCAAATGATTTCCACAACAATATAGATTATTGATGTAGCCCTTGGTTTCCTCTTAGGGGTTGAGTGTGGGCCCCTATTGCTGAAGACACCACACACTTAGGATACAGAATAACTCAAGCTGGATCTAACCTAAGACAATCCTATTCAGCTACAGCACCTATGAACCATTACAATGATCAGTATGACAAGATATGCCTAAAGGAGCAGTAAGTGGCATGCCCACATGTCAGGGACAACCAGCAGCAGCTGTCTAATTAAAATTAAGGCCCACTTAACAGGAGGAAAATCATGCTTGGTACTAAAAATCTATCCAACCTCCTAGAGCTAGTGAGGTCATAGGCCTTAATAAAGAATCTTTTACCTCTGCTTTGTTAGACTTGCATAATTATTTAATGCATTCTAAATCCTACCCTTATACCCACAGAGAAGTCTGGCTACCACCTCTCATCAAAGAAGCCTCTATTTACTATGAATAGAGACCACCACAGAAAACCATATATAGGCACAACACATAGATCAACTGATGGTGGGGAGCCCAGCCCTGATTTGTACATCCATGTGCAATTTCATTTGCTCCAATTTCATTTGGCTATTGGGAAGCTGCAAGAATGTAGGTGGTTATGATGGGACACTGTCATCAACTGTTGTCATTGAACTCATCTTCCAAGGCAGTATCTTTTTGGAAGGAGGCAGGAAGGAAATAGGAGAAGGGACTCTCACTTAGTGTAGAGGTCAGAGGCCCTTCTCAATCCAACCCTCTCTTCTTGCCATGTCTGTTTTTCTTCCTCTTGCTCTTTTTTTCTTGGATGACTTCTCAGCAGGCTGTTCTCAGTTTAGCAAAAATCCTTCCCCCACCCCTTTCCATCTCTGTTGGATGTTTGTTTTCTAGATCTCTACTGTACCATTTATCACTATATGTTTTAATAACTTGGTTCCTTCACTAAAAGGAGCCACATCCGTCTAGAATTCCTGGTGCCAGGCAGACCTCCTGGATCATAATGATGTAAAGATGCTTTTAATCTGATGAATGAATGATGAATGAATTTAGTGATATTTATGCTGTGTCTGTGCATTCAGTGTATAGTTCTATCCAGTTTTGAATTCATATCTACATAAAACATCTGAGTCAAAATGCCAAGGGAGGGTATGTGTCTTTTATTTGGGGGTTTTGAGGTCTTCAAATGTGACTGTAAAGATTATTCTTTGTAGACTGATTAAAAATTTCAACATGTATGACCTGAGCTTAGTTATTAGTTATAAGAGGAAGAGAAGGCACGTACATGATGGTGCCCATTAATAACCATGCAGTTTCATACCAAGTAATTTGGACCACAAGCAAAAGTTGGGAATTGAGAACAATACCATGTGTGTATGTGAGTGTGTGTGTGCATGGACCCATGCATGCTAAGTCTTAAAAAAATAGTTGGACACAAATTTAAAGATGGTGTAGTAGCTATCTTGGTTGCTTCTGCACAGTGAACATTTGAAAACAATATTCTAGAAGTATCATCCAAAGAAGAATTTTTTTTCTGAGTACCAAATTCAGATTAGTATAATTAAGATGGTTGAAAATCAGCGTTGATAAAGCCTACAGAAGCTGATAATCAAGCACATTAGCACCTTTTATTTTGATAGTTTGTCGTGTTCATACACGTGGAAGAAAGGGTAATTTTCATTTGCCCCCAGAGCTTCCGTAGTTTGGAGACTCCTGTGTGTTGCCTCCATTAGCTGACTTGTTCCTTAACACACCCTGCCTTTGTTGTCTTCACCTCTGTGAATTTCATCCTCTCTCTTCTGTCTTTTTGCCATGATCTACTGGGCCATTCTCTCCTTGGCTCTTGTTTTACTCTAGTCTCTTTCTCTGCAGCAAATCTGCTTCATATACTGAAGCAATCATTTGAACCTGGGGCTGGCCAACTCTTTCTATAAAGAGGCAGATATACTGTAAATATTTTAGACGTATGGTCCACCTGACATATGTTACAAATATTTTATAGGATGCAGACTGCTATAGACAATGCACAAATGAATTACTGTGAATATGTTTCAACAAAACATTTCTATGGGCAATGAACTTCATATAGTTATAATGTTCATGTGTTCTGAAACATCATTCTCTGTACTATCCCTGGGCCACTCAGAAGCAGGAGTGGGCCAAATTTGGTTTGCAGGCCAACTTACCAATATATATTCAAAAAGATGAATTTGACATGACTTCCTCTAGTTATGTATGTTTTATACACCTAGTATGACTCATTAAAGCTTAAACTACATAAAGTTGATCAGTTAGTCAATATCAAATGATCAATCTTGAAAATAGACATTATATATATGTATATGTACACACACACACACACATATATATATGTGTGTATATATATATATATATATATATATATATATATATATATAAAATGTTTAAAATAGGCCATGAAATTGAAAGGGATTAAGGAAGGGTATGTAGAAGAATGTGGAGTGTCAAAATGAAAGGGTAAAATGATATCATTAGATTATAATTCTAAAATAAAAGAAATAATTAAAAAATACACGTGGCAATGCATTATTTGGGTCTTGCATTGCTATTTCCAGCTTAAAATTGTAAGTGCTCTGAGAAGGAAGGTGGAGTTTGTAACTTTTTAAAAATTCGTTTTTTTTTTAATGCTATTGAGCTTTTATTACATGTTTTTGTCTATCAGAGAAGTGGGTCTTGCTATTGCTGTCTTTACAAAGTATATTAGCAGGTTAGAAACAGTAGTTGAATAGAAACCAGGACTTCTAACAGTACCTTTCCTTCCTGTTCTTAGCATATAAGAAAATAAAAAGAGTCTCGTGCTATTGATGGGCTTCCTTTCCTCATTCCACTCCACCCTCTCATCCCTACCTAGTTTTCATCTGGATTCTAATTTATTACAAATCTATGAGTGTGTAAGGCAAAGCTTCTCCCACTTTTGATATGTTCCATTCTTAGCCTGGAGTGCTCTTTCCAGTGACATTCTGATCTTGTCTCTTCTCATAATTCTTTCTTTAAATTTTGCTGCACGTTGCATTATCTCTTGAATCTGAGCTGCTGTCAGCAGTCAGGATAATCTCAGCCTGTGTTTACTGGAACTGGACTGATAGGAAGCTCACACCCAGGACTACCCAGTTCAGATTTACTTCTTGGGGAATTGATTTAACTTGGGTGAAAGGGGGCACAGAGAGGATACTGGATTAAAGGACCTATTGTTGGTGTCCTCTGGTTGGAAAGAAAAAATTCAAGCCTCAAAAACACAAGCAAGAGGGGATAGAATAAACATGCAAGTAAGAACTCCAAATCATAGAAACACGGGAGAATGAGAAGGAAGGCAAGGAATAGAGAAGCAGGGTGGACCCGCAAAATATGACCAGCTCTGATTGATGTTCAGGCTCTGGCTTTCCTTTCCATTATAGAGAGGGAAGGGGAAGGGGAGGGGGAGGAGGGGGAGGGGAAGGAGGGGAAGGGAAGGGGGAGGGGGAGAGGGAGGGGTAGAGAGGGAGAGAGGGAGAGAGGGAGAGAGGGAGAGAGGGAGAGAGGGAGAGAGGGAGAGAGGGAGAGAGAGAATGAATGTGACTAGCCATCCAGAACCAACAATCACCTTGTAGGTAGGACTTAGTAGGTTATTGTCAATGATACTTCAAATAAAGTCACATAAATTGGGTGAGAGACAGTTTTCCAAAGTAAATGGATATGATCCCCCATTTTTAAAATAATATAGATGTGGACCACAAGGGTTTAGGACAAAAGACCACGTTTTTGCTCCATACTGCTCTTTGGAAAAGTTGTGCTGACTGGGATGTGGAAATAGCAAGCTAGGCTTGGACTTCCACTCTGTGGTCATGAGTTAAGTCTGGGAGTGGCAGATTTTCATTCCTATGGTCTGCTGTGGGAGTCTTGGTCCATAAAGTTAATGGGCTTTGCCTCTGTAAGTCCTTCTAGGAACAGAAGAAAAGGATGAAGATGCAGAAAATTCCATGACATTCTAAGTAGAGAAAGAAATGCAGACCTTTTATAAAAGTTATTTCTGGATCTAACTCTTAGCCATTGATTATCTCTTTCATTGGTTAATTTTCCCCTCAGAGGGAATACAAACCATAGTGGATGATTTTTGATGAACTGTTATTGTGTTAAACAAACAAACAAACAAACAAACAAACAAGCAAACTCAAAGCAGAATGGTTTTCTGTAAAAACTTGCTTTTACCCAAGAGAAAAGAAGGAATGATAATAACTGTATCAGAGATAACAAAATATTGACCTTTATATATTTTGAGTATAAAAGTCCTATCAAAAATGAAATAAAGACATTTAAAGAGGAAGATAGCAAATGACGTGAAACCTAAAGTTAGTAAGATTTAGGAGGAAATTTTTTTTTGGGGGGGGTGGTTTCGAGACAGGGTTTCTCTGTGTAGCCCTGGCTGTCTTGGAACTCACTCTGTAGACCAGGCTGGCCTCGAACTCAGAAATCCGCCTGCCTCTGCCTCCTGAGTGCTGGGATTAAAGGCGTGCGCCACCATGCCCGGCTAGGAGGAAATTTCTTAAGCAAGTATCCTAGGATACTTTAATAGACAATGAGAGAATAGTAGGTGCGATAGCTTTGAATGGGAACCCATAATTGAGAGGAAGAATGTAAGTGGATTCTTAGAATGTTGTACTATGTGGCTTCTTCTGTAAGGAGTTACCTCAAGCATCCAGCATAGGCATGGCAAAGGGGTGCACCAGAGTACATAGATATGCATTGAGCAAACTACTACAAAATACTACAAAAGAATATGAAATCTGCCAGTGTTTAGTGCAAGAACAATAATGCTCCATGCTTTCCAGTTAGGGATATAGCACAGGACATCTGGTGCTTATAGATTGTTCATGGAAAGTTGTGAATGTAAGCTGAGACTTCAGAGACTGTAGCACACTATATTGGTGTTGTGAGATCAAGAACTCTCCCTATATCTGTAATCTTGAAAAGCGTATGAAGCAGGTAGGCAGTAAAAACACAGAAGCAAACAATATCCTCTCTTCATGCAGGAATCTGAGGACAGTACCTACAGCTATAATCCAAAGATCAGAAAATCAGGAATAAGAAGCACATATAAATTGTCTCAAGTACCTATAGCAGCAGATGGACAGACTGATTTAATCTGATCACTGGTTTCAAAGCAGTACCCATTGCCATGGAACTGTGTGCATCAGAAAGGACCAAAGGAATAGTCCAGTTCCCTCAACTTATGTTTGTTTCTCAAATTTTAAGCAGGCACATAAATTACTTGACACAAGTTAAGTTGCATAAAGAATCTTAAATCAAGGACATCTAAATATTAAGTCTTAACTTTCCTAATTTCTTCATCTATAAGAAAGGTAGAATGGAGTTTGAGAGCATGAAACCCTAATATCCACTATAAGTGTGATGTTCATTTATGTGTGTGTGTGTGTGTATAGATACATATTAGTGCCATATCTGTATATCATTATGTATTTGTACTATTTTAAACATAATTGTGATTTACATAGTTTTGCTTTGCTTGTATGTCTATATGGAACAATTGCATAGATGATTCCTAGAAAAAAGGCCACTAAGAGATGGGAAAGGATCTTTACCAATCCTAAATCAGATAGGGGACGAATATCCAATATATATAAAGAACTCAAGAAGGTGGACTCCAGAAAATCAAATAACCCCATTAAAAATGGGGCACAGAGCTAAACAAAGAATTCTCAACTGAGGAATATTGAATGACTGAGAAGCACCTGAAAAAATGTTCAACATCCTTAATCATCAGGGAAATGCAAATCAAAACAACTCTGAGATTCCACTTCACACCAATCAGAATGACTAATATCAAAAATTCAAGTGACAGCAGATGCTGGAGAGTATGTGGAGAAAGAGGAACATTCCTTCATTGTTGGTGGGATTGCAAGCTGGTACAACCACTCTGGAAATCACTCTGGCGGTTCCTCAGGAAATTGGACATAGTACTACCGGAGGATCCCGCAATATCTCTCCTGGGCATATATCCAGAAGATGTTCCAACTGGTAATAAGAACACATGCTCCACTATGTTCATAGCAGCCTTATTTATAATAGCCAGAAGTTGGAAAGAACCCAGATGTCCCTCAACAGAGGAATGGATACAGAAAATGTGGTACATTTACACAATGGAGTACTACTCAGCTATTAAAAACAATGAATTTATGAAATTCCTAGGCAAATGGATGGACCTGGAGGGCATCATCCTGAGTGAGGTAACCCAATCACAAAAGAACTCACATGATATGTACTCACTGATAACTGGATATTAGCCCAGAAACTTAGAATATCCAAGTTACAATTTGCAATACACATGAAACTCAAGGATAATGAATACCAAAGTGTAGACACTTCACTCCTTTGGGAACAAAACACCCATAGAAGAAGTTACAGAGACAAAGTTTGGAGCTGAGATGAAAGGAGGGACCATACAGAGACTGCCACACCCAGGAATCCATCCCATAATCAGCCACCAAATGCAGACACTATTGCATATGCCAGCAAAATTTTGCTGAAAGGACCCTGATATAGCTGTCTCTTGTGAGGCTATGCCAGTGCCTGGCAAACATAGAAGTGGATGCTCGCTGTCAGCTATTGGATGGAACACAGGGCCCACAATGGAGAAGCTAGAGAAAGTACCCAAGGAGCTAAAGGGGTCTGCAACCCTATAGGTAGAACAACAATATGAACTAACCAGTACCCCCAGAGCTTGTGTCTCTAGCTGCATATATAGCCATCATTGAGAAGAGAGGCCCCTTGATCTTGCAAACTCTATATGCCTCAGTATAGGGGAACACCAGGGCCAGGAAGTGGGAGTTGGTGTGTAGGGGAATGGGGGGGGGGTGGGTATAGGGGACTTTCAGGATAGCACTTGAAATGTAAATGAAGAAAATACCTAATAAAATTGGAAAAAAATAGTATAGTTATTCCTCTGTATGTGCTCTCTGTCTCTTTCACTGTGTGTGTGTGTGTGCGCGTGTGCGTGTGTAGTTATCTCTAATTGTAGCTAAGGAAGATATAGTTAATATGCCTCTGAGTGACTTTCATGGTAGCTTAATAACATGCATTTATATATAAGACACACTATTTTTAAGAGAAGGTACTCAAAGTCAGACATTTTACTTACAACATTTCTTTGACTCTTATTTATAGATTGCCATTCCCATTTTCTTATTTTTCTCTTATATCACAGGAACTCTGGTTTAATATAAAATGCTTGATCTTTGCAAGGTACCAGCTTGCCCTCTAGTTAGCCTTCTCCTTTATGCAGCAATAAAAAGGGAATACAACCACAGAGAGCTAATTTTTACCCAATTTCCTTCTCCAAGGGACAGACGAGAGAATGTAGTTTGACCTCAATAAAACAAAATGGATTTGTAATAATGGCATACTAGAGAAAAATCCATTAAAGCTATTTCAGATGATGAAAAAAAATTGTTGAGATTTTCAGAGCATATTAAAGTTTTTAATATAAATTTAATTTTCTTATTGCTTAAATAAAATTAAAGTGCAATTCTTTTCTCATTTTCTATTTGGAAAAAAAAAGTGCAAAGGTTTGGATTAATTGTCCTTCTGAGCTCAGTATATATGGGCACAGAGAAACTCCTCCTGATCAGCACAGTTTACATGCATTCATTGGGAGTCATTTGTTATTAGCATTTTGTGAGCCTAGGGAAGTAGTGTGGTGAAGAAAAAAAATGGACTTAGGAATAAAGATTGCAGATGTTTCAGATAAAAACAAGCAAACAAATGAACACACAAGCAAGTTCTGGTAACTTTTTGTAAATGACAGAAAATGTCTTGAGCAATAGTTTATGACAGTGGCTGCATAAAAGTTTATCTATCTATCTATCTATCTATCTATCTATCTATCTATCTATCCATCTCTATCTATCATCTATCTATCTATCATCTATCTATCTATCTATCTATCTATCTATCTATCTATCTATCTATCTATCTATCCATCCATATCTATCTATCCATCCATCTCTATCTATCTATCTATCTATCTATCTATCTATCTATCTATCTATCTATCTATCTATCCATCTCTATCTATCTATCTATCTATCTATCTATCTATCTATCTATCTATCTATCATCTATCATCTATATATCTATCCATCCATATCTATCTATCTATCCATCCATATCTATCTATCTATCTATCTATCTATCTATCTATCTATCTATCTATCCATCCATCTCTCTCTCTCTCTTTCAATCATTTTTACTAGCTGTCCTTAATTGAAATAGAATCACATCACTTTTCTTCTTCCCTTCCCCCTCAAGCCCCTCCCTTGATTCCCCCACCTTCAAATCCATAGCCTTTTTTACTTTGACTATCATTGTTTTGTAAGTATATGTATGTATGCACGCATATGTATGCAAACATATATCAATATAACCTGCTAAGTATTTTGTTTGTTTGTTTGTATTTGATTTCAGAGCTGATCATTTTGCAGTGGACAACCAGTTAGTGGCTCATCCTTGGAGAGGCTAAATCTCCTTTCCAATAGTTACTAGTTGTCCACAGTCCTTATTTGGGGGTTATTTGTGGAGCTGTTTCTCGGAGAGACCGTTTCATAGCTGACTTCTTGGCATTCTGGGTCTTACAATCTTTCTGCCTCCTCTTCCATGATGTTCTCTCAGTCATAGATGGAACCTCAACTTGGATGTATGTGTTAGGGTGGTATCCCATGAGCCATTGAGCTCTGCATTATATGCAGTTGTGGTTTTCTGTGATGCAATCCACTTGCTGGAAAGAGGCTTCCTGGATGAGGGGTGTTAGGTATATTTATCTATGGACATAAGAATAGGATTTAGAGTGTAGTAATGAATCATGTTGGTCTAGCAAACTGATAGTAGTGGAGTCCTTTCTAATATCTATGAACCCATTCGTCCTGGAAAGGTGACTAGGTTCGAGTACCAGGCATAATCTCCCTCCTGTTGAGTGGGGTTTAAGCCCAATTTGATGGCGTTTGGTTACCACCAGCAAGGGTCCACCCGTTACACCTCTACTTATAGCTTGCCACGCTAGTTGCTCATTGTGGTTCATAGTGTTGCAACTGGGTAGGACTTACTAATTGCCACCATCCCCAACAGTCTTAGTGCAGAGAGGCACCACATCAGGGCAAGCTATAAAATAAAACATTTCATCTGGGGCTAGCTTACAGTTTCAGAGGGCTCGTTCATGACCTAATTTAAGGTGGGGAGCGGACAAGCAGGCAGCACATTGGAGCAGCTGCTGAGAGTTCACTTCTGATCCCTGGGTTTCAGACATAGAGAGAACAAGACTGGGTCTAGGGTGAGCTTTTTCTTCATCTATGTTGTATACTCACTCCTGAGGGTTTGGAGCTAGGAACTGCAAATGAAAGAGAACCTATGGTTATCTATTACCTCACTCAGTACAGTCTCTTCTAGGCCTATTTTTCAACACATTTTGCAGGAGCAGCACTCCTTTATGTCTTCTGCATCAGCTCCTGCCTCAAAGTTTTTACCTTACTTCAGTTCTGTTCCTGACTTCTTTCCATGATAGACTATGGTGTGGAAGAGTAAGTCACATAAACCCTTTCCCAAGTTGCCTTAATCATGGTATTTTATCACAGCAGTATTATCCCTAAGGCTGCCAAACATAGAGCAAAACAAATTCAGGTTAATGACAATTGTGGCTAACATCTTACAGAACATACTGGTTGGAAAAGTATTTTTATGGAAAATATAATAAATACCTATAAATAAAGTCAAGTTTTCATCAGGATCATTAATGGAGACAGAGAACAATTATCTTTGATAGAAGTACCATCTCAGAACAGCATTGGGTAGGCCAGGACATGTAGATGTGGCAGCAGAAAAGCTGTTTGGTTGTTTCAAATTTTCTTCTTTGAAATTTCTTGATCTCAGGGTATGTGATTGCATATGACTAATGGATTGTAAGCAAAGCCATACACTGATCTTTCTGCTCGCTCATATCCTTTTCTAAGAGCCTGCTCGTCCCTCTCAGATTTTATTCTTTAGCTAGTCCTAGTCTAGTGAAGAACTTTGAGGTGTCATTAGATAGAGCCCAGTGGTCAGCCATTAAAGAAGGAGTGTGGTCTCTCAGTCAGTCTTCATTAGCAATCACCTGAACCAACAAGGACCTCTATTTAGGCCACTGTAGCCTATGAGTTGTTTCTACAGTAACCACAATACTCTAGACATTTATAATAGAAGGAGGAATGGCATGACTCATGAAAGGCGAAACAAGGTCTGTTCTCCAAGAATTGTCGAGTTTGCAATTAGTCTGCTTCATGTCACTATAATAAAGTAACAAGAAAGCAATTCAAAGAGCCAACGGTTACTTAGCTCATGTTTTTAGGGGAGTCTCACTGCTTGGGCCACTAGAAAGTTGTGGGCTTTGCTGACAAAGGGAGTCCGCCATTTTTGCACTGAGCTCAGGGCTTTTTGGCAGTACAGACCTTAGCTTCCCAACAAAAAGTGAAACACACTGTGTCTGAAGCATGTATCTGAAGAATTCACAGCAACAGTCAGGAAGAGGAGGGGAGAGAGACTAGAACCCCTCTGTCTTCCAGAATACAGTTCTAATATTACAAGGACTTCCCAGGAGGCCCCATTTTCTTCTTCACTATAATTTTTTTAATTGTGAAATTCATACATTCATATAAGTAATTTGATGATATTTAACCCCATTTTCTCCTCCTATTTCCCCCTAATATGTCCCCATACCAACTATGCTATGCCCACTTCTAGGCTTATAGCATTTCCTAGATCACTATTTTAGGGACCAAGCTTTCCTGTTCTGGGGATCCTTTGGGAACTGCTACCCAAAATATTGTAGATAGTAGCCACAGTTTCCAACTACCAAATTTGTTCATTTTTACTCTAAAAGTCTCAATCAAGTTTCATGACATGTTTAGTTATTCTCACCCGACCTTTCAGTGTTTGTACAGTGTTCCAAGGTAAAGATTTCATCATGCTTTTATTGAATGATCAAATTTGTGTGTAGCTATTTCCTCCAGATGGAAACATTCTCTCCCAGAGAGAAGAAGGAACCTCATAAGACTCCAAATGTTACAAGATTCTCAGGGACCCTTCCAGAGGTTATAGAAGCAGCGAATGATTTATGGGAAAGGGAGCTTTATTTTTTATTTATTGGAGCTCTCTCCTAATAGAGTATGAAGCTCCAAGAATGTACTTCTGAGCAATCCCCCAGGTTAAGCTGGGATTTTTGTTGCTATAAGTGTCCAAGAGTCACCCCATTATACTGTAATGAGCCCCATATACCTCATTATTTCATCAAACTAGATTTACATGCAGTGAAGAAAATGAGTTTCGGTAGTATAGTATGAAGCTCCTCAGATATAAAAATAGTCACATTTTCTCACAATACAAAAAAAGTGTCCTCTTTTATGAAGGAATAAGATTATTAATTGAAGAACAAATACTAGGTAGAAATAAAGCAGACTATTCTATAACCGTATAACCACAAATCATTTCTTTACCTGTCATTTGTGCTTTCTTTGTGATGGTTCCACATTTGTTTATGTCTTCCACATAAAAGCCACACAGCACAATCATATTCTGTAAGTAAAAGTCCATTAAGTATACATACTATGATACTGAAAACATTCAGTCACCAGACAGAAAACAGACAATGTAAGTACTTAGCGGGCCATATGGTGGGAAGGATTTTGTACCTATCTCCAAATCTCTCATGCTCTACCTGAGCTCCATAGTAGGACTGACTCTTCAAGCCAATAAAGTGTCTCTTCAATGGCTGCTTCTGAGTCAGGAGCTGTGACTTTGTTTACCTTATCTAAGATGTTCATGGCTTAGATGCTCAACAGCAGAGCACCAAGAGTGTGAATCCAGAAAGACAAGACTTTAGAGGAAAGCAAAGGTGAGAAACAACATTCTTCATCACAACACAGGGTCTTCATGTGTTATTTATCCTTCCAGATCATTACCTACTTGAGTGAAATAGCTTAGCCCAGTTATCTGTGCTGTTCACAGATGATAATAACGGGATATTTATTAGTCTTATATGAATAAACAACTCTAAACAGCCATTCCATATGATATTCCAGTTAATGAACTACTGTTGTGCTATAGACATGCTTTCAATATGAGAAGGAACTTTTGTTGTTTGAAATAAAGAATGTCATTCCAATAAACATTCCCAACAAAACCACAGGGGACTTGATAGAGGCTCATGATACCCGTTTGTACCACAGTCTCCTGCATCCCAACAGAATTGCATAATTCTTCTGCCAGGTCAGTAGTATATAGGTTTTCCTTTGGCATCTCCTAACAATCTCCTCCAATGTATTCACTGGAAATAAGGAATCTTCTCTTGATTTCTTGTGGTAACCATCGATTCATAAGGTCTTGAAAAGGACACATATTGAACCCAAAGCATCAGAGTGCTGATAACTGTAAAATTATGGGATGCAGACAATGATATTTTCGAAAAAATACACAAATATATTATTTCTATGTTGATAAATATGATGGGAGAAAACCCCATAATAAATGAGACTTGGTAACTGAGGTAGGAACTTTTCTGGCCAAACTGAAGAACTTGACCTTGGACTGAAATCTCAAAGAAGAAGAGAGCCTTTAAACAGTTAAGGGGTAGTGAGAATCTAGGGGTCAAGAACAGATATTCAGAGTATTAGATTAAACTGTAGTGGAGGGAAGCGAAGACAGGTGAAGAGAGAGAGGCCAGGCTTGGGGTAGAGTGGATTCCAGAGAGTGCAGAGGCTCTGCTGAGGTGGGGTTGGTGAATGCTGCTCTGCAGGGTTTGAGTGTGAGGTAGAAACTCTGGCTCATTTTCCCCTCCAACAATAATGAAAGCTAGTGAAAATGATAAGCAAGAAGGGAGTTAGAGGGCAGGGGTCCATTCATAAAGATACAATTTGCCTTGGCCTATTTTATCAATTTAAGTTGATATTTGTTAGAAAATTAATTATATAATTACCAGTCTTACATAGATGGAGACATGGTATAGTAACCAAATTGAAGCTCCCCACATTTAGAAATAGGGTCACATTTTCTCTCTCTAGGAGAAAGTGTGTCCCCTTTTCAGAAGGAACAGACTCTGAATTGAAGCACAAATACTAATTAGAAATAAAGCAGACGACGACCATTAATTGACTCCCTTTGCCTTTTCAGTGCTGTCTTGACTTCCTGGAAGACTGAATGTTATGTCTAATAAAATGCTTTGATGATATAGATATTGTATCCCCAGTGGACTGAAAGCTGGAGTTCCATCAAATTACATGAAAATGATAAATGTCTGGAATGATAGATATGCCAATTACCCACATGTGACTGTTTTACATCTGTACATGTACCAAAACGCTATACTGTGCCCCAGAAGCATGGGCAGTTACTACGTGGCTATTAAAACATTTTAAAAGATAAAGGTCAAGTAAAATAGAAGATCAGCTTACTGTACAGTGTAATTTCTACCCATAGATTAAATTTTGTTGATAGATGCTCAATACGGTGGAGGGGTCCCATAATGAATTATTTCTTGAAATTTTACAAACAGGAGCACTTTATGAGTTGCCTGAATGTCCAGACCGAAAGGATAGACATGAAGTGTAATTTGGGGATTGGCATGTCTGCTAACTCCAGAGAGAAAGTAGGTTCCATTGGTTTGAGAGTATCTGGCTGGGAAAATTTCCCTCAGCTGATATCAGAGACAATGACCTGGAAAAAGTGAATGTTTTCAGCTCTAACATTAACGTGATACAAGGCAAGTGTTGAAGCACCACAGTACTGAGGCTGGCCAATGACCAGAGAGAGGCAGACAGTGCTAGGGAGTGTCTGGGGTTGCACACATAATGAAGTAATTCCCTTCATGTGCAGTGAAGTGATCTTTTTACCCCCTACTCTTCTTGTTCCCTAAAATAACTTATATTTCTATTTTGATTTTTCCCTAGAGTGCTATTATCACATATGCAAATAGAGTACTTATATTTTCTCATGAAAATGACTTTTCAGAACTTCTGTTACCTTTCCAGAAATGGAAATCTGGTTTTCAAGCCTGTACCATTTGAGAGAAGGAATGTGTTCAAAGTCACCTTTGGATTAGCTCTTAGTGTCTTGACAGACCTGATCCCGCGGGGCCTCTTACTCATTAGTTACAGAAGGTTTGCTCACTGCATTCAAGGTTTCAGATCTCTCTTTAGTAATATAAAGTGCTGTCAGGAAGATTTCTATTCTCTTTCTTTAAAATCTTGTATTGAATGAAGACTCATGGAAACCCAGCCTTTCTGGACTGAGCAAAATGTTAGAGATCATTTTGTCCAGTCTCTGGTTTTTAAATCCAAGCAACAGGGCCTCCTGAGATAGCCCAGTTAGTAAAGCACTTGTGGCACACGCATGAGGATAAATTTTATCCATGAACCTAGGTAACAAAGCAAAACAACCCTCAGACATAATGGCAATCACTTTCAATACCAGTGTTGGATAGGTGGAGACAGGCAGAGCCCCCGGGCTTATTGACCAGTCAGCCTAGCCTACTCTGTGACTTCCAGGTCTCAGGGAGGAACCTTGTCTAAAACCACAAGGTGGACAGGTTCTTATGAAGTACACCAAACATTGATCTCTGGCTTCCACACTCACCCTCACATTTATGCATATGTACATGCTCATCCATAAAATATGTCTCCCAACACATACCAGAAAAAAGGGATTATAGAGTTCTAGTACATATTGCCTAATGAAAAGATCTCTAAATTTGAAGCCAGAAGACTTAATTTGGTTCCATTCATTTATCCAATCAGAATGCAGTAACCTGTACTACCTTTCAGTATATGCAGTGCAGGTGTGATATGAAAATAATGCCATAAAAGCATCTGGTTTCTTCCTTCAAGAAACCAAAGACATTTATCTATGAAATTTAAACACATTATATAGAGAGAATATTTGTCCTGTCTTTTTAATTGTCAAGAACTGGAATAATATCTTAAGGCCATTATCAGAGTAAGAGGAAAAAACAAAACAAAACAGTAGGTGGTTAGCTACCTTAGAGTTTCCCAAATGAGAAACCAAGAAGCAAATTTTAATAAAATCTTGATGATTCTAATCCATAGGATAGAACTAAATAACAGATCTGGGCAGATTCTGTAAGGTAGAGTTGGTATTCCATCACCTCCTAACCTGCTGTAATCTGAGAAGAGGTTCCCTCTATTTAGTGACTTTGTCATCTCAGCTTCTGGTCTTTGGCAAATGTCTAGAGCTCAGGGCTCTTCAGAGCTATGTCTATAGTCTTATTCAAGGGGGAGATCATTGGTTTCATGGTGACATGAGTGAAGTTTGAGTTTTATTACTCATTGCACTCATTGGATTGACTTTGGCATTGGAATATATTTCCTGAATTCTCTGTATCAATAGAGTTGAGGTGGTAGGCACATGTAGGCTTTGGCTAGAAGAGATACATGAATTCTTTCCTTTATCCCTGTCACAGTCAGCTGGCTGGTATCACTTTAGATAGGGCCTAAAATGTCATATGATATGTCCTAAAACTATTACCAGTTATGAAGAACAAAATTATAAAAAGCTTTAGAGGACCATTTTATTATAAGGTATTCATCTTAGGGCTGAGAATTCACCCAAGAAAATGATAATATAGGTTAACACAAAATAGCCCGAATCTGGCAACAGCCCAAATGGCCATCAGCATATGAATTGATAAACCATGATATATCCATACAACAGAAGAGACATGGGCCATAAAAGTTAATGGGACACTGACCATTTAAAACAACCAATACAGATAAGTCTCAAAATACTACATAGACAAAAATCCATATATAAAGGTGTATATACTATCTGATAGCATCTATATAAGTTTTAAGGACAAGCAAAGTTAATCTGTATTGGCAGAACTAGGAATAATGATTATCTATAAGAAGGATAGAATGCCTAGCAATCAAGAATACATTTAGGGGTACAGTTGTGATACCTAGACAAGATGGCTAGATTCTGGGAGATGAGGAGTTCCATGGGGAGGCATTTCTTGCTTGAAGATACTTCTCTTTCTATTCAACATTGCCATGGTCTTGTTGAATGTGTTAGAACACAACATAGTGAAGACACCACCATTTAAGTTAGTTTCCCCCTTTCCTCTGTTTCTTTTTCACCTTCCCCTGGTAGACTTGTCTGTCTTCTCTCTCTTTCTCTCTGTGTCTGTGTCTGTGTCTGTGCCTCTGCCTCTGCCTGTGCCTGTGCCTGTGCCTGTGCCTGTGCCTGTGCCTGTGCCTGTGCCTGTGCCTGTGCCTGTGCCTGTGCCTGTGCCTGTGCCTGTGCCTCTGTCTCTGTCTCTGTCTCTGTCTCTGTCTCTGTCTCTGTCTCTGTCTCTGTCTCTGTCTCTGTCTCTGTCTCTGTCTCTGTCTCTGTCTGTCTCTCTCTCCCTCTCTCTCTCTGTATTTCCCCATTTTCTCTCAAAAGAAGATTCCCAAATCCCTTTCCTGTATCATTCCATCTTCATTCTGCTTCTTGAGGGATTTCATTTAAAACCTGTGTGCACACATGAGTAGAAAGAAGGGCTCACAATCAGACACCATCTTCTAACCACACCTGATTGCCTTGTGTTCCCCACCAGCTCCCCACAGGTCTGCAGCATCTTCAGTCTTTAAACATTTTGTCAAGTTTGTAGAACATGAAGTAGGTGCTCTCATACACCGCCTTGACAGTAAACATGCAGCAGATGACAGGGAGCCATCTGTAGCCTTAAAAACTGATCTAAACTGTTTTGATGGCTCCGGCGCTGCTAGATGTCACGATGTGATCAGAACTAAGCAGGGGCTGTTTCAATCTTGCTTGGTCTCTGTGAGGCAGGCGCTAACGTTTGAAGTTCTAATGTCTATCTTTATTATTCCCCAGTTGAAATCAGAGAGTGATTTACACTTTCCTCTGTGTTTCTACTCTAATGGATAAGCTCATTAACAATCCTATCCCTTAAAGGAATCGAAGTAAAGATAAGGGTTGAGTGCTTCTCAGCAGTATGTGATAGAGAACCCTGGGGATATTTTATTTTTTAAGTAAAATATTTGTGACTTTTAATCTAATTTTAGGGAGATGTAGTCTTTCTCTGTGTGACTTAAATTAAAAGGATACTTATAGGATAAAGATAGAGTGAGCAGATTATCATAGGCAGAGCATTAAGGATAATGTCTGAGAGAATTACTCATTAAAAAAATATACTTAAAAGAATGGATCACACAGATTTCCCCCTCCAAACCTTCCCCCAACCCATCCAATTATCCCAGTCTCTAACTCCATCAGGCATTCCCTGGGAAACTGCAGGCCTCTCCAGCCAGGGAAGCAGTTAGGCTGACCACAGATCTTCAGCTCTCCCTCCTCCCTTCCAAATCACATCCCTCCAGTTTCCTCTTCAGCTTTGTAACATCCCTCCTCTTGCAGCTCCCCACCCACACTCCCTTCTCCAGTGGATCACTGGATCACACAGACCTTCCACTCTACACTTCTCATCTTTAGCTCATCACTGTATCCCAGCCTTAAAGCTCCAGTGGGCATCTCCTGGGAAGTGGGTACAGCAAACTGTGATTTATCACCTCTCCCTCCTTTCCTCTATATCCAATTCCCTAGTGTCACATCCCCCCTCCCAATTTGTAGCAGATCATGCCTGTCTTTTCTGCCTTCTCTCTGTCCCTGTCGCTAGCAGGTCATGCAGATCATATCCTCTGCCCCCCCCCATTTTATTATCGTAGATCCTACTTCCAGCAGACCTTCCCTGAACCCACCAGCCAAGCCTGCTAGAGAAGCAAGTAGGCTGTCTAAGCAGTTAGGCAAGATTCAGATCTTCACTTGCCCTCTTCTTCTTCATATGGAATATCTGAGTCTCATGTCCAGCTTTGTATTACACTACCTTGTGTGGCTTCTCTTCAGTCTCTGCCACCAATTCCAGTGGACCAAGGAAGTTGTGGTGGACATGCCATGCTTTCTTCCTATCCGTGGACCCCCCGCAGTCCCTCCCCATCAGGCCCATCACCTTTCCTAGGTATCATTCTCCCAATACATAGATGCATTTTACCAGGAACCCCAGTGGCCATATCTAGCAGGATCCTAGAAGAATTCCCTACCAGGTAACACATAGACATCATAACTTCTTAAGAACCACAGAGGAAACATAAATCAAAGATCAAACCACCCACCCAACAAAGACAAGATACCAGCACCTAGAATTACAATCTTCCCAAACCTAGATGCCTATATGCTAGCATAAAACCACAATCAATAATATCTAGGACAATATGTCTCCACTAGAGTTCAACAACTCATACTACTGTAGGCCCTGAGTGTTGCAATATCACTGAAGTACAAGACCTTAAAATAGTCTTTGCGGATGCAATAGAGGTCCTTATAATATCCAAGAGATAATGAATACATTCTTTAACGAAGTCTGTAAAAGCACAGACAAGCAGTGGAAAGAAAATAAGACTGTTCAAGACCTGAAAGTAGAAATAGAATCAATCAATAAAAGCAAACTAAGGAGATCCCAGTGGCAGCAGCAGAAGAAAGGCCTGGAAGGCCTTGGCTGAACAATTCAGATATAATCCAGGCCTAGATCCAGCACTTTGAGTCGGTCCATCCCAATATCTACTTCATCTATGAGCTGCTGGAGTGTGTGAAAGAACTGGATCTGCAGAAACAGAGGTCATCACCAAGTAGGACTGGCCAACCCTCAACATGGAGCCTGGAGCTCCAAAGTGCCTGCCCCCAGATGCTCTGTCTAGCCACAGGATCACCATGTCTCTGTGTAACAGCAGGATATGTGAGTGAAATCTCAACAATGATATGGCATTTATAGTATGTCAGAAACCAGAAACTTTGAACCAGACCAATGACTCATTGCAATGAATACTTGGACATAACATTGTTTGGGCATAAAAACAACAACAACAACAACAACAAAACTGGTGGGACACACTACAGTTTCCAGTGCCTTTAAGATTAATGAATATGCCATGGAGGGTGGGAAGGATGGAGGAACAGAGAGGTGCATGCACAGTGGAGAGAGGCAGAGCTAGGAATGGGATGGCTGTGACAGATGTGAGAGAAGGGTGTGGTGGATGGAGAAAGGATATGTCATTGCTCAGTAGGACTGGCAGGGAGGTATGCAGCAGCCTGGAGCTTGTGTAGACTCAGCCCCCAACAAGCTGCCTAGCCCCACAATTGCCCTGGCTCTGAGTAATGACTGGATGTCCAAGACTAAGAATGATTTATTTTCTGGATTGGTTCTCCTCAAAAGACCTCCATGGTCTGTCCTCTGGAGGCTATGTTGATATCTGTGGACCATGCTGCTGCCCCACGCTGTGATGAAACCTGAGAGCCATGTAGATGTCTGTGATCTGTGCTGCTGCCTGAACCCATGCGGCTGTCCATAGAACATACTGCTGCAGGGTACCATTCTGATGTGAGTGGCCTGTGCAGCCACCTGACACCATGTTGATGCCCATGCTCTGTGCTGTCACTGAGGGCCATGTCTGGGTACAGACTTTCTGTATCCTACTGCAGCTGGGGCAAAGTTGATGTCTGTGGACTGTGTTACCATCTAAGGCCACAGGACGTCTGTGAGTGGGATTGGGGTGCATGATGGGAAATCCCCAAATAATGAATAATAATATTGTGTTGGGAAAATATTTTTAAAATGAGAAAATTTGGGAATGAAAAATTTAAGAACTCAAACAGGAACTTCACAGGCAAGCCTCACCAACAGAATGTAAAAGATAAAGTAGAGAATGCCAATTGTAGACACAATAGAAGCAATGAATACCTCAGTATGAAAGATAATGTTATATATATATAAGCCTGGGGAAAATTCAGGAAATCTGGGACACTATGAAAAGACCAAATCTAAGAATAATTTGAACCGAAGGAAAAGAAACCATGGTCAGAGGCAAAATATTTTCAACAAAATTATAGAAGAAAATTTCCCTAGCCTAAAGAACGAGATGCCAATCAACATACTAAGAACATACAGAACATCAAATAGACTGAATCAGAAAAGATGTTTCCTTCAACACATGACAATGAAAGCACTAAGTATACAGAACCAAGAAGGAATATCAAAAGTTGCAAGGGAAAAAGACCAACTATCATACAAAGGCAGACTTATTAGGATATCAGCATACCTCTCAGTGTAGACTCAAAAAAGCCAGAAGGACCAGGACAAATGGGCTACAGACTCCAAGAGACCACAGATGCCATCCCAGACTACAATACTGATGAAAACTTTGAATTATAATACATGGAGAAATTAAGAAAGTCTATGGTAAAACCTAATGCAAGCAAAATCTATATACCAATCCAGCCTACCAGAAAGGTGCTAGAAGAAAAATCACAACATAAAGAAGTTAACTACCCTAAGAAAACACAAGGAATAAATAAACTTAGGCCAGAAAATCAAAAGGGGAGACACGTACACGTACACGTAACACGCACACACACACACACACACACACACACCACCACCACTACCACTACCACCACTTCAGCAACAGCAACAACAACAACATCAACAACATGAATCAACAAGCACTGCCCATTGATATTTCTTGACTTCAGTGGTCTCAATAAAAGGAACAAAGACTAACAGAATGGATTCGAAAACAGTATCTGTCCTGTGGCATCCAAGAAACACCTTAATGTCAAGGGTGGACATTATTTCAGGGCAAAACGGTGGGAAGAGATATTTCAAGTGAATGGACCTATGAGGCAAGCTGGTATAGTCATTTTGATATCAGACAAAATGGACTTCAAACCAAAACTACTCAGATGAGACAGTGGAAGGACACTACATGCTCATCAAAAGGAAGATCCACCAAGAGGGCTTGCAATTTTTAGCATCTATGTACCACACACAAGGGCACCTAAGTCTGTAAAAGACACATTGGTAGAGATTTAATCACATGTTGACCCTCATGCACTGACAATGGGAGACTAGCCAATAGACAGGTCATTCAGACAAAAACTAAACAGAGAGATGCTGGAACTAATAACATTATAAACCAAGTGGACCTAAGAGATGCTTACAAAACGTTTTACCCAAACAAAAGGAGCAAATCTTCTTCTCAGCACCTCCAGGGACTTTTTCCAAAATTGAGTGCTCATTCAAACATGAAGCAATTCTCAAAAGATACAAGAAAATTGAAATAACACCCTACACCCTTTCTGATTCCCATGAATAAAGCTGGATATCAACAACAACAGAAGACTTATAAATTCATAGAAACTGAACAACTCACCACTAAGGGAAAACTGGGTCAAGCCAGAATTTAAGAAAGAAATGAAAAACTTTCTAAAATTCAATGAAAATGAGCACACAACATACCCAAACTTATGGGAGACAATGAAGGCAGTACTTAGAGGCAAGTAGTACTGTCTACATAAAATTTGGAGGGATCTCATACTAATAACAACACACCTGAAAGCTATAGAATAAGAAAAATAAATCACACCCAAAGTGGAGTAGACAGCAAGAAATAATCAAACAGAAATAGAAACAAATAACTATAAAGAATTAATTAAAGAGTTGGTTCATTGGGAAAAAAAATCAACAAGATTGATAAACCCTTAGCGAAGTTACTAGAATGTGGAGAAAAAAATACCAAAATTAAAAAAAAAAAATAGAAATGGAAAAGGGAGTGTAACAACGGACACTGAGGAAAACCAGAGAATCATGAAGACATATTTTTAAGATTCCCATGCTCCACCAAATTGAAAAATATAAAAGAAATGGATCATATCCTTGATATACACCACCTACCAAAGTGAATTCACGATCAGATAAGCAACTCTTTGACCTACAATGGTGTACTGCTCTGCAAGATACACTGGAATGACTGGAGCACAAAGCTTACGGGAGTAACCAACCAATATATGACTTGACTTAAGGCCCATTCCATGAGATGGAATCCATATTTAACAGTGTTTGGGTGACCAAGAACCTGAGACTACATAGCTCATGGACCTAGAGTAAAACTAAAATTATTAAAAAGCAAACAAACAAATGAAACACAAAAAAACAAAACAAAACAAACAAAAAAACCCAAAACCAACTGTGAGACCCCGACTTAGAGCGTTTCTCCCTAGAAGGTAAAGCCCCTGGACATTCCCCAAGCTTGTTTTCCCTGATCTCTAAAAATACAGCCAGAAAGAAGCTCTTTGTTCTCTACAGCCAGCAAAAAGCCCTTTTGTTTCTATACTTTACAACCAGAGATGCGATAATTGTAAAAGACCCAGCCAGGCACTTGCCTGGCTTCCTGTGCTGAGGACACGGAGATAAAAATTCAGAAAGAACTCACTCCCCACTCCTGCCTTGTAAATTTCACCAAAGACACCCAGAAGAGAAAAACTCTGCCCAGCTCCTCCCAACTCCTCCCAACTCCTCCCATCCCTCCTCCCAACTCCTCCCAATTCCTCAGCTAGCTGTTAAAAGCCCCTTACTGTCACCGCTCTGGGTTGAACTCCCCTGCCCTGAATGGCAGAAAGAGTTTGTCCTCAGCTAGGTGATAATAAAACCTCTTGCAGTTTGCATCAGGTGTGGTTTTCTCTCCAGTCATTGGGGTGCTGATCAGCTCATCCCGGGACTTGAGCGGAGGCCCAGCTTCAGGGGTCTTACACAACCAACCAAAACAAAAAATCCAAACTATAAAAACTACCACCACCATCCACCAAAACCATAAAAGTAATAAAATTACTTTTCTTCCCTCCTTTGAGACAGGGTCTCAGTATGCAGCTCTGGTTGGTCTGGAATTTACTCTGTAGACCAAGCTGGCCTAGAACTCACAGAGATCCACCTGGCTCTGTCTCCCGAGTGCTGGGATTAAAGGAGTGCACCATCATGTCTGGTACATAAAATCACTCGGAGTAACATTCTGTATACACATAGATCAGTGCCTTGCTCAGTCATCACCAGAGAAGCTTCCCCCTGCAGCAAATGGGGAAAAAAACACATCAGATTCGTGCACAGACACTATGTAGAGAGTGAGAGACCTTAGAACATTGATCCGTAAGGGTGTGTGGGGATGTAATTCCATCAAATCCTCCCCTTCCACTTAAATGTCTTTATGAGATTTCTGAGCATGTGAGCCAGTGGGTCTTTGTCTATCTGTTTCTTGTGCCTATTCTTGGACTCTTTTTTTACTGTTTGTTTTTGTCCAGTGCTGTTGTATTAGTTTTTGTTTTACTTATCTCTATGTTATATTGTATCATTACCCATCAGAAGCCTATTTGTTTGCTAATGAGAGTCAGAAAGGGGGTGGATCTGGTTGGGAGGGGTTGAGATGAGAATTGGGAAGAGTGGCGGGAGGGGAAGCAGAAATCGGGACACATTATCTGAGGGGAAAATGATTTTCAAAAATAGGAAAAATACTTTAAAAAGATGCTAAGGTTTTTAAGCTGTGGGATGGCGCCAACTGAGACTAAAGACTTGAAATCTCAGAAGAATTGGGATTAAGTTTCTAGTAGACTGTGCCTTAAGAGTGTGGCAGTTCTGTGATTAAATAAGAATGATTCGTGCTTATGAATATGCATAAATATTTCTGAAAAGGCACTCTTAAAATTATTGGCTGTCTGCACTGCGACAGAGACTGGGCCAGGAATGAAAGTCACTTGGCACTCTCTCTCCCTGCTTTCTATTTAAGAAAATATTAAAAATACATGAATTTATGACTTTTTAATAAATGGAAATACCCACATAAAACACTGCACATACAATGGGGAATGTAACAGGCTAAAACTGCTGAATTATAACTTCCAGTTGTAAAAAGGGTAGGAAAATGAGTGACTGGGCATGTTCACAGTTAGGGGAAGGAAGAGAGAGGCTCCTATGAGAGAAATCAGAAGAGAGGTTCCGTTATGATGCTTTACATTAAAGAAGGCTTTTTTGTACAAATGAGGGTTGTAATTCTATAACTGAGTCATTTGCTGTCTGCTGGTGATTCATCACTTACTGGATTCTCTGGTTAAAATGTCAACAGTGCTTAGAATGAATTGCGAGGTATCAAAAAATAAATGCAGTGTTTTGGGAAATCAGCAGATCGTTCCTTTGTGACTAAGCCCTCTTGGGGTAGCATGGTCTCACAGTCTCTCTGGAGATCAGTTTTCGTAGACAGGAGTGTGACGAGTACTCTGCTTTCTGAAGCCAAGGTCTGTTTGTGTTCTGTTCGTGGCTGCATAACCACAGCTCATTTAAAATGAGGATGTATCACTCGTAGAAATGGACATTAGAGGAAACTTCCACATTAAGAGGCAGCTTTATTTAATCATCTCATGCTATTCCCTGATTGGTTTCTTTTGCTAGGTTCCTGAAAGTCCTGCTGATCTTAGAGAGCTGGTTTTATTTTGATGAAATGATTCGAAAAAAAATCCAACTATGTTATCTTTTGCTTTTCAGTTTCTCATAAGAACTTACTGTAACCTTTATTGTCCCTTAACCATGAAGGGATTGACTGGTGAGATCTCAATGTGGGAAACCTGAACATAAACTAGAAGATCATTTTGATGATGGAAACACATTGACAATTCATCTTTAACTCTGTTTGTGCATTGTCATCCTGTTATTCCTTCTTATTTTCTAGAGCATTTACAAAATTAAGGAGATGATAGATTGATAGATTATGCAGAAATTGCTTTGAATTCTTAAAAAAAAACAATTATGGTCCATGTAATCTATGTGGTGAGTTAAATGTTAACCACCCTCGAAATATTACCTCCATCTATATAACCTGTGAGACCTGTGAGCTGAGATCATCCTGGATTCCTCCATGTCTCCTAAATCTAACAGCTTGGATATAGGAGAACACACAGACAAGAAAGCATTTTTGAAGTCGAAGGCAGGAACTAGAGTTGTACAGCCACAAGGTGTGGAGCTTCTGAACACCAGAACTCAGGAAAGACCAAGAGGGATTTTTGGCTAGTATCAAGAGCAGGGATTCTCAACCTATGGATCTTGACCCTTTTGGTGGCCGAATGGCTCTTTCACAGAGGTCACCTAGAACCATCAGAAAACACAGACTTTTTTTTTTACATCATCATTCATAACAGTAGCAAAATTACAGTTATGAAAGAGCAACAAAAATGATTTTATGGTTGGGGGTCACCACAACCCGAGGAACTGTATTTAAAGGTCACAGTGTTAGGAAAGTTGAGAACTACTATTTTGAAACATTATTCATACACTAACATAAAGATGGAATGATCTGATGGGCTGTCAACTGGAGACAATTTTTGCCTCCCTCTTTCCCACTCTCCTTCTCAAGAGGTATTTAGCAACGCTTAGAGACATTTTTGTGGTGCCGAGCTAGGGAGGGGTGCTACTAACACCTAGTAAAAGGGCTAAAGACTCTGCTAAAGTTTCTTCAGTGCTAAGTGAAGTCCCGACTCAACTCATAATCACATCCGAGCTACTGTGGATGGTGCCATGGTTGAATCCTAGCACATTAGGATGCTTGGCATTACACGATGAAAACCTCAGCTGGGCCATGATTGTGTGAGCCAGCTAGTTTATCTCGGGCAGTAAACCTCTTGAAGCTTCAATTTTGTCATCTGTATAACTCAGTGGTATGACTCCCTGCCAGGACCTTGTAAAGTTCCAATGATATAATGCTGATCAGAGAATTTCACACTTTAGAAGAATTCTTTAATAATAGCAGGGTTTCATGATCATTATCCTCAAGTTTCCTTAGCGCAAACAAAAGCAATCCTGTGATTTTTAATTAATATCATAGGAAGTCCACAATGAATGCATTTACTGAGCCACAAGAGACTCGCTTTTATACGTTTATGGTTACTATCTCAAATAAAACAGTTCTGAGAAATTTTCATGATGATTACTGTTTAATGGTGTTCTTCAGTGGCAAAGATACGCGGGAAGCAATAATAAAGTTTCTCTGGGGGCCTTGCAGTTTATGTCAGATAAATAACAAAACCAACCTCAAATTAAGAGTTGGAAATTTTAAAGTAATGCAGTAATAAAAGCAGGGTTGGCAGAATGCAAGGTTTGGAATAATTTGATCATATGTGTACTTTTGTACTGGCTTTTGTAGCAATTGTGTGAAGCTAAACAGTACCAGGGTTGTCTCCATTTGACTTAGGAGAATAATGATGTTCAAAAAGAGCAAATGGACTTCTTTGTGAAAAATGAGGGCAAATGGACTTTGTGAAAAAATGAGGTTGCTGTTACTGTGTGGGCTTACTTCTGGGGTCTCTATTCTTTTCCTTTGATTTACATGTTTGTTTTATGTGCAATTAATATTCTTGTTTTAATATTACAGCCCTGTAGTAGAAGCTAAAGCCTGCTATTGTGATACCCACACTGTTCTTTTTTGCTGGGAATTGCTCTATCTGTCTGACATATACTGTTTCCTATATGATTTTCAGGACTTTTCCCTCTAGATCTATAAAGAATGCCATTGGAGGTTTGACGGAAGTTCCTTGACTTTATAAATCACTCTTGGTAACACAGTCAGTTTCACTGTATTAGTTTTGTTGGTTCACGAGTGTGGGTACTATTTCCATCTTTTAATCTGTAATCTTTGATGTGTTAGAATTTTCATTGCATAAATCTCTTCCTGCCTCTGTACATTTATTATTAGGTACTTTTTGAAACCATCGTGAATGACATTGTTTTTTTGTTTCATCATGTTCATTATTGATATATAGGAAAGCTACTGGTTTTGTGGCTTAAGTTTGCATCCTGCTACTCTGCCAAACATGTTTGTTAATTCTGAAACATTTATGATGGAGTCTGTAAAGCTCTTGTGGGCAGAAACACAAGGTCTGCAAGAGCGTGTCATTCTCTCTACTGGACTGAGCTTATATCTCAGTAGTTAGCTTATTAGTCCATGTGTTCAGAACACTGAACTCAATCCCCACTGCTACTCCGAGAGTAGTCCTGTATGCACAGAGACAATCACAACTGATGCACAATATAAAGCAAGGTAGGCACTGAGAGCTATAAACTTGTTTCTTAGCCCTGCTTTGATTCTCTCCCGCAGATTGTGGCATATTGTGTTTTTGTCTTCCTTTAATTCTCTGAGTCCTCAGATGTCCCTTTTCACTCCTCCACTAACTCATTCCTAGCTCAATAGCGCATTCTTCCTTCCTGATGAGTTTCTGAATGTTCTATGAGTTTCTTTGGATGTTTACTTTTTAGATTTTTGTTTCATTGTGAGGAGATAGAATAAAATTATTTTAACTTTCTATTTCTGAAAAACACTTTGATTTTTCAAATATGATTGGTTGCATAGAGTTTCGTGGACTGCTGAGAAGAATATGTGTCATACATTGTTTGGATAAGACATTAAGAAGATGTCTATTATATCTATTTGATCTACAATGTTGTTTAGCTTTGATATTTCTTTGTTGATTTTTTTTTTGTCTCCATGAGAAAAAGGTGTTAAAGTCACCTAGTTCCACCTGCTTTAACATCTAGTACTGCTTATTTTATGAAATTGGGTGCACTATCCTTCAGTGTATATATATTTAAAGTTTAATCAATATGTAATCACTGTTTTAACCCTTCTGGTAGGTTTGTGTTGAAGTCTATTTGTTAGGATTTATAATTGGTACATTACTTGAATTTGAGTCCCATTATCTTGGGATATTTTTTTCTCATTCTTTGCCCTAATGCTGCATTGTGTTGACCAGTGTGGTGGGTTTCTTGTAGGCAACATATAGATGGGTTCAATTCTTTTTTTTTTTAATTTTTAATATTTTTTTATTACGTATTTTCCTCAATTACATTTCCAATGCTATCCCAAAAGTCCCCCATACCCCCCCCCCCCACTTCCCTACCCTCCCATTCCCATTCTTTTGGCCCTGGCATTCCCCTGTATTGGGGCATATAAAGTTTGCAAGTCCAATGGGCCTCTCTTTCCAGTGATGGCCAACTAGGCCATCTTTCGATACATATGCAGCTAGAGACAAGAGTTCCGGGGTACTGGTTAGTTCATCATGTTGTTCCCCCTATAGGGTTGCATATCCCTTTAACTCCTTGGGTACTTTCTCTAGCTTCTCCATTGGGGGCCCTGTGATCCATCCAATAGCTGACTGTGAGCATCCACTTCTGTGTTTGCTAGGCCCCGGCATAGTCTCACAAGAGACAGCTATATCTGTGTCCTTTCAGCAAAATCTTGCTAGTGTATGCAATGGTGTCAGCGTTTGGAAGCTGATTATGGGATGGATCCCTGGATATGGCAGTCTCTAGATGGTCCATCCTTTCATCACAGCTCCAAACTTTGTCTGTGTAACTCCTTCCATGGGTGTTTTGTTCCCAATTCTAAGAAGGGGCATAGTGTCCACACTTTGGTCTTCATTCTTCTTGAGTTTCATGCATTTAGCAAATTGTATCTTGGGTATCCTAAGTTTTGGGCTAATATCCACTTATCAGTGAATACATATTGTGTGAGTTCCTTTGTGATTGTGTTACCTCACTCAAGATGATGCCCTCCAGGTCCATCCATTTGGCTAGGAATTTCATAAATTCATTCTTTTTAATAGCTGAGTAGTACTTCATTATGTAGTAGTAGTAGTACTCCATTGTGTAAATGTACCATAATTTCTGTATCCATTCCTCTGTAGATGGGTTCAATTCTTTTTTTAAAAAATATAATCTATTGGTCTGTATCCTTTGCTTGGAGACTTGAGATCATTATTATCTAGAGTGGTTCTTAAAAGCTATGCTCTCATTCCTGTTGTTTTATTTTATTCTTTTGGTAATCATCAAGAACTTTCTTCTTTCTTCCTTTTCATTTTTCTTTTTAAAACACTTTTTAAAACCAGGTCCTTTATTTCTTTTTTGTATATTAGACCATGAATTCGTATGGAATGAACTCCAGCAGCTCAGGTTCCTCTCCATGAATCCTCACAAAGTGTGCTTCTCTGGGTGGCACAGGCTGGCACTTCAGCTGAGCCCAGGTACCCTTCTCTTTGGCTTCCTTTTTCTTCTGATTGGTCTTCTTCATCCACTTCAGGCTTCAGGAAGCTGTCTCTGCCCTTTAAGTGCTTGATGTGCTCAATCCACACATTGAACCAGAATCTTGCCCTTAACTTGTTTGTTTATAATCATGCCCATGGCTAGGTGACATTGTAGACTCTTCTGCATTGAACAATGCCAATTCTCTTGATGTCTACAATTTCACTCCTCTTGTAGATTCTTATGTATGTGGTCAAAGGAACAACTCCACATTTGCTAAAAGGCCTAGAGAGCATACAGTGAGTGCTCATCCTCTTTCCCTTTCTCTTCATCATTTGGCAAGTTACTGGAAGATGACTGCCATGGGCCAAAAATGAACCAGGAATTTTCTTAATCCTCGATTATTTACTGCCCTAGGGAATTCTTTCCTTTGTTTGCACCAGCGTGTTTATCATTGTGTAATATTCTTTCAAGTATTCTCTACTCTTCTGGATTAATGGCTATTAATCCTTTTGCTCATGTTTGTTCCAGAGTGTTTTTTCCTTCAATTATGAAGAATACCATTGTTGTATATGGGAATATAACCTGATGTTGTCTATCAGAGTTTGAAATGCACTATTCTGTGCCTTCCCGGATTTTTAAAGGTTCTCTTGATAAATGAGGTTACCTTTACATGTGATTCGGGGCTTCCCTTACAGCTTCCCAAGGGCTTTCCTTTTTCTATATACGTAATAGTGTTTTAAAGAAGAATGGAGCTTATTTTCTGGTCTTGTCTCTGGCACTCAGAATGCTTCCTTATATCTGAGATACTTTTGCTAGGGTTTTATTGGATGGGTCCTCTTTGCCTCTAATCTGAAATTCTCCATCTGTGACCAAGAGACTCACAGATTTGGTTTTTTAAGAGCACGTGTAGATCTTAGGTTCTACTTTTATGTTCTTATTATCCTTCTCATTGTCTGAACATTCTAATGCACGCTAATTCTAGTGAAGCCCTGGTAGCCCATCTTCATTTGTTCCATTGTATGGATGAAGCCTTCAGCTGCTTTTTATTTGTCTTGCTGAAATTTTCATTTTGAATATTTCTATTTGATTTTTATTCAATCATTTTCTTTATTGAGTTCCTCTTCCATATCCTGTATGGATCACCATCGTTTCATTTTGTGATTTGTTTGTGTTCCTTTGGAAATGTCTCCAGGAGTTTATCCATCTCCTCTGATTTTTATCTCATATTCTTATAAACATCCTTTTGAATTCCTTGCCTGGCATTTCATTTACTTCACTCCATCGGAGGAGGCCATTATTGTGGAATTATCAGTTTTCAGAGGAGTCATGTTGCCTAAGTTTTTCATATATTTTTGTTGTTGTTTTTGTTGTTACTGTTGTTTGTTTGCGAGGGTACTTTGGATCAGAAGTTAGGCCATTGTTTAGATTGTTTTATTAGTGAGCCTCCCCCTGATCCCCAGGAAAAGTACTTTCAGTGTTCAAGTAGGACTAGGCTCTAACAGCTGAAGATGTAGCTCTGTAGTTTTCCTCTTTGCCCATGTGCTCAGAGTTCTGGGCTCAGTCATCAGCAGTGGTCTGACTGCAGAATAGGAATAATCACAGCTGCTGAATAAGCTCAGTGCGGAAAACACAGCAATAGTCTATTAAAAACAACCGCCCTTTCAACTCCACTACTTTCAGGGAAGTAAATGAAGATGGGAGGTCCTATACATAATAAAATATTTGTTACTGAGGCTCTGAATGCAAAGGAAACAAGCAGAGTAGGGAAGAGAACCATGGTAGAGAAAAATAAATGAGGCAGTGAACGATAAAGAACAAGCAGGGAGGCAGGAAAGTTTTTGCTAAAGGTGGAGGGAAAAAAAAGGAAAAAGAATATAGTCAGATATCTCGAACTATCTCAGCATTGGCAGGGTGAGGCAGGGAGACCCCCATGACTCCAGACCAGCTTCTGTACCTTAGGAAAGTCTATAAAATAATCAGAAAAACAAACAATCAAACAAACAGAAGAGCAGAACAAAACCAGTCAACAAAACAAGGGAGGGAAAGAAAAAGAAATAGATCAGAAGAGATCAAGATCTGAACTATCTTACTAAATGAGGGAAGGATGAAAGAGAAAGAAAGACAGCATCTTTTTTCCCCTTTTTTTTATTAGATATTTTCTTCATTTAGATTTCAAATGCTATCCCAAAAGTCCCCTACACCCCCCCCCCCACCCTGCTCCCCTACCGACCAACTCCCACTTCTTGGCTCTGGCGTTCCCTTGTACTGGGACATATAAAGTTTGCTAGACCAAGGGGCCTCTCTTCCCAATGATGGCCGACTAGGCCATCTTCTGCTACAAATGCAGCTAGAGACACCAGCTCTGGGGTTACTGGTTAGTTCATATTGTTTTTCCACCTATAGGGTTGCAGACCCCTTCAGCTCCTTGGGTACTTTCTCTAGCTCCTTCATTGGGGGCCCTGTGATCCATCCAATAGCTGACTGTGAACATCCACTTCTGTATTTGTCAGGCACTGGCAAAGCCTCACAGGAGACAGCTATATCAGGGTCCTTTCAGCAAAATCTTTTTGGCATATGCAATAGTGTCTGCATTTGGTGGCTGATTATGGGATGGATCCCCAGGTAGGGCAGTCTCTGGATGGTCCATCCTTTCGGAAAGACAGCATCTTATGCACTGACTCTCACCTGTTGCTAGTCTAGCTTCTGGATTGTCCCTCATAGCATCAGGGCATAAATTCAAACATTGCATCTCTGTGGTTCCCTCTAGACTACAGCCTAGACCAGCTTTCTCCTTTACCGAGCACTGTATGATTCTGACTCATAAACATCTGTCCCTAATGTGTGCGGCAGACTGGAAGTCAGAGTATAGTCCCTTGACACTTACTGTAGGTTCCCAGAATGTGTGGTGAAGGGTTGAACTTCTGCTTCTAGGACCAGGAGCAATCTCTCTACTCAGCAGGGTTCCTAAAATTGGCTGCTTTGGTCAAGTGCCAGCAAGAGGTTTCTTAGCCCCTCCCCTATCTCCATGGTTGCAGCTGCCATACATGCAGGGCTTTTGTGCACGCCACGCACACACACTCTCTTTCATCTTTGTGCTATGGAAAGTACAGTGCAGATTCTCTGGGGCTCTCACTTTGTCTTAAGCAATGACTCCAGTCCGCAGCAGCTGCATCGTCTGTCTCACTGTGAGAAAAGTGCTTCCCAACTGGGGCTAATCCTCCTGGAACAGACTCTGAGCTCTCCTTCTGTTGTGCTATATAAAGTTTCCCACTTTTTCCTCTGTTACCAATTCTAGTGTTTTCTGCTGTCACTAAGTTTCAGGATAGCTGACCTCCAACTCTCTCTCTGTTATTCTCAAGAGAATCTTGCATGGATGCTGTCTACCATCTTCCAGGCTTTTCAGCATCTAAAATGAGGTTTCTGACCTAATTATCCGGCTTCTCTAAGTATGATTTCTATTACTACCAATAGCAAATACTATTTTCGAACAACAGTACTCTTAACTTATTATAGGTCAAGCAAGCTCTAATTAAGTTGAGCGTCTTTGAATGATCTATTTGTAATTACTTCAAATAGGTTCTTGAGGCTTGTTGAAAGGTTGTTTTTTGACGATGGTTAGTTTTATGTGTCGGCTTGACAGGGCCATCCGCACGCAGGTGTTTGGTCAAACACTAATTTTGTGGAATTATAAGGATATGTCTTTGAATGGGATTAACATTTGAATTGGTAGACCAAGTCAAGCTGATTTTTCTCCATCGTGTTTGCACTGCCCTTGCAAGAATTTGAAAGCCCAAATAGAGCCAAGGAGCTGAGCCCCTTGTGCAAGAGAAACTCCATTCGAACTGGGACACTGCTCTTCTCTGCCTTTGGTCCTTAAAACCGGCTACCTACCTTCTTCTTGGGTCTCCATTGTGCCAGCTCTTGAACCTGAACTCCAGCTTGCTCACTGCAAATCTATTGCTTAGCCTGCATAGTCTCTGTTATCTCTTTACCAACTGTGCATACATGTATATATATATATATATATATATATATATATATATATATATATATATACATCTCTTTACCAACTGTGCATACATGTATATATCTCCCATTTCTGGTTCTTTGGTATCCTCTGTACCCTACCATGGACATTCTTTTCAGGGTCTTGCTCTTCAAAATTGGGGGAGGGGGCATATTAGAAACACAGACTCTCACAGATTTCTGGCCCCACCTCAGACTGCCTAACTTAGAGTCAGCATTTTGACAAGATCCCCAGGTGAACTGCATGAGCATTACTTCTGAGAAGTAATTCTTCAGAGTATTTTGAAGTCTTTACCTATAATTTGTGTTTCTAGAATATGAAAGAACCTTATAATTATTTGACATTAATACTTCAGGGAGTATAGCACAATAGGGAGACTATAGCAAAGGAGTTTTGGGGAGGATTTTGCATAACATTGGGTGAATAATTTTGTAATGACAAGAGGAAAACTTTATATTCCTAGTGTATTTTCAGTTTTACTGTTGTCTAAATAACAATATGTCACAATTGCCATCTGCTTATCCTTTTATCATAAGATGACTGTGATGTACACTATAAATAATCTTTATGGGGGTTAGGAGACAGCTCAGTAAACCGCTTACTTTGCAAGCATGAGGACTTAGGCTGCATCCTAAGAAAGTACTTGAAAAAGCAAGAAATCAAACAAACTGGGTGTGTTGGTGCTTGCTTAATGGGGAGGCCAGCAGCAGGTGGGTCTTACTGGCTTCCCAGTCTAGTTGAATGGGCAAACTCGAGGCCAGTAAGACACCCCATCTCAAAAATAAGATAGACAGTTTCTGAAGCACAAGGCCCAGGGTTGATATTGGGCTTCCACACACATATACACGCGTGTTCATGCACATCTGCCAACACTTGCAAACCTACCTATACACATACACACAAACTCTGTAGATATTTATGGGAAGTGTAAGCACCTCCAAATGTTTTAACAGTTATTGGGAATTGATTGTATACGTAGCCCTGTTTCCACTTAATTTAGAATGACTTCGTTTGCCTAAAAAGGAGGTTGGCTAATTGTGTAATCATTGACCGAATTTTGATCTTCTTCATGTTTGGTGTAGCAAAGACATAAGTACTGTTCCTTCTTTTCTTCTCAGTCCCCCACCTTGTTTCTGAGAGAGGCAGGGAAATATCTACGGATGCTTCCTCTGGCAATCCCAGCTTCTTGTTTCTGAGGGAATTACCCAGCAATCATCTCCCCAAAATGGCTAGCTGTTGGGTGGCGATGAGGTTGGTACTATAGATCTGCATGTCTAGGACAGGATTTAATTGTGAGAGAAATTGATATCCATCCACAGCGACATTTTATCTTGCCCAAGGGACATTTAGGCTCGGGAGGTTTGCCAAGAAATGTCAAGGAAGCAGCCAGTGATGCTGAGGTTGAATCTCTGTCTTAGACAATGGTACTGCTGTGGCTTCTGGGAAAGGAGAAGGGCTTTGAGTGCCCCAGGCACTTGCCTAGGACTAGGTGAGACATTACACCCGGAACAGAGGTGGAAACGTGCCAATTTAGAATTAATGATTGTAATAGTGGTATTTGGAGGAGCCTAGTAATGTAAAAAATGAGGACGCTGCTTTTGGGTAATTAGAGTATTTCACAGACACATTTGTGTAAGGGTTTCAGAAAGTTCTATGACATAAGTGGCCTTGGGGTTATAGAAATATCACTTTTATGAGCTAAAACTTAGAATATTTCATTGAAATCAGTTATGGGGCTATGGGACACTATGCAATTTTTTTTTTCAGGAAAAAACTTGAAATTCCCTAGTGGTTAAAGAAAAAAAAAGCAGCCTAATTTATAAATTTGGAATTGGATCAACAATTAGGCTGATGATTATATGTCATTGTAAAATTAATTAACTGTTCACAAGGACATGATGGAATACTTTTTTTTTTAAGAATGAAGAGCCATGAAAGTACATGGCAGAGAGACAAAGAGAGCTGATACAGAAAAATAGATTTATTCCATGCATTAGTAAACTAAGCCAATGCTACCACAGAAAGCAAAAATTGCTAAGTAATGCTGAGTCTTTAATGTTTTAACATTTACCATTGCAGTCATTTAACAGCCCCTCCAATCTCTCTCTCTCTCTCTCTCTCTCTCTCTCTCTCTCTCTCTCTCTCTCTGCCAATGGGCTTATTATTGCTTGCCTTCAAACAAGTAATTTCTTCTCTTTTACTATGAATGAATAAAGCAAAGCCAACTTCTATCTTGACCCTGTTATTCTCATAAGGTACCTTTTTTGTGTTGCTCAATCTTCCTTTTCCAGAATTTTCTTCCTTTTTGAGGTCACTGCTAAACTCTCCTTAAGATTATTAAATATAATTAAGACTAGCATGTATCTGGACCCAGAAATCTTTACTTTTCTAAGAATTGCATAGGTTGATTTTGGGAGTCCTGGTTCCTCTGATTCTTCCATGACATTTGATACTGTTGACATCATCATTTGATACTGTTTTCTCTCCTGGGTTTCCCCTTTATCTCTTCTGACTTCTGTTTTGCATTGACGTTTGTTTCCATCCACATGTCACAGGCTGTATTGCGTGGTCCATATCCTTTTTAGATGACTCATCCTTACCGATCCCACTCTCTTCCTCTGGACGAGCTCATGCTCAGGACTCCCACCAACTTCCAAGGAGAGAAAGACTTCCTTGTCTATAGTGAAACTAATCATGCTTCCTTAAAAAATAATAATAATAATAAAAGAAACTATCTTATAGTAAACATGCCAATGTGGGTGGGGTGGGGGAGGAGTTTCCAGAGGCTCCATCACTAGATTAAGAGCTACAGGCAATTAGTGGTTACCAAGAAATGGAGATTCAGTCTTTTCCAGCAATGAGCTCCTTGTAGGTTATCTAATCCCAAGGTCAGCCCTCAACACATATGCATGTGCATATGAGCAATACTAAATAGACTCAGCAGGTTGTATTTATAGATATCCTATTATTATTACTACTACTATTATGATGATGATCAATACTACTACTAATAATAGAGGAAGTCATAAATTTGAGGGAGTAGGGGGGAACTGGAGGAGTTGTATTAAGTGGGTAGAAAGTGTGGAAATGATGTAAATTATATATATATATATATATATATAATTTACTGACAGAGTAAGATCCTAACAAGGACAGTAGGCTGCCTTTCCTCTGTGTGTGTGTTTGTGTAAAATCCAAGTTCCTATCATATATTTCCAATTCAATATTTCACTTTGAGCACAGAGACATAATTTCTGAAATCAACTTCATTATCCATTCCTTTAAAGCAACTCTTAGTTTAACTCTGACCTCAATGGCGTAAGTAGTGGTCTTATAACTTAGGCACAGATCTTTGCTTTTCTTGATTTTTATTTCATTTTGCTCTTAGTGTTAAGAAACTTACAACATTTAGGTTCAATTGAGTGTGCCTGAGAGATGATCAAAGTTAATGTTTTATATTCCCATCATTTCTGAGCCTAATTAAAATGTCATCTTTGGTGTTTTGGTAGGTTTTTGTTTGTTTGTTTGTTTGTTGTTATTGCTGCTGCTGTTCTTTGATATATCACAGTACTACCTACTCAGCAAGCTCTGTACTGTGGGGATGAAGTCCTAATTGAATATGTATTGTTGATATGGCCACCAGCATTTCAAGAAACTCAATGCCTCAGACCCAATGGGGATGGCAAAGCCTTACCCTGCTCTGTGTGTTGACAGTGTTTACAAAAAGTATCAACCCCAGTTTCCTCTTCCCCTGTGTTTACAGGGAGACTGCTCCCTGTCAGGGCCCTCCCATTGATATGAGTTCAACCCCCCTGCTTCCCTTCAGATATACACAATAAATGTGCTGAGTTTTTGGACTGTCACCAGCACATCTCTATCAGAGCACATGACTCACTTGATGCTAGCCTTTCTGTTTGTATGTGTGTTCTTTCAGGTTTCTAGGACCCTGATGCTAGATCTGTGGCAGAGGACAGTTTTTTATCTTATTAACTTGTATGCAGCAGGACATAGCTTACTTAGAATTTACTTCTCCAACAGCGGTGCCAAGATTTGCCCTGGTACCACAAAGGAATTATCTACCATGGTTTTCTCTTAGAGATACAAGTGAGAGGATGTAATACAGAGAGGCCAGGGAAGACTGAGGAGAGGTTTTGTGTGTCAACTTGACACAAGCTGGAGTTATCACAGAGAGAGGAACCTCCCTTAAGGAAATGCCTCCATGAGATCCAACTGTAAGGCATTTTCTCAATTAGTGATCAAGGTTGGGAGGGCCCATTGTGGGTGATGCGATCCTTGGGCTGGTAGTCTTGGGTCCTATAAGAAAGCAAGCTGAGCAAGCCAGGGGAACCAGCCATTAAGTAACTTACATCCCTTCATGGTCTCTGCATCAGCTCCTGTTTGACCTGTTTGAGCTCCAGTCCTAACTTCCTTTGGTGATGAATAGCAATGTGGAAGTGTGAGCTGAATAAACACCTTCCTCCCCAATTTGTTTCTTGGCCATGATATTATGTGTCAGAATAGAAACCCTGACTAAGCCATCTATGTGGCTACAGGGAAGCTCTTTTCTTGGGTTTTCACTAATGTGAAAGCTAATTAGTGCAGCTAATTAGGGGAGGAGTGTCATGCTACCTAGGGTAAGGAAGCCCAAATGAATTCACTGACTCTCCCAGAGTGAATCTGGTGGGATAATGCCTCAGTTTGTGGTGGGGACCTCAGGCAAAGGGGTAGGTGCCATTTAGTCTTCCTCAGGGAAGGGATTTTAGCAACACTGCCAGATCAAGATGCTAACAAGGGCAGTGGGGAGCCTCTCCTGTCCATCTTCACCCAGTAAAGAAGGGAGATATTGAGTTTTCCCTCCATCCCTTGACCCTTTCTCAGCAAGTAGGATGTGCACAGTTTGCTCTGGCATGTTCATTTCACACACAGCATGTTGCTTTTTTAGTTAGTTTTCCTTTTAGGAGAACAGAACTTGCCTAAACAACTCCCAAAATAAGCGTGTGATGTCTCCAGGTTGTATTTTTCTAATTAGTGCTTTTGTACCCAGCCATCTTTTTCTTTCTAGTTCTAGATTCACTTGAGTAGTGCAAACAAAATAACTTCAGTTGAACTTTAAAGGTCTTTAATCTCTTAGTCTCTGTTTATGACTCTAACTTCATCTTATTCTCCCAACATTAGCCCCTGCATTATTTTCATACTGTTCCAAGTATGGCAGATACATGGATGATCTTGTGAGTTGGTAATAATGGAGATTCACACTCATAGGTGTTTGTTGGGGCCAGAGATGTTTGCATTTCTAATCAGCTTCCAGGTGATGTATTGCTGTTAGTCCTATAGACCACAAACTTTTGAGTCCCACATGTCTATAAGATCTAGTTTAAAGGCCCTAACTTGGTTTAATTTAATTCCACAGCCCCAGGAGTAGCATCTGGGAAAAGAGATGCAAAATTACCTTGGGTGCTTGTTGCAGGATATTTGATCACACTGTGAACCTTGTTATTATGTTAGTTACTGGAAAAACCTGTTTTTAATTGTGGTGTAGCTCAGCCTTAGCACACACCTTTAATCTGAGAGTTTTCTGCTTGAATATTGTAAGCAGAATTAAATACAGTGAGGGGGTCAAGGGGCGGAGCAAGCAACCAGCTGACAGGAAGTGAACATAGGATTAAGATAAAACCATAGAGAATAAGAGGGAGTCAGGAGGACAAATAGAGAGATGCACAGGAAATAGAAGAAAGGGATATTTGATTTGAAGAAAGGGATATTTGATTTGAAGGAGTTTTTTTTTTTTTTTTTTTTGTTGTTTTTTTTTGTTTTGAGACTGGTGAGAGAAATCCCTGGTGGGATGCTGGCTGATGAGCAAGGTCAGCTGGGTGCTTTCTCTGCCTTTCTGTGCTAGTAGGCTTTCACCCCAGCATCTAGCTCCAGAGTCCTCATTGGTAAAATTGAATGATTGAGATTTTGTTAAAACAAGACAAAACACCAAACTAGCTGCTCTTAGAGGACAATTATGAGCTGCCATGTAGGTGCTAGGAATTGAGCTCTTAATCACTGAGTCATCTCTTTAGCCCCAGAAGTATATATTCTTAAGCAGTAGTATAAATTTAATTCTCTCATGCTATTGTCCCAGGTAAATGAGATATTTTTAGTACAGACAGAATCTCTGAAATTCTTTTCAGGTTTTTCCCAAGCATTGTACATAGTAAGTCTACAGTAAGTACATTTATTGATTATTTATTCTTAAGCAATTCATTCTATCTAGCATATCAAGAAAGAACCTCTAAGTTACCTTTGCACTTATAGTTTTACAACAGATACTATTTTTTAAAAAACATTACAAAATATTGTAAGAAGATTATTGTGCTAAAAATAATCAAGGTGTTTGTGATATTATAGACCCTGATGGGCCTTATGAATCAGGTTAAGGAAAATATGTGTTATTGCTTTGTTTATAGTATTATGTTTCACATGTGTATGTGTGCTTAAATGTGTGTGGGCACAGGTGTGGGGTGTGTGCATATGTGTGGATATGTGTGCATATGTATGTACAGGTGGAGGCCCAAGGTTGACATCAGGTGTCATCCTCAACCTGTCTCCCACCTTATGGATCGAGATGGGAGCTTACCATTTTTTCTTTTTATTATTTATTTTTATTAGATATTTTCTTTATGTACATTTCAAATGCTATCCCGAAAGTTTCCTATACCCTACCCTGACCCTGCTCCCCTACCCACCCACTCCCACTTCTTGGCCCTGCCATTCCCCTGTACTGGGGCATATAAAGTTACCATTTCTAACAATAGAGGTAATCCCTGAATGCTCTAGGGATTCCCTGTCTCTGCCTCCTGAGGTCTGGAACTAAAGCTGAGCCTCCATGTTTATCTGCCTTTATATGTGGATTCTGGGGATCCAAACTGTTGTCCTCACATCCCCATGGTGAATGCTTTCCCTCGGAGACATCTTCCCAGTTATTGAGTATGGTATTTGGAAGTTGAAAATATCATTGTTTATTACATTCATCACCATTACAGTCATTTCTAAACTGATGCTAAACGTGATCAATTGATATAGGTAGATGCTTGGATACAGACATGATCAGTTGATGTAGGAAGAATCTATTCTTGCCAAAGGTTCCTATTGCAGAGGCTTGAAGGATTCCAAAAGATAGACGGTCTACAGAAATACATTGCTATAAATGCGACTTGAGTTTGCAGCCGAGTTGGAAACCTCCCACGGACATCAGACTGTAACAGCCTGCTGGAAAGTTTAGGGGAAGAAGGCATAAAATGCTCATAAATTTTGACTGCAGACTTCAGGTCTCAGATTTCAAATGAATTGTATTGATTGGGTCATGCCTTTAAACCTTTGAAGAAGTCCTATGTGCCTGAATAAATTCTGTGGACGTGTATGTTTGAAAATGTGTGCTTTGCCTTTTGTGAAAGAAATGTGTCAATGCAATGACATTAACCCGTTCCTCCTGGAGATCTCATTCTTTCCTAAGATCTTAGAGCTCAGGAAAGAAATTGGACAGGACACATGTCCTTCTTTCTAACTCCTTTTGTGTGAGATTATTTTCAGTCTGTTATTATCTTTTTAAATTAATAGAATAGTCACTGGGCACTGTCCACTCAAATTCTACCTGGAGCATCAGAAATAAACATCTCTGAGATATTTATGGAGATAGTCATGCAATTGTCCTTCAAAGACTATAATCATTTGTCTTCAGCATCCCTAGATGCTGACATTCTAACTGGATCCTGATAACAAGTAAGAGTGGAGAAGGACTTACGTCAGTTTTGATTTTCGGGTTGATTAAGGATAACTGGTCTTAACACAAAACAAGCATAGTTGCTTAAAACTAAGGATGCTCTTTTTAGTAGGGATAAGGATAAAGATAAAGATAAGGCTAAGGACACGGCTAAGAATGAGGATCCTCTTTTTTAGTGAGACTCCTGATAAATCTGGACCTGTAATTTTCTTCCTAAGTGCTTATAACTTCAAGTTTATAAATTAGTGGGAAGACTTCCTAGTCTGCAAAACATCAAGGAGATAGACATTAGCATTTCACATCTGCTATCCTGTGACAGTTATTACAGGAGCTGAGATATGACTCTGCATCTTGTATCACATGGTCTGGTCCCTATCCATCCCCGCAGTACCTAGGATAGCAGAGCGTGGCTCCAGTCAATGTTTATGTATAAGAATTATGCAGTAACTAAAATGTCAGTGGCTTCCAGATGAAGTATCACACATTGTTGTGAAGAGGGTTGGAGTCCTCAGATACAGAAGATACCCAGGCATTTTTTTTTCGTGTAGAAAATCAACACCCACACATATACACACTCGCACACACATATACTTCTGTTATAATTTATGTGCCCATAATGAAGAGGTTTAATGGATACTTTTAATGAAGAGCATATAGATCAGAAAAATGCTTGTTCTCATCAACCATGTGAACTTGACCATGATAAGTACATTTTTAATAAGTTAGGAAGGTTTTCAGCAAAAGCGGACATGGTATAGAGTCAAATCTATACCTCATTAAGCCGGTAGCTGGAGAAGTTTGTGGCATCATACAGTGACCAATAGCTCTGTGTTGGATGAGCCTCTGGGATAGAGATTTTTGTGATGGTTATAACCATCTACTTTTCATGTGGATGGTACCTGCTGCTTGCTACATACTCTGTTGACTTTTCTATGTTTGACTTGGAGGCATCTACGTTTGGTTAGTAAGCAAGCCAATAAGGTGCTCTGTGCTTTTATGTTAGTTCCTAAAGTCACTGGACCAAAAACATTAGAAGAAACTTAAGACACTCTAGAGGTAGAAAACCAACAGCAAGCAAACATAACCACTTCTTTGGTAAGAAAAGCACACTTCTGCACTCTTGCTTGATGGAATAGAAATCCACTGATACCGACTTTGCCCAGTACAAGTGTATAGGATGTTCCCTTTTCTCTTTGTTCTATGTAGCAGGCAGCATACGGTTTGAGATGTTGAATACATACAGATAAATACATACAGGTTGTATTTAGGAAAGATTAGCTGTACAAAGCCCTTCTGAATTGAGAAGACAAACTCACATTTTTCTGATATCGTTATGTATTCATGTAGACTTTCTATGAGCCAGATCACTGAATGGCTGTTAGGATTTGTGCTCTGATCAGAGGGCCAAAGATTGCCACAAGGTTACACCTTGTAACAGACCTTGTTGGGGAGACTTGGGGGGAGGGCATACAAATGTTGCCTCTGAGCAAGAATGGAGGAGAAAGAGAGCAGACTGCTCAGCCACAGGCTTTATAAAGGAATATAGTACGTGCACATGGGCAGCATTTGGTGGCTGGTGATGATGTGGCCAATGGTGCTGAGGTGGAGTGGGGAGGGCACCTGGTTCTGGAATGCAGGTGATTCTGGGTTTTACAACAGTGACAGGAATGGCTTGTCATTCCTGTCTCCTACTCACTTAATGCCCAGTTGAAATATATGTCCTGTGCTCATGTATAAGGACAATGTGATGTGTAATTCCTCCCCCTACATATTGAGTTTTTCAAAGAGATGTTCCCCTATCTGATGTTTTATTCCTGACAAAAAAATAAAGCGCGTTCTTCTCTTGGCTTCCCAGTGAGTTCCTCTTGAATCTTGATTTGCACTGTCAGTGTGTGGCAAGAGCAATGAACTTTCTCTCACTTTATCTCTTTTCTTTACACTTGGGCATATTAAAAGCAAATCACTCTCTGCTCTGCCTTGTTTTCATGGTAATTCTTTTGTTTTCCCTAGAAGAGAAGAATCCTATGTAAATAAAAGTTGACCAATGTGCAGAAATAAATATCTTTTCACTATTAGATTAAGATGGTTAAGAATAACAGATTTGAAGAAATGGAATATATTCAGATTATTTAAATTCTATTTTATTGGTTACTTGAGGAAATGTGTCTAGGATGGATTATAGCTATAAATGTAAAGCAGGTGCTAACTTTCATGTATTTCGTGATTCAGGTCTGATATCCAGCATGAGATACTATTGGGGTTTTTAAGGCCATAGCATGAATTGATGTGATCAACATTTAACATTAAGGAGATTGCTATGCAAAAAAAAAAGTCATGAAAAGAATAGGTAAAGGTGAATTAATGATGCAAAAGTACATAAGAATCTAGACGACCTATGCTTTCAAAGGGTGTGCACCATTGTCTCCATCTCCTGGAGAAAATCATACTGATATTATTTCAAAATACAGAAAAATACTCAGCAGTGGTACTCTTTTAGGTAGGCTCACATGATAAGCTCATTGAACTGCCACTTACAGCTCTTAAACCTGTCCTAGAAGACTCTCAGTGCGGCTGTTCTGTTCACCAACAGTGATGACGTCATCAAAGCCTCAGGAGGGAGGGAAGCATAATTCTGAGTGCTGGATGGATGAACAAAGTCATTCAAGAGCCACAGCTGGCTTGTCTTTCACATCTTCCTTTAGGATGCCAAGGTTATCAACAAGGGGAGTGGGAACTGGGAATCACTTTTCAGATATTTACAAGTTCATGGTGGTCTAAGATAGCAAGGCTGCAGTACTTGGCCGGCAAAGACCCACGTTTAGCATCTCTAATGGCATCAGTCATGCTCCAAGAAAGGGATAGGAGCTAACCTGCTAGTGGTCATACTTTAAAACTTCTCTTCCATTATAGCTGTGGGAAACTTATTTTGCAGCAATTTTATTATTTTTTCTCTTTTTACGATAGGGTCTGGACAGAGCAAAAGGTCCCCAATGAAGGAGCCAGAGAAAGTACCCAGGGAGCTGAAAGGGTCTGAAGCCCCATAGGAGGAATATCAATATGAACTAACCAGTACCCCCAGAGCTCCTTGGAACTATACCACCAATCAAAGAAAACACATGGTGGAACTTGTGGCTCTAGCTATATATATAGCAGAGGATGGCCTAGTCGGTCATCATTGAGAGGAGAGGCCCTTGGTCCTGTGACGGCTCTATGCCCCAGTATAGGGTAATGCCAGGACTAAGAATGGGAGTGGGTAGGTTGTGGAGCAGGGGGAGGGGGAAGGGAATAGGGGATTTTTGGAGGGGAAACAAGGAAAGGGGATAACATTTGTAATGTAAATAAAGAAAATATCTTAAAAAATGATAGGGTTTCCTTTGGTGTCTCACATCACAGTTCAGGCTGAGCTAGAACTCACTATGAAGATCATGCCATCAAACTCCTGGCTGTCTTCCTGCCTCAACCTCCTGAGTGCTGGGATTACAGGAGCAAAATACCACACAATTCTAATCTAGTTCTCAATTAGGCTTTTTATTTGAAAAGTCTGTCTTAGTTAGGGTTTTATTGCTTTGAAGAGATACCATGACCACAGCAACTTTTATAAAAGAAAACATTTAATTGGGGCCTGAGGTTTAGTTCATTATCATTGTGACCAGAAGCATGGCAGCATACAGGCAGACATGACACTGGAAAAGCAGCTGAGAGTTCTACATCTTGATCATCAGGGAGTGGGAGGCGACTGTGTGATACTCTGGGCGTAGCTTGAGCATATAAGACCTCAAAGCCTGACTCCACAGTGACACACTTCCTCCTGTAAGGCAACACCTACTCCAATAAGGCCATACTTCATAGTAGTCCCTATGGGCTGAGCTTTCAAACACATAACTCTATGGGAGCCATTCCTATTCAACCCCCCACAAGCATGTTCAAAGCTTCGAGAGAAGTAACTTTCCTATTGGAACACATGTGCATTTACCTGTGTGCCTCTCTCTAATACCCCTTTCCGATTTGCATTCTTAAAGAGTTATGTACAAAAGGATGCATGAACATACATTCATGTGTAAAACACTTTGTTACCCCTGTCTAGGAGTTCCATCTATTATAGTCTCTTAAAAACAACATATTCTCTAAGAACGATATGATGTCTTTTGAAATCTCATTTGCAATTGAGGTAGAAACCTATCCTTGAGAATCATCTAATGGGAAGACAGAACTGTTATTTTTTTCCCACGGAGACCAAGTCCATAATGAAACAGTCCTAGATGTTCATTTATAATTGGCACCTCGCAAATGGGGACCCCATACTACGAACAAGAACCTCCCTCCTTATTATTCTTACCTGCCCTTTCTTTTCACTATTTTTTAATCTACTTTTGTTCCCTTTTTGGCTTTCCTTTGCAATTGATATTTTCTAAAGGCCACAGACAGGTCCCCGCTCACCTACGCAACTTAATTACACTTCTGGGAGCTGCATTGCTTTTTTAAGTGGGTATGACTTTAAAAAAGAAATCTAGGTGATATTTTGCAGTTTGGCGATGACTGTTATTTCCTCTAGCCTTAGTAGAAAGAGATTTCATTCAAACTGTCAGACAGCTCAGAATAAGCAGTTTGGCAGCTGATACAGTAATTAACATCCGGGCCATTTGCAAAAGTCCAGGCAAACACACGCTGGTAGATCCCTCTTAGAAAGGCTTAAAAAAATTGTCAGCAACTTTGCACCTGATGTTTTGGCTAGCAGCTTCAAGCTCCTTTAGAGATGGTGCTCCCATCTCTTAAAGCAGAGAAATTCCATTGTTTGTAAAGAAGTTTCAGGAAGCACATATGGTTTAGCAGGGCTTCTCAAAGCAGTGGTGTGTAGAGAGAGCAGCTAGGTCTCGAGCTATAAAGAAGAGTCTTTGCCTTGCAGGTCCTCCTTTAAGGATCCAGGTTAGCAGCTTGAAATCTATTCAAGCAGCTGAAAGGATGAAGGATTTCACGGTCCGGGGTGGTTTCTTTGGAGCTATCTGGCTCACTCAGGATTTTCTTTGGCTGTCTGACCAGAGGCAAAGATTAGTGACCCAGTGATCTACTTCTACGCTCCTTCCTATGGCATGGAGCCCGGCCCGTGGGAACCATGAGCCTTTCTAACATTTGTTAGTTTGGGGCAGATTGGGTTTACATAGCTACCCTCATTCTAAGTCATCAAGAAGTAAAGCAATTGCCTTTTGAGAGAAAACAGGTTTTCTTCTTTCCCTGGGAGAAGCGGCAGGCAGGAAAGCACTCTCTGGAAGGCAGGTGGGGCTCATGTGTACAATCAAGGAAAACTCCAACGTGATTACCTCTCTTCTTATGCCTTCAAGTGGTTTGGTTTGAGCAGGAGAGGGTTCATTTCTTTTCCTGAGGTTTTCTGCAATCTAGTTCAGCCAAGAAGCCCTTTACCACGGTTGTGCAGGTCAACACTCACTCCTGCTTCATCAGTCAGAGATGTATCAGGCACACACATAGAGAATCCTTCTATAGCCTCAAGTTGGGGGGAATTAGGTGCAAGAATTTTTTTCTCAAAAGCTGCTCTCAGGGTTGAAGAAATGGCTCTGTGGTTACTGAGCTGTTTTGTAATGAGGCAGGGCTGGGCTGGGGTGGGGTAGAGTGGGGTGGAATGGTGCCTTAGAGGGCCCATGCTGAGGCATCTCCCCAAGGTATCAGTCATACCATGGGTCTAGTATAAAATGAGGTTTATTTAGGACATGGAAGGGGATTTGAGGAGGAGAGTTGAGGCTGAGAAAGAAAGAGAATAGAGAAGGCAGAAAGAGAGAAGAGGGAGAAAGAAGGGAAGAGGCTGGCAGGGAACAAGTGGAGACAGAGGAGAGGGAGGCTTAGGGAGAGAGAGGGAGAGGGAAGGAAAGGGGGAGAAGGAAAAGAGGGGAAGAGGGGGAGAGAAGAGAGGAGAGACAGAGAAGACCACCAGTCTTTTTATAGTGAGCCAGACTTACCAGGCTGATGCTAGGTAACTGTTAAGTGGAGCCTAGAAGAAATGCTAACATTTATGGACATTTGCTGCTCTTGCTAAGGTTCAGTACCCAGTACCCACATTATGCCATTACAACCATCTGTTACTCCAGGTCCAGGAGATCTTTGGCTTTTTCCTGACTTCTGAGAAGGTGGTAGACATATAAACATGCAGGCAAAAACACTGCTACACATAAACTGAGATTAAAACATTAAAAGACAAAACAAAACAAAACCCCATTCTCTCTTTTTACCAGCTATTCACTTAAAAATTTTTCATACTCTATATTTCGATCATATTTTCTCTCTCCCCCAACTCTTCAACCTACCCTACTTCATGTTATTTTTCTTTTTAAAAACAAAACAAGACAATTAATGGGGTTTGTGTTATCCAATGATCCCTGAAAATGAGGCCCTCCCTGGTGTGTGTTTGATATACCCAACATCACTCCACTGGGAAACAAACCAAAACACAATACCAAACCAAACCAAACCATACCATACATACCAATTCAAACAATACCAAACCAAACCATACCAAACCAAACCAAACCAAACCAAAATAGATGTGCTCTCTTCTTGGTGCTGCGATCTCGTCTGGCTCGTTCTGGTCTTGCAAGCATCGTCTCAGTCTCTGTGCGTTCACATTGCCCATCAATCCTATTATGTCCTTGGCTTCATCTTCCATCTCTGGCTCTCACAATCTTTTCCTACAAGGATCCATGAACCTTTAGGGGAGGGGTGTGATAAAGACATCCCATTTAGGGCTCAGTGCTCTGAAGTCTCCTACTCTCTACACACGCACAGTTATTTCTTTATTGTGTGTATGGGAGTGGGTTGCATGTGCCATGGTACATATGTGGAACTCAGAGGACAACTCATAGAAGGCTCTTCTGTCTGTCCTTTTAGCGTGTGGGTCTTCACATTTAACTCAAGTTGTTCAGGTTGAAGGCCCTTACTGTTTGGGTTTCTGAGGAAGAATACCTTGACAGATCTGGGCCAAGGAACACTACAAAGTCACAACAGGTAACAGACCTCACAGGGGAATGATAGGAGAGGGAGTGTACAAAAGCTGCCCTGATGAAGGTTGGGGGAGAAAGAGAGAGACAGAGAGACTGAGCGGGAAAGACAGACTGAGTGAGAGAGTGGGCCTGTGATGGTGGGGATCTTTATTTTTTTGATTAGATAATTTCTTTATTTACATATCAAATGCCCTCCTCTTTCCAGGTCTTCCCTTCAGAATCCCCCTATACCATCCCAGCTCTCTCTGCCTCTATGAGGGTGCTCTCACACCCACCTACTCCCACCCTGGCATTCTCCTACACTGGGGCATCAAACAACCTCAGGCCCAAGGGCCTCTCCTCCCACTGATGTCCAACAAGGCCATCCTCTGCCACACATGTGGCCAGCACCATGGGTCCCTCCTTGTGTATTCTTTGGTTGGTGGTCCAGTCCCGAGGAGCTCTGGGTGGTCTGGCCCATTGACACTGTTGCGCTCTCCATGAAGGAGCTCAGCTCCTTCAGTCCTTTCTCTAACTTCTCCATCAGGGATCCTGGGCTCAGTCCAATGGTTGGCTGTGAGCATCCGCCTCTGTATTTGTCAGGCTCTGGCAGAGACTTTCAGGTGACAGCCATTTCAGGCTCCTGTCAGCTAGCACTCTCCAGCATCCACAATAGCATCCGAGTTTGGTGGCTGTATATGGGATGGAACCCCAGGTAGGGCAATCTCTGGATGGCCTTTCCTTCACTCTCTACTCCACACTTTGTCTTCATATTTGCTCCTGTGAGTATTTTGTTTCCCCTTCTAAAAAGCACTGAATCGTCCACATTTTGGCCTTCCTTCTTCTTAGGCTTCATATGGTCTGTGAATTGAACCTTGGGTATTCCAAACTTTTGGGCTAATATCCACTTATCAGTGTGTACATACCGTGTTTGTTCCTTTGTGACTGAGTCACCTCACTCAGGATGATATTCTCACGTTACATCCATTTGCCTGAGAATGTCATGAAGTTATTTTTAATAGCTGAGTAGTACTCCATTGTGTAAATGTACTACATTTTCTGTATCCATTCCTCTGTTGAGGGACATCTGGATTCTTTCCAGCTTCTGGCTATTGTAAATAAGGCTGCTATGAACATAGTGGAGCATGTGTCCTTATTACAAGGTGGGGCATCTTCTGGGTATATGCCCAGGAGTGGTATTGCTGCATCCTCAGGTAGTACTATGTCCAATATTCTGATGAACCACCAGACTGATTTCCAGAGTGGTTGTACAAGCTTGCAATCCCACCAGCAATGGAGGAGTGTTCCTCTTTCTCCACATCCTCACCAGCATCTGCTGTCACCTGAATTTTTGAACTTAGCCATTCAGACTGGTATGAGGTGGAATCTCAGGGTTGTTTTGATCTTTAAGATAGGACCTCTTGGCAGCCGGTGATGATGTACTGAGTCCCTGGGGAGGGGGTTGGGGGCATCTGGTTTCTCGAACTTACTTGCTGAGGCCATCTTGCCAGCCCCAAAGCTGCTTTTATGTTGGGATAGAGTCCTTTCCAAAAGAAGAACAATGTTCAGATTTTCTTATCCCTTAATATTTAATTGCAGAGCATGATACATTATGGACTTTTAGGGCCAGCAGCTTGAGCAACATCATCTGGAAACAAGTCAGGCATGATAGTTGATTCTCCAGTGAAGGGTTGTAGGTGCGCGCTGAAGACAATGCTGGCTCTCAAACCCTTTCCGGATAATCTACGTTGTAAATCATCGGTTCCCAGATTTAACATGCATCAGAGTGATCAGGAGCGCTTGTGGAATTGTAGACTGATGGACCCTACCCTGAATACCTGCAGATCTGGAGTGGAGGCGAGGAGGTCCATCTTTAACATATCCCCTAGACATACTCACACCCCTGTCTGGAACTCTGCTTTGAGAAACACTGGCTTAAGACAGTGACTTTCAACCTTGACCCAGTGTCAGTCAGCCTCATTAAACACCAACCCTTAGAGAAGATGAACAATAAATAACTCAGAACCGCTGCAGGTGGGTGTGGGCCCGAGAGCCTGTAAAATTTCCCAAGTGATGCTAATGAGCAGCCAGGTGTGGATCTCACTGGAGATTAGCTGTAGAGAAGTGGCCCTCCATCTCCAGTTCCCATTAGAGCCACCTGGCAAGCTTTAAAAACCTTGATGCCTAGATTTCCAAACCCCAGAGGAGCCAATATAATTGATTTGAGATGGAACCTGTGCGTTCTGAGTGTGAGAGCTCCCCAAGTGATTCTCAATATACCATAAGGTTAAGAACTGTTACCCTAAATATTGTTATACAGGTTCCATGTTTATATTAAAGGGAGCTTCATATGTACAAATGTATATTTTTAGAGTAGTTGTCCAACTTCTAAATTAAACCCCATGGTGGGCGGCTATACATTTCTTTTATTTCCAACCAAACCCTCATCTTCTTTTGTTTACAATGTATGTATTTTCGTCATTGGAAAGGTGTTTAAAGGGAGAATAAAGAACTCCATTTCTTATCCTTTACATCTGTGTGCAGATGACCAGCCTAGGTAATTATAATCACTTATTAAATCAAATGTACTACAGCAGACGCTGGCAAGTCGAGTTCCCTGGCCCCAACTCTAGAGCGGAGGTTTCCTGAGGGACTGAACCCCACATGTACACCCCACATTTACACCGTATTATGATCTGGGACTCAGGTAGATCAGGACTTCACGGAGGTTACAACCACAGCCCACGCAACCCATCTCACGAGCCTGGGAAGAACACACACCAGGAGACTGTTGAGTCAGGGAAGTGTTATAAAGTCACAGAGGTTCCAAGTCAAACCGTTTCTGGGTGGGATGGCAGAGCGGCCGTGACATGTTTTCATATGAAATACTTACATCTAACTTCGTATCTATGGAAAACCACCTGATTATTATAAAGCATATTGTCTCAACCCCTACCCCCATAGAAGCCATGTGACACTGAGCAAGCTACCTAACTTGAAGACCTGGGTTTTTTCACATATAATTATCTTGCAAGGTCATTTGGAGGAATACATGAGATAACCTACCAAGCATTCAACCCTGTGCCTGATATGTACTAGCAGTTCAGAAATACTAACCTCCTTGTCAACCCTCTGGGCTTTCTAACATTATTATAAGTTTTGACTTTGGTCATCAATGCACTTACTAGCCATCAAAGACTCACATCAAAGTCTCACTGTATTTTCTCATTCTGGCTGCTGCAGATGGGCCTCACCCACTGCCTTAAGGTTAGGCACTTGGATGTGGAAAGAAAATAGGCTCCCATCAGTACACACACACACACACACACACACACAGAGTCTAGGGAGACTAATAAACATATTATTATAATGCCTAATAGGTAGCAGGTAAGCAAAGAGATGTCATAGGGGAGTGGCACCCAAACTTGGGTGTGGGACCTGAAGCTTTTTGGTGCGGATTCTGAGAAAGCATCCTCTTAGGAGATGAGGAAAAGTTACCTTGATGCCGTGGTGGGAAGATACACTCAAGCTTGACACAGGGGAGAGTGAATGTGGCTCGAGTGGAAAACCATGGCATAGGTAATGACTGTCACCTGTTGGAGTTGTTGTGAGGCATGAAGTGGCCAAGGACTAAGATCTGAAAAGCCACTGGCCAATGTTTCTCAGACACCAACCCCCCCCCCCCCCAGTTTTTCTCAAAGTCCAACCCAGACCAGCAAAATGAACATCAAGTTGGATCAGGTTTGAAACACAAATACGTATGAGTTTCCTAGACCGATAGAATGAGGAACGTTGGTCTCGAGAACTCCTAAATCTTTGCTTACGTAACTCCTGCAGGTAATGTGACATGCCAGGGTTTGAAAGACACTTTGCTTGAGTGTTTGTGTCCCTTCAGGTTTCATGCTGAAACCTTGGACGATGCAACAGCATCAGCAGGTGGAGCCTTTGGATGCTGACCATACCATGAAGATTTTTCTCTAACAGAGTTAAGTATCTTCAAAGAGATGTTTCAGCACATCAGCACTCACGGGGATAAAACTTGAATTGTCAGAGACAGAAACCAGTCTCTCCTCTGATTCTAAACCTGCTGGTATCTAGACGGTGGACTCTGCAGCCTAGAACTGTGAGCCACAACTTCATGTTGTGGACCTGTTAAGCAGCAGCCTCAGTTACTTTGTTTCAGTAGTTTCTGTTCAAGAGTCTGTTTGATTATGATGCTGTTTTGTTAGCCACTGTCCGGTATAAGAAGCTTTCTTGAAGGCACTTAGGAACTTACAAGGCCACAAAGGCTTATTCTGGAGGAAAGGGAAAAAAAACAAAAACAAAAACAAACAAACCAAAACCAAAACCAAAAGCCCATGCATGAAGGTTGCACGGTGATGCAGAGGTGAGCTGAGCATCCGGATAGTGAGGTACCAGAGAGAAACTTAAGCTCTATGGTGGGAAGGTTATGTTCACAGCTCATACAGCGTGTAAAGTCTAAGAGTGAAAGAAGGAATATGAATAAATCTTGCTTGCCAGGTGTTTATAGTCTAGACATGGGTTCGCCCCTCCCCAGGACAGCTTCCATCAGCCCCCTCCATATTTATGAAGCATCCGCTATCTGTGTATCTCAAGTGAATTCCCTTTCCTCTTCTCCAGGGGGAAGTTTTGTTTTGAAGTTCAGCAAAGGTCCTGGGTCCGGTCGCATACGGAGCGATGAAGAGCATTGGTTGGCGTGGGAAACCTATTGGGTTGTAATTTCTTTAGTTCCACCTGTGCATGGTAGTAGCAAACTATGCATGTTGCTCATCACGGTCTGTTTCTGATGTATGTGCTCACTGAGAAGTGGCTTTGAGTTTGGGTAGAAATGGGCCAGACTAGTGTCTTCTTTCTGCTAGACACCCCCACCTCACCCTCAACCCTGTGTTCCTAGCTGCAGGGAAAAGGCTGTTAGAGAAAAGGAGCATTTGAATGATGCTGGAGTAGTGGTTGAAATGTACCTTTAAGCACGTTCTCCAGGCCTGGGTAGGAAGAGAAAAGGAGACATTACTTAAGCTGGAAGGGGGTTGGGGTGGGGGTGGGAATCCAAGGTATTTGACAGCTATATCTTTCCACCAGTACCTTCCTCCAAACCCACACATCTGCATCTCTGCTTAGAGTCTGACATGAAACGAAGAGTCCCCTCCCCTCACCCCCCCCCCCCCCCGCGTTTGCCTGTGTGCTTTCAATGAAAAAGTCGGTGCACAAGGACGGAAGCCAGAGCGGCTGAAAATAGGTGCATGACTTGTTGAGCATACAAATCATTTCCCCCTTAAACCCTTACTCTCCTTGCAGCCTGTTCTGCAGTCAGGAGAGGTGGCTGAGGCAGGTCACGGGAGAGGTGCCCTCCGCAGGAAACTTGGCTCACCCAGAGAGCGGGCTGGGGCTATTGGGCTCTCTTGGGGTGAACCTTGGGCGAGCTTGCGGGGCTCCCCTCCAGGCCAGGGCCCCCTAGAGCCGGGCGACGCGTCTGTCTCTTTAAATCCCAGCTGTGCGGCTGGGAAACAGCGCCACTCGCCGCCCAGGCCGGCTGCTGCGAGCTCGCGCTTCGGCTGCCGGCTGCGCGCGGCGAGAGCTCGGCTCGGCCCGCGGGCTGCTCGGTGGCGGCGGCGGCGGCGGCGGCGGCGGCGGCGGCGGCGCGGGGCGGGGAGGCGCGGCCCGGCCGAGAGCGAAGAAAGAGCGAGCCGAGCCGGGCCGGGGGAAGAGGCGCCGCGCCCGGTCCCGCGCCCGCTCGGCGGCCGACGACGATGTGCCCGGCTCCTGCTTCGCTCGCGTCCTCCCTAAGACGATTTCCATAGTAACCCGATCAAGTGGCTCAGGACCGCAAACCTGAGGATTTCCGCCGGCCCGCCGGCGTTGACCTCGGCCAGGTAACGCTGCGATCTCCTCTACGCCTTGCAAAACCGCCGCGCTTCTTGCAAAGTTCCTTTTGTGGAAAATCGCCCAGCCCCACGCAGCCTGGGGGATTTGCAACAGCATGCTGTGCTACCCAGGTGCTTGCCACGGGCACCCTCCCTGGCACTTCCCCTGCATCTATTATCACATTATTTAAAAAATATTTTGATTGCTTCCTCCACTCTCCCTTTTTTGATTCCCCCATGCTGCTCTCCTGTAGGTTTACCCCCCCCCCCCACCCTGAGACTAGTGATGGGGGGGGGGTGACAAGGAAAAGTCGGGGGGGGGGCGGCGGTGGTGAGCACGGTCCAGGGAGTGGCGGGTTCAGATGGGCTGGATGCTCTGGGCTACTTGGAGCATCACACATTGCTTGCACTGGCATTGTGGGGACGGCTGTCAGCGCCAGGGAGCCCTAAGTCTACAGCCTGAACCCAGAGTCTGTTAGGGAGGGATGCAGGCTTGCGGGTACTGGAGCACTTGGCTGGGTGGCTGGCTAGCATCCATACATCCTAGCTTTGCTCCCCCCCCGCCCCTCTTTGGGTTTCTCTTTCTTGTTCACCATCCTCCGTTTCTTTCTTCTTTTTCTCACTATCCATACCATTTTCTTCCCTTCTTTTCCTCCCTCCTCCTTCCCCTCTTTCCCCTTTCCCCTTTACAAAAAGGGAGGAATCCTTTGTAACCCCCTGGTTCTGCCAGCATGAGAATAACTGTGAAACCAGCAACGTGGCTACCTTAACCTGGTTGTTTTCAGAGCCGTCCTCATCCATCAACATATTTGTTTCCCCGAGTCTATTGATCTCCATGGATTGTGCAGAAATGCATTCTAAGCTGGGTGACTGTACGTCAGAATCGGACTTCTGCAGCTCTAAGTACCACATGTATTGTAAAGACAGTATGAATTTTTAAATCCAAATAAGTCACGGGTATAAATAAATACATCTTTGAAAAAAATCTAGCGACTCATTTTAGTGCAACTTCCCTCTTCTGTTATCGCTGTGGTCTTTGCTCCTCATTGAGGTTTAATTGTAGGGAACTTGGGAGACACCCCTTCCCCTCCTCTAGCTTCTATGGAACATGGAACTTTTATTGTAATTATCGGCTCCTGAACCTGATTGAGTTTGCATGGGCCAGGCACTAGAATGAAAAGGTCATAATTAAGGTTCTGACACTTGCTTCCTGAAATCTAAGCTGATCCAACTGGGAAGTACAGAGAACCTGCAGACTGGCCTGGCCCTGCCAAAGAATGGAAAAGGATTAGCAACTTCTGTGTGAAATTAGAATTGGACTTCGGTGCTGACCATGTGAAAAATACAATAAAAGTCAGGCCTTTTGTTTTGGGCCATTGACCGACCGATGGATTGCTATACGAGGAAGGACCGGCTACTTAAAAAGGATCCACTGCATTTGAACCTATTCTGCCTTGTTTGGGTTGATGCTTTCTCATTATGTTTTTAATTTTTGTTTGACATATAAGATGCATGTATCATGAGAAAACAAAGAGTGATTTTGTGGTATGTGTGTGTGTGTTTGTGTGTGTGACTTCTATTTAGTCCAAAGGGGGTTTATTGGATTTTCAACAATTTTCTCCAAAAGGATATCTTGTTACAGTTAAGTCTTTCCTGAGATCACAATATTTCCCATGTGGAAATTGGTGCCTATCACCAATTTCCTCCACTTTCTGTGATAGGGAGAGTTGATGCCGGGAAGGGCTCAGTTTCAGAGCACATCCAAACCTCCCTTCCTTTGTGTGCACATTTGTCTTTAAATTGAATTATTAATACAGAATGAAGGATCCTGGGGCAGGGAATGGATCAGGAAGAAGAGAAGCCACTGCCAGGATGGGAAACAAACCCAAAAGAAGGCAATGCAATTGCTCTGCCACTCTATAACGTCATCCTTATGTTTAGCCAATTAGCAAGCTTTACATCTTGAACGTGTTTCACGTTCTTATTTGTACAAATGATATGGATTGACCCAGAGGCCGTTTTTTAATGCAGGTCAGATGTTCAGATGAACATTTAGAGAATATTTAACAATTCATTTGTCAATGGAGCCCCCAAAGCATGCTCTGAGGACGTTTCTCTAAGCAGTGATTGTATAGAAATGATGCTACATTTATTATGCCTGCCTTCCAATTCTGGCCTTTCCTGGACACATAGGTTTATTCTGACACATGAACAAGATGCTTCCAGTAGGCTAAGTGCAACTTGGATGTGCCTTGGATGTGCAATTTTTTTTTTAAATCACAGATACAAATAAGGTGTTTGTTGTCCTTGTTCTTAATATCAGAGTTATAATGCTGTCTGGCCTCTCTCATATTCCTTGTGATGATTCCTGTTAAGAGTGTGTATATGAAGGACTTAGCATAAAGGCTTCTAAGTGGCCTATGATTTGAGGTTAAAAGATATTTTAGTGATGACCACAAACCACTGTTACTTATAGTACACTGATTCTGAAACTACTCACCTCCTACCTGTGATTGTATCTATATATAGATTATTTAATGAGAGACTAGTGATGAGTGATCTGCTTCATAATAGTAAAGTAGAACTTCTCATGTTTGCCTAATTCAAGTCCCTACTTTTTATGTAGTGACATTAGTAAGGTTTGTGATCTGTTCATTTAATATACTGAGCTGTGGCAAATTGATAATTACGAAGAATATATTTCATTCTGAAATTGCTATACGATCTTCCTCAAGTTGTCTGAGTGACTCATCCTTGTAACCCATGGCAACAGGAAATGGTTGTACTAGGTACAAGCTGAAGTATGGACATAGGCTTATACTTTCTATATATTTCAGAGACTTCATGTGAAAAGAATTAGTATCCTGGTTTCTTTGAACAGATGGATGTTAACATGTTGGCTATGAGAATACTTCTCAGGCTTGCTTCTAGGGGCTTTTCCTTATTTGCCTGAGTGGTGATGTAAAACTCTTCCGGAAACACATACAATAATTCCACTTTTGTTGTAAAGAACTTAGAAGTGTGCGGGAGTAATTGCCTTTGTGTGTGTATGTGTGTGTGTGGGGGGGTTCATTACGGCTGGAATATGACCATATCAAACCTGAGAGGAAGTGCAGATGACAGAAATGAGAGGTGCCATGGAATTGGTGATAGAAATAGGAGGCAGTAGATCTTTATATATCTATTTGACACTGTCTTAAAGAGTTACTTTTGCTGTGGCTCTTAGATTCTCAGATGTTACCTAGTGTTTTATTTTCCCAGAAGAAAAGTGGTGGGGGAGAAAGGGAGAAGGGAGAAAAGAGGAAGAGGGAGGGAGGGGAGGAGAGACAAAGACACACACACACACACACACACACACACAGAGAGAGAGAGAGAGAGAGAGAGAGAGAGAGAGAGAGAGAGAGATAGGACAGAGACAGAGAGATAAAGATAGATACAGAGACATTGAGATGGTTTCTAAATAGAAATGTTTCCTTGTACTATTGACGAGTGGATTATAGTGATATGTTTTCTTTCCCTCTAGGAGAAGGTAAATATGTTAAAGTCTGTAGTTCATGGACAGAGGCAGTAGACACTGGAAAGGAATCACTTTCCATTAGTTACAGAACTGCTTAAGCACAGCAGGTATCAGCCTCCAACTTACATGAATGCAAGTGGGGCTTAAACTTGTTTTAGTTAAAAAGAAGAAGATATTTAAGAATCTCCCCCATTTCTTACCCCGCTTTGAGGGAAAATGGTCGTTTTCCATAATGAAAAGTGGACTTGAGGGTAGACAAAGTCTCCAGTGCTAGCTTTCTGGCCCTCCTTCATCATTGTCTTTCTTCTCTAATTACAACAGCGTCTTAAGTGAACGTCACTGTGGTGCTAACCTTTCTGTAGGTCCTTGTCCTCTTCTGTCCTAGAGGAGATCTTAGGACAGGCACAGCAGACATTGCAGTCAAACAGATTCTGATTTTAGAGAGGCATTCACGTTAGTTATGTACCTCAGAAAGGACTTATTCACGAAAGGACGAAAGGATGAAGATGCAGGCCTTTCAAACTATATGTAGTTAGCATTTTTTTTTTTAACCAAAGTAACTTCACAATGTCAGAAGACAAACTTGATCTCAGTAAGTGTGTAAAGGCTGCTGATTCGTGTTTCTGGATCACACAATGTTAGTTTGTCAAGGCTTTTTGCCAATCATTTTCATAAGTTGTCTTCTCTTCCTCTTCCTCCTCGTCCTCTTCATCCTCATTGTTCTCTTCCTCCTCCTTTTCTTCCTCTTCCTCCTCCCCTCCTCCCTCTTCCCTCCTCTCTCCCCCTCCCCCTCCTCCCTTCTCTCTCCCCCTCCTCCTTCCTCCTTTCTCCTTCCTCCTCCCTCCTCTTCCTCCTTCTACTTCTTCAAGATTCCAGGTCTGGAGGTGTACTGAGAATAATGTCATTGCTTAGATTGAAGGTGATTTAAAGTGGGTTAGATATAGCTAGGAATGGTTGAAAAAAAATCTATTGATTGTCCATTTGATCTTGCATTCTGTAGAATTCTGGGTTTTATATTAAACTATTGCCTTTTTCTGCTTTCGAAGTCATCCCAGTTCTCAGCCATATCATAGGACTGTTTTTAGAGAGACTGTAAGCAAACTGGTGGGAAACGAAATGATACCTTACATATTCAAACAGGCCCACAGAGTGCTACTCATTGGGAATGTAATTTCTAATCAAAAGAAACATTTGGATTTTGAACAGGTTCACATGCCACCTGCCTGAGCTAGAATATGACCCGTGGATGCTTGATCATATGGCTACATTGTCTGGCAACATTGTCCAGCAAATTACAAACGTGATTTGCGGAATAGATTTCCAAGATCTTCAATGGCAACTCTGCCACTTGCTATGCAGAGCTGAGGTCCTTAACTTCTCTACGGCTGTGACCCTTTGACACAGTGCTTCATCTTGTGGTGTCACCCAACCATAACACTATTTTTGTTACTACTGCAGAACTGTAATTTTGCTAGATTATGAATAACAATGTAGATATTTGATATTCAGGATATCGGATATGTGACTCGTGTGAAAGAACTGTGGACAGAATTTTAGATCTTTAAGAGGGAAAAGCCATAGGGTACTCTGGGCTTAGTGAACTGATTTTAGGGAACTTGGAAGATGGCAATACTGAAGGAGGGGCAGATGGTGGAGGCCTGCTTTGTGAAATTTCAGCCTGAAGCAAATACTTTGGTCAGGGCTGCTTATGTGATAGTTCGAATTAATATATGGTTTCTGCTCAGCTGGGGTTGAAGAATCAGCTTTAATTAATGGTAGATCAGAACTCCCAGAAGTGAAACAGGACAAATGATGCTGTTCATCTGGGGATGGAAATCAGCCATATAGTGAGGAAGTAGAGAGCAGCACCACTGAGGCAAACTTTTATGGGGAGTGTTTCCTCAAGAGTCTGCAAACAGAAGCTGACTACAGGGTCCAGTGGAGTCAAAGCTGCATCAGAAGTTCAAGGTCAAAGTTGGTAATGTTACTGATTGTGGCATCATGGAAGCTGTGGTGTTTGAAGGGTGTATGAAGAACATCTGAAGCTTGGTCCTGTAAGAAGTCAGGAGATCTTCACCTTTGGCAAAGATGTAGCCTCAGTTGCAGTGGAGAACTTAGGCTTGAGAGGGGTCACGTATAGATGCTGAAGATTGACACTGTGTGCTCAGTGTGCTCAGAGTCTCTGGGGGAGAAGCCACAGGGCCATTGGTGAAAGTACAGCCTCTGTGGCAGTGGAGATGCCAGCATATTGCAGATGCCAGGACCAATGAGGTTATCATGAAAGATAAAGCAGGTGCAGAGGATAGAGCAGATGCGGGGGGGGGGGATAGAGCAGGTGAGTGGGGGATAGAGCAGGTGAGTGGGGGATAGAGCAGGTGAGTGGGGGATAGAGCAGGTGGGGGGATAGAGCAGGTGAGGTGGGGATAGAGCAGGTGTGGAGGGGATAGAACAGGTGAGGGGAGGATAGAACAGGTGAGGGGTGATAGAGCAGGTGCAGGGGGGATAGAGCAGGTGAGGGGGATAGAGCAGGTGAGGGGGATAGAGCAGGTGAGGGAGCATCGAGCAGGTGTGAGGGAGATAGAACAGGTGAGGGGGGGATAGAGCAGGTGAGGGGGGAATAGAGCAGGTGAGGGGGACAGAGCAGGTGAGGGGGATAGAGCAGGTGTGGAGTTGAGCTGGCATGAGTCTGTGAGCCAAGCTACCTGTGCTGTGTATTGCTAAGTCAAAGAGTTAAGGGTGCGCCCAAGCCATCTGGAGCCCAGATTATCATAAATGAGTTCCATACACTGGACACTGATGCTGATGCTGGGATTTGGGTTTGCTTTGGTCTGATTGTGCCTGTGTTCTGGTCATATTCCCTTTAGGAATAAGAAAGTGGTTTCTAGGAAGAATATCACTCATTTTTTTTTATTCTACAAGGACCCACAGTTATGAATTTTGAGCTTTTAAACTGTTTTAATCTTTTAAAGGCAGTGGGACTTTAAAAGTTTTGCAGCATTCTATACAGTGATATTAACGTAACATCTCTTGGACAAACAAGAAAGGAAAGGTTGTAGTTTCATGGTGATGGATTTGTATGTCAACCTGGTTAGGTTTTTGGTCAAGTTGACACAAGCTAGAGTAATTTGGGAAGAGGGAACCTCAATGCTTCAATTTCCTTTTGTTAGGTTTCTTCTTGAGTTCCTGTCCTGACTTCTCTCAAGTATAGACTATATCGTGGAAGCAGAAGCCAAAGCAACCTTTTCCTCCCCAAGTTGATTTGCTCATGGTATTTATCACAGCAATAGAAAGAACACTGGGACAGTCATCCCAAACTTGAAAGCCTAAATAAGACTTAGCTATAGTCGAAATATGTTAGGATAGAAACAAAGCAAGCATAAAATCTGTAGCTTTAGCTGTTAATTAGATTGTCATCCTAGAAAGAGAAACTCCAAGCTCTGGCTACAGAAGGCTGCCAAACTATTGTTCTGTACGTGTAGTCATCCGAAACCCCATCGACAAGAATGTGCTGTTTGGATGAGAATGCCATACTTCATTTTTTTAAAAACTTCTTTCCAATATGCAGAACTTTACAGAACAGGTAATTTTCGATGACCGTTGGTGGCATGTCTTCTAGGAAAAACAAAGTAGTGAATTACTGTATCACTCTGCAGAGTTTTGATGATAGGAAGTTTTTAAAAAGCATAAAAGTAAGAGGATAATTTACTGGATTCCACGAGGCCTGTCAGTTTCAGAAAATAAGGCGATTTCTTAGGATTCCTCGCAGTATCGTGGCTCTACAGTTATCACTTGGCTCTACGGTTATTTATCAATTGATTCTCGTTCTAATTTTCTATGATGTTAAGGCTGCAGCATGGCTAATTTTTAAATTTTGACCTCTCTATCGATAAAATTGATACCAGAATGATAGCCATTATAATAGTAAACATGTAATGGAAAAATCAATCAAATAACACACACACAAACGGTGCATGAAAAACATGCTGGAATTGAGCAAATGTTGTAAGTCTAGGTTAAAAGATGTGGTATTATTTTGATTCAATAGACACTTAAGTCCTTCTCATAGGGCACTAGCATGTCCCGTTGAATACTGTGTTGTCATATGTAATAAAAGTTTAGAGAAATTAAACTATAGTGAACAGTTCTAACCTTCATCAAACATTGATTTCTTCTTCATTCAGAAGTTCGTTTCTAAGTTGTAACAGTCAGAGTTCAAATGATCCTCAGCAAACCTTGCCTGTTGCTGCTCATGCCCTTGGGATGTCCCCTCCCATGTCCTACAGAAGGTGGCAGATGTGCTGATGTATGACTTGGGGTGCCACCTAAGACATTGCCACACTCACCTTTCCTTGTTGGGTCATTGGATTTGGAAAAGGCCAGTTGCTGTGTTGGGAGCATACTCAGTCCCTGGAGACTGATAGGGCACGAAAGGGAAGCATTCTGCATAGTCAGCACCAGTCTGTACCAATCACACGAAAGGGCCGCCTTGGGAAGTGTGTCTGAAGCCCTGGTATGGTCTTAAGCTGATGCTAGATTTAGGGCAGAATCTGACCATATCCTCTTTGGTCTCTGAGGCAGAATCACACAGCCCTGCTATTTCTGAAACTGTGACCCACAGAAAGTATATGAGTTAGAAATGCTTATTTACTGAAATTGGTAAATGTTGGAGTAATTTGTTACATAGTATCAATAGATAACTAACTGCCTGTCTTACTTAGGTTTCCATTGCTGTGAAAACACATCATGACCAAGGCAACCCTTCTAACAAATAACATTTAATTGGGGCCTGGCTTACAGCTTCAGAGGTTCAGTCCCTTATCATCAAGGTGGGAAGCATGGCAGTGTGCAGGTAGACATGGTGCTGGAGCAGCTGACAGCTTTCTACTTTGATCCAAAGGCAGCCAGGAGGAAACTAGATATTTTTTTATTTTTCAAATACTGGGCAGAGCGTGACCATGTAAGACTTCAAAGCCCCGCCTCCACAGTGACACATCTCCTCTAACAAAGCCACACCTCCTCCAATAAGGCCACACCTCCTAATAGTGCCTCCCTGTGGGCCAAGTATTCAAACACAGGAGTCTATCGAGGCCAAACCTAGTCAAACCACCATACTGCCCTCCTGCATATTAATTGTAGAAATGAATTGTTGCTATTTTGTAGATACAGAAAATTATAGCTCATAGCGTTTTTGCTTGACAGAATGCTGTTTGACTATTCATTTTCCACAGTGAATAACAAGCACTATCTGTGGCTTCCTTTCTTCTTCAAGCTCCTAAGAATGAGCCTCTCTGGTCAGCATTATGTACAAGAAGGGCAGGAGACACCGGTTCTCTTTTATTAGCAGATAATCCTGGAATTTAATTTCGAAAATTCTTTTAGAACATGCCTGGTAAAAATTCAACTATTTTCAGAATTTTAAATGAAAATAGAGGTGTAAAGGGGGCAAGAATGCTGGTGATTATGTAGGTTTTATGTATTGTAGTTCACATGTATATGTAATATATATGGGCCATATATATAATACATATATGTAAACTACAACACATAATACTATATATTATATATAATATATGTATGTGTATATATACACATATATATGTATATATGCCAAATCCATTTTCATTGTACACCTGAATGCTTTATTTATGATAAGGATTTTGTTACAGAAGCCTTTCTGTGTGATATTATCTTACTTTATCCTACAGATTTTGATCACTTTAATCTGACCCAAATAAAGGTTATTGCATTTTACTTATTACAACTGCTTTTCACAAGTGTATAGTTTGACTTCTGTGCGGAATGCTAAGCTGTCTTTCTTATACATTGTATTAGTTAGGGTTTTACTGCTGTGAACAGACACCATGACCAAGGCAGCTCTTATATAGGACAACATTTAATTGGGGCTGGTTTACAAGTTCAGAGGTTCAGTCCATTATCATCAAAGTGGGAGCATGGCAGCATCCAGGCAGGCATGGCGCAGGTGGAGCTGAGAGTTCTACATCTTCATCTGAAGGCCTCTAGGAGGAGACTGCCTTTCAGGCAGCTAGGACAAGGATCCTAAAGTCTATCTGCACATTGACATACTTCCTTCAACAAGGCCACTCCTCCTCCAACAGGGCCACACCTCCTCCAACAGGGCCACACCTCCTCCAACAAGGCCACACCTCCTCCAACAGGGCCACACCTCCTCCAACAGGGCCACACCTCCTCCAGCAAGTCCACACCTACTCCAACGAGGCCACACCTCCTCCAACAAGGCCACACCTACTCCAACAAGGCCAAACCTCCAAATAGTGCCATCTCTAGGCCAAGCATATTCAAACCACCACACACATGGCTTTAGACTGTGATCTGTTAAACTATTCTCATCTATATCTGAAATGGATATCGCTGTAAGCAGAATAGATTCTTTATAAATGCAAGGTTTTGGTTGTATTCTCATACATGTTAAATCTATGAAATAAAGGATCAAAAGAGGTCTCACTGCCACATTTTACTTCATGAATTTGTTTAATTTTTATCTAAAGTAATGCTATCTCTTAGAAGGTTTGGAAGTGCCTGAACTTTAAATATGGAGCGTTTAGAACATTGGAGACTAGAGGTAAAGGATTTACTCCTCTAAGTACTTAATGTCTGCATTAGGTTCTTTTTGTGAGTGGGTCTGCAGTCATCTCGAGGGTTGGGCATGCGGTTTCTGTATGCTTGCTATTGTTTGGAGGGGCAACTAACAGGATCCTTGCCCCTGAGAAAAATTCCAGATCCGAGGTTGCTTTGTTATAAACCAGTGACGATTCTCACCGACTCAGGCCAATACCGTGCTCTCTGGGAACTCAAACTTGCTGCTTCCTCTTTCCTCTTTTCCTCTCCCCTCCCCTCCCTTCTCCTGCCCTCTCTTCCCCTCCCTTCGCTTCCCCTTCCCTCCCATCTTGTGCTTTCTCTATCCTCTTCTCTGTGGCTATTTGTTCTTTAAATAAGCATGACCTGGAACGTATCAGGAGACCTAATAACTAGTCCTTGAGGAACCAGTTTTCAGTACATCACAAATTAGTTGCATCGCAAGCCCACGGACAAAGTTAATGAAGTAAATAGTGCTGGATATTTTTATACTTGAGCACACTATGCAGTAAGACCTGCCTTTAGAATTGATGGACACGGGTCCAATATTTATATTCTTGATGCAATACATAAAAATTGAGCTACTCTTTGTTGCCAGAGAAATTGATTTATGGCAGATGTATCTAGAGTTTGGGTGTCTTAGCGGCTTTCTGATAGGCATGCTTTCATTTATTTATTGTTGAATAATGTGTCCCACCTTGTGTGCTTATTTTATGTGCTTGGCACATCTGATGTTGAATTAATCTATCCCATGAAGTAAACATGATGTTTCAACAAACACAAAGTTGGTAGATGTATATTGACTGCCATTGACACTGTCAGGAGCATACAGGAATACAGAAAGGAACAAAAACAAGGTCCTTCCTTGCCCTTGAAGTTGGATTGTATTTTAATTTTTAATGTAAAAAGTTTTTATATTTATTTTCTGAAGTGTTTAGTTGCTTTATTTATAGTGAGACATTACAATTTATTATGGCCAGGCTGTGCTCAACACAGGGCTGGGTGGGATTATGTTACCATAATTGAGAGTCGTTTCGAGTTCTGCCCCGTTAATGCATGCTAATGTTCCTGTGAAGGTCTCTTAGACATGGCCTCACTAACCACAAAGGCTTTTCTGCCTCCAGCAGATAAACTCTCAATGTCACAGGAACATGCATTAGAAACTATGCCATTACGTACAGTTTTTTTTCTTCTTTTTTTCTCTTTCTCCAAGTAAAATCTGTTCAGTAGAGTTCCCATAGAGCATGAATCTATTGTATCTAGGATTTAACTTTTTGGAGTAGAAAGGCATTTCATAAGTTTTAAGTAGGTTTTCTGGTACTGGTGGTTGCTAAATGTGTGGAAAGAACATATCATAAAATCACAGTCAATTGGATGTATTAGATAGAAGAAAACCCTCTATTCCGGGGTCCACATCACTTTTTCCAGGGTGGGGAGTGTCATCCTTATGACAAATCTATGCGTGTGTGATTAACGTGTAAAGGATTGGAAATCGAGACTTTAACCTGGAATACTTGACTGGGCCTAGTTTGGTGACACAAGTCATCCAAGCAGACAGTATGGGTATTATTCCCAGTGAAGGTTGGAGGAAGAAGGATGGTAATGGAGACAGGATGGGAGGAGGTAGCCAGGCAGCCTCTGTACATGGAAGGAGAAGCCATGGGGGAAGAAATCCAGGAGTTTCTAGAAGCCACAGCAAAGGCAGGGAATAGGTTCTTACCCGGATAGATCAGTGAGAATTATTTCTGCTGATGAGCTGAATTTTAGTTTAGTGAGACTGTTGGGCCTGTGACCTCTGGCACTGGAAGATAATGCATTGACATTCTCCAGCCACTAAGATTATAATAATTTATTATCGAAACAACAGGAAGTGAATACAGTAGAATTCAGGCCATGGCTTTATGTTCGCTTCAGGTCAGGTTATAAAAACCCTTTGGAATTTCAAAGCATCTGGATCTGAACTGCATCTGGGGATTATAGGCCTGTACAGAGGGTTGTTTTTCCCTCCCCAGATCAGAGTCTCTAAACTTGTCTAGAACTGAGATATAATTCATTTCATCCTTGGCCTTGTGATCCTCCTGCCTTAGGCTCCCATGTGCTGGGATTACAGGCATATGCTACTATTGTGGTAAATCTCCAACCTAAATATGCCCTAGCAATGAAAACCTGACTCAATTAATATGAATACATGTTGTGCACCTAGATTGGGCAGATCTACCACTACACTACCATCTTCCACATCTATGAGACCCCTTAGAACTTGCGGTTTCTCCAGGCCTTGTGCTTCTGCTCTGCTTTTCTACCTCCTCCTCCTCCTCCTCCTCCTCCTCTCTCTCTTCCATTTTCTCCTTCTTCTCTCTCTCATCTGCCCAATCATCAGCTCTCCTTTATTTTACAAATTAAGGTGGGAAGCAGGTTTACAGGAAATCAACAGAGTTCTGGCTGACTCATTCCTTGTTCGCAGCCCCTCACCAATATAATTAGTCCCAGGGCTGTCTGCAACTTGCCACAATTCTCACACCTTGGTATTTTTTAACAGTGACCTGACTGTGGTTTGATTTTCACTTGTGCTTCGAAGAGTTCCTGAGAAGAAAGCCATTTAGTTAAATATCTTGAGATGTTTTTATATTTATATCTTGTTGTTGTTGCCTTTGTTATTATGGGTCTGGGGGTTGTGGTGTGTGTGTGTGGTGTGTATGTATGTGATTGTGCATGCATATGAAACAGGTGCACATGTGCATATGAAGATCACAGAACAGCCCTGAGTACTGTTATTTTCTATGTTACTTTGTGACAGTTTCTCCTTGGCCTGGAGCTTGCCCATTAGATTAGAGCCAGTCAGCCTGAGGAGGAATCTATTTGCCTGTCTCTCTCTTCCCAGTGCTGTAATTACAAATAATGCGTCTAACTGTCAGACTTTTTGTTTTTTTTTCCCCAGTGTGGGTTTTGGAGATCCAACTCAGGTCTCATAATTGCCAGGTAGGCATTTTGCTGATGGAGTCTTCTCCCTCTACATGATATGGATTTTGTACTTGCCCGAGAGCCAGCTTGGCTTACTGTCAAATTTGGCACTGTAAATCAATTTGGGGGTGTATGTATTCTGGTTCTATATTCTGGGTCTCCACAGAGGGTGTGGTGGCAAGGCCATAAGAATCTGTAGTGAACTCCTGGTCACTGAAGGACCTTGGGCTCACCTGTGTTCCTCAGCATTCGCCATTTCAGTAAACAAAGATTGTATTGTCCTTATTTATTTATTTATTTATTTTGGTCCTCCACATGGGAGATTCCATCATGGAGCCTCCACATGGGAAGCAGCTGAGGAAAGACTTCACAAATTACTAAGTGTGTTTCAACATAGGGACAGGAGTCGTCTTGAGAAGGCAGTATTTGTTGTTGTTGTTGTTGTGCCTGTGTGTGTGTGTATGATAAATGTGTATCATAGTTTATCATTGAGAGACCGTTGTAGTTGTCTGAATTCATATTTTGGGGAATGTTGTCGATGGACTCAATGGCAATGGGGATGCTATTTCGATTCCAGCGAGAGCTCTAACTTCAAGCACACACCTTGTGCTGTCCTTGGCCGGTGACGGAATCTTCTTCGAGAACATCAATTGTCTTATTGATTCTTTTGATGTCTAAGTGTGAGGGGAATGTGGATTAGTTTGCCTAGCAACTGCATGTACGTTCTTGGTTGTATTATTTTCTTTCTTCCATTTGCTAGACATTGGTAAAGGTTTTTTTGTTTGTTTGTTTGTTTTTGGCTGTGGTTTAAAATCAAGTGTTTTTCCCCCTCACGCAAAGACCCTGTCCTCTTTGTCTTTAACCTATGTATTTCTTTTCCTCTGACATAAACTTCACACATTTAAGGTTATAAAAGCCACTGGAAATAAAATCCAATCTCACAACTTATTCTAGAAATGTAGTATCTATGTAATAAGTAACAAGATAGCTACTGATGCCAAATTTTAAAGTTTTTTTTTTAATCTAGATGATGGATTCAAATAAAAGATATCTAATATGGAATTCTGGAGAGAAATTTTCTTACCTGAAATGCATCCTGGGATTTCTATAATATGCAGGCATAGATTGTTTTCATTATTTGTAAACCCTGGTGAATTTTAGTTTTTACACACACACACACACACACACACACACACACACACTTGTAAAGATGCTGCAGAACTTACAGTGCTTTATTCTCCATTCTGCAGTGCACTAGACACTGGCCAAGGTACTGGGGTTGAGTGGAGCAAAAAGAATGTAGTCTTGTTCTTGTGGATTTGGTGCCTAGCTGGTGAAATATGATGTGCAAAGATGATGAGTTCTAGGGATTTTATGGTCATCCATGGAGAGGATTAGTTAAAGAAAGAAAGTCTTTTAAGGGGAAAATGCAGGATGCCTGCTGCAGGGAGTGGCTTTGACTTAGAAAGGGTGGTGTTTGGATATGCACTGGCAGAAGGAAGCATATAGCAATGGGAAGGAGGTAGCTATACTTTCAAGCAAGACTCAATACGTTCCTTGACAGGTAGGCCTGTAGAGATTCACCTGTTTCTTATATCTGGCCACTTTTTCATGCATTCCAGTTTAATGGAACTAATTCTAATTTTAATTTTAGTGTTAAACTAATTAGTGTTAAACTAACACTAATTTTAATGTGTCCTGCACGGGTCAAGGTCTCCTCTACGTTGGATCTGTGATGCTAGGTACAAAAAGAACTATGCAATATCAAGGCTTTGTTGATTTTGTTTTTTTATTTGACACATAGGTATCTGTTAATTTCACCTTCATAGTTTAATCTCACCAACTGCAAAGCCCCCGGAATTGTAGAACGTGTATGTAGAGGATGCTTTTTTGCCAGATTCCATGCAGACCATTTACATATCCTAGTCTTCTTGAAGCATGCCTGCTCTGCTCAGTGCCAGAGGAAAGACAGAGTGTTGCTTTTAAGTGTCTCACTGCCGATGGGACCTATAATTTGCTTCTAAGTTTTTAGATAGGAAACTTTTGCCATTGTACCAACTGTGTTAAGGAGGGGTATATAAAGCAGAGGTGGGAGTGATAATTCTGTTGGTGGCTATGCATCAGGGAAGGAGGCCCAGAGAGATGCTAGCACTGAGTCATGAAGGATGAGTGGGAACCTGCCAGATGGCCACAGCAGTGGGGAGTGTTTCAGCATGTGCCTCTGCAAGCGCACAAAGACATAAGGGGATGTGAAAAGTTTGGGGACAATTAGTCCTCAGGAGGAAAGAATTTGTACAAAGTGTAGATTGGTATGGCTAGAAGGTTAGAAAGCCCACCAAGTGGGTCCATTCTAGATCAAAGAGCCCATACTTTATTCTGTAGATAACAGTCAACATTGAAGATAGTTAAACATGAATTGCATACATACACACATATATATGCACTAACATTTTTATATTTATGTATATGATAACTTTGTGAGTGCAAAGTGAAGACTGAAGACCCTTCCACCATAGTATACAAATTGTTCAATGAGGAAACAGTCCAATGTTCCTGCTGAGTCATGAGTTCACAATATGACCCATGTTGTAGGAATGTGAATTAATCTCTTTATAGTTTTGTCCTTCCATCTGCAAAGTGGGGTGATAGCAGTGACTGTCTTACAATTGGTGTAAGGATTATATGGGCTCTTATTACTTAGAGATAACGCACCATAATTTCTTACATAATTATGTATGCTAATTTCATTAAGAATAGCAACTCTATGTGTAGGAAGAAGTTGGTTAATATAGGAACTGAAAATGTCCTTTAAAAGGCAGTTGCAGCTTGCATCATTTTAAACTCATAGGAAAGATCATTTCTAAATATATTTGGAAATATTTTTTGTTTGTAGTCTTTAAACATTCTGTGTATGTGTGTCTGCATTGAGATAGGTGCACGTGGATGCAGATGCCCCCATAGGCCAGAATAAGATAGAAAATCTCTCGGAGCTGGAGTTACAGGCAACAGTTGTGAGCTGCCCAACATGGCTGCTGGAGACCAAACTCAGCTTCTCTGCAAGGGAATTATTTAACTGCTTAACTACGAAGCCATCTCTCTAACCCTATGTTTCTGTAAATCTAAAACTATCTTGTTACCTATCTGTGGGAAAACAATTAAAAAGTTAGTAGCTGTAGGAAAGCCAAATCAGGGCAGGAGACAAACACAACATGGGAGCCCGACTGGGGACAGCTGGATTTGAGGAACAATTTAGAAACCTTTCCTTTGTATACTTTTGTACGTCAATATGAGCAAAATTGTGAAAAGGTGATCTACAAAATGTAGGGTATATTTAATCTTTTTGACTTTCACTATCACGACCCATTTGGTATCTAGAGTAATGTCAGCTGAAGTCTGAGACATTCAAATAGTGTACAGGTGAGCTCTGAGTTCAGATGGCTTTTTACGGCTGAATAAGTACCAGTGAGCTTGTGGCTAGGCATAAAACTGCATGTTTTACTTGTCATCTTTTCAGATGCCATTTGAATTTCTAGTCAACAACAGCAAAACTTTCAGGATCCAGTGAAACACAGAACAGCTGGTTTCATCGGTTAAGATATATGTATTAATGAGTGAATGTGAATTATTTTACAATAAAAAAACCCCACTGTGTCCATTCCAAAATCGTGATAATCCTTGTATACCAAGTATATTATAGATACCACAAGGTGAAGAACGTTTTAGTAAAAGACCTTGTATTTTAGTAAAAATAACATGGTGTGTGTGCGTGTGTGCTCATGCCCATGGAGACCAAAGTGGAACTTGGGTAGTGTTTTTCAGGTGCCATTCACCTTTTAATTTTGGTAGGATCTCTCATTGGTCTGGAATTCATCAAGTAGACCAGGCTGCCCTAGGAATTGTTGCCTGTCTTTCCTTCCAGCAGTTAGACGGAGATTACAAATGTGTACCACCATGCTTTTTACTTTTTTAAATGGGCTCTGGGGATGTAAATCAGGTCCTTGTATTTGCATGAAGGGTGCTATACTAATGGAGTCATCTCTCAGCCCCATCTAATGTTTGTAAAGTGAGTGGTTTGATACTTCACAGATCTCTATAGTTTTTGTTAATAAATAATTGTTTTCTTTGCAGCTTTAAGAACACTGCGAATTTATTTTTTCTTGCCATGTCTCAGTTTTGTGAGAATGACTATCATATTTTTTTGGTGGGAGAAAGGTTTTACTCTTACTAACTTTCCAATTAATATTGTGACATTCTACTTTGTCCGATGAATCCAAGCCACGGGGCTTCTAATTGTTTGTGGTTTCTACTCTGCTCTTTCAAATGTGGTTACAAAGGAGAAGTCACACCCTAGCCCTTTGGATGCATTACCTTGAAAAACCAAGTGATGAGGAATTGTTATTCTTGTAGTCAGGTGACTTGCAGGTACCCAAGGACTGCTAAGCAGAGCGAAGTTTTTAATGATGAGTTGTTGCTGTTAATGAAAAGCTAGTGGGTGGTAAATTACATATTCAAGTCCTTGAAAATTAACCTCTTGCAAATGTTATTAGTTTCATTTTTTCCTTAGAGTTACAGTTTAATTTTTTTTGATAAAGCAGTTTATTGCTCTCTAGAAGGTATTTAAATCTGAAAACAGAAGTCACAATTTACTGGTGACCACCTTGTGGCGGCTTCTTTCATTTACATTCTGAGCCTCTTCTTAGAGGTGTTGTTAGGTGCCTAAGTTTGAAGGACAAGCTGGACCTGAGAATTAGTGAATTCCATGTATTAGAATGATGATCTTGTAGACAGGAAAAGGTTTCATTATATATCTTCTCTGCTTTCATTGTATTAGGATTTGTGCCATATGCCTGATGTTCTGACGTCTCCCTCCCTCCCTCCCTCTCTCTCTCTCTCTCTCTCTGTGTGTATCTCTCTCCCTCCCTCCCTTCTTCCCTCCCTCCCTTCCCCTCTCCCTCCTTCTCCTTCTCCTCCTCCTCCTCCTCCTCCTCCTCCTCCTCCTTCTTCTTCTTCTTCTTCTTCTTCTTCTTCTTCTTCTTCTTCTTCTTCTCTCTCTCTCTCTCTCTCTCTCTCTCTCTCTCTCTCTCTCCCTTGATAGAGCAAAAGAATACATTGAAATTCAGTGTCTATACAGCAGACAATATATTGACTGGGTTCTAATTCTTGAAACATGCAGTGTTTCATATCCCCCCCCCCACTGTCATACTCAGCGCAGTAACAACCCCATTTACATGATAATCTCCAAACAGGCTTGCGTCTCAGTTTGGACAGGTTTGGAACTCTAAATAACTGGCTTTTGTCTTGGTTTGGAACACTATGTAGGCAAATGACTTCAGGGTCAGAATTCTAGTACATGCAGCTTGTTCCTTGTGTGTGTAGCCACCTTAGTGAAAAGGGTTGTACTTCATGCGGAGACTGAGGCTTTGTCTGATTGAGGGAGGATAAAATGGGGCCAGGGAGGATTAACTTGGTCTTTCTAGAGGAAACAAACCACTGGTGTATGATAGGAAGAGGATTTGAAGGCCTCTAAATCAGTGGTTCCCAACCCATGGGTTGTGAGTCCTATAGTGTTGAATGGCCCTTTCACAGGGGCTGCATATCCTTTTATGATTCATAACAGTATCCAAATTACAAAGTAGCAATGAAAATAATTTTATGGTTGGGGGTTATTACAACACGAGGAACTGTATTAAAGGGTCATAGTATTAGGGAGTTTAAGAACCATTAATCTAGACCCTGAAATAGAGGGAAAAGATCGGCAGTTTAGTGATAATTGATTGGCTATGTACGAGGAGGTAAAATTACACAGTATTCTACCCGCCTGTCATTTTAAAGGTTAATGTGACTTTTAAACCAAACCCATTCACTATCTGTTCTAAGTGTTTCTTTGTTTTTCCTTTTCAAGAGCCCTACTGAACCAAGTTGCCATGATAGACAGCTGGGACAACGCAGGGCCGGGGGAAGGGGGTAAATTGCAATCGCCTATAGGCAGGATCAGACTGTCTCTCAGTGCTAATAAAGGAATCTGCTTGGCCTAAGGAATGAAAGTGCTCGAGTTCTATTCTATAAACTCTAGCTACAAACAATCCAAAGGAGCTTTTAAGGTACAAGAGATGTGTCAAATCATTTCCAGTTTCTACAAATTGGCTTAGGAAAAAAAATCACCAGTGGAACTATAAAGGAATACTGTCCTCAGAGTCATTTAATACGAATAAGGAATTCTTTCCTGTTTATCAGCTGTATTTGTATCTTCCCTTTGATATTTCTCTAAGTCTTATAGCATGTGATCAATTCAGATTAGAAAGCTACATACTACACGCATTTGTCATCAGTTCACAGGTAACTAAAGTGGGGCTAGGAGGATGGGTTAATGGTTTATTTAACTTCATGAAGGTGATTGCTGATAGTGTGGAATTCAAACCCAGAAGCACCGATCTCTAGACTTTGGAACTGCTACTCATGACTAAGAAATTCATTGTTGATCAAGAAAGGCTAGTATGGCCTCTCACTGCTAGGTATTCCCTTGTCTGTACAGTATTGGGAGGAGAAGTATGCATTTTAAAGTTAATGATAGTGTTCAGGAGTCCTTGGGAAAGGAGACAATGATTCACTTGTTCATTTAGTGAGTACTGAGTTCAAAGGAAGCACCCTTTCCCACCACCAGATGGATTGGATCGTCTCATCTTTAGAACAGGGTTCTGCCAAGTCAGTAGTGACTGCGGATTCTAGTTACCAAAGACAACGTCTCAATATATCACAAAGGGATAAAGCACAATTTGTTTTCTTATTCTTACTAGAATTGAGCATTGTGAATAATTTACCCATTGTCCTTAGAAACCGATGACTTAAAGTGTCCTCATGTGTGATGCTTTTCAGGTCCCAGAGTGAGCTAATAAAGCTGGATGTATTGTCACAGGTGTTAGTATTATACAAATAGTACTTTATTCTCTCCTTGAGTAAAGATGTTATTCCAAGTACAGCCATTGTTAATGGAAGTGTTGAAACGTGTCCTTCAATCAGTGCAAGCTCATTTGGTTAGAGTTCAATCATAAACCACTTTTAATCAGTTAATTATATGAGGTAGGGTAGATTTTTCTGCCGTATGAATGACTGGGGAGGGATAGTTCTGTAAGTGCATGTCCTTAGTAATCCCCATCTCTGGCACAACCGTCCTCAGAGGAAGCCACACTAGTAAGGTCTATGCTATTCATGCACGGAGCTGCTTCAACTTTTGCTCCTGCACTTTCACATGTGTGATTGGTGTTGGAAAGGTGGCTGAAAGCTTTATTGATTATATGTGTGTATGTGTTTGTGTGTGTGTGTGGGGTTGTGTGTGTGACAGAGAGAGACAGAGACACAGAGAGAGACAGAGAGAGAGAGAGAGAGACAGAAAGAGAGACACAGAGAGAGACAGAGAGACAGACACAGAGAGAGACAGACAGACTGATGGCTGGGCCTTGCATGGACTTTTGAAACATCAAAGTCCACTCCCAGTGACATTCCTCCTCCAACAAGGTCACATTTCCATCCCAAACAGTCCACCAACTGACAACCAAGCATTCAAACTCATGAGCCTATGGTGACCAATCTTACCCAAACCCCTGAAAAGATCTTTTGTCAGACACACAGACTCACGTATGGGCATATGTATGTGTGTGTATATATTACATCAATCTCTCTCTCTCTCTCTCTCTCTCTCTCTCTCTCTCTCTCTCTCTAAATGTCTCTCTCTCTGGTGTGTGTGTGTATGTGTGTGTGTTTTGAGGCTCAGGACTCAGGAGGGCCAGTTAGTGTTGGTGCTGTTACAAGCAGGGTAGTGTTGGAGCTAAGACAGAAATGCAGATAAATTTTTTCATAGGCTTTGGCGTTAAGCTAGCAAATTCAATAGTCATAATGTTACCAAGGTAAAATAATCTCTCCATCTTCCTTTTTACGATGCAGCCTGAGTTGCAAAGGAAATCATATCTCAGTTAGGCATCTATTATACTGAGCACATACAATGAGTATTTCTTAACATTACAAGAGTTGAGCATACCACTCCAGTCTGGAAGATAGGGTACAGTTCTCCCTAGCACTTTTTAAAATCACCATGTGTCTTGTTCTACTTTAATTTGTCTTTTGCCATTTGTTAAATTTTATGTGTGCATTAGAAATGTAGCAAAGGCTAACGTGTTTTTTTTTGTGTTACAATAGCGTGCAGCTGTGAACCAGAAAGTAGACAGTACTTGGAGTACACAGATCAAGGGCTTTGTATATTAATTCTTTTCTCTCTGCATTTGGATCTCCTCTGCAGGGTGCTGGTTGGCTGTCAGAATGCTGTTGCATTGACTTTTCCTGGGGAGCTGCTTATAAACACATATTTATCTCATACAGGTTACCTGTGCTAACTCAAAGAAATGATTTCATGGAAATCTGCCTTAGTGAACCAATTGGGGTTAATTGAAGTTACTCACAAGAGTACGGGCAGCTTAGAGTGGCGTTATCCATTGAAGACGAATCTGTATCCACCAGAAATGGTTATCTGATTATGTATTCGTGGGAGCAGAGAGGTCTCATTTATCTGCTGCATCTCCTCCTGAGCTACACCAGTTCACCCAGGAGCCTATTGTGCAGGGCTGCAGCAACTCCTCATGCCTATATTTCCCCTGCCTGGTAGGATGCCCCTAAACCTCCTGTGTAGTTAAACTTAGCTGGTCTGGTTTTAGAAGAGCAGTGACCATGTAATGCTCAGAAGACAGTAATCTGCATCATGTGACTGCTATACTAAGGTTTTAGCTGGGTCAGCAGCTGTGTGGTTATGCCTCGTCTCATCCTGAATGAGATCTAACTTAACACCATCTAGCAATCCCCAAATGTAGTCAACAAGAAAACCTGTTGAGATGTTAATAGCGGGATGGAACTTGGCTCCCATCTTCCCTAGCTTTGGCATTGGACATCTTTCATGCAACACATATGATGTCATCTTCAGGGCTGTCCTGGCAGGTCAGAAGTGTCTGTCATAAAGAGTTGTCTGGGAATACTTACAATACTCCCAAAGATGGAAGAAGGCAGACAATGCATACCCAGAGTTCCTCAGACTTTTTGTTGGGAAGGCTTGAATTGCCTTTCTCACATTTTATGCTAAAAATGATGGCAAACTTTATATTGAATTTCATATTATTTTCAAGTGGCTGCATATGTCATTGAAGGATGAAACTGAAAAATCTGGAAATTCTTGTGTTCTTTGAATTATCTCTGGAAAATCATTAGAATTTTGCCTTTTAGATTCAGATTTGTAATTCAGTGGAGAAAAAAAGATAGTTTCATATTTCAAAGGATCCTACAGACAAGTAGGATTACTCTACTTCATTAATATATAAAGCAAAGAATCAGTTTTATAACAAAAGGGGAAAATATCTAAGGATTTTTTTAACCCCAAAGTGCTATTAATGATGGAATTCTTCCCACTGTGGCAGAAACAAACAGAAACCAAAGCAAGGAATTGAGTATACCATGTTCTAGTTCATAAGAGAAAGATGTTGTATGATAGGAAGTGTCTTGGGAAACCTTCCTAGCACAGGCTGAACTGCATATGCACATGGCCCACAGGCGGTGCCCAGACATCTAGGCTGGTTGAGTATATGATGTATTTTCACCGTGGATATGATTTTGTAGACTGTCCTGGACATCAGGGCCATTTGACCTTTAGGAGAAATGAAATAATCATTTTAACAGTTTTCATGTCATCTTCCTTCAGTAGGCTCCACATGTAAAACAAATAGAAATGCCATCTGAAGCATTGATTGGGCAGGATTCATTTTTCTGATCATTCAGTGCATCCATGACTCAGGGATGCTGTGTTAGTAAAATCTGAGGCAAGGTTTGAAAATGTTGGTATTTTGAGCTCATGCCAAATCTCCAGGTCTAGAAAGTTGCAAATCCCAGCAGACGGGAAGGGATGAAATCGGACAGAACTGGGCATCCTTTGGGCTTGACATTGTGTGTCATTGCTTCTTAACTCAAAGTTCACAGTCCTTAGACTTGAGAATCCTTACACTGAGGATGAGCTTGGGATGGACGCTGCTTTTCTTTTGTCCTTTCCAGGGACTCCTGGTCAAAACCCTCGAAGCTGAAGAATTGTAATTTAGGTGTGAGACATAGACACTGGTTTTACAAGAAATTTCTCCAGTTCAAAATTCTTGTGCATCGCTATAGTAAAGAACTATTTCCCAACTCTACATAATCACCAGGGCAGACATGCTGGTGTTGAGACCCTGTTGCATAAGCTATACCAATATGGTAATTCTCAGAATTGCTGACTGTGTGCAAAGGCACTAACAGCTGACTTGCCTCTTGAGCTCCCAGTGTGATGATTAGTGGATCTACCATAGGATTCTCCCCTGTACTCTTTTCATTTATTTATTTTTTTTCAGATTAATATGTGTGTGGACACATATGGTACACTTGCTATAGCACATGTTTGACAAGAGACAATGTTTGGGAACTCTCTTCTTCCTGCTTGTTAATGCCTTCACTCTCCTTTTTCTGCTGCATTGCACCCACACCCTCCTGGGTAGCTAGCTTTGAGCTTCCACCAGTTGACTCTCCTGCTTCTACCTCCTATTGGGGGGATTACAGTGCAAGACACTGCATTCAGCTTTTTTTTTTTTTTTTTTTTGGTGTGAGAAATAGACACCGAGTTTCAGGGATTAAACTTAGGCTGTCAAGCTTGTGGTGAAACACTTTCGTCTGCTTATGGTAGTTTTCTGTATTCTTAACCATTCCTGCTCGTAATTGTAGGAGTCCTATCCATCTTCTTGCACACACTCCCCTCTGTTTCTTCCTAATTTAGAACCATCTCTTCTCTACACAGGTTGCATGTAGGCAGCAGGAACCTACACTCTTACAGAAGTAGCATAAACCCAATACTCCTCCCTTGTTAGTGATGTAGCTCAGAGCCAAAACATAGCACAATATTCCATGCATACTGGGGAAGGAGTAAGGAGAGAGCACTTTTATAATCCCTCATGTGTTTCTATGTTATTGGCATTTGAACTTTTGTGTTTGTAGTCTTGACCTGGGCTACATGGGATGACCTTATTATGGTATGGCTCAGGACTTGAAGACCTGACCCGAGGCAAGTAGACTTTTTTTTGATGATTTCTTTTTGAAGTTCTACAGTTTTCCTTGGCTTTGAGGTATAAGTCAGTCTTGGGCTAATGATACTGCCATTTAGGCTTGCTCCTCTTCAGAATCCAGCTGCTTCTAGGTGGATAGCACCTCTCTTTCCGGTTCATTGACTTACCTGCTCCATTTCAGGTTTGCTCATCTGAAATGAAAGGTTAGAGGCCGGACTCATCTCCAGCTGTTTGCTATGCAGCAGGAGGCGCACAGATCCTGCAGGCAAGACATATCCGCTACAGCCAGTGACTGAGTATGGTAGGAGTTGCTATTCCCTCAGAGGTAATCCATTAGCCACCAGCTTCCCAATGCCAACTGTGTGCCAAATTTTCACTTAATATCAGCAATAAGGTACATCATTAGCATCCCGTTGCTTTTGTAACAAATTACTACCTATAGTGGTTTAAAGCCACAAAAAAAAAAAATCATTGTTGAATAGTTTAGAGGTCAAAATCCTGAAGCTGTCATGTCAGGAAGGCTGCCTGCCTTCTGGAGAACCAGGACATTTCTCTTCACAGGTATTCTTCTTTCTGGAGGCTACCTACTTTCCTTGGCACATGGTTCCTTTTTCTATTTTTAAATGATTCAGCGTCATCCCCAGTTGTCTCTCTCTCTTGCCTCTGATTGGTCTCTATATCCTCTTCTATGTGGTTTTTATATTTTAAGGGGATACGAGTGATTACCATGTGTCTACCTGGATAACCTTATATTAAGATATGTCACTTAGCTTCTTCTGCAAAGTCCTTGTTGACATGAAAGGTCACATGTTCCAGATACTAGGATGTACACTCCTTTTTTTGGGGGGGGGGTGTCCCATCATTTTGTCTACCCAGATGGTAGCAACTACCAGTGCCAGAATGACAGTAACCATATACAGAACCTTGATACAATGTATCCTGTTTCCCCTCTACTGCAGGTAGCTTGATACTTTTCATCATCTTTACAACTCTAAGTAGGTGGTATTCAGCTTAGCAGCTGAAGGCTCTGTGTCTCACAGGGGTTAAACAACCTGACTAAAACGATGTCATTATTCAGCTGCAGACAAGATTGAAATCCAAGCTGTGTGCTGCGGATTCCCATTCTTGACCCCACTCCACAGTCCCTTAGGGATTAGCTCTGTAGTGCAGGCCAGCTTACATGAAAGAAGTTCTTCCTCCCATTTGCACAGTGTCTGAGAGGGATCAGCAGGATTCCAACAGGATGCTTTTTGACTCAGAGCTGCAGTCATAGATGCTGTTCTCTCTGTGCGCACTGTCCATGCATCTCTCCCCAAGGGTTTGCTTGTAAGGACTGTTTTCTGAGATCTTTGTTTTGTTTCAGACGATTAGGTTGTGCTTACTGTTGAAGTGGGCTGGAGAAGGAAGTATCTTTGGTGATGATTACACAGCTCCGGGGCTCAATAGGTGAAGGCCTTTAGCCTGGAGCCTCTCTGCTCTCTTGTCTTATGAAAGCTGCTTTGCCCACTCAAGTGGAGTTTACTCTTGGCGTGGCTTATTGTACCTGGACTTGACTACTCGCTGCCTGATATGGATGAGAGACACTGAGTAGTGCTGCATTTTAAACACAGACCCTGGGATGGGGAAAGCTCCTGCTTTATGGAACCAGCTACAATTTAGTTACCATAACAACTTGGTAATACTCATTCTGTCTGCTTTACTGCTGGAAAGAGTGATATAAAGCCACCGTTCAGGCTAGCTGAAATGGGCTCTCACTGTATTCTTGTCAGGCATATTGATAAATAGCTGTGTTCCACCATACACATTTCAAAGTCATCACATTGTTTAATGCTGCTGACCTTCCCCTCATCTGTAGCTTGTATAAAGAGAAGCTGCTGGGCTAACAGTTGCTACTGTGATGTTTGTTCATGGGTGTTTCATCTCTAGCTTGTGTGACTGTGTTTAAGACAGTGGCAAAGAATGCAGATGATTAAATCCATATTCTTGGAGGAGAATATCATAGCATTATAATATATTTCAATAATCTACATCCCTTAAATAGCCTTTGAAATAACATTAATTAATCCTATGCAGTGTATCTGACATATCCTGGAAAGGTGAGACTAACACATGGAAGTGGGAATTCTTCTTGTTCAACATTTTGTATGGTATCCATCAACAGCACAATGCTTCCTTGATAATAAATAGCCTTTAGAAGAATTTAAATTTTATGTGTGGGGCATAGCGAGCTGGAGAGAATATGAACAAAATCCTCAATCTTTTTTTTTTTGATTTTTAATATTTTTATTACATATTTTCCTCAATTACATTTCCAATGCTATCCCAAAAGTCCCCCATAGCGCCCCCCACTTCCCTACCCACCCATTCCCATTCTTTTGGCCCTGGCATTCCCCTATATTGGGGCATATAAAGTTTGCAAGTCCAATGGGCCTCTCTTTCCATTGATGGCCGACTAGGCCATCTTTCGATACATATGCAGCTAGAGACAAGAGCTCCGGGGTTCTGGTTAGTACATCATGTTGTTCCAACAATAGGGTTGCAGATCCCTTTAGCTCCTTGGGTACTTTCTCTAGCTTCTCCATTGGGAGCCCTGTGATACATCTAATAGCTGACTGTGAACATCCACTCCTGTGTTTGCTAGGCCCCGGCATCGTCTCACAAGAGACAGCTATATTTGGGTCCTTTCAGCAAAATCTTGCTAGTGTATGCAATGGTGTCAGCGTTTAGAAGCTGATTATGGGACGGATCCCTGGATACAGCAGTCTCTAAATGGTCCATCCTTTCATCACAGCTACGAACTTTGTCTCTGTAACTCCTTCCCTGGGTGTTTTGTTCCCAATTCTAAGAAGGTGCACAGTGTCCACACTTTGGTCTTCATTCTTCTTGAGTTTCATGCGTTTATCAAATTGTATCTTATATCTTGGGTATCCTAAGTTTTGGGCTAATATCCACTTATCAGTGAATACATATTGTGTGAGTTCTTTTGTGATTGTGTTACTTCACTCAAGATGATGCCCTCCAGGTCCATAGCGAGCTGGAGAGAATATGAACAAAATCCTCAATCTTGATTTTGCTTTATATTTTAGTAGCCAGAAGAATGTTCCTTCTATTTCAGGAGGAATAGTTGATTTTTTGGGGGGGAGTTGTTTAAAAACTAAGAGACTTTGATGATGATCCAATGTTTATTCCCCTTTGTGAGGTATAGACTAGTGTCTTGTGTTCCAAGGCTCTGAAATCTAGCAGTGGAGAAAACAGTTGATTCTCCCCCCCACCCCGCCCCTGCCTCTTCCTCTGCTTTGGGAGATGGGGCCCCTGATCCATGTGAGCATCTGTGACTCTCTCATGGATACAATGGGAAATTATTTTCCCCAATACATTGGGAAGTTATGCTTTAGAGCACTAATCATGAAGTGGAAACCAAAGCTAGATCTTCCTGTTCCATGTAACACACTTGGCAGTAGGCAGCGACTCAGCTAAAGGGGCTGATTCAAGGCTTTGCTCTTTAGTATGTCCTGCTATGCTGTCTCTACCATCTTCCCTGCATCTTATAAATGGCATTTCTTGTGGTATGTGTCACCCAGGATTCCATGCATGCATTTCTTCAAGCAGTTTGCACAGTGTTGTAAACATCCCCTCCTCTATGTATGTGAGGGCAATTCTGAGGGAGAATACCACATCTCTGGAGATGCCTTAAGGGGAGAAGTGACCATCACTTTCAAGGGATGACTAGACAGCAGCCTACCAGTAGTAACTGTATATACACACTGCAAGGTATGTTTTATTTTTGCCATAGTTCATTTAAGAACATTGAAGTAATTATAAAGGGACTCTGGGCATTTTAGACATACTGCAGAACATATTGACATAAGCAGGTTACTCATCTTAAAATTATAAAATTATATCTGAAGAAACAAGTGACTTGGTAATGTTACTAAGGAAAGAACCTAGCTGAAGAAACTGGTCCCCTGGTTCCCTAAGAAGGTCATTGTTTGTCTCACTATATATAAAACCTTTAAAAATAAATTGAAGTCTCCACTGGACTAGGTCATGTAGAGGCCTGATGACCCAGAGAAGGGGGATTCTAGAGGGGTGAGGTATGAGTGGGTAGGGGAGTATTCTCTTAGAGGTGAAGGGGAGGGAGATGAGGTGGAATGTTCATGGAGGGGGAACCAGGAAGGGGGACAAAATTTGAAATGTAACTAAATAAAATAATTAATGAAATATTTAAATAAATAAAATAAATTGAAGCAATGGTATTTGGGCAAGGACCATTACACCCTGTTTGATCACTTGATGAAATCATTTCTTTTACAGCAAGGGTGAAAAATTGGTCTCCATTCTTGTTTGCCCTCTATTGCATTGGCATTATTATTAATTATTGTTGTTGTTATTTTTGTTACGATGATGATGGTGATGAGACTTTCTTCATGAGGAATTGACTACTTCACAATGATTCCTGCATATATCTTTATTCAAGCTATTATTTGGTATTTAGTTGTTTTTTTCTTTTTTCCCAATCCAGAAGAGCAGACAGACAGCACATCTGAGTAACTGAGTAGGCAGAACCCAAGCCTTTCAGGACTCTTAGGCACTCTGAGACTTAGTCCTGGCTGGGCTGGCTTTCTGAGTATTTGACCACAACCCCATGAGTGCTAGTGGTCAGTCTATGTATGTGATTTAGCTGACTCAGGGGCTTTTCTAACTCAGAACAGTGTCTCTGCTCTGTGTTGTCTACTCGTTGCTGTTATTTGTGTAAGGATGTCACTGAATCATGTATTGTTAATCTTTTGTAAAGATTCTGCATGTCCCATCTGTTAGAAATTTATGCTTCTCTTCTCCTTTTAATATTTTCTACATAGACTGACATTTTGGAAAAATATTGTAGCATGTACCATTCTGGTTAGAAAAAATATATAATCTTAAGAAAAGAAGTTGGATGCAAATGGACCCTTCTATCTTGTTTGCCAAAAGAATTATATGCTAGGGCAACTTGATAACAGGACCCTCAATTATAAACTTTAATTTAAATATTTCAAATAATTTTCTTCCTTGCCCATACAAAATTAGACCTAGTGGGAAATGAACAGATAGTAGTCCAAAATGCTATAACGTGTTTTGAAATACTTGGGTATTATGTTTAGGGCGAAAAATAAAAACCCAGCAACTCATATGTATGACAACCGAAGTACTGATTTTGTTTATTTTCAATGAACATAATAACTAGTTTCTTATGCGTATGTAACTTCTAAGAAGGAACTAAAAAGAGCTAGAGAAAGTAGAATATATATAAGACATATTTATCCAATGAAAATACATTTCCTGGTACACAGAACTCAGCTATTTCTTTTAGGAAGGAAATCACATAAAGGCATCTTTAAAAGTCCTTCTTTGCTTCAGAAATTTAACAGTTTTGCACATTTTTTTTTCTTGTAGGTGCCATTATCGCTGTTATGTAGTCCCTGCATGATGTGGTTAAAAAAAATAAGTGTTTATGATGATTAAAATAAGAAAGGAAAAGAAATATAAAATTTGCCTTTTAGAAAATTACCACCCAAGGCTGTGGGCAGACAAAGAAATCATCTATGTTGCTCTGGTAAAGCTATAAAAATGAGGCATGTTGTGGGCACAAACCGGATCAGAGCCTAACGAGAGTCAGTTATAATAAACGCAGGGAGAGATGGTTTGCCTATGTCATTGCATGAGCCTTTTCTTTATTCTGTCTGGCGCTGGACTGAGGTCATTTTGTTGGCATCACCTGATCTTCGGTTAGTAATACGTGTTAGCTTCTCTTTTGTTGTAAACTCTGTGTCGTGGGAGGCTTTGAGGTATGTAAAGACCATATTCTGGGTTCACATGAGGCATGAAGAAACAAAGCAGCTTGGCCTAGGTAGGTTGCTAAAGTACGTTGGGAGGATCTATGACAAACATAGAGCAGTTTGTGAGATGAAACCTCCACTAAATCAGGAAGAACAGACAGGGACCCATCATCTCATGGCTATGTCCTCTGCTCAGAATTTTAGGAGCTACCTCACTAGAGAGAAAGTACAAATTTAGTCCAGTGTAAGGACTGAGACTTTAGCCTTGTGAAAGCTGAGTTAGAAGAAGGTTGCTACTTGGGAGAGTAGGCTTCATCTCTACAATGAATCGTTTCTGCGTATACAAGTTCTGATATTTGTATATACATAGATGTTCATTTATTAGGGACACAGTGGCCACCTTTCTTACATGGGGCAGTAATATTGAAATACTTTGTGGTTACAGAGACCTCACCTAGTGACTTGATCTGGAACATGTTTTAAGTGAACACTGATGTCACTCAAATCTGTCCATTTTTATGACAATAAGTGGCAAAAGTCCCAACTGTTAGTTCACATTTGATTATTTGTCTAGGATATTTTTAAAGTGAGAGTTTCCTTTTTTCTGTGTACCATTGGAGTTACGTTTAACCTCTGTTTCAGACAGCATTGCTACTTTAAAATTTATAATATCAGGCAATGATAGCTCCCAGATTTCTCAGAGCACAGTTATTGATAGGATATACTTAGTATGGAGTGGGTTGAGAACTCTGTGCACATTTGTGCTTTTATGCCATTTCTTTCCATGCCACAGTCCAATCTCAACGATTGTCCTGAGCTGGGTTTGTTTCAGGAATGCTGAAGAACCATTCACTGACCAATTCATCAAAGGAGCGTTGGCCTAGGATTCAGCTGCTGAGAGTGGGTGATGTCAGTCTTCCCCTCTAACAAGTTCTCTGGTAGGCTTCTCAGTCCTAAGAGGTCAGCCCCAAACACAAGAGTAACACTAAATAGGTTCTTTTTAACAGCTTGTAGCTTTAAAAGCTCATAAAACACAACTGTGGATTCTGAAGTTGGAAAAGCACACATGTGCAGATTTCCTGTGAGTGGTTTTCTCTTAGGGGACAGTAAAGCTAAAGATGATAGAAAATGAACCTCTGGTATGAAGGATGCTCTGTAAGGGTTTTCCCAAGGTTAGTGTGGAAGTTCATGTGCCTCAGCATCATCGGAGTATTTCTAACCCGAGGCTGAGTTAATTTCCACTGGAGGCATGGATACTTAGTCTTCATGTTTGGACTTGGATTTGTGAGAAGGTATTAGCTGAACTGCTTTTAAGTATCATTTTTTTTCCTTTGACCCCAATAAGCAAATTGCCCCATATCTTAAAAATCTTTGTAATCAGGATGTGTTTACTTTTTGAGACAGGAGTTGTCTGCATAGCCCTAGCTGTGCTGGAACTCACTCTGTACAGTAGACCAGGCTGATCTTGAATTCAGAGATCTGCCTGCCTCTGCCTCCTGAGGGATGGGATTAAAGACATGCACCACCCAGCAGGTTGTGTTTAATTTTTTAAAGGCAGTATTTTTTAAATTAATTTTTGAGAATTTTATACATGCATACAGAGTATTTGAATCATATTCACTCTTGATTCCACCCTCTAGGTCCAGGATATATTTTGTAACCTGTGATGCCTTTTGGCTATTTGACATTTCTTTTTAATCCTCTTCCCTCCTTTGTGTTTACTTAACACTTTTTTTTTTTTACTTTTTTTTTTTTATAACATAACTTATTTACAACTACTGGCATTGAATATTAAATGAAGTATAGTAAAAATTTTCATGATGCTGAAAATTTATCTTATGATAATTTAAAAATTCTATTTGGGCTTCTGTAATTGTGTATTCTCTAATACACACTCAATCCTTGAACTGTACCTCCATTTTCCCCCATCATAACTGGCACACATTAATGACAAATGAATTGAATGACGCTGTCAGTGCCTATGAGGTATTTGGGGTCCCCAGAATGATGCCCGGCTCAGAATAACCCGGGAAGCACTCACAGAATTGGACTCTGGTACTAGAGAGATGCTCAGAGCTTCCTGTGTGACTAGAACGTCAGAGTCTGGATCCTTAGCGTTCATGTAACTGTCTACCTGTAAGTCTAGTGCTAAGGATGCGGACACAAGGGATCCCCAGAATGAGCTGGCTGGAGTAACTGTCTACCTGTAAGTCTAGTGCTGAGGATGCGGACACAAGGGATCCCCAGAATGAGCTGATTGGAGTAACTGTCTACCTGTAAGTCTAGTGCTGAGGATGCGGACACAAGGGATCCCCAGAATAAGCTGGTTGGAGTAACTGTCTACCTGTAAGTCTAGTGCTGAGGATGCGGACACAAGGGATCCCCAGAATAAGCTGGCTGGATAGCGTAGCTGAATCAACAAGTTATGGTTCACGTGAGACATCCTGCCTCAAAAATCACAGTAGAATGTGATGAAGAAATCACTGCAAATTATAGGTAGGCGTCAATCCTTAACCCACATGTATGTGGGGTCAGGGGATTTGAACTTCAATACTGTTGTTTAGATAGCAATCACTTATACCATGAGCCATCTCTCTAGCCCCAGATGAATATTTTGAATGGTTTCAGTTTTTCTTAATAGTTGAAGTGTTTTATAGTGGGTTTAATGTAACACTGCAGTATAAGCTCAGGAGAGCACCAGCTTTGGCCAGTCTATTGATATAGGCCTATAACATACAAAAATATCATTCACATAGAAGGTCTTTGCTAAATTCCAAATAAATTGATTTGAATACATCCTACCTTCCAGGAAAGAGTAAAAATGTCAGTTTTTTTTTTTAATCTTCTGATTTGGCATGTAGCTTGCATGTTGCACTTTAATCTCCAAGTAGCACAAAGTTAGAGGTTTGGAAGGGAATTTGAAATGATCTAGTTCAGCTTTCCTACCTAGAGCCATTGTGGAAGTATCGTGTACATGGGAATAAGGAAAAGATTTGGTTTTGAAGTTGTCACAGGAAGTGCATGATGGTAACATCAGTGAGGAAGACATACTCCATACATGCTTCCCCTTAGCCTGTTGCTTAGGCCTCTGTTTACAAACAGCTATGGACAATTCTATTACAGTGATCTGTGATGTTAGCTGAGGGGGCACAGAAATGGCTTGTTGATTTGAGAGACCTGGAACCAATTCTTCTGTTGTATTTGCTCAGTCCGTTTCTGTTTCATCTTGTCTGCCAGGGGAAAATAGCCTTGAGATTAGGAGCAGGAAAGGGAAATGAGGTATTTAAACTGCATTTGGTGCCATAGCGAAGGTTCAGAGCGTTTTCTTGGTTCATTTACTGAGCTCCGTTTGATTAAAGCCATATTTTTGGAAGGAAGGATGTAAATACTAGTTACTTAACTTTTGCTGTAGATGCGTTAGCATTGCAGCAAGTAACTGGGTTGCTAATTTATCCTAGAGAATGCCTAGTTACATTCATTGCCATCAAGAATATATATGTGTCAATATATCAAGGATACACACACACACACACAAATGCCTCCTCAGTGAACATTACAGATCACTGTAATATAATTGTCCATAGCACCTTTGTAAACAGAAGCTTAAGCAACAGGCTAAGGGGGAAGCCCTTATGGGTCATGTCTTTCTCACTGATGTCACCATCATGTAATTCCTGTGACAACTTCTAAACCAAGTATTTTACTTATTGCTATATACATATATATACATATATATATATATATATCATATTCCAAAGGTATATATGTATATATATATCGCATATAGAGGAAGTATATACATACATTTATATTTATATTTCTTTTTTCTTGAATTGAGTTGATTGCCTCAGGTTTGACAAGCACAGGTCTTACCTACTTTTCACAGGCTATGTTATTACCCTTCTGCTATCTTTAGATTGATAATTTCTTTTGTTATAAGCAATTTTAAAACTCTGGATGACATGAACCCAGAACTTGAGCATACAAAATGGCTGCAATCCTAGATACCTTTTCTCAAAATAAGTGATGCGTGAATTATGAGACAAGTGATTTTTCTTAACAGTAAACTTTTCTTCAATGTATAGTGATTGAAAATCGCCATTAGTTAGACGATGACAAGTAGTGTGGAGATAACCTTCCAATAACGGAGCTGAGATTTCGTGCTGGAAAGTTTGTCTCATTGTCTATTTAGCATATCGAAATGAGATTTTAAAAATGAGGAATTGTATCATGTGTATTTGTTCCAGCCTGATTCACGTTCATTAAAATATGACAGAGTGCATTGTTTCTTGGAACACTGCCATTGTAAAAATAAAAGTCAATATGTTTCATACTTGCAGAATCTTAGCACTTGTCTACAAAATGCCAAAGGATGACTACCCTAGTACTTCTGGGTGTGGGCAGTGTATTCACAGAAAAATGACATCTATTACCGAAGTGCAAGATCGTGCTCCATCTTAGGGGAATTTCCCAGTTGCAACGATAATTCAATTATGGAAAATGGTTTCTCGACTGGCATATTCTTAGAAGAGGAGTGGGGTCCTGTCTCTGCGTGGAACTGTGTGGTTTTCTCCCTACGATTTTCTCTCACTCAGCTCCTATTCTTTCTCATTCCCCCTCTGGCTTTTCTAACTCTTTCTCTTCAATCATTTTCTCCCTGCCTTGCACTGAGCTATCTGGGCATTACTTAGTCCCACTGGCAGCATAGGGATTTTAATAAGATTGCTGACCTCTGGGCCACAGTGCCTCTTGCCTGCCTGACAGTTGTTAACTCGTGGTGGACTGTGCAGCTCAGAAAATCGAAGGGAGAGAATTCACAGGAGCAACCGAAATGGAAGGTGTCGAAGGCCAGGGACTTCTCTGTCAACACTCTTTTCTTTTTCCAGCTGGATCTCTGGGACTCGGCCGGGGAAAAATTGAGCTGATTCAGAACCAGAGGTCAGGAAAAGGTCGGTAGGTTTATATTCTGCTTTGCCTTTTTAAGTAGGCTTTTTTTTTTTAATTTAGTAATTTGAAGTTAATAGATGGAGTGCAAGGTATAGAGATTTCTAATGTACCCTCTATGTGCACACAAGCTTAAGTCTTCCCCATCATCAATGGTCCCATCAGAATGGTATAGTGTGGTGTACATTCAATGAGTATGAATGGATATAAACTGTATCCATGATAGTAGCATAATATAGAAGAATCTTACTGCTTCCAAAATCCTCTCCTGGCCTTAGATGTCTTTCTCTCTTGCCCGCTCCTTGGTAACCAACGGTATCTCTCTCTCTCCCTGTGAATGTCATATAATTGAACTTATGCAGCATGAAACCTCTTAGGATTGGGGAAAATGGGCATGTTAGTTTTTCATGTGATATTTTAGCTCATTTATTCCCAGTGCTAAATAGTAGCCCATTGTTCGGTTGTGTCATATTTTATTTATTAACCTACTAAAAGAAACTGTAGCCCTTCCCAAGCTTTGATAGCTGCACAATGTGCACATGCTTTCCCTTTTCACAGCCTTCAGTTTTCGTAGATAACAGAGTATAATTTCTCAGTCCTATGATGAGAGTGTATTTATCTTTATAGAAAACTTCCAAGCCATTTTCCAGAATGGCTGCATTATTCTGTATCCCCATCAGTGATAAGGTAGAGTTTCTGTTGTTCTACGTCACTAGAATGGGTTTTGGTCATTCCATCAGGTATGTAGTAGCATCTAGTTGATGTTTTTATCTTGCACTCCCTTGTTGAAACATGCCTGCTTTCATATGCTTATTTACAGCCTGATCATTGTATTTTGTGAGGTTTCTATTAAGGTCTTTAGCCCATTTCTTCATTGAGTTGTTTGTTATTCTGGACTGTTAAAAAATGTGCTTTACTGTTCAGATGACAATCTTCTGTTGAGTATACGCTTTGGAAGTATATTCTCCATGCCTGTGCTTTCCGTGTAGTGTCTTTTCATGAAGCAGAGGTTTCAGAATTGAAGCCCAGCTGCTCCTCAGTTCTTTCGTCCTTACTTACATCATGCTTTTAGAGATGTATAGAAAGGCACTGTGGCACTCCAGGACATCTGCCTCTTTACTCTTATCTCTCTGGTTTTCATACACCTCTCTCCTGTGCACTGTGGCCTCTGATTCAGTTTGTGTCATTTTTGAACACCATGAGGTCGGTCTTTATGAAGGTTTTAAAACAGACAGCTATGCAGTTATTTTTAACTATTTACGGGAGAAAGTGCTTCATTATGTTGCACTTGGGCTTGTCTCACTGGTCACTGTACTCTTTCCATGTGGCGCTATTTCTCTGTCTTGTTCTGGTAGTCAGTCTGACATTTCAACCAGCACCACACCCTGTTGATTTTCCTAGCTTTGCTGTTGTGTATCATTTCTCCCACCCACCCCCATTCTTGAGACAGGATCTTGCATGTGACCCATGTTAGTGTTGAATCGTCTGTCATCCTTGCATACCCTCTGGGATTTTAGGCATATACCATTAAGCACAGATATAGTATACTTTGATTTGTTTGCATCAGACTCCCTTCTTTAATATGACATTGTCTATTTTATGTGGTTTTGGTAGTTCTTTGGATCAAACCTGCGGCCTGAGCACGCTAGAGTAGCACCTTTCCACCAAGCTACATCTCCAGCACATTTGGGACTTCTGCTATTCTAGTTTTGGTCACTTGCTTCACTGAGTTTTTGGCTTGGTGTGTGAAGGAAGAAAGAGGATTTTAAAAAGTACTATATTCCTCCTCTTTCCCTCATTCTGTCCTTAGAGAAAAATTTGCGTCGGAGTCTGATGTTGATGGAGTCGAATCAGTGATAGGATGGAGCCATGGAAAGTGGACTCAAAAGACCAGATGCTAAGAATGTTGGGGCCAATGTTATAGCATTTGAGGGTTGTAGTGATTGTGAGCCTGTTTGAGAAGAACAGTTACCCATTATTAGTACAATTAAGGCACAGCCTGCTCTTTATGTCATGCATTTGCTTAATTTGTGTTTGCACAGGTGAAGACCACTGTGAACCGTAAATTTACTATTTACTATTTCCTAATCTTAGACACATGATACTGTTTTTCAAAATAAAAATTCCATGCTAGATGCTGGTGACCTATGACTTAATATCTAATCCGATGGTGTGAATTCTTTCCTGTATATTGATTTAAACATGAAAATGTATTCACCCGAAACTGATCTTTTGTGAGGTGCTTGTGAATTTTAAGTCGTGGGAATACACAGACCAAGTTCTATTAAATAGGTTGCAGTGCTTGCTGCACGTAGCCATTTGTTATAAAGACCTATGGGGCGTATTGTATATATGATGGTGGAGAGAGTTGATTGTAATGTATTAAGTATTTCCCCTCAGTACAGAATCAAATAGCTAATTCAAAGCAATCAATTTCTGCCTCCTTTTCCTGCTCTGTTCACCTCTCAAATACTTGGCTGGTGTATGTGATTTTTGAAGGAACTTCCTGAAACTATTTTGCACGTGTGTCTGTATTCTAGTTGTTGAATAATGAGAGATCATTGGCCTTATTTGATCTTCCCCTGTGGCCCATCTACCAGTAAAACACAATAACACTTGGTATTGTGTTCCCTTTTGGTAAGACCAACAATGATTTATAGACAGCACATAAATGCACTATATAGGTAGGGCTTGTACAGATTTGATGAATCCACAAATCAGAAACTGCCTTTCTCCCTTCCTACTGTTTAAGCTTTAGCATTGGAGCTGCAAAACAGAGAAAACGGGTCTTCATTTGCACTGACCTATTATGTGATGAAAATACTATGTTGCCTTTCGTCTTTTGAAAAGGTTTCTGCAAAAGCAGTTCTAGAGGCTGCATGTAAATGATTGTGGAGATAGTTTTATTTATCCCAAAAGCAATATCCCCCATGTCAAAGCTTGGGAATTAGATGGCAGGATCAATAACCTGGAAGCCATGTGGGACTTGCTAACATACAAATTAGTGCGTGATGCTTATGAGTTTGATGAGCTTGGAAGGCGGTGTTCTCCTGGCATTTGTTATCATGCAGTTGAATGAATGAAAGAACAATTGGCAACAATGTAACAAAGTGAAATGATACAGTCATGACTTCTAGGATGATAGTGGTGGCAGCTGACATCTTTGTACCAGCTAGTTGTTTGACAGATTTCTACTGCAAATCCTCAGCGTTCTGCATGGTTTGTCTCCTGAAGCAAATATCAGATAAAACTGACTAGGTATTATATATTATTATTATTATTATTATTATATCCCTTTTAAGCACATACTCATGTTCCTTTGATGTTTTATTCTGAAGCTTGGCAAATGGACACCCAGCTGTGTCATTTATTCTCTAAAATGCTCTTTTTGGGTTTCTGTGTGGTGGCATCTACTGTGTCAATTAGTTGAGAATGAATGGCATAATTTATTGATGGGTGGTGATAACTTTCTGACTAGGCTGAGTATTTGGCACCGCAGAACTGAAAGACTTACTAATTGCTTTGACGCATGCTAGCTTTTGCAATCAATGTGTTGTCGGGGCTAGCCTGGGCAGAATTCATTGCCCTGTCGTCAATTTCAGACTGTTTAAATATTCAGTAGGTAGTGTCTCTGGAAACGACAGTCCCCAAGGAGAACAATCCCTGTGTCAGAGGGCACAGGTCTCCCTTCTTCATGACTTTGGGATCACATTTTTTTTCTGTTGTTGTTGTTGTTTTGTTTTGTTATTTTTTATATTGTAAGAAGGAAGGCCAAGCAGTCAGTTTGCATGTGAAGGTCTCACTTTCCAAGGTTACAACTTGCTGAGTCTATCTTTGAGATAGTGGACATTTATCACAGTGTAGCTCTCAAATTCGAAATAGCTGCCGAAGGTATAGCTGGGAGACCATCACAGTCCCGGGGAACAGGGTAATCAATCAGAAGCTGCCACATGATCACTATGGTAACCATCAGACCCCCCTGTCACACTGCAGGCATTATTGAAGGGTAGGTACAATGTTCAGCTCGTCAAGTGTGTGTGATCATAAACCTGTTGACACTAGAGATTTGATACGGAGATATTATTGTCTTTGTGAATTGAAACAGACTATTATCAGACCAAAGTTTTTGGCGGAAACAATATTGCATTTAAAGAAATATTTTGTGATTATAGACTTGAGCTTGTCATTGTCAACCAGCACAATACAATAGCATGTAGCTTTGGCTTTTAAAAGCCAAAGCTAGTGTTAGAAGATTGCACAGTGAGACATTTCCTGCTGAGTTATATATGGACATATGTAATTAACCCCCACATTGATGAAGCCTATGCTATATTTAAACTATATTTAAACAAAAGTTCTATCTGATGCAATGTATTTATACAAAATTGCCAGAAATAAGAGACCTTAGGATAACATTTCCTGATACTTTATTTTAACTATATGGATATAACAGTGTTTTGAGACAGTTTCACATGACAAATAGATTTAGACATTTAGGGAATACCTTGGAAAAACTGTCAACGAATATGTTTTAAAGTAATTAGAATATAAAGTCAGGGCTTTTATAAACAATCTTTTTTTCTAAGGGTGAATTGTGCATCCTCAGAATTGTAATCATAACCACAGGTAAGTGAAAGAATATATTATTTGAGGGCAACATTCATGTTCCACAATGTCTTTCCTGTAATGTGGATTTTCAGCTAAATACACTTATGGTAGAAGGTATGCACATCTAATACACAATTGCTTCCTGTGTTATTTAGACCTAATTCGCACGGAGGAAACCTCTACATGCATTAATATAACAAATCTGTTAGTCTTTTCATGATTATTACTGAATTTTAACATCTTTTCTCCAGCAACCGGGAAGGCCATTGCTAAATGGCAAGGGCAGTAACTATGGCAATCCTCTCGTAAGGGAGGTAAGAAATCATTAGGGTCATAAAGGAGACTTCATTTCTGCCCTCCCTTCCTTTGGTAAGAATGGTCCAGCATGAAATCCTGCAGCACACGCTTCCATCCTTATGTTCTTTTAAATCATCATATCTGAGTATGGATAGGATCGGTCCATTGTTAAGGCTTCTCAGCCATGCTGAAAACACTGGGAGGCAGGAAGGAATGAAGGACGGAGCTTCGAACATCTTCAGGTGTACTGTTGCTGTTTTCATTGGGCCTGGTGCTTGTATATGGGATGGATCCCCGGGTGGGGCAATCATTGGGCCTATTCAGCTACCAGGAAGCTACCAGCATGCTTTATGCATACTTAGCAGGCTTTAGAAAGTTATACCCTCCCACCCCACTTGAGTGACAGGCTACAGCAGGGTCCTGCTGCTACCAGGTGGGGACTGTCTGTCAGCCACGGGCTGTACTGTGGAGTATGAACTAGACCTCTTTCATGCAGGATGCTGAGCAGATGTCAGAGAAGGACCTGTTTGGAACTCTGTATGGGCTGGAATAAAGCAACTGGCTGCAGAGGATAGACCCTTGTAAAAGCAGAGTTACCTGTCACTTCAGTCCCCATTTTCCTTTTTCCATTAGATTCATCCTCCAAGACATTTGATATAGTATTTACATGTAATGAAAATTCTGCCGTATACTATAAAAGAGGGGACTAATACTTCTGGCTCCTTTGCTGTGCTCTACATACATACTCTGGTAGGTATTAATATTGATTCTTATAATCAATCCTGAGGGCGATCAGCAGAGTAGTTAAATGTTTTCCTTGTATTGGCAATGAGGCTGAGCCCAGGAAAGACGACAAAGACCCTCTGAAGGTAGTTGATCTGGGTTTTGTACAAAGTGACCTTTAATGCCAGTGTCTGTGATCTCTACATTTTTCTCATCTATGCATACAAATATACAAAGAGGCGTGACTTCCTGCAGAGTCATTGGTGTGTGGCATGTGTATTTTTGTTTTCACTTTGTAGTTTGCTGTTTCTTTCTGAGGAAGGCATTCAATTTAGTAAACACTTCTAACACGCTGCATGTGAGGTGCTGTATCTGATATTAAGAAAACTCTATCCAAACTCGTATCTATCTTTCAAGCCTTTGGAATTTAGTTTGGTATTACGCTATGTAAGCATCCTGACTGCTAAAGGAAGACCGAGTGAATACCTTTTGGGTAGATGATTTCAGGCTCCATCTTGTAATAACAGCTCTTTGGTTTTGCTTCACTGGCCTCTCAGCACCTGCATCAGCCTGCCCTTGTGAAGCTAAGCAGTGGGTGGGAAGGACCTGGTGTGGAATGGCTACTGCTCTTTTCCAGTTTTACTTGGCAAGAATTTGAGTCGGAAAATAATTAGGTCACAGTCATTTTCACGCAACACCATTGTGTATATTCTATTCAATGTATGCGCGGCACTCATACTAATGGTGTTACATTTAGTTTATCTTTCTTAGCAGAGCTCATATCTTCATTGGACATTTGAAACTAAGTATTATTGTGACCAGTGAGGACACACACAGAAGAGCAAATGAAAGGAAGCTTCGTGAAGCCTGAATCAAGCCTCATGAGCTGTAGTCTCAGCTCTGGCGTCTATGCAAAGAAAAACACATTGATGCACTGAAAAAGCAGATTGAATATTCTAGCTCTGAATATTCTGCAGACACTGGGGAACCCCTGCCTTGCCGATGCTCTGGGCTTGCCTGAATTTGGCTTTGTCACTTGAGAGACACTCCAGGGTTTCTGTATTTCACCTTCCATTGCAGCGCCATGTAGATCTTGTTACCCACAGGTGGACCATTGCTGTGTTTCTCTATGTTCTTTATTTTGACCTTTGAATGGTTAAGATTTTGATTTTGTGCCATCAGCCCTCAACCAGGAACAGCCCACCAGGTAAAGCCTAAATAAACAGCTATTCCATGAAGGTAGGAAGGGAAGGGGTACTCCAGTGTGTCTCAGTTACAACTTCATGTTGTTATCAAGAGTCTTAACATTGCTTTGAGATGAATGCAGTTATTTGATTGACTGAAAGAACTTTTCATTATAAAAAAGGTTTAAATTAGAAACATATTCTGAGGTTATAATTCAATTACAGCACTTCTCCTTTCCCCTCAAATTCTCTCCCCACATCTTCAAATTCATGGCCTCTTTTTTTCACTAATCATTATTGCATGGACACATGCTTGATATTTTAATTGGCAATTGGGAGATTTTGGGAGAGGGGGCAGTCAGTGTCTTCAGGTGTGTACCCACTTCCGAACCTACCAGGCTCCATTGGATAACCCCTCCAAGTTAGGACAAGTCCAAAGATTTCCGGGTACTGTGTTTTAGTTTTCCCTGGTTAAACCCATCGGGTCATGAATCGTAACAAGTGGGGATGTGAGAAAGGAATTCCTAGGGAAGGGTCGAGGAATGAACAGGAATGGGGCACGGGGGAGTCATGAGAGGATCAGAGCGAGAGTAACCAGTGCGTGCACCATATGCATGTTTGAAATTGTTAAAGAACAAATTAAATTAATTAAAATGTATTACAGGTTTCTGTTTTGTAATAGATTCATCTCATGCTGTCAGTTGGCTGTGATCGCCTGCGTTCGCCATGTGCATGTGCGTGTACACTTTTTATTTCAAAGGTTTAGGAATGTGTGTGAGAGGCAGATAAAGTTCCCCAGGCTTTGTTACCTCAGGTAATGCTTGAAGCAGAATTGCTAGAGTCAGGCATGTTTGGTAGGCATTCTGATGGCATTGACGTCCCCTTTTATGAGCCATAATGAATTCAGAACAACAACAGACAGTGACTTGGAGTTCCTGTTTCTGTTAGCTAAAAACTCACTCCCTTACGGAAAGGCTTTATTAACTTGGCTTTCCTTTTTCAAGGGTAAATAAGAATTAACTGTTCACAGAGTCAGGCGAAGATTGCAGGAGGGCTTTGTGTGGAGTCATCATTAGCCCAGTCACACTAGCATGTATATATTCTGCTCCATTGCTTCCTAAGAAGGTTAAACGGAAGAGTGTATCATTCGTGAGTGCTGGAGCTACATGGTCAAAGACTTGGCTCTATATCTTGCACTTTCTTAAGGTAGAAGGTTTTGTTGATGTATTAGCCTTCCTTTTCATCAAGTGTACATTTAGTGATAATGTGCTCTTTGCATGCCTTTAGCTAGATCCCACACATGTTTATGTGGTATAATTTTATTTTGATTTCATTTAATTCAAAATTCATGAGAATTTGTGTTTGCTCAATGGATTATTTTTGCAATGTATTGTTTGAAGATACTTTTCTCTTTCTGTCATCAAAAAGTATACTTTGCAGACTATTAGTTTCTGTGACGTTTTTATATTTTGTGGTCTAGCATGTGCCATACTGTGGTACTATCAACAGGATGCAGTGTTGAAAAGTGGATTAAGAAGAGGCACATTCTCTGTAGTGTTTTAGATTTTCTGCCTTTTTCTGATTACCTGTTTATTTTCCTCTCAGTTTTTGAGGGAGAGAAAGGTTGATGGCTCTGAGTATAGTTATGCTCAAATCTATTTAAATCTATGGTTTTACTAATTTTTATATTTATGTATTTTGGTTAAACATACAATTATTTTCATTTGTCTTATTGTTGAATTGATTTTTTTGATAGTCACAAATGGTTCATTTTTGCCTCCATCTTTTATTTATTTCTTCTGATACACATATTAACTAGTGTGAGTATAGCTACCCAGCTTTCTAAGTTTATATAATGCATCTTATTTTCCAGAGAACATTCATACAATATTTAATATACCTGACTGTATATACTTAACATCATTTAATATATTTGTCAGGACTATATTTCACTTTTAATATTTAAGCCATTCATATTTATTGTAATTACTAACACGTTGGATTTAGATGCCTCAGTCTTCCCATTTGTATCTTCTGCTTTCTTTTTTTTCCCCCTTCTAGTATGTCTTCTTGCCTACTTTGTATGATATGAGTCACTTAGTGTTGTAGATTATTGATTACCTTTGGCTCTGCCTCTCTATAGTAAAGTGATTTCATCTGTTTTAGTCTATGGTATATATACTTGATGTTAGTTTTTGTGTGTGTCTGTGAGGGTGTGGTGGTAATGATGGTGGGATGTGTGGCTTGTGGGGAGGAGAAGCTTATGTGTATATGGTGTGCCAGTGAAGTATGCAGTTACACATGCCCATTCAAATGCCTAGTTACACATGTGCATTCAAGTGCCTGTGGAGGTGAGGGCAGGACACCAATTATCTTTATCCCATTCTCCCTTATTGCATTAGCTCAGTCTCTCACTGAACCATACATCTTCCTCTGGGTTAGCCTGATCTCTCAGAATCAGCCTGTCTCCCCTAACCCTACACACCAAGGTTGGGGCTATAGGCATGCATATCTACCCTTCACTTTTTGTGTGGGTGTTTGGTATTTAAGCTGAGGTCCCCATTCTTGCAGAGTGAGCACTCTTACAAACTGAAAAAATGTGACTTTGGCTATCTACTTAGTCTCCTCTAACTCCATACAGTTTGAATGTTCATTGTCTAAAACGCTTGGGACCTGAAGTGTTTTAGAATGTGGAGCTGATGGATTTTGGAAAATTTGCACAGACTTAATTGGTTGAACGTCTCCTAAAGAGTGTTTCTGATTTCAGGTTTTCTTAAAACTGATATTTAGTCAAGAGTCCTATGCCTTCTCTACTCAAGGTGTTAGAAACTTTTCAATTAAATGAGTGCATGTTTTTAAAAGTTTGAGAAAAATTAATATATTCTATCATCATCATCATCATCAAATTTTAGATTTGAGACAAGATTTCACTGTGGAAACCAGACTGGTCCCAAACTTAAGATTCTCTGACCTCAACTTTTGGGATTACAGTTATGATGGGATTACATAATGCACCATCAAGCAGATCTGCGGCAGACGTCTTCTGGTGACAATTCCTGTTCACCTTTCCTTACCTGACAATGCCTTTATTTCACCTCATTGCTGAAAGGCATTGTCTCTGCTGAAGCATAATCCTTTTGCTGTTATGTTTTATTTTCTTCAGGGCCCTGTGATTTATTGTCTCTCTTCCAAGCTGCTCGCTCTGTTTTTCCAAATGAATGATGGTTACAATCTCTTCCTATCTCTTCAGCTCATGGACAGTTTCTTCTTTCTATTTTTTCTCAGTCTGCTTAGAAAGTTCACTGTATGTTAAATTTCCAATATTGGTCATGGTTTTCTGGGTTGTTTTTCGGAAACTGTTTTAACTGTTGGATTGAGATACAGGTGTAGAAGAGGAAGAATAAGATGGTATGCTTTTCTTGTGGTTTGTCTCTGAAGGCCTTTACTTTTTAATTAATTGCAGGGAAATATATGCATATTATGTAATGTAATATACACGTATATATGTATATAAAATTGTGAGAATATATTATGTATCATATGTATGCACATACACATATAATCTGCATACATATAGACACAGGTATACATTACCATTGATGTAACTTTGCTTTGAGACCCTTGTTAGTAATAATGATGTCATCTTGGGATTAGCTTATTTAAATTTTTTTTAAAATTTATTAGGTATTTTCTTCATTTACATTTCCAATGCTATCCCAAAAGTACACCATACCCCCCCCCACACACACACATACACTACCCTACCCACCCACTTCCACTTCTTGGCCCTGGCGTTCCCCTGTACTAAGGCATATAAAGTTTGCAAGACCAAGGGGCCTCTCTTTCCAATGATGGCCGACTAGGCCATTTTCTGATATATATGCAGCTAGAGACACGAGCTCTGGGGGGGTATTGGTTAGTTCATATTGTTGTTCCACCTATAGGGTTGCAGACCCCTTTAGCTCCTTTGGTACTTTCTCTAGCTCCTCCCTTTGGGGCCCTGTGATCCATCCAATAGCTGACTGTGAGCATCCACTTCTGTGTTTGCTAGGCCCCAGCATAGCCTCACAATAGACAGCTATATCAGGGTCGTTTCAGCAAAATCTTGCTAGGGTATGCAATGGTGTCAGCGTTTGGAGGCTGATTATGGGATGGATCCCCGGTTATGGCAGTCTCTAGAGGGTCCATCCTTTCATCTCAGCTCTAAACTGTGTCTCTGTAACTCCTTACATGGGTGTTTTGTTCCCAATTCTAAGAAGGGGCAAAGTGTCCACACTTTGGTCTTCATTCTTCTTGAGTTTCATGTGTTTTACAAATTGTATCTTGTATCTTGGGTATTCTAAGTTTCTGGGCTAATAACCCACTTATCAGTGAGTACATATCATGTGAGTTCTTTTGTGATTGGGTTACCTCACTCAGGATGATGCCCTCCAGCTCCATCCATTTGCCTAGAAATTTCATAAATTCATTCTTTTTAATAGTTGAGTAGCACTCCATTGTGTAAATGTACCATAATTTCTGTATCCATTCCTCTGATGAAGGGAATTAGGGTTCTTTCCAGTTTCTGGCTATTATAAATAAGGCTGCTATGAACATAGTAGAGCATGTGTCCTTCTTACCGGTTGGAACATCTTCTGGATATATGCCCAGGAGAGGTATTGCTGAATCCTCTGGTAGTACTATGTCCAATTTTCTGAGGAACCGACAGACTGATTTCCAGAGTGGTTGTACAAGCTTGCAATCCCACCAACAATGGAGGAGTGTTCCTCTTCCTCCACATCCTCGCCAGCATCTGCTGTCACCTGAATTTTTGATCTTAGCCATTCTGACTGGTATGAGGTGGAATCTCAGGGTTGTTTTGATTTGCATTTCCCTGATGAATAATGATGCTGAACATTTTTTCAGGTGCTTCTCAGCCATTCGGTATTCCTCAGGTGAGAATTCTTTGTTTACCTCTGAGCCCTATTTTTTAATGGGATTATTTGATTTTCTAGAGCCCACATTCTTGAGTTCTTTATATATATTGGATATTAGTCCCCTATCTGATTTAGGATAGGTAAAGATCCTTTCCCAATCTGGTGGTGACCTTTTTGTCTTATTGACAGTGTCTTTTGCCTTACAGAAGCTTTGCAATTTTATGAGGTCCCATTTTTAGATTCTCGGTCTTACAGCACAAGCCATTGCTGTTCTATTCAGGAATTTTTCCCCTGTGCCCATATCTTCAAGGCTTTTCCCCACTTTCTCCTCTATAAGTTTCAGTGTCTCTGGTTTTATGTGGAGTTCCTTGATCCACTTAGATTTGACTTTAGTACAAGGAGATAGGAATGGCTCCCCCAGGTGCTCCGGCAAAGCCCTCTCAGGCGGGGTGGACACCTCTCCTCTGGAAGGGAAGGTGTCCGGATGTCTGGAGCCCGAAACAGGGTCTGCCCCAGAAGCTGTGTCACTTCTGCCTGTCCCAGAAGCTGTTAGCTTCTGTAGTCCACACTCTCATCTGTGCAGACTAGTCTTGGAGGGATCTGGGAACCAAGATGTCTCCCCCAGGTGCTCCGGCCGGGATTAACTTTTGTGTGTTGCTTTCTTTGTGAAGTGTTGAGGTTTTCTTTCCTTTTTTTAATTTGTTGAATAAATTTGGATTATATCCTGGACTTTTTGTATACAAGGTGAGATTCTGAATCTTGTTAAAAAAATCTCTTGAGATATTTTTTGTTTTTTTCTTTAAAAAAAAAAAAAAAAAAAAACCAAAACACCCCACTCCTCCTTTTTTCCTCCCTGTAATTAAACCAGTCAGTCTCATGGCACCTCCCTGGGTAGTTTGCCTGGTGTCAGTTCTGGTTTTATTCTTTGCTATTTCAGGTCTGAGATGTTCTCCATTGGAATCTACTTGGATTTGGGATGGTAATGTGTATGTGTGTGTGTGTGTGTGTGTTTTGTTTTGTTTTGTTTTGTTTTCCTCAAATAGTTCTTCTGCCCCATTTTATTATTTCTTTCAATTTCTTCTTTAATTCACTTTACATCCTGATGGTTCTCCCCCCACTGTTGCTCCCCCACCCCCTTCTGACTTACAAGGCACTGTTTGGCTGTTTTCTCTAAGGCAGAAGACCAGAGATTCAGGCCAGCCTCTTTCTCTTGGTTTCTTCCTGGAGCACAGGGGCTGAAGAGATGCCTGACAGAAAGGCTGGTGCCCTCCCCTTCCCCATCATTTTTGGGTTCATTTTCCTGATTCCATTGATTCAAAGGTGTGATTTTCTTCAGCTTTTAAGTGTGTCTGTCACAGCTATATCAGTGACACAGCATTGTGAGGTAAAGTGACCTCTGAGCATGTCTGAGAGAGCAAAAGGTGAGTGTGTGTGTGTGTGTGTGTGTGTGTGTGTGTGTATGTGTGTGTCTAAGTTCAGATTCCAGATCTTCCAGGCAGAAAGAAGAATTTGTGTTGTCTCTACCCAATATGTCCCTCTAGGACTTGGGCCTATCAATGGGTTGTAGTAGGAACATGAAAGAGTGAAGAAACACAGATATCTAGGAAGGGATGCATTTAATCAGTTGTCCTGTACATTTTCATTTTAGGAGCCCAAAATAAAGAGTATTTTATTTACCACCAACAAAATATGTAACATTTGGAAAACACAAGATTATAAGTATGGCAAACCCCTCCTATTTTCACAACTGCTCATACTAGCATTTTATGTATATGTAAATCATTTTATATTTTATATTTACTCTATAGTGCTATTGTGCCATGTAAATAATTATATTTTGCCTTTTTACTGATTATAAAGGAATGTTTTATTGCTACTAGAATCATGCTTACAATGACTTTATAACAAACATATGTAGTTCATTGGATAAATCCATATAATCTATTCAGATATTTTCCTATTACTGAATATTTCTTTTAAAAATTGCTGCTTTAGAATCGCCAAGATGAAGATCTTTGTGTGTAAACATGCCCATGAATTTTAGATTAATCTTGGGACTGTTTGTATAGATGTGGAGTTACTATGCCACAGGACATGGATGTTTTTAAGAGATCTGTGCTATAATTGTAAATTGTGTAATGCTGTTGAATTACCAACACATGATGCCACTACTGGTGGGTAAGAAGGGGTAATTACTGCCATACATCTTTACAGACTCAGAGTTCTGTCTGCTCCAGTGAATCCCACGAACCCAGTCAGGATTCTAGGCATCATGAAGAACACTCACACTCTGAACTTGGTCTTTGTGTACCTTATAAAGTCTGTGTTGCCCCTCACCTTCTCTCTGGGGTGGAGTTACTTCTTGACCTGGGATGGCAATGATATGTTCAAAAGGCTGTACAGTATCAACCAGGCATTTGGCAAGCACAATTATGCACATACCTTTCCTTCAAAAATAGCTGTCATCTCTTTACAGCTGTAAGAGTCAAGTTTCTTGATATGCCGTAGAAGCCTTTGACTGCCAGATTTATCTGTCTGTGATGTTCTTCCATTTCTACACCCAAATTTCTGCTTTAATCACATTAAACTGTGTAGTATGATCTTTTTCAGTTCACATCTTTGCCTTTATCACCTTCCCTTCTCCTCCTCTTTCCACCTCTACCATACCATCCCCAGTGCTTACAATGGTACAACCATGTGCTCACAGTCTCCACAGTGTCAGTCTTCCTTCACGTGTTCAGAGCCTGACCACACCTTTGCTCTACCCGTCCACTCTCCACAATACTACCATGTTTCAGCTGCATTCAAATGACTTGCTTTTATGGACCAAAAGACTCAACATGGTTTCTAACGCATGCTAGAGATTTAATTAGCTTTGGTTAGTTGAAGGAATGGATACCTCTAAGGTATCCTTGATTCTGGTCATTCCTAATGCTCCCGTGCCTTAGGGAAACACCCTGCTGACACAGTGATGTTTGTGCAGTGTTATCTGTTACTGGAGATGGTGGTCAGAGATGCTTGAGTAGTTCTTTGAGCCTGGCTGTATCATGAACTGTTTTGCATCTTCAGAGGTCAGATGAATTCAGCCTTGGGTAGCTTGAACATTGCACTTCTGCCTCTGGGATTGGATACCTGAATGTAACTCCTTGTGTGCTTTGTGTTGGCTAATATTCTGTGCCACCCGTGTGGTCTCAATCCCTTGCTTTTCTAGACAACTTTCCTCTTTCTGTTTGCAGTCCTTTGAAATTCTGTACTTTGTGTCTGAAGACTTCCATATGTACAATTGAAATAGCAATTAGTTAGCTCCAGAAATCTGAGAGTTATTCAGCTTTGCTCTTGAGAAAGGGAACAGATTGATGAGTGTAAAATACGTAAGTGGCTATGTGAGAAGGGACATTTGAGGCAATAAAATTGTTGAGCTATAAAATGTTGCTTATGTTTTTTTTTTTGTCTCTTGAATACACTGGGGAGAAATATGGTACATCAAAATTTAGTTAAATACATATTTTAGTGATTTCCAAGAAGTATCCAGTTTAAGGTAAACAAACCATGAAATAAAATGCAGACCCATAGATAAGGCAGGAATAAAGCTAGGGACATTATCACTTATTATCACACTGTAAGTTTTTAAATGGGTCTTTTCTATTCATGTAACCTGAAAGTTTAAGTCAAATATGTTCTTATTTGTTGCCTCCTTTCTGGTCTTATTTTCCTAGTCATTCTAGAAGTGCCAATCCAAGATGAACATCTTTCCTCTTGTTTCTACAAAGAGTTATGGGGACTTGGGGTAATTTTAGATGTTATAGATTCCTTCAGATTGAATTCTGACCCAGGTCATGTTATCTTTGGCCTTGAAGTGACTATGTAGATTGGCGGCACATCTTGGCGGTACAAACCAAGTAGACAGAGGCCTCTGAGCCCAATACCCAACATTTCCTCTACCCCCCAAATGGTGGCTTTGTGTTTCGCATCTGCTAGCTACTTTTGTCTATATTATTTATTCAAAATGATTGTTAAGTGTAAGCTTTTAAACAGTCCCCTGATTGGTGGGTAGAGAGAAAATTGGATTTTACAGTGTAAGGTGAGATCTTCTATGGCAAGAGTGATTGGAAGGCATTGCAAGTGTACATACTGCAAGCCTGCTTCAGCACAAATGACTTCTTAGAGGCAATAGGAATTTCAGATGCTAATTATAGCAAGGCATATATGCAGGTGTAGTGAAAAACACTTTTGTGCTTTCCGATACAGATGTTAGCACTGCGAGTCCAAATACGTTGTTAACTATTGCATACCTTCCTACTTAGGAGAAAAACAAAAAAAAAAAAACAAAACAAAGCAAACAAAACAAAACAAAACCCCCAAAAAACAAAAAACAAAAAACCTGTCCTTTCTGGTTTTGAGATAGTGTCTATAGTACCTGCAGCCTCCAAATAACTTTTCTTGGAATTTGGGATCATATCCCAGAGGTATTGTCATACTGGGCAGCTAGCTTTCTTTTCCCCCACCTCTGTGTCAGACTAGTGGAAATAGAATTGCCATCGGTATTTGGCAAGAGCAATTTCTACAAGTACTATACTAAGATTCACACTACTAAGGTGAGGAAACATGCTGTCCAGCTAACCCTGGCTATTGACAAGCTGTTACTTAAATTACGCAGGGGCAGAAAAGGGAACACTGGTCAGCAGTTCTCGAAAGAGCGGGAAAGTGTTGTCTCTGCAGAAATGATAAGGCCTGCCTGCTGTTTCCCCCTTTTGGAACAGGTCCTGGGAGTTGTGTACAGTTTGTTCTCTCCTAGCTGGTGAATGGCACTCTGTAGCACTTGAGCAAATTGGGGTGAGCCTCTTGGATGCAGTCCCTTGATTATTGCTGATTAACTGCAAATGTCATTTTGGCTGCACATGCGTTTTTGGACCGTCCTCAATCCAACAGGACTCACATCGCGAGCATGGATCTTGGTTGTGCATACCACTTGCAAAATAGATTCTTCAAATATACTTTTGGAAGAGGGATGCACTTAGATAAAAATAATCTGTTAATTTCTGGGGATTGTGTGTGTGTGTGTGTGTCGGGGCTTGAGATCCAGAATATCTGCATTCCAATCTAGGCTCTGTGTAATCTTGGTACATTCTTCAACTTCTTTGTGGTTCATGTCTTCCTTCTTTAACATAGGGCAGCATTAATTATTTGCTCTAAGAACCAAACTGCTATGGATACTCCTTGGCTTCTGATAGGGTATATGCTGATACACTCAGTTTAAGTTAAAAACATCACGAGGTGAAAATGTGTATAATATACTTAGGTAATGAATTATAATGACTTAATGGCACAGAACCATCCTGACAGACACATCTAGGAACAGCCATGACAGTGGCCTGACAAAGGAGTTTGAGCTTATTTAGAACACTGGGACATGTTCCTGCATTTTTGTTTGTAATAAAATTGCAGGACTCTTGAGGGTGGACTTAGAGATGATAGTGCTGTGCCACAGTGCCAAAAGGTTGGGCATGCCTGTGAGAGAGGGATCAGTTATTTTCTCTCATGTCCTCTGGGCTAATGGGGGCTTTCTATGCATGTCAGCATCATATGGGAGCATCCCACTGACTATTGCTAACACACGAAGGGTCAAAGTTCAAAATAGGGAGTGTTGTTTCTTTTAAGCATGTATTTCTTTCTCATTACTGTAAAGGCCCCATATCCCAGTATATATTAATGTAGCATTAAAAAAAAAGGGCTCAAGAAATTCTAGAAATCTAAACATGAACCAGCTCTAAGTTTTGTGGCATCAAAGCATCAAAGACAATGACAATGACAAAGACAGACGTGATCAGGATCTGTGTAACCACTGAGGACTCGTTAGCTGGAGCCCCTGTATATGTAAATCAAGGAAATCCTGGCTAATAACCTTTTCTGTTCACTTCTCACCTATATTATTTTTCTCTCCTTCCCAATCCATATCCCAGGGAACATTTTGTCCCTCCTAAAATATTTCACTTGCTTGTAACAGTTAATAATCACTAAAATGACACTGACTACTTTATGGTCTGGCTGTTGCCTGTTATAGCCCTTCTGAGTCCTGGGTGTGTTTTATAAGTAAAACTCTTTGGCAGAGTCTTCTTGCTTTTTCCTTTTCCTTTCCTTTTTGGGATGTATTTATTTACTTGATGTTACCTACCAGGAGAACCTTTCTTTCTTTTCCTTCACTTGCTTTAGTTTTGTGAACTGAGGCGCTCCCTTTATTAACATCATAGATTCACTATACTTTTTGTCTTATTACTTTTCCTTGTGTCATTCCTCACCAGCTGGAGGATGACTCCTTTTACCCATGAAAAGAAGGAATTAATAAGTTACATTTAATTTCTCTGTTAGGTCTTCTTTTTGAGTTCACATTCCAGAAGTGAGTCCATCTGAGGCTCAAGGGTAATCATGCCTTGCATATAGTATGAAGCATCAAATGCAACAATAAAGAGAACTTTTTTTCCTTATGTGAATTATTTTTAATGTTTGGTGTTAAACCCAATGTTTGGGCATGGCTGGAACACTAAGCCACACCCTCCCCTTCTGGTGATATTTGACTGTGAATTCCACCCCTATAAAAATTCTATCTTGTCTCTCACTTAGAGTCTTTTCTGAGTGTCTTGATATATGTGGTTTCTAAATGTACTGTAAACTTTGAATGCCAGTGTGACTCATGATAGAAGTTGCCTAAACTAAAAGGAACTTTTTATTTTGGGCTCCCCTCAGGGATGCTTGGGAAGCAGCCTCTGGTTGATCTGAGCAAGTCAAATGTTGACAAGCCATGCTCTACCCATCCCATAACATAGAGAAAATGTGCCTCAGGAAGAAAAATGTTTAGCAAGGGGAAAACACTAAGTAGCAATTCCTTCAGGAAATGTTGGCAAGAGGTTACTTTGTAGGTATAATGCAGTCTTGTTCTTCTGACATGAAATACAGAACTTAAACATGTATCTTCAGACACTTTACTCTTAAATATTGACATAATTATCCTCTTTGTTGTGGACTCTGAGATCCTGAAGTTTGATGCATTTTCGCACCTGAATGTACTCGGCTTGCTCTCTGTGGCAGTTTGCCTCCACTTACCCATCCTCCTTTCTTTCTCCTTTCATCCATATTGCTGAGTTGGGCGATGATAAAAGGGTTGTAGGACTTTTGTCTTGTTCTCAGTGCTCGTTAGATACCTATCCTGTGCTGTGCTGCAGGTTCCCCCGGGTGCACAATGCATTTGAGGTGGAGGCCCTTTACTTGTAAGGCATCATTTTCTCTACAATGGGCTAAGCACAGTGGAAAAGTCCTGAGTTGGGGGTGGGGTGGGTCTGTGAGGATCCTTGGGAAGTTCTGAATAAGGTAGCAGTAAGACGAAGTAGGATTTAACTTGAAGAAGTGGTTGGGCATCAGCTTAACAGGGAAATCATAAGTCTTCCTAAAGGGGACAATTTTATTTGATTATGTAAAACTGTAGGTTACCATCTGTTACTTCACAGGTATAAGTCTGAGGATCTCTAAGCCAACATACCAAAGCGATATCAGCACCATTTATTGCTACTTCTTATAGTTAAATGGTATCAGAAGAGATGCCCGCCCACCAACTAATGGGTAAAGAAAATGTGGTACATAAACACAGTGAAATTATCTTTGGCTTAAAGAAAAATGAAACTGTGACATTTTCAGGAAAACAGATTTGGAGGCCATTATGTTAAGAGAAATAAACCAGACTGAGAAACAAATGCTGCAGATCTATAGAGAGAGCTGTAGACTTCGTATCCTCAAGGAAGTGGAGACCAGCTAGATGGAGGAGGGAGGAGGGCGTGAGAGAGCAGAGGGGTGGGTGGATGAATGACAAGGAAGTATAATGGCATGTATGTATGCAAATGCCATAATGAACCCATTGCTTTGTATGCTAATAAAAATAAATGTAGTAAAAAATTAAAAGACTGTGCATGTAGCATTACAAGATATAGCTGATTTGCAGGCAACACACCGAAAATCATAAAAAGCACAGTTGCAGAATTGCCCAGGAGAAAACGATACGACAATAGCACACAACCATGATATGTGGGAGAGAGAATTTCAAGGGCAAACCATGAAGAAGTTTACCATTGATGACTAAGGTGTGGGGCGGGGGAAGAGTGGGAACCTATTAACCATGGCAACACAGGTGCATGCTAAAGGATTAAGGAATGTGTCAGTGCAGTGTTGCATGTTCAGCATTAGCTTGCAAAAGATCTGAAGAGGAGTTTAGCTTCAGGGAGATTCTAGTGTGGGGATTATTATGAAGACTTTGGATGGAGGATCTAGATTGGAGTGAAGATTGTAACAGCAGTTGCCAATGGAGACAGCTCATAATGCAGTGGCCCACAGGGATGGTGGATGCTAAACTTTAGTGGATGCTGACTTGAGTGCTTGAACCTTTACCTTTTAGACTCTGATGTGGCTTAGTCGTGTTGGGTATATTTTTCTTTGTTCACCTAGGTGTCTCTGAAAGATGAATTGACACATAAGCACATGGGATATCTGCTAATGCCAAAGTTGTTTTCTAACATAAGAATCACGTGGGGGATATTTCAAACTATGTGCTAGAACAGCATTGGCAACATATTGAACCATTTCAAGGTCAATAGAAAGTTGGGAGTTGGAGTGGCTCCAGGATAAGGGTTCTTTTTTTTTTTTTCTCCAGAATTTAAAAATTCCTTTTCACTTTAAAAAGTCATTATGTTTTCTTTAAACCTCTCTCCAGTCCATTTGTCCATTCTTGGGTCCTCTGTTAGCATCTGCATTCTGAACCTTTGCCCTGCAGTGGAAATTTTCAGCATGATCATAACATCTGTTCTGACCTTTGTTGCTCCCAAGAGCTGCCCTCTCTGTTGCGTGTAGCTCGCCCTTTGCCTCTGCCTTTCCATCATCCTTTCTGTGTTCTTCTCTGCAATAACTTGGGGGCTGCTGAGAACTCAACCCCATGCACAATGCCACTCAAACTTGGCCGTACCTCAAGGGGCCACCACACTGCTTGATTTCTGCACAGACTTTTCACCCTTTCACATGCAGCTGATGCTTTGTTTGGATGCAAGTGGCTCATGATTTCCAGAGCATCCTTCAGTGTTTACTCTTCTAGTGTGTGCTTCATAATTCAGATTAAGTGAATAGAGCAGAAGTGGACCATGTAGTTGGAATGAAGCAGATCTAGCGATTCTTAACACAGGTATAGTGCTACACAGTTGAGTTATCTCATTCTCTCTTTATACTAGCCCTAGGAGTTAAGTAATGGTGCTGTCTTCATTTTAACATAAAGCAATAGAGATTTTTTTTTTAAAAAAGTCTTTTGCCTGAGGTCACATAAGCACCTTGTTTAAGTTCACATGGGTGGCATGATCCAGAGCCTACACTTGGAGCCATCACTGCATAATCAAGGTAATTAGTGTCTTAGGATTTTGTTGCTGTGGAGAGACACCATGACTGCATCAATTCTTGTGAATGAAAATGTTTAATTGGAGCTGGCTTACAGTTTCAGATGTTTAGTCCATTATCGTCATGGTGAGGAAGCATAGCAGTATGCAAGCAGACATGGTGCTGGAGAAGGAGCTGAGAGTTCTACATTTGGATCTGCAGGCACCAGGCAGAGAGAGAGAGAATTGGCTTGAGTTTCTGAGACTTCAATAACCACCCAACAGTGACACACTTCCTCCAACAAAGCCACACCTATTCAAACCAGGCTACACCTTGTAATAGTGCCACTCCCTATGGACCAAGTATCTAAACAATGAGTCTATCAGGGCCATTCCTATTCAAACTACCACAGTTAGCTTCAGACACTGTGATTGTTATACTGAGCTTGTTTTGGGATGTGACCACCAACTGATGCGAAGGCATCTAACTTAGATGTCCAAAAACTAAGTCTTTGCACTTAGCTACACGATTCACTCACATTATTTGCTTAACATTTACTCCGAGGATTTCACTAGCTATTGACATCATGTACATTTCCGGCCAGTATTTTTTTTTTTTAATCGCCATTTAAGTGCTATCATATAGAGGAGGCAGCTTGACCCCTTCTGCATTATAAGCTGCAGATAAAACTCCTAAATATACTGAAGTAAGAAGTTCCCAAAAACACATGGCTTGGGAGTAGTGGCATGTGTGTAATATTCCTATGTGAAATATTCCTAAGTATTAAGTATGACCAGGGGCTGACTGCAAATCAGCCATTTGGTTCGGAAGACAATAATATACATGGAAATTGAACAAGAAAAAAATTTAGCTCCATTTTTTTTTTTTTGTAGAAACCATAGCTTTCAGGATTTGGTACTTCACTCTGTGGTTCTGCAAATGGCACTTGATGACAGACGCTTTCTCATGAGAAGGCCTAGTGTGCTCTCTGTCTATTTCTTACTGAATATCTGACCTCTATGGATCAGTATAAAGTGCAATGGGTAATACTGACAATGCAATTTATAGCATCCTCTTTCTGTCTTACCTATTGCTGTGCTCTGCGGTAGGCACAGGAAGCTCTCTTCCTCATTTAGTAGGTGAGGAAATGGAGATCCCGAGAGGGCTAATTCACTTGCTCAGCGTTGCAGCCAGTAAGTGATAAAGCCATAACTGGAACTGAGGTTCTTTTTGTCCTAATCCAGGGATGTTTCTGCTCTGCTGTGCTCTCTGCAATATATGGGAATGCCCCATGTACACACGGCAGCTGTCTCAGCACCCCGCGGCTTCCACAGCCTGCAACGGTCTTGAGATGTTTCTATTCCCCTCATCGTTCTTGGTAACTTAAAGTTTGGGATTTGAGGACCTCAAATTCTTATCCATAAACCCCTCACTCTGTGTTCTCCAGCTCTCAGATATACAATTAGTTTCAACTTGAACTTCATTGACACTGGGATTTCTTTACTATGGGTGGCTGGGTACTGCAGAATGTTAACTAAGATCACTGGCCCCATTCTCTGGACTTCAGATGTATTCTTCCTCCTACTCTAGACCACCAATGATACCTGCAGGTTTGCCGAATGTGGTACACAATATTATTCTAGTTGAGAACCATTGGTGTAAGGCTTTCTATGTTGTCTCTGCCTTCTATTATTGATTGACTTTCTGATTTCTTTCTTTCTTGGTGCCATTCATTCTCACAGCTCACTATGCCCCTTTGCACTGAAAAAAAAAATCCATCTCCTGAAATCAATGAATTTACTGCAATGCTCTAGGTCAGTGTAACTGTTTAGAATCAGAGCTACTTCTGAGGTGCTCAATGATTTGGAAACATTATGGTAATCTTTAAGAAGTCAAAGACTTGCTTTTACTCTTCTTGGCCATGGTGAAGGAAGAATAGGATTTTGTGAAAATTATGAAGCAAGTGACATTTGTCTTTATGATTGCTCTTTTTTGTCATTAATTCCTCATGTCTCTCAATGTTCCTTCTCCAAAGCTTTCAAATCACTCCTCCTTTACTCTTTATAAAACAGAACATTTCCCCTCTGGTCCTTACTTCTAACGGAGTCCCATATGAGTTACATCGCAGCTAATTCTTAGTAGGGTCATGCAATCAATTCAATGTATTTGAAACTGGAAATGCTTTATAGAGTTGGCTGATATCTTCCTTTTAGCATTTGTATTTTGGTAAAGAAATAAGTTTCTTGGATTGTGCCAAAGTAAAATGAAGACTTTTTAGCAGATGGGCAAGATAGTTTTAGATGCAAGTCTTCCTTACGCATCTTAAGTCGTATCTCCCAGACAACCACTTAATATAGTGACAAGCAAAATACATTTAAAGAGTTTTGAAATAGAGTTCTCGCTGTGTTCCTGCCATCCACACAGTTCTACAGTTGGATGTACTAATCTCTTTTGGTTATACAAATTTTGTTACTGTTTGTTGATGTTGTTTTTTTCTTCCAATATTAGCAGTGTAGCACTAGATACAGAAGTCAAAAAAAGAAAGAAGTACATTGATATAAGCTGTTAGGAAATGGAAACTCAGTTTCAAAATTGTGTGTAGAAATTACATATAAATTACATATGAAGCTTTGTAGTATACGGTGGAGAGTTCTGGTAGTGGGAAACAATTTATTCTGAACGTAGAAATAACTTTTGTACAAGATAAAATAGTTGAAAAATATATCAAAGAATTGGATATTATAAAGAGGGTTATTTGGAGAAAGGTTTGTAAAGCTATAGGAAGACATTTTTAGCCTTGGATCTAAGGAGAATTTGTGATATATGAGTGTGAGTTTCTTCCTTGCTTTGTTCCAAGTTCAATATACTGTTAGGAGAAGACATTCATATAATATTTTCTGTATAACATCCCAAAGCCATATAGTCTAAAAGATACAAGTAATCATATGAAAATATTTTAAAAGACAAATTTACTTTTAAATCCAGCTAAAACATGGTAAGTCATAAGACTATGGACACAGGCTGTACGTTCATATGGAGGAGAGAGAAAGAACTATGCCCAGTTCTGGTCTAAAGTGAATCATAGTCTATATAGCTGTTTCTTCATGATTTTCCCTGTAATGTGCTCCGGGGAGGGGAGTTACCCCCAGTATTTTATTCCAAGTATGGATGTTTCCTTATCTTTAGAGTTTAGGAGCTTAGTTTTGCCTTTCTATGCTTCAGAATTCTGCTCAGGATAATATTTAGGGATGCATTAACAGAGTCAATGCAAATGCAATAAAAAAGGGCTTTTCATCAGACAAAGAATGTGTTATTTAAATTATTCTTTAATGAGGGCTTTAGAAAGTATCCATAGCACACAAGGCATTTTGCGCTGTGCTAGTGTTGTTAAAATGAAACCCAAGGCAAACACACAATCAAAGAAACATAACAGTATAGCCATCTCCAAATTATAGTTTGCAAAGGCATGATTAGAATGGATCCAACACACAATACTACAGACACACTGCTGAAGAATACAAATGACACGTGGGGACTCGTCACTCTTTGCACATTTCCAAGAGAGGTCAGCTGCAGAGGAGGCTACTGTGAATTGATGGCTGGAAGAAGCCATTTCTTAACTCTTCCATTTGGAGGAGCATCTTGAAATTCCTCTGAGTTCATCTTCTGTTTCTCTGAACAGATTCTTGGAGTATGATACCCCATTTAAGCTTTCCTAGAAGACTGGCTCTAGTTCCAGGATGTATTTAAGAAGTCTTGAAAATTCCTCTGGAGGTATTCTAGTCCTTGCGTCTCTGTAAAGGATCACATTGACATCTGTGGGTCTGTGCAGCTTCTGTTTTAAATGGCAGGTCTTCTGCATGCACCTGGTCCAACCATACACTTTTGCTTCTGCTGGGATACTACACCTAGCCTTCCATCCTTATCCTGGTAGTAAGATGCGTACATAGAAATGAGATTTAATTTGCATCCCTGTGACTCTGGACCCTCGGATTTCCTTTCTCAAATTCTGTTTGCATGTCTCTAACTTGGGAATGGTTAAATAGTTAAAGTTCTAAGTGGATCAGAGTAGTGGCGTCCTTAGTTGTATGTCTTTTTTTTTTTTTTTTTGCAACTTCTCTATTTTGTTTTGAAATTAGAATTTGTTTCTGTTGCGTGTGAAATAGATTTATTTTCACATTGACACGGATAGCCTTTTAAGATTGAGATACTCCAGTTTCTCTACTGCAAAGGCACGGTAGATTCTCTAATTTACCTATGGCATTGTAGGTAAAGGGAATTAACATGGAGGAGAAATTGATGTATTATTAGTGCTTGGGCTGATAAAGGCATGGACCCTGAGTCCTAGGTGCCATTTATGACAACTTCGTGATTCTCATCAGAATGTTAAATAAAACACAACCAAGAGAAGAGTGGTACAGTCCCAAGTCAGAGATACAGTGGGTAACTTAAAATAGATAGTACTTCTGTAGAAAATTGAAAGTAAAGATGAGAGATGGTCTCTGCCTGGAGAAAATACAAGATTGAGTCAAGAATAAAACATGAAGTCCAGAAGGAAGATTATGTATAAATGACACAGCAGGCCTGAATTTGCCACCAACCACGGTACTTGCCTTGTATCTGTGTCCCTTAAAGGAAAAAAAATGCACACATCTCTCTTAGCATCAAAGAGGCAATTCAAATATCAAGTGCTGCAGTTTTTCTCTTGGATGATCTTTAGGTACGTCAGAGATGTTGATTATGATTGTAGAACTTCTTTCACTGCAGACATATTATAAGTAAGGAAAGTCCAGCATTTTCTTGCAACCCCCAGGTAAAATCTGCCTGCTAGGACTCATAGCCTTGATTTTGATATATAAAGCAAAAACACCACTAGGGAGGGGTGATGAACACTGCCCTGCCCAATCGGTCATTGTCAAGACTCATCTAATTTTATTTCTTTCTCAACTAAATTTGTCAGCTTCTCTGATTTAGAAACTCAATGGCAAAATGTGACCATTTTTAGACAGGAAAAGGCTGTGTACTGCAGCCATGGTGACGAATACCCTATTTACATTAAGTTTGAGTTTCCAGAGTGGCTATTAAAAATGTTTAAAATTCTAGATTAGAAATGTAGAAACTTCCTTTTGGGATAAACAGCCTTTAAAAAGTCACAATTATATAAATCATAAAACCTACTTAGATTAGATCATTGGTATGCAGCCTCTATCACAGTGCTGTGTGCATAATGCATTTGTGTTCTTTGGTTTTTTTGTTTTTTTCATTACTCCCATTCAGAATCCCAAACTTTTTAATCCTTAAAAATGATAGTTTCATCTGATTCAATTTAATGGGTTCCATTTCTGAGACAAAACATCTTTTATCTTCTGGTTGAATTTTCATTTTGCTTCTAACCTTACTCACATAATTAAAGAAAATATATCTTCAATGGAATTTTTACCTTCCCCACGCTGCTAGATTATAAAAACTGTGATCAGAAGATATTGTATGGATTTCAAAACAATAATTTTAGACTTAAAAAGGGAAATAGGAATCTTTAACCAGTGACACAGAATGGCAAGTCTCTCTCAGGACTCTGCACTGAAAACATCTGGAATGTGACTAACGTTTTGGGAAATGTGATCTACAAGCAAAAGTTAACAGGAGTTGAAAATTATTTTATATGAAGAGGAATAAGTAATAATTTTAAAAGAGAGTCTATAAGTTCCCAAGCAACAGTTGAAAGAAGAATGCCAAATGCTATCTATTTTTCTAATTACAAAGGGATGTATCATGTATTATGGAATGAATTTGTGTTGGGAATGAAGAAAAAGAGTTTGTAAGCGATGTCCCAGAGGGATTGCAAATTCTGTAAACAGCAAAAACATAGTCAATGTCCTTGTGCTGCCAGGATTTTTGAGGCCTTGGTTAAAATGGGAAATGTTTTCCATTTGTCAGTAAAGTGGTCAATATGTCCATGTGATCATTATGTGTGTCACATATTTCCTTATTCTGAAAAGCTAAGGTATAAGAGTTTCATGGAAAAAAAATCAGAGTCTCTTAGATTAGATTCTTATTTATTTCTCATGATTTTTATTTATGTGTGTCTGTGCATTTATGATTGTGTTTACCAAAAACACATGTCAGGGGATAACTTTGGGCTAGTTTTCCTTCTACCATCTGATCTATACTCTCTGGGATAGAATTTTAGGTCATTAGTTATGGTCTCAGGGATCTTTACCTGCTGAGCCGTCTTGCTGGAGTGATTTGATGGGTTTAGAACACACTGCTGGAATGAGGCTGTGTGACAGTGTCTACTGGCTGTGTGAAGGTATTCTAGCAAGCAACAAACTAATGTACAAAACATTGCTTTTAAGTACAGGGGGGGACTAGTGTCCTGAGCCTTGGAGACTGTGAAAAGGAACTTAAATCTGATGACATAGGAAAGTCAAAAAGAGAACTCATTGTCAAAGACATTATTGGACAAAATACTTTTTTTTTTTAAAAAAATCCCACTTTCATCACTGAGAATATGGATCAAATTAAGGGCTTACATTAAAGTGTAGAGAGCAAAAGGGATTTTTGTGTTTCTGAGAAAGTGTTTGGAAATACGTGGGAGGCATTTCTTCATTCAGTACATTTTTTCCCTCTTTGTTTCGTACAATGATATTTTACAGTGCATTCTTTGAAGCATCTCTATTCTTTCTCTCTGCTTTTGTCTAGGGCTGAAATAAAATAAAAAATTTAGGGCTATATAACGCTGTCAGGCCCATAATGAAATCTAGCTTTATTTATGTGTGCCTAGAGGGCTCAGAATAGTCTCGGTTTCTAACTGTGGTGTTAAACATTGCTTGACACTCCTTTCCCTTGAATCCTTTGAAAAAGAGCTGATTTTTTTCTTATATTCATGCAAAAGAGCCCTTTGAGAATAGTGAAAGAGGAAAGCAGTCTGCTCAGATGTGGATTATTTTATAATATAACCTGTGGTATTGTTGGAGGAGGATGCCGCTATTGGTAAGTAATGTAGGTCTGATTTCTATGGAGTAAAAGCTGGTGCTATGCAGCTATCAATGCTGAGAAATAAGTCCTGGGTGTGCCTGTGGATATCAGTAATGTCAGCATGGAACCTGAGGGTGGCATGCATTCAATCACAGTATCATATGGGACCTGAGGGTGGCATGCATTAAAGTACAGTATCATGAACTGACATGGACTCTGTCTCTTAGTTGTTATATGTAAGTAAATTTAAATGAGTTTAGAATTTAATAGTCCAACCATCATCTATCTATCTATCTATCTATCTATCTATCTATCTATCATCTATCTATCTATCATCAATTTTTTATTTACCTACATACATAGATAGCTACCTATCTACCATCTATCTATATATGAATATTGGTAAGATAATTTTATGGACTCTGTGACTGGAAATAACTGAGGTGACTTTCCTTAGAGTCTGGGAATATGTAAATTATTTTCTTAGAGTTGTTATATGTAAGTTATTTTAATTTAAATGAATTTAGAATTTAATAGCCCAACCATCATCCATCTATCTTCTTTATTTCTTTTTCTTTCTTCCCTTCCCTTCCCTCCCCTTCCCTTCCCTTTTTCCTTTCCTTTTCCTTCCTTCCTTCCTTCCTTCCTTCCTTCCTTCCTTCCTTCCTTCCTTCCTTCATCTATCTATCTATCTATCTATCTATCTATCTATCTATCTATCTATCATCATTTTTTTATCTACCTACACACCTAGATAGCTACCTACCATCTATCTATGTGTGAAGATTGGCAAGATAATTCTGTGGGCTCTGTGACTGGAAATAACTGAGGTGACTTTCCTTAGAGTCTGGGTGTTTTGTTACCATATGTTTTCTGTTTGTAATGGGATATTGTTACTAACCCTGTGGGAATAGGTTAGGGTACTTGACACAATAAAAATGTCCAAACTAGACATAGTCTAGAGAACCAGAGGGGTCACAGAGAATGTGGTATTCAAATTATCCAAGTGATCCAGAATGGGTACCACATGGGAGATGCTAAGTATAACATCTGAAGCACCAACTTGAACTTGTTTCTAAGTCTACACTTTAAACAGGTTATGAGGTTATAGTATGTACATTAAAATTTGAGAATCACTGATCTACAGCTTCTGAAATAGACTGGAGTGGTCATGGAAGGAAAGAAATTAGAGCATCAAATATGTTGAACTCTGAGCCTGGAAAGTATAATTAAATAAGGGTAGATAGGATCAAGAGAAGACGTAAGAGTTTGAGTTTCAGTGTTGTGATTGTGTTGGCTAAGAGGAAGAATCACTGTTGTTTTCAATGATTTGTCACAATTAGAGTCACCATTGTTGGCTTGGCAGTTGGAGTGGTCATGGATAGCCTTGTGTATGATTATGGGTGGAACAGACATTAGCTGATGATATAATCTGGAAACTATTAAATTATGGACTTGCTCATAGGCTTGGGATTTTGATGTGAATGGAACTCGTGAGCTGGATCAAGCTGGGGGAGGAAATGAATGTTGTTGCCTGGAGGTCAAAACCAACCAAAACTTGTTCTCCAGAGAAAAGGAGGTTTTGATACAACTAGCTTACCTGTGTTCATCTTCCAAGTCTGATGAGTGGTGGGTGAGTGCTCTGTTCAGAGCAAGTGGCCATGGACTGCCCTCAGATGTGAAGATGGAAACCTCATTCAGAGGAGATTTGAGAAACAGAGACACATTCTGCTGGAAAAACACCATTTTTATTTGTTTCTTAAATTAAAATGAAATAGTTTTACTATCAATAACAATTTAAATTTAATTTTTATGTTACTTTCCCTTAAAAATAGAAATGCACTTATTATATTAGAAGTCAAAAGGCTGTGCAGTAAATATATAAACCATTCTATACTCTGGTGTGAAGTATTTAGCTCTCCATCTCTTTGCACATATTTCTTTCCAGCTTTGGCATCTTTTATTTCCAGCTGGTAACTATACTATGGCTTTTTATATATAGCTTTCTGTATTTTAAGAATAAAAGATTAGTCATTTGATACCTTAAGAAGAGAATAGAGCATGTTTTAGTCACAAATATACCTAATAAAAACATATAGGGTCTTTTAGGACTTTACTAAAGACCCAAAGGAAAAAAAAAGATATTTCTTTGAACTTGTTAACACTGTAGGCTGGAAATGATGAGATAGGTCGCAGTATATTTTGGTCCCTGCCAATTATGCCTGTGAGATCAGAGGTATCTGTGAAATATATTTTTAGTGGTTGCACAGCATTTAGCGGCGGCGGTCTTCATCCTACACTCTGTGGCTTAACTTGGCAAATATGAGAAGGAACATAAACCACAAAGTGCTATGGGTCTTAGGATATAATGAAGTCATGCATTACAGTAAAGGGTGGTGGTAGTGGTGAGAATCGACCTTTCCCCATAGCTAAGGTCTTTGTGCTTCAGTGCATCATCTATACTTGATCATTTGTATATTTTTAGCCTGCTAAAATTGCATTCATTTCCCCCCACTTCTACGCTTCAGACTTAAGTGTCTTGTCTTCATTCATGTTCATGGTACTGTTGGGTGCCAACTGGAATATACTGCAATGCCATGCCCTCTAGCTCTCTTACACATTGGGTTCTCATATTCATTGGCATTTTTCTGAGTTTCCATTGTAGATCACGGTACTCCAGCTCAGCGATCAAGATGGTTCAGTTGCTTGGGGAACATGAAGCTGGATTGAGAAGTAAATGTAGGGAATGGGGAGGCTTTGTTAATACATCCCAGACCAACTTGGAAGGTTGGCTCTTGAAGCAGTTATTGTAACGAGGCACTTGGTGATTTTGCAACGGGTGAGGGCAAGAGACACAAGGACAGAACACGGCACCCAAAACTCCTGAACCAGTAGCATGCTTGGATGACTAGAACACCTTTGGCTTAAGTCAGTAGTAGTTCTCAACTTGTGGGTGGTAACCCCTTTGGGGACCACATATCAGATATCTGACACATCAGATATTTACAGTATAATTCATAACAGTAGTTAAATTACTTTTATGAGGAAGCAACAAAATAATTTTATGGTTGGTGTCACTATAACACCAAATCCTGGATTAAAAGATAATAGCCTTAGGAAGGTTGAGAACCACTGGGCTAAGTAGATATTTCAAGTTAGAAGTCAATCAACAGAGTATAACCATCTGTAGGGAGAGGGTCTGCAGAAATAAGTTAATTTTGTTCCCATTTGAGTTACTGCAAGTGTTAAAATGAGGATATATCTAAAAAGATAGACACAAGTGGACATGTTTATTTCTTTGTTTTCCTTGTGCCTTCTAAAATGGAATCACCATTCTGCCTCATTCCTGTCATCTATCTTTATTAGAAAAGTTCCCATTTGAGTCCCTGCTACAAAGCTGGCTGTTTTTACCTTCTGTCTAAGAAGGTGAACGTGTGTTGTCTTTTTTATGGTTTGCTCAGCGTGGAAAAGGCCCATTCCTTTGAGATATTTCTTCTCTGTATGTTTCTTCTTATTTTAGCCTCCCTTGGCTCAGCAGTCTGTGTACTGTGTAGTTATGGATCGGTCTCTTTAGGCCTTGGGGACGGAACTCCTGGCTTAAATCAGTCTCAGCTGTACATTCTTATTATGGCTTCAGGAAAGGGGAGATGGAAACTATCTTCCGAGTAATCAGAATTTTCTATTGTTTGTCTTAAAAAAAAAAAAACCACAAAAGCATTTCCTGAATTATCTCTACTAAGATTGATTTTGTTTCTGCTGTTCATATATTATTGAAAAGTAATCCAATTATTATTTAAAGATGGGTTATTAACATTACCTACAGTTCTATTTTTTTTTTTTCAGGAGGGGAAAAAAAGTCAGCATTGTAATTTGCTGTTCAAGTAACCACTGAGAGATGATACTGTGTATCAAATAGTGCTTACTATGTTGCATTAAATATTTACTGATAAATGGTATAAATGCATGTATCATCTTAGTAACTAATTACTTTTGTTCACATGAACTCAAACCTTTAGAATCAGTTGGTGAGTATGCACTTGCCCCTGTAGAAATTCAGGGCACTCCATTCATGAGAAAGAGAACACTTTTGGCTTTCATCAGTGAATCCACAGAAGGTGATTTGGGGATGGATCTCTGTAGCAGGAGCTCAGTAAAAGTTGAAACTTCTATTCATCAGGCCTTCCTAAATCTCCACTTAGTGAATTTCCCCTTTCATTTATACCTCAGAACATGAAGATAATTTACTAGAAATTTACATATAACTATTCACGGAACTCCGTTTCTTTTAAAACCCTGTCAAACTGTTAAGACTCTGTATTAAAAATCATGTAGTAAAGGGTGATAATTATTCATAAGATGATGCAGAGTAATGAAATGGCAGAGTTAACAGTCAGTGTTCAGTAAGATGAGGAACACTGTTAAGGGGGAATCTATTTTTTTAGGGAGAATAGTAATTAAGTTCCCCTTAAAAAAAGTCTACCTTGACACTGGCTCTTAATTCAATTATAGTACTGACTAAAAGCCCTAGGTGTAATAGCCAATTAATAAGCCAAGCCAAAAAAACTTCACCCAGTGTAAATATAAAAAGTATGTGTGTGTTTGTGTGTTTATATCTGTGTATGTATGTATATATATATATTTTTGTGTGTATGTATGTTTGTGTATGTGCATGTGTGTTTATGTATGTGTATGTATGTATATATATATATATGCATTTTTGTGTATGTATGTTTGTGTATGTGCATGTGTGTTTATGTATGTGTATGTGTGTATATATATATATATATATATATATATATACACACTTTTGTATATGTATGTGTGTGTGTGTGTTTGTGTGTGTGTGTGTGTATGTTTCAGGGGTGTTAGGATCTTTGCTCCTTAGGATGTTCTGTAAATGTCTTTTGTTTTCATGTTTCTCTTGCCTTTGTCTGAAGACATTGGACTCTCCTCTGCACCAGCGCTCTAAGTGACAGCCACTGGCAGTAATGAGGCTGCACACTCCGCTATAATTGAACCCTGTCAGCGCTACCCATTAAGGCTGTAGTATATATGCCAGCTCATTAATCCAAAGCCAATTTCTCCTTTGCCATTTCCTTTTTTTTTTTTCAAAACTATGGCACTGTTTCAAGCCCTGATCCCCTCATTGTATACTTTGGAGATTAGGAATAGAGACTAATTGGTATTGTTGCACCCATCTTGAGGGTTAACATTTTTAATAAAAGGCATGTTCACATCTGCAAGCTAGCATCATTGTGCCGTGATTTCACATTGTTTGTGCTTCTAGGTAGTTATTTGTGGTCTGATGTGTGTGTATGCAAGTGTGTGTGTGTGTGTGTGTGTGTGTGTGCGTGTGTGTGTGCACATGTATTCTGACCCAGTACCCCAGATTCTCTCAGTTTTATGATACAAAGTTATGGTTTTATGGTTATGGGAGTATGTCATATGTACATTTATGATGTTGTGGCGATATATCAGTCACAAGGTGACATATGATATATATCATATAGTATATGGGATTGTCATGTGTCTCACGTGTCAGTTGAAAGTGTAACAAGTCTTTGTGTTACTTTATACTCAAGGAGTAAGCATTTCCAGGAAATCATGTCTACTTTTTCATATATTTAAATGTTTTGATATCAACATTAAAATGATAATAAATTAATTCCAGTGCGCTTTAATCTGATTTACTATTTCTATTTCCAGAATAATGCATTCTGGTTTTATCTTCGTTTTCTTCAGTTTGGCTTGTGTGCATGATCTTCCATGTTCAAATTCTGTTGACAGTACAAGCAGAGAGATGACTTAATTATGATCTATCTGGTAAAACCTTTCTAAAATTATTATGTGCAACTTCGCTTAGAGCCTTTTCATCTCATCATGCTAAATATGCTTTTTTTCCCAACATCCAAAAAATCTAATTAAATGAAATCTCTTTTAAATAACATTGAATCAGTAATCTTATTGAGGCTTATCCTTTAATGTGCCTTCTAAGTAGGAATCAAAGAATATATACTTGGCTTTAGCAGGGAAGGCAGTTCAGCTCAAAGGTATCACTTAACGGAAATGCAAAACTGTGAACAAAGTTTCAGTCTGTAGATGGAGCATGGGATGCAGGGATGTGGGGGTGAGGGACAGAGGGGGAGGCATTGACATGATTCAGGCGACCCTCCCAGAACTTTCCAGTTCTGACCAGAGTGACATTCAACAACATTATCACAGGAACCAGGAGAGTTTTTTTTATAGCTACAAGGTTCAAATACCTTAAAAATAAGTGAAGATTACTCTTTGTAATGATACATTGTTGGTCAGGCTAACTGGAGCCTAAAACTTCCTGGGGTTCACTTTGAATAAAGCCAAAACAGCAATAAAGTTGGCAGGAGAGAACAGGTTAATGATAGTTTTCCTGAGGGTGAGATTATAGTTTTTAGCTTTTGGCATGTCTTTGGTGTTTGGTTCGAGATGAAAATTATGTGCATTGTCAGTCAACATGTAGTTTTGAGAATCAAAATCATGTATGGCCCAGAGATCACTTGCCTGGTTGTGACTATAGCCCATCTTCTTTGCATTTTGGTGCCTGGTTCAGATGTGCTCAGTATTTACTTCCTGAATTAATTAATTGATTAATAATTGATTAATTAATTCATATATATTATAACATGGAAGAGGAGACAACAGACATTTTAAACCTAGGTGTTTGGTTTTTGTTTTTCATGGGCTATGTGGGTATTCAGTAGAAGGCAAAAGAAGGCTTTTCTAGGAAAAAAGAAGTGAAATCATGTTTTTACAATCAGAAGAAATAAAGGAAAACATGTATCTAGTATGAAACTTCATCTACAAAGTGGCTTTGAAAGTTCTTGTAGCCCCCAGAGTTAAAGTTCACTTTATAATCAGATGTCAGCATTTTATTTATTTATTTTTTTTGTGGGGAGAGGGCTAAACCCTACATTTTTCTCATAAAGTTTGTTTAACTCAATGTTGCCAGTTAAAACTGTAATAATTTTATAAATACATAAAATTGTGTTGCTCACCTCTAAACAAGACAGCATACATTGTTATATCTTACAGTTAGTTGCCCTGAGTTATATGAAATTGATGGACTGTTTGGTCAGACTGAGCAGCTCATTATGGGATCAAAAGCAGATGGTTTTCTTTTATGAGTCTGGTGGGGGTAAGACGCAGGTGAGAGGTTGAGGGGACACTCAAACAGGGACAGTAGAATTGAGCCCACCCACCAGGACCACAGCTCTGACAGCATGTACTGAAGGGCAAGTATCATTTGTCTTATACTTTGAACATGAAAAAGGAGTGAAGGTGGGTGTAGGCACTTAGAGCCTCCCACCATCAGAGTTCTCATTGGTTTTAGTATCTTTAGCAATATGACCCCTGATTATAACCACACGGTAAGGGGGCTGTAATCAAGACAAAGAAGAGATGCATTTATTTTCCTAATAAAAACCCGATTTAGTGAACATAAAATAAGACAGTGATAGACTCTGAAAAGTGCTTCAAAACTCTGTCATTGTGGATTCTTTTTTACATCATATGAGTGAAAATTCGGCATTTGGACCTGTGGTGATCTTTGCATGAAGTTACGCAGCATATAAGTTTCTTTATTTTCTCACTTGTCCATAGTGTTTCCCATGTAGCAATGGTTCACACTCTGTAGAAACCATCCTACAAGGATCCTTCAATAAATGAGTGTTCAGTGACCAAGCCTTGGAGGATAGTGTTCTCATGTGCTCTTAGGATGCACGCATCTCTCAAAGGCAGAGGACATGGCTCCTGTAGAGGAGCCTATAACTCTGCCTAGAAATCATATCAAAACCAGGAGAACACTACCTGCTTTCCTCCTTTCATGTGGGCTCAAGCAGTTAACTCCATAAACTTCCCAGTGAATCCCAGTTCCCAAGCCCAGCACATTCTTCTTAAATTCTTTCCTTAGACCCTGGAGCCTTCCTAATTAGCCAATAGATGTATTTCTAACTAGTGTAGCCTAGTTTGCATGTTTTAGAAAGACCTTATAAATCAGAACATAACTGCCTGCCAATAACACAGTTGGAGCAGGAGGTGGAGAAGAAGCCAATGCAAATTTGTTGGAGGATGTCTGTAATAGATAAACTGAAGGCGTGGTTAGATGGAAGTCTGTGACATGCCAAGGAGCCACCATTTCTGCTGATCTACACTGGTTCCACCTCTAAGGCGTATGCATCTGACTTGGAGTTTTTGTGCTGATCTTCATGTTTTTTTGTGCCAGGATCTATGTTGCCCATCAATGTGTTTTGTGACTTCTTTTCAATGTACCACTTTCTAATTTCTAATAGAGTTTTACTGAGAACATCCTGTAACCATTGCTGCGAACATTATCCAGATATGTTCATGTGAGTGCCATCCACTTTAGAGAACATGGCTTCCTACCATCAGTCCTTTAAGAATTATAGATAGAGCACCTTTCTTTCCCCTGAGATGAATGAGTTAGAAGATGGATGCTCTCACTGGTGTAGAAGTAACCACTCCAATTTAAAACCAATAGAACTCCTTCTTTCTTCTCTGAGGTTTTCACTCTGTTGTTTCCTGTTTTAAGCTCTGGGATTTTGCACCTCTGGTGTGCTTAAAGACAAGTCTTTGTTTTATAGTAGTTTCATAAGGTTGGTTTCCTACAGGAAAGGTTAGATTTTTAAAGCCTCGTATAGTATACTGACTTTCATAGCCCCACTGTTATTTAATGGTACTATTTGTGGATGTGGGGGTAGAAAGCTATTAGAAAGTCACAGCCCCTGACTTGTAGCTAAAACTCTGAAGATCATTCTTTGGTTCTGTATGATGTACAAGAGGTTCTAGTTTTCTGAATGATAATTTGGGAATGCTTAACAAAACCTTTTTATATAATTGCCTTTGAAACAGGGTCTTGGCATATAACATAGACTGGCCTTGACCTTGGGATCCTCTTACTCAACCCTTAGAGGAGGATGCTACCATGTCGACCTACAAAAGCGTTTAAAAAGTGTATGTGTCCTTTTAAGTATGTTACCAAAAGAAAGAGTGATATGAACAAAGATTTGTCCAAAGATGTTTATTTCTAGACAAGATGGAAGATGTGCTTTGGGAGTAGAGGAGATAAAATAACAAGGTTTAAGTGGCACAGCACCACAGAGTCTCTATACTAAGAATATGATCACCTGGGTAGCTATTGATAATGAAGCTTTACATTTTTAACCAATAGCCCTGGACTGAGGGGGATGTAACTCTACAATGATATCATCTTTACCACAAAAAAATAGTTTCTGATACTATTTGCACTCAAGTTCAAATGGACATGAAATTTAGCCTGTGAGGACTACAAATAGTTTTCATTTCTTTTATTTACTTATTCTTTGAGATCCTTATACACTATATATATTTTTAATCGTATTCTTTCCCATTTCACAACTCCTCCCAGATACTCTGCCCATCTTTATATACCAACTTCACATTTCTCTCTCTCTCTTAAAAACAACCAAGAAACAAATACAAAAGAAAAAAACCACTAAAAGTATCCAGAATCCAATTTGTGTTGGGGTAACTATTTCTGAGCATGGAGTGTGGTTGATCTAGCCAATGTCACTCCATTGAAGAAAACTGATCTTCCCTCTCCTAGAAGCCTATTGGTTAGAGCTTGGAGTTTGTGCCCATTTCTGCTCCTTCGTACTGGGATTTTGTCTGGCTGAAACTTGTGCAGGTCTTGTGCTGCTGTTATAGCCTCTGTTCATATATACATCTGCCCTGTTATATCTAGAAAATGCTGATTCCTCAAAGTTGTCCACCAGCTCTGTATCTCCCAGTCTTTTCCCTCCCTCTTGTACATAAATCCCTTAGCCTTGAGGAGAGAGCTGTGATAAAGACATCTCCTTCAGGGCTGAACGCTCCAGAGTTTCTCACGTTCATGTGGTCTACTTGTGGGCTTTGGTGTTAATTACTCTCTACCACAAGAATAAGCTTCTTTGCTGAGCGTTGTAAAATGGGTACAGCAGTATGTCATCAAGAGTTGTTTATTGCTATGTTTATTTAGCATAATAATAATAATAATAATAATGTAATAGGTTTACCTCTCGCCCTTGACCTATATAGTCTCAAATCTTGGCATCCTTATCAATATAAAATGTTTATTCTCACAGAGTGGACCTTAATCAAAAAGTAACAACCAGAGATTCACTCTTCTTTTGTACTAGTAGATATATCTTGCAGGTAGCTCAGTTCTGTAGATGACAAGGTTCACAGCTGTGTGATAGAGATGGTTACTTTTCTACTCCTGTTGTGTGTAGCATCTTCTGGCGCCTGACCAGTATCTAGTAGAGGGAATCTGCTAACTGAGTTACAGCTAGATCTCTCCATGTTTGATGACATGAATACAGTGTCTTCAACCATAGTTAAGCTGCAGTGGGTAGCCAATAGCTTTGGGAATAACCTGTGGTATTTGGGTGACTGTGGAAAACATGAAATTCCAAAGTAGTTTAAACTGTCATTTCTCCAACAGTGAAAGGATGCGCAAAATTTTTTCAAGTGTTTCTCAGTCATCTATGTTTCATCTTTTGAGATACTACTGTTTACTTTCATAGTTTGTTTTTTAATTGGACTGTTTTCTTGATGCTGAGCCATGTGAATTCTTTCCATCAGATGCATAATTAGTAAAGGCTTTTCCCCATCCAATCAGCTTCCTCTTTGTCCAGATGATAATAATACTCTTTATGCTGCAGAGGCCTTTTACTTTCCTGAGGTCTCATTTATTAACTGTAGGCCTTAATGTTTGTGCAATCATGGTCCTGTTTGGGAAGTCTGTATTTATATCTTGTATATATTTTCTAGTGTTTCTATCATAACTCCATGCTAATTCCTAATACAATGTTATTTTATTGATAAGAAACCTGGATATTTGTTTAAAAAATTGCTGTTCATTAAGTATAGTTTCTGGTGCTGATGATCTGAAGCAAAATATCAGTTTGTAAACATAGTAATCATAATGAACTTGTAATCAATCAATTCCTCATGAACAGACAGATAGAAAAATCAAAAGATTATTAATTTTATTGAACTATATAGTTAACCTCAAAATCCTAATGCTAATTTAACATGTTAATTTTACAGACGTGGCCTGGCTTTGAGGTTTTCTAGCTGGAAGCAGTACTTGAAGCTCAGTGTTCACTAGTTAATTTCTTATAACTACTACTTAATACTTTCTTCATCCTATTTATTTCTGAAGTGCAAACATGCAGGTAGAGTTGCTTAAGAAATTACACAGATGTTTTGAAACATATGTAAGTCTTATGTCTTTCTTACAGATTATAGAATAAATTTTTAAAGATTTATTTATTTTATGTATGTGAGTACACTGTAGCTGTGTAGATGGTTGTGAGCCTTTATGTGGTTGTCGGGAATTAAATTTTAGGACCTTGCTCTGGTCTGCCCTCTGGACCAAAGATTTGTTATTATACAAAAGTACACTGTAGCTGTCTTCAGACACACCAGAAGAGGGCGTCAGATCTCATTATGGGTGATTGTGAGCCACCATGTGGTTTCTGGGATTTGAACTCAGGACCTTAGGAAGAACAGTCAGTGCTCTTACCCGCTGAGCCATCTCACCAGCCTGGGAAGAATAATTTTATAGAATAAAAGAGATCTCAGCCCAATTAGCAACTGTGTGTTCAGCAGGGCCATAATATTTCATTTTGGTTTGCATTTGCGAGAGAAATAGATTTTTACTGCTGCAAACAGCTAATGTTAACTCCAAATCAGCCTTATAATAAAAATGTGAATAGCAAGGTGTTAAGACACTACAGTATTGGTATCATCACATCGTGTTTGTTTTGAAATTGTGTTTCATGGTGATATATCCAAATGCCAAAGAAATCATTCTGCTGTTATCAGAGTTAGTATGCAATTATGGTATAAATAACTTTTTGCAAATGACAATTTTCTGACCTATTTGAGGGTCATGGCAATGAATGTAAGACAGGTTAATTTCAATTAGTACTTAATCATCAATTTCATTCTCAAGTGACTGAAAAAGCAAGATGCCTCAAATCACTAGGGAGAGATTCTATATACCTAAATCAACCTCACAAAGCACTGTTCTTTGAAATATGGTCATGGTTGGGTAACAAGAGGGTGCTGATGCCTAAAACACCTGGGAATCATAAACTGCTTTGTCTTGGAGACTCAGGACCTGTGAACATCCTGATGATCGTACTGAGTCCTGCAGGAAGGAAAGCAGAAGAAGCCAATATCGTTTTGCTTAATCTTTTGGATAAATTAATGCAGTAAATGGGGATGTCTGGACAGCTTCCCTAAGTTCAGGGTAAATTGAAGACTCCCTTTTCTTAGTGGGGCTGCTTCTTCTCCACCTGGTCTGGGGAGCCCAACCCATAGTCTATCTGAGGGATGGCATGTAATCCCTTGGAAAATTATAGGTTCTACTTCCTTGAATGCCTCTCTATGCAAATGAGGTATCCCCAATACCCTAATCCTTAGACCAAACCCTTCCCATTCTCCAAGAATCATCTATCACCTTGGTTCACCCCAATAAGGTACGTACCAGCTAAGATCTCCTCAGAGAGCTGTTTCACTGAAGATTCTCTGAGAAGGCCTTTGTCTAAAAGAGCTGTGGTTCTAAGCTCCTTGAAGAAGATGCCCAGACCCCCGGACCCTGACACTGGATCTCAGCTACCCTAAAGACCCCACCACCCATTCTGGACTCTACTTCATCCTTCCAGCCTGGTGTAAAGCAGTGTCCAGACACCCTGAGAGAAAGAGGGTGGGGAAGCACAACTGGACCCCAACACATATATACATCGATTAATCTGTTGATTTCTGGCGTCTAGAAGATTCTTAAACAGCAGAACAAGCCTGTGGTCCTAAGCCAACGCTGCTTCCATGAGTTTCATCATCACAGCTTGCAGAGGGTACAGCCTAAGATCTCTAAATGCAGAAGAGCCATAAGGACAGGGGCTCAGAAGTGGTTAGCTTTTTTTTTGTTTGTTTGTTTGTTTGTTTTTTAAAGAGTTTGGAGCACAGACTGAAGGAATGACCATCCAGAGACTGCCCCACCTGGGGATCCATCCCATAAACAACCACCAAACCCAGACATTATTGTGGATGCCAACAAGAGCTAGCTGACAGGAGCCTGATAAAGCTATCTCCTGAGAGGTTCTGCCAGTGCCTGACAAATACAGAAGTGGATGCTCACAGCCATCCATTGGACTGAGCACAGGGTCCCCAAAGGAGAAGCTAGAGAAAGGACCCAAGGAGCTGAAGGGGTTTGCAGTCCCATAGGAGGAACAACAATATGAACTAATCAGTACCCCCAGAGCTCCCTGGGAATAAACCACCAATCAAAGAAAACACATTGTGGGACTCATGGCTCTAGCTGTATATGTAGCAGAGGATGGCCTAGTCAGTTATCAATGGCAGAAGAGGCCCTTGGTCTGTGAAGGTTCTATGCCCCAGTATAGGGGAATGCCAGGGCCAGGAAGCAGGAGTGGGTGGGTTGGGAAGCAGGGGGAAGGGGGAGGGGATATAGAGGATTTTTGGAGGGGAAACTAGGAAAGGGGATAACATTTGAAATGTAAATAAAGAAAATATCTAATAAAAAAAAGAGTACTGACAAAATAAGAGCGCCTCCATTTACTATTTCCTAAGTGGCTGTTTCTGCTTTCTTACCATTAAAAAGAGTTTTATAATATGAACTAACCAGTAGCCCCTGGAGCTTGTGTCTCTAGCTGCATATGTATCAGAAGATAGCCTAGTTGACCATCAGTGGAAAGAGAGGCCCATTGGTCGTGCAAACTTTATATGCCCCAGTACAGGGGAACGCCAGGGCCAAGAAGAGGGGGGGGGAGTGCAGTGGGGGAAGGGTTTGGGGGGACTTTCTGGGTAGCATTGGAAATGTAAATGAAGAAAATACCTAATTATAAAAATAAAAAAAGATGGTATAATAAAGTCTTAAAAAAAAGAAATTTAAAAAAAGTTTTATTATGTGTAGATGTCCATGAAAAGCACAACACAGGGTCAGATTCTATGGAGCTAGAGTGGCTGACAGTTGTGAGCTGGTAACAAAGATGCTAAGCACAAAAACACTCAGGTCCTTTGGAAGAGCATTGAGCCATCTCTTCAGACCCTTTCATAGTAAAGAAGATAGGGTGTGCCATTCTATATACCTGCCAAACAGATATACTGAGACTATTTGTCTGTTCCCCTTGACTTTGTCAGGGGAACATGCTCAGATGGCTGGCAGCACATCTTCTAGAGTTCAGCTAAGAGCCCATAATGTGTTCATGCATGTACTATTATTATGCTAGGAGCAGTAGAAATGGGGGGATGGGATTCTCTAAAGTTTTACCTTGCTTTTTCCTCAGTTCAGCATTTCTAAACCTGTTCCTTCTAAAATAATGGCATCAAGCTTGTAGGATTGTCTTGAGAGTAGTAACTGAAGCAATGGGTTTTAAAATGCCAACATAAAAGTTGGACCAACAGACAAGATATGTTTTACGATCGAGGTCTGAGGACATGACAGCTTCACAAACTGCTTTTGTTAAAAGCATGAATCCTAAGCATCGCCTTGATGCTTGGATAGTCTTGGCTTAGCAGGATGGTCTTTCCTATCCTCAGCAGCCACGGGTTAAATTCCCAGGGCTTAAGAATATGGGGCTCAGCACACCAAGGACAGACTTGATTAAATGATGGTGGCTAATTCATACACGGAAATGTCTAGGAACTATGAAAGCTGACAATGATAGCTACTGGAAAAATGTCTTAACATGTATTAAGTAGAACAGAGATCCCTACAGGATGATTCTTGTCTTGCTAAAATGTATAAAAGCATAGGCAATGAGTAACCTGGAAGCAAAAGTAGGCTCTGAAAGAGTAAAGGACTTTTTCTTCTCAATGCAATTGGAAATTTTTATTGTGAGCAAGTATTGTTTTCCCAAGGCTTATGTGTCAATGTTTACGTTAGGGAATGAATTGTCTTGTATTTGAGTAATTTAAGTTTTGGATGATACAGTTTGGAAGATGGATCTCTAAGCTTCTAGTGCTCCAATTTTGGAGTTTGCTAGGTGCATACTACAAATTAATGCAAAGACCTTCATTCTCCGTTAAATTTGATTCAGTGTGTAAAGTTGATTTTATAAGTGTTTTTTTTCCCCTGACACTTATATTGAAGGATCTAGTATTCTACATTAGATACATGCATTTTCCTACCAACATAATTTAATATCATGCACTCATTAACATGATAAAAGTGCATAGGAAAACTACAGCCTTACAATGTAGCATTGATTCTGCCACCCCATCAATTTAACATGAGCTAATGAGGTCTGACTTAATTTTTAGAGGCAATCAGTTCGTAACTCACTTTATTTAGATCCTGTAAAGACACAAGAAAGACAAAGTAGACTCAAATAGATTCCTGGTGGGAGGGGCTTGTTCCACCCAGGCTTAGATAAATAAGTAGATTCTAAAACAAAAGTGAGTTATAAAACAAAAAGGTGAAAATGTAAGGATTTTTTTTCCTAATCCTGATTAGATTTTAAATTGTTCCTTTGGTAGTTTGCATAATTATAAGCATTGACTGCCATGGAATGAGAAACAATAGAAAATAACTCATTAATGCCCTTGTCTCCCTGGCATTGTTCCAGGGTCTGCAGCTTGAGGCTTGGGGAGGAGACGGATACACACATGGTGTGTGTATCCATCTCCTGTCTGATGCAGAACCTCAAAGGCTGCAGATTCCTGACTGCTCAGACAGCCCTCATTTTGTCTGAAGTGGTAATATCCTGAAGAACCAATAGCAGCGTGGGGTTTAAAGGACGTTGCCAGTGTAGATTATATTACTTTCAATTGTGGTGCTATTAGAGAAGCAGAGTTAGATTGCCTGGCCCCTGAACAAAGCAATTTATTACAAAATCCTAGATTCGAAGCCCAGGTTGTAAGGTCATTATAATTCTGGTGAATTAACTGGCTAGCTTTCCGGTGCTCGATTGGAGTGTCAGCCATAGTGTTTGATTATTATCACTGTGTTTTCAGTGTGGTCCCTAGACTGAAGATATGCATCCTCGTTAATGATGAGGAGTGAGTGAGATGCATCTAGAGTGTGTGGTTTCGTGGCTGAACACTTGTCTGTGTGTGTACACGTGGGGGCAAGGGTCAGCGTTAGTATCTCCCTCTATTCTTGATCTCATTTGAAGGGGATTACCTTTTATTTAAGTAAAATATAACTATGTAAGTTCCTCTGGTTCTCTTCCATCTAAAATCTCCCATGTCCCCTTCCTTTAACTCCTCGCAGTGCCTCCTCATCATTCTATCTTAAGTTGAGAGCCATATATGCTATTATTTCAGAGCTGAACACTGTATTATATAACCAACTTGGGGGCTCATCCTTGGGAAAGCTAATTTCCCTTCCCTTAGCACTCATTAGTTGCTCCTAATGTTTTCTCTAAGGTGAGGACCCCATGAGATTTCCCCATTTTGTGTTAATATGTCAGTTGCTATTGTCACTGTCCAGGCCTTGTTTAGGCACCTATTTTTTTGATGTAACACGAGTGTAGCTTTCCTGTCATTTCTAGAAGAAATAATCTCACAGCCGACTTCCTAGTCCTTTGGTTTTGGAATCCTTTCACCCCCATTTCTGCAGAGTTCCTTGACCCATAGGAATGGGACAGGAGGATTATAAAGAGGGGGATGGGAAAACAGTGGGGGGCTCTAATTGGGGAGGGAGGAGGGAAATACAGAAGGGAGGGAGGGAGTTCAATACATAAGGAGAGGGAGGAGGGACAAATGACATCAAGGATGTTTGATAAAACCTCAAGGAAGCATATTGTATATTTACTTAAAATTTTATCCAATACTTACAAATGCGCATGTGCCCCTCCTACATGCAAATATACACACATGAAGTTGTGCTGACAGTGCTATCTATACAGTTTACCAACCTCAGTACCAGGAATCAGAAACTTCTGCTTTCGTTGTTTGTCAGGGTAATTTCAAGTGATTCCCTAAATGATCTAGACTATTAACATTGCCTCTCAGTGGCTGAAGGAAAGTCCACATTGCTGAAGACATAGCCCAGTTCTGGCGCAGGACTCAAAAGATTCAAGCCCTACCTAACCTGAACGGCTTTCCCCTGTGGTCCAGCTTTTATAATACCAGGAAGTACTTGTGTGATACCAGTAGCATTAACCAGTTATGACTCCTCTGAACTACAACAGTGACCAGTATGACCAGATACCCCTCAGCTCTAATGGTATAGTAGTGACACTCCTCTATTTTGGCAGCAACCAGCCATTCTCAGATTGGACTTAAGGTCTATTTAATAGGAGAGACATTATACCTTACATACAACCCTAGCCAACTCCCCAAAGCTGGTGAGGTCATGGATTTTAGCTGAGAACCTATGATTGCCATGTTATTAGACCAGTTAATTTCTTTTTTTAAATTAAAAAAAAATTTTTTTGAGACAAGGTTTTTCTATGTAGACCTGGCTGTCCTGTAACAAACTCTGTAGACCAGGCTGGACTCCAGTTTGTGGAGATCTGTTTGTTTCTGCCTCCTGAGTTCTGGGATTAAAGGCATTTAACACCATGCCCAACAATCAGCATTACTACATCCCTAACTTATCCTAATGTAACCAAACTAAAACATAATAGTCTTATTTCTAAAGGTAAGTTTAGATATCAGCTCTTACCATGGAACATTTCTTTGCAGCAAACAGAGACCATCACAGAGTTCCACCACTGGTCTCATACAAAGATGAAAAGATTATGAAGAACTCATTCCCAATGGGCACATTTACCTTATTTCAGCTGAAGTTGGCTGCTATTTCAGCTGAAGTTGGCTGCTGTTTCAGCTGGACCGGCCAGGGAGGCCAGGGATTCCTCCTATCTTTGTGTCCCTAGTTCTTGGGTTATAAGAACATGCCTAGCTTTTATGTTGGCACTGAGAATCTGAAATGAAGCCCTCATTCTTGTGTTTCAAGTATTTTACCTACTGAGTTAATATATGGCTTTAATTCTTCACGTTGTAATATTGACCCATACAGGTTGAGTTCACCTGTAGTTTGCTGGGGCATTGCATCTATAGTACTGCCAATGAATACCGACTATCTAAGAGCTTCCTTTTTTCCTATGGTTAAGTCATCCACTGATTCCAGATTCCATGGTTTAACAGAGCATCTCCATTTGAAAAGAAGAGTTTTTTTTTCGTTGTTGTTGTTCTTGTTATTGCTGTTTTTCTTTATTCCAGAAACAGGAATCCAGATAGGAAACCTAAAATACATATTATTCTTAGGACCGACTCTATGGGACAAATTAAGATACTCCTGGACATTCACCATGGATATATAGAATAAATATTAAGGCCATAAACATTTAGTATCTTAAAAGATTTATTTATTTATTTTATGTATAGTAGTATACTGTATCTGTCTTCAGACACCAGAAGAGGACATAGGATTCCATTTCGGATAGTTGTGAGCCACCATGTGGTTGCTGGGAATTGAACTCAGGACCTCTGGAAGAGTAGTCAGTGTTCTTAACTGCTGAACCATCTCTCCAGCCCCCAACGTTTATTTTTTTGCTGCTTATTTTCTTTGTATTACGTAATTTGTGAGAGTGAATCATACTTAGAAATATTCCTTTAGTCTTTTTTGTATCTTTGCCTGGTTTTACACACACACACACACACACACACACACACACACGCACGCACGCACGTGCACACACACCATGACCAAAAGAAAAAGAAGTCTACACTTTCCACAAGGATAATTTTTATTAGATTTTGATGAGATACTTTACATATTAAAACATTTTAATTTGTTTGGATAAAAATGGGAGAAAGTGATATTGAACCACTAGATCGAAACATTCATCCTTTCAAGTCTGTATAGTGAGCAACACACTTATGTAATCGAACAATACAACCTTGAGGTTATTCGAGAAAACCATCTTTTATGTGCTTCAACCATAAAGTCTGGGAGTGGAATGTGCCTAGGTGGTAGGAATAGACTTCTGCGTGTGTCATCGCTATCTCTGCAGTTGTATAAAGAATGTAGAAATGTCATGGGATGGAGCAGCAGCACCGTTAGTGTATTTTAAATACCCCAGAGTCACAGATTGCAATCATATGAGAAAAGCATTAAATAAGAATAGGTTTCTGTGGCCAGTAAACATTCAGCAAGCTGGAGTAGAATTTGGCTCAGTGGGACAGAGTGCTTGCTATTCAAGCATGAGAACCTGAGTTTGAATCCTTGGTACTTTTGTGAAAAGCTAGCAGGGCTACCTGTAGACCCAGCAATGGGGGATAGAGGTAGTAGGATCCTGAGAGCTTCCAGGCTAACCATCCTAGCCAAAGGGAGCTTTCAATTTAACGAGGTACTCTGTCTTGGGCATAACAGTACTGAAAGGCTTAAGGGAAGATACTAGGTGATCTGCTTAGTTCTTCAACTGTGCACATTGATTGTCACATTCGTGAACCATACTTATACAGCATACACATTACACATACAACACTCATGCATGCACATAGACATATTCGCAAGCACACACACAGGCACACACACAACTACAACAACAACATAACACCACAATATACAACAGTACACCCACCAACAAATACCCACACATATCATCATGCACATAGTACACACCCGTTGCACACATCCATCTCAACATCCTGGACTTAGCAATGAAGCCTTTTCCTAGCAGCTTTGAATATGCTCTTGGATTTAAGACTAATGATCAAGAATCTATAGCTTTCCCCAAACCTACTTAAACATGCGTAATGGGTATCTACTTGAACACGTGTAATTTTTGGTTTTTTTTTTTTTTTTTTTTTTTTAGATTGTCTCAACCAATTATGTTCTTTGGAAAATCCTGTGAACTAACATGATCTGATTTTAAAAGTCACTGCACAGGGGCACTAATGAATTAGTTGCTGTGATAACTCTCGGCCCTTAGGAACTTAGCAAACATCTTATATTGATACAGCTGTCCTTCTCGAGTTTCTCGAGTAATGGTTGTAAAAACATACTGATTGGAGGCAGGTCTTTGTTTATCCAGTAGACTGAGTGACTGAAATCTAGTTCAAAGCAAGTGACTTTGTTTTGAATCAAAGTGAGGAAGCTCACCAGCTTCGTTTTTATTTATCTGTATTTAAGATACCGTCGGCACTCTAACAGCCAGCATCACAATCTGCCTGTGATGCCTTTGGGAGTTTCTAAATGCCCTGGTTAGATCATGCAATGCACAGATGCTATTCTGGGTATTGAGCATGCACAACCTGTGTACTTTTAAAAACAATACCACATTAACGATTACATATCAACTCCAGGGAGTGAAAGTGGTATGTTGAATCATACTGGGAAAAACCTACAGTGGCTTAAGTGCTTGGTAGAAAATTATGTGGGACCACTGAAGACTGGTCTTTTCCATCACACACACACACATACATACATATATATTCATTTACATCAAATGCTGCCTGCTCCCTCCTGGTCCCCCCTCCCAGAGTCTCTCCCCCTCCCTGTCTCCTCTGAGAGGGTGGGGCCCCCTTGGGTATCCCTTTACCCTGGCACATCAAGTCTCAACCAGGGTCTCCCACTGAGGCCATACAAGGCAGCCGTGTTGGAGAATAGATACCACAGTCAGGCTACAGCTTTAGGGAGAGCCTCCACTCCAGTTGTCAGGGGTGGGGGCAGAGCACATAGAGACTGAATGCCTATGTTTATATTTTTAAGTTAGCAAATGAAGCAACCTGTTCCTATTGCATTTCAGTAATACATTATTTTGGCTTCCTCTTCCTGGCTCTTACCCTTGCTCTCCCTCCCTTAGACTCTTTCACCCTCAGAATTCCTCTTTCTGCTTTCATGGGACCTGTTCTATTGTCAGCTCGCCCTTCCTTAAAATCCTCTCTCAGGAAGGGCTGTCTTCATGGTACTAGGGACCATGTGTAAACAAGGAAGCAAGCAAATGTGTATGTAGCCTGATCCAACTCAACCTGGTTTAGATGGGATGTGAGTCTGAGAAGGTTCTAGAACCTGCAAAAGGAATAGCATTATTATGATTTCTTGCCGTTTTCTTTTTTTTTTTTTTAAGTTACAAAGCTATGGTGAATATGAGGCATTTTGGAGACTGAAATGTAGTTACTTTGCCAAGATAGGGGAATAGATGTCAATAGATTTCCCATAACTTTCCAGAGACTGAATCCTATAAGCATCACACACGGCCTTCTGTGTGACTTCTTAATCTCAGTTTTCTGGTCATCTTCCTAATTCAAGCAGGAACTCACCACCTCAGTGCCTTTTTAAAAGAAGAGATGTTATATCTTGGGTATCCTAAGTTTTGGGCTAATATCCACTTATCAGTGAATACATATTGTGTGAGTTCCTTTGTGATTGTGTTACCTCACTCAAGATGATGCCCTTCAGGTCCATCCATTTGGCTAGGAATTTCATAAATTCATTCTTTTTAATAGCTGAGTAGTACTCCATTGTGTAAATGTACCATAATTTCTGTATCCATTCCTCTGTTGAGGGACATCTGGGTTCTTTCCAGCTTCTGGCTATTATAAATAGGGCTGCTATGAACATAGTGGAGCATGTGTCCTTCTTACCGGTTGGGACATCTTCTGGATATATGCCCAGGAGAGGTATTGTTGGATCCTCCGGTAGTACTATGTCCAATTTTTTGAGGAACCGCCAGACTGATTTCCAGAGTGGTTGTACAAGCTTGCAATCCCACCAACAATGGAGGAGTGTTCCTCTTTCTCCACATCCTCACCAGCATCTGCTGTCACCTGAATTTTTGATCTTAGCCATTCTGACTGGTGTGAGGTGGAATCTCAGGGTTGTTTTGATTTGCATTTCCCTGATGATTAAGGATGTTGAACATTTTTTCAGGTGCTTCTCTGCCATTCGGTATTCTTCAGGTGAGAATTCTTTGTTCAGTTCTGAGCCCCATTTTTTAATGGGGTTATTTGACTTTCTGGAGTCCACCTTCTTGAGTTCTTTATATATATTGGATATTAGTCCCTTATCTGATTTAGGATAGGTAAAGATCCTTTCCCAATCTGTTGGTGGTTTTTTTGTCTTATTGATGGTGTCTTTTGCCTTGCAGAAGCTTTGCAGTTTCATGAGGTCCCACTTGTCAATTCTCGATCTTACAGCACAAGCCATTGCTGTTCTATTCAAGAAATTTTCCCCTGTGCCCATATCTTCAAGGCTTTTCCCCACTTTCTCCTCTATAAGTTTCAGTGTCTCTGGTTTTATGTGAAGTTCCTTGATCCACTTAGACTTGACCTTAGTACAAGGAGATAGGAATGGATCGATTCGCATTCTTCTACATGTTAACAACCAGTTGTGCCAGCACCATTTGTTGAAAATGCTGTCTTTCTTCCACTGGATGTTTTTAGCTCCCTTGTCGAAGATCAAGTGACCGTAGGTGTGTGGGTTCATTTCTGGGTCTTCAATTCTATTCCATTGGTCTATTTGTCTGTCACTATACCAGTACCACACAGTTTTTATCACAATTGCTCTGTAGTAAAGCTTTAGGTCCGGCATGGTGATTCCACCAAGATATAAGATACAATTTGCTAAACGCATGAAACTCAAGAATGAAGACCAAAATGTGGACACTGTGCCCCTTCTTAGAATTGGGAACAAAACACCCATGGAAGGAGTTACAGAGACAAAGTTTGGAGCTGTGATGAAAGGATGGACCATCTAGAGACTGCTGTATCCAGGGATCCATCCCATAATCAGCTTCTAAACGCGGACACCATTGCATACACTAGCAAGATTTTGCTGAAAGGACCCAAATATAGCTGTCTCTTGTGAGACTATGCAGGGGCCTAGCAACACAGGAGTGGATGCTCACAGTCAGCTATTGGATGTATCACAGGGCTCCCAATGGAGAAGCTAGAGAAAGTACCCAAGGAGCTAAAGGGATCTGCAACCCTATAGTTGGAACAACATGATGAACTAACCAGTACCCTGGAGCTCTTGTCTCTAGCTGCATATGTATCGAAAGATGGCCTAGTCGGCCATCAATGGAAAGAGAGGCCCATTGGACTTGCAAACTTTATATGCCCCAATATAGGGGAATGCCAGGGCCAAAAGAATGGGAATGGGTGGGTAGGGAAGTGGGGGGAGGTATGGGGGACTTTTGGGATAGCATTGGAAATGTAATTGAGGAAAATATGTAATAAAAATATTAAAAATTTAAAAAAAAGAAAAAAATAAATAAATAAAAGAAGAGATGGCCTGAGTTGTTTTTGGTATTTTTGTTTGTTTGGTTTTTGTTTTTGTTTTTAACCAAGGTTAAAATAACACTACAGAACCAATACTAATGCTTCTTTATGACCCCCACAGTAATACTTTTCCAAAGTTACAGACTCAGAAAAATCCCATGAAATGTGTCTGTTTTGAGTTTCGTGAGTATTATTGTTGCTATTAAACACAAATCAACTCTTAGTGACGTTCGTTTTGCCATTTCGCCCGCTAATGTCAAGCACATTCTACGTGCCTGGCACAGAGTTCATTGAGTGAACATGTTCCTGATGTCTAGATGTGCACACAGCACAGTGGGTCTCTGTGGAGACCAGAGACAACCAGTGTTCTTTAGACATTGAGAAGTCTAGCACCTTTACAGGGTTGCCTTTGAGCCATCATGTCTGTGGAGTATTTTTGTTTGTTTGCATAATATAGAGGTTTGTGATAGCTCTCTATTCTGCTTCCAGGAGTGATTCAGTTTTAGAAATGGAAGGCTAAGAGGCTTTAGTTTCAGATTAACAGCAGCACAGAAGTACAACTCAGTGTATTGGTACTGTTTATCATCTTCAGGCTACTGCCTGTAAAGAGAGATGCCAAGAACTCTGTATTCCTTTATGTTTATTAGGAATGGCTAGGGATTCTGGGCGCCAGGGGACCCTGAGGCCTGGCTTAAATGTCTGTTTCCACTGGCCATTCAATAGTCTCCACCATTGAGCTCAAACAACAGATGTTCTGAAAATCTCACTGATAAAACAGAGATGCAAACCATCTCTTAAAAATTGCGCGATGTTGACCAGTGTTCAAGCGGTTATGTGTAAGTGGGATGTTTTTACAGATTACAGATTATAGGCACTTGCCCTCAGATGTAGAAAAGAGAGTTGAGGGTATAGTAGGGAAGCGTACGGTGGCGGTGTACGTCGATCTTCTGAGAGGAAGAACTGTACCCTCGTCTCAGTTCCAAGCGAGGGTTGCCTTGGCTGAGGTCACACGCACAGGCTTTTGTTGACATAAGTTATTCACATTTAATTGGAACCATTGTGGAAAAGCATTTGTTCCCTGCCCCCCAACCCCCCCTAGCTTCCTTCCCCTGGAACCAGGACTCCAATGTGAAATACAGACAATTAAACCACCGTACATTTTTGAAGTTACAGATCTCCAGTTTATAGATGTAGCTCATTTTCGTCCCAGGCAGCTGTCACCAGGACAGCAATCAAAGAATGGCTTGGGTTCCCTTTGATTTATAATCTTCCGGGTACAGAGTGTCTTCAAGCATACCAAGATCACTGTTACTGCAGGGGGGAGTAACTATGTAAATCTACCAAACTATAGCATGGCCCTTCAGCTTCCTAGCACTAAAGTTATTTACTCTATAGACGCGTGCCACTCTAAAGCATGGCCCTAAAAGTATTAAGCACTTAGGAGAGTAAGGAAGTGAGCAGTCTCAGTGAAAATGACATTCCTTCTGCTCTAGACCATAATATCCTTGTAGTCAGGGATGACTTACGTACTGTTGTCCACTCTGTGGATCATGGAGTTCAATTTCAGAATCGTTCTTAATAATGTAAGGAGTTTTTCAATATCCAGTGGAATTGTTAATTACAAATTTAAACTAAAGTTACAGGTTTACAGGGGATGAGTATAACGTCACTGTGATGCCTGTCATAACTTGCAGAGGAGGAAAGACTCATTTCTCTCTCTCTCTTTTCTTTTTTTTTTTTTTACAAAAAAAGCAGGAACATGACAGGTACATCATATTCTCAAAAGTGGGGCTTATATTTAAACCCAAGAGGGGACGTATCTAAGATGCTGACTGACACCACACGCATTGTCAGAAACAATGATCTTTCCAACAGCTTTTAAATTTTGGGAATTAACCTGTGAATTTTGGGGAAAAAAATAAAAAATAAATTCAATTGGACTTGTTAATTTTAAATGTGTTAAGTCTTGTAGAACTGGAAATAAGAGCCATTTAAAACTTTATGAAAATAGTATTCTGATTGTAATAAGTTGAATTTAAGTTGCATTCGAATTTAGTTTTTTATTAATTTCTGCATGATCCTACTTATGAAGTATTTGGATAATAGGCCAACATCCTTCCCATCATTTAAGTGGTTGAGGATGGATACAGTTGAAACTAGTTGGGAAAATGTAAAGTGTTGTAACACCTTTTTATTTCTGTGTGGCTCTCTTGCCAGCATTTGCACATGTTGGTCTTATCTATCTTTTCCAGTTTGAAAATGAAGTTTGAACATATAAGACATTATTAAACTTTCAATGTGTATTTGTACATATCTGTGATAGCTAATCTTGGTTGTCAGCTTGGCACATCTGAGTAGAGAAAAAACTCAATAAAAATTTTCCTCCATCAGACTGGCCTGCGGAAATGTCTATGGGGCATTTCTTGATTCCGTACTGATGAATAAAGACCCGGCCCACTGTGGGCTGTGTTATCCTTGGGTGGGTGGGCCTGGGTTCTATAAGAAAGGTAGCCATGCAACCAGGGGAGGCAAGCCAGTAAAGTAGAATTTCTACATGGTCTTCGCTTCAGTTCCTGCCTTGGCTTTCCTTGGCAATGGATGTAATTGGTAAACTAAGTAAGTTCTTTCCTCTCATGATTTGCTTTTGGTCAGTCATTTTTATCACAACAGAAAACAATATCCTGAGATAAAAATTCATACAGTTTGGCTCTGGTTCATACAATCCTGTTTTATAAAATTTCCATCAATTCCAAGTTTCTATAAGTGTTTTTGTAGGCAGTCTTAGTTAAGGCAATTACTGCTGTTCTTTCTGTATTTATAAATTTGTGTTTATAGATATTTCCTGCCTATTTTTAGGCAGAGAAGTAGAAGCCACAGTGTTTGTTCTGTTTGTTCGGTAGCAGCTGGGGTGATGGTATAGCTCCACTTGGTTGCTCTTGGCAGCCTGTGGCATTCATGAGATACTTTAAGGACCTCAACTCAAGAGAAACTAAATCTCTGGCTTTGAAGTGGAAGACAATTTCAAAATGGTCCCTGAAACAGAGCAGGGGAATTTTTTGAACAGAAAAATGTTTTAGGAAAGACAAAGACATGCTTGAGTGTGGATATGGGTTCCTTGGGGTGCATGGAAGTTAAGCACCTTGCCAGTAGCCGCATATAATCCTTGGGTGGTTCTCAAGTTAAGGTTCAATGGGTTGCTGGGAACTTTTGTTGTTCTCTTGTCTCTCTTTGGCATATGAGCTCATAAGCTGGGCCCGGAAATGCCTTCAGTGTTATTATGATCTGATAAAGTAAAACCAGGAATGATAAATGATTAAAACTTAAGACCATTAGGCTTGCAGAAGAGTTTAGGACAGGGCATCTGTCCGTGGGGATTCTGAAGAGATGCCTGTGCAATGTTGACATCACACTATGCATGCAGGTTCCATGTCAGGTAGGGATGGTGCATGGCAGGCACTTGCTGACTAAGCATTTCTCCCCAGCTCTCCACTCATCTTTCATTCATGAGAAGTGTTCCATTGTGTGAAAAGACTCTATTTGCCTGTTTGTGGCCAGGGGCTTGTTTCCATGAGCAATGCTGCCATAGCCATTTATGTACAAAGGTTTTTATACGAGCATATGTTTTTATTCCTGTTAAGAGGAAAATGCAACTCCTAGGAGTGAAAGTGTGGGGTAACGTGCTACATCTGTGTTTACTTTATATGAAATCACCAAACCAGGCTTGTTGACACGTGTGCGCTTGCAACACCTGGGAATTGGAAATAAGAGGATTATGAGTTTGGAGCTGGTCGAGACCCTTTTTCAAAAAGGAAAATTTATAAATCAAATAAATCCTGCAAATCTCTTTTCCAAAATGGCTGTGATGGCTAAATCTTGTTGGTCAACCTGAGGCACCAGGGGAGGGGGGGAATCTTAATTGAGAAATGGCGTCATTAGATGGACCTATGGGCATATGGTTGGGGGGCATTTCCTGATTGCAATTAGCTGTAGGAAGGTCCAGCTCACTGTGGACTGTGCCACTCCTGGGGAGGTGGCCTGGGTTGTGTAAGAAAAGTTGCAGAACACGTAAGGGACATGCTGCTGAGCAGGGTTCTGCCCCAGTTTGTTTGTTTGTTTGTTTGTTTGTTTTTCTTTCTTTTTTCCCTTTTTTTATTAGATATTTTCTTTATATACATTTCAAATGTTATCCCAAAAGTTCCCTATACCCTCCCCCCTCCCTGCTCCCCTACCCACCCACTCCCACTCCTTGGCCCTGGTGTTCCTCTGTACTGGGGCATATAAAGTTTGCAAGACCAAGGGGCCTCTCATCCCAGTGATGGCCGACTAGGCCATCTTCTGTTACATATGCAGCTAGAGACAAAAGCTCTGGGGGGACTGGTTAATTCATATTGTTGTTCCACCTATAGGATGGCAAACCCCTTCAGCTCCTTGTGGGCTTTCTCTAGCTTCTCCATTGGGGGCCCTGTGTTCCATCTTATAGATGACTGGGAGCATCTACTTCTGTATTTGCCAGGTACTGGCATAGCCTCATATGAGACCACTATACCAGGGTCCCTTCAGAAAAATCTTGCTGGCATAAGCAATAGTGTCTGGGTTTGGTGACTGATTATGGAATGGATCCCAGGGTGGGGTAGTCTCTGGATAGCCCATCCTTTTGTCTTAGCTCCAAACTTTGTCTCTGTAACTCCTTTCATGGGTATTTTGTTCCCTATTCTAAGGAGGAATGAAGTATCCACCCATTGGTCTTCCCTTGATTTTCTTATGTTTTGCAAATTGTATCTTGGGTTTCTGGGCTAATATCCACTTATAAGTGAGTGCATATCTAATGACTTCTTCTGTGATTGGGTTACCTCACTAAGGATAATATCCTCCAGATACATCCATTTGTCCAAGAATTTCATAAATTCATTGTTTTTAATAGCTAAGTAGTACTCCATTGTGTAGATGTACCACATTTTCTGTATCCATTTCTCTGTTGAGAGACATCTGGGTTCTTTCCAGCTTCTGGCTATTATAAATAAGGCTGTTATGAGCATAGTAGAGCATGTGTTCTTATTACCAGTTGGAACATCTTCTGGATATATGCCCAGGAGGGGTATTGATGGATCTTCCGGTAGTAATATGTCCAATTTTCTAAGGAACCACCAGACTGACTTCCAGAGTGGTTGTACAAGCTTGCAATCCCACCAGCAATGAAGCAGTGTTCCTCTTTCTCCACATCCTCACCAGCATCTGCTGTCACCTGTTTTTATTTCTGTTCTTGCTCCTGACTGCAAGCATAGCAGTGAAGCATTAATAGTGTCAGTGGTTGGTTCTCGCCCATAGGGATGGTCGCAGGTTGGCCCAGTCATTGCTTGGCCATTTCCTTAGTTGGTGCCATTGGGTTTTCTCAATGATGCGCTGTAATCTATATAAGCAGTCCCCTCTCCTAAGTGCTTTTGGTTGGTATTTATCACTGCAACTGAGAACAAACTAGGACACTGGATGGAACAATTTATTTTACCAGAAATTTGTAAGTGATCCAAAAAATGTTTCTTTTTTAAATTCATCTATTACATACAATGGGTTGGTAATGTTCAATTTAAATTTTATAATCAACTATGACTTTTCACACTTCTCAGCTATTGTTAATACTTCTTGGTAAAATATCTATTTGTTTTATCCATTCTTTTTTTTTAATTAGGTATTTTCCTCATTTACATTTCCAATGCTATCCCAAAAGTCTCCCATACCCTCCCCCTACTCCCCTACCCACTTCTGAGAATTGGGAACAAAACACCCATGGAAGGAGTTACAGAGACAAAGTTTGGAGCTGAGACAAAAGGATGGACCATCTAGACACTGCCATATCCAGGGATCCATCCCATAATCAGCCTCCAAACGCTGTCACCATTGCATACACTAGCAAGATTTTGCTGAAAGGACCCTGATATAGCTCTCTCTTGTGAGACTATCCCGGGGCCTAGCAAACACATAAGTGGATGCTCACAGTCAGCTATTGGGTGGATCACAGGGCCCCCAATGGAGGAGCTAAAGAAAATACCCAAGGAGCTAAAGAGATCTGCAACCCTATAGGAGGAACAACAATATGAACTAACCAGTACCCCGGAGCTCTTGACTCTATCTGCATATGTTTTTTTTATCCATTCTTAAATTGAGAAACTTTTGTATATTTTAGATACATTCTTTATTAAGTATGCCTAATAAAATAATTTCTTTTTTTTTATTACGTATTTTCCTCAATTACATTTCCAGTGCTATCCCAAAAGTCCCCCATACCTCCCCCCACTTCCCTACCCACCCATTCCCATTCTTTTGGCCCTGGCATTCCCCTGTATTGGGGCATATAAAGTTTGCAAGTCCAATGGGCCTCTCTTTCCATTGATGGCCGACTAGGCCATCTTTCGATACATATGCAGCTAGAGACAAGAGCTCCGGGGTACTGGTTAGTTCATCATGTTGTTCCAACGATAGGGTTGCAGATCCCTTTAGCATAATTTCTTAAGTAAAATAGTTTTTCATTAATTAATTTATTCATTTTATATCCTGATTGTAGCCTCCTCCCCCCTCTTCTCTAAATCCTACCCTCTCTCCCCCTTCTCCCATTGCCCCCTTCCCTCCTTCTCAGATAAGGGGAGGGTCCCCATCCCTGGGTACCAATCCACTCTGGCACATCCAGTCTTATCAGAACTAAGCAAATCAATCATTTTTTTTTTGCTGGGGCAAGACAAGGCCAGTTAGGGGAAGGGATCCAAAAGCAGGCAACAGAGTCTGAGCCAGAGACTTGAGCCTTGTTACAGGCTCAGAGTCTGAGCCTTGTTACAACTGTTGGGAAATGAATAGGGACCAAACTGCACACCTGCTACACATGGGTATGGGGTTTAGGTCCAGCCCATGCATGCTCTTTGGTGGGTTCAGTTTCTGTGAGCCTCCATGGAGCCAGGTTAGGTGAGTCTGTACATCTTCTTGTGATGTCTTTGACCCCGCCCCTTTGGCTTGCTCATTCCTATCCTTAATTCTTTCACAGGAGTCCCTGGGCTCTTCCTGAGGTTTGGCTGTGAGTCTCTGAGTGTTTCTATCAGTGGCTGGATGAAGCCTCTCAGACAGTATGTTAGGTTCCTATCTGCAAGTATAGCAGAGTGTCATTAATAATGTCCGGGGTTGGCTCTCTCCCATGGGATGGGTTACAGGTTGGGCCAGTCATGGGTTGGCCATCCCCTTAATCTCTGCTCTATCTTTATCCCTGCACATTTTGTAGACAGGGCAAATTTTGGGTTGAAGTTTTCTTATCATTTAAGGATTAACTTTTCATTTTGTATTAGTGTATTTGAAAGGAGAACGATTTAGGCCTAAGTTTAGCATATTAACTTTTTAATTATATGGCTTATGATATTGGCATACAGGAGTTATTGAGTGGTATTATTACCATAATTCTTTCATTGAAAAAACCTACTAACTTATTTACATCTGGGTAGCTCTATGGAACATTTAAAACATGGATCAGGAGTGTTATCTCAGGAGAATCATTTTTATAGAAAGTATTAAGGGCAGGAAAAGCAGAATCAGAGTGTGAACAAGAGTGACCTCTGTTCTCAACTGGTATGAGTGGGCACCATGGGCATTAATAAAACCCAGGTACCACTTGGCTCCTTGATATGATGTAATTGTTGTGTTAGTGTTGTACAAACACCTAGAGGAAGTGTACTACATGAAGCCAACTGGAGAGTTAATGCTCTTAGGTTTCAGTGCAAACACATCAGCTTATTTTACCAAGTGCAAAAAAATAGTGAGTTTTACACCTTGTTTAAATTCTTTTAGTAGGACCACATCCCCAAGACTTCTATATCCTAAGTCATCTGAGTCTGCCTAGGTTATTCAGTGAACTTGAGGCAGGCTAGTTTAAGCAATTTAGTAACCTTGTTTCAAAATTAAAAGAGGAGGAAGTTGGGGATACAGTTCAGAGGTATAATACTTGCCTAGCACACATGAGGCTTAATCCCCAGAGCCACCAGAAAGAAAGAAAAAACTTTTAATGCTCTATATTTTTTGACTAATTTTTGTAAAACAGATGGAGAGCCGCATGCATTACCTCTGAGGCTTTATTTTGAAAAGCAGGTGTCATGTCATTTGGTTCAACTTGGCCTCCTACGCGTCTCACGCAAGGTCACAGCTTCTTGTGGATTTTGTTACTTTGGTTGCTGACAAGCACTCTGGAAACTGATAGCAGTGTTGGCTGCTGACTGTGGCTGCCTTGCCAGAGTTGTTACAGGCAGTGTTGCTGACAGAAACGTTATCATCAGGGGGAGGGAATGCCCTCCCTGCTCATCTTATCCCTCATTCCTCCTGTTCTACCCAAAGGACAGCTTGTCTGGGAGTGAGGGCTCTCAGGTAACTTTGATTTGATTTCCAGCTCTCCTGGTGGCTAGCTGAATGACCACAGGCAAGCTCTTCTGTCTCTTTAGCCCTGCTATTCCATTGCCCCTAAATGGGATGATACCTGCCTGCATTGTATTGCTGTCTGTTTATTCTTCAGAGACTGAAGCGTAGAGATGTAAAGAAGATGCAGTCATCATAGAGAAGCAGATACAAACAGAAATGAAACTCTAATATGGAAAAATTACTGATTTAATTTTTGTCAGCATTTAAAATAACTCATGACTTTTTTAGTGTACATGTTTCTTATTTTAATATCCTTAACAATAGAGTGTTTAGAGAAGGCAGTGCCAATACATTGCATGATTTGAGCCTTCTGTGAAAACTCTGCTGTCTTGAGATCCAAGACATTCCATTTTCAATTCATTTTTCTCTACCTAAGGACTCAAATGTTTTAAGGTCAGAAGAAGCAGGATTTGTCATTTATTCTTTTTTTTTCCCTCTCTGTGAAGCATTTGTTCATTTTGACAGTGAATATATAGCATTCTATCAAATATGAATACTATTAATAAGTATTACTGAAAAGAGCTGTAACACAAATTCAAGTTAAAAGTTCAAACCCAGGCATGAAATTAATAGGCTCTCTTTTTATTATAAATATAACGGTCACGAATGTCACGATGCACCATGCTAGGACCTAGATGGACATGTTTATGTCTCTTCTCACTGTCAGAATTTGTTGAGTAACAAAACCATCGATAAGCTGTGTAGATTTCATAGACTGTGATTTGCCAAGGACTTCTGACTTCCCTTTATAGTTGGTTGAGGCCATTACAGGTTCTCCAATTCCAATCTTAATTACTACTATGAACCCAAGATACACCTTACATGTCAGACAGCAGTTAGATCTCTGTGACGCAGTTTCAATATGTCCATGTGCTAATGCTGTTTAATTTGAGAGGCTTGTATTGTGGTTCCTTTTGTTTTTAGGAATAAGTCATTTGTCATGTGTTTTATAGGTTATGCTGGAAAGAGTGCTTTCTATGTGCAAAATGAGATGGAGTCATCTTGAACGTGCATTTGTGTTCAAAATGGAGACAAGTGATGCTTCCAAAACATAGCATCTAGGAGAAGACCTACACTGTAGGCCAGACTTCCACATAATATAGAACAATTTAAAGTCATAGCCTTATCCCATCAAAAGCTACCTTAGGTGCTTAAAACATTATCCATGCATTTGTGTCTTGAAATGAAACTGCTGAGGCTGCCCTCGAACTTGTGGACCCTCTGCCCCTACCTCCTAAGGCTAGGAGCTTAAATACTGGCCATGATGTCCAGCTTCATTTAATTAATAGCAAGCTAACTATATAGTAAGATGATTATCCTCTGTGTTCTTATGTTTAAAATTATTAATTACCTTCTAACATATATTTTCTTCTAATTATATCTAGATTTCTGAACTCTAGTGCAGATTCATTCATGATAACAGTAAGACCTGGCAGCTAAGCCACTTTATGGGATATAAAATATTTCTAATTTTTACAGGCTTGATGTGCATACAGATCTTAAGGATTAACATTAGCCAAGGTAATTTGTGTCCCACTCTGGCAGGATCAGTCCTAGAAAGGCAACTTTAGGAAGAGTGGGCAGGGCTTTTATTCATCCTTCCCAGGGAAGGCACAGAACTGGAATGACAATTTCCACTTGGCTCCCTCTGAGTCCAGTGGCTGACCTTAAGAATCTAGATCGCTAATATTTTTAAGCCCAAGTCCCCCAGACACTGCAGCTCTTTTCAGTTTTCGCTTATACCTAATTCATTCTATGAGGCAAATTAAGCTGAAAAAGCCTGGGAATAAAGTTTGGAAAAATGTTAATACAATTCTTTGCCTAGCATAAAAAAAATGCCTACAGATGTTACTTTACTATGGAAAAGCATTAGACAAATAGACCACCTGCCACACTATTTAACAATAATAGTATAACTTATTTTTCCTCATTCATAAAAATGTCTGAAGCCATGAACCCTTCTTTGTACACTGATGAGGAAATGAGCTAGCTATACCCAGCTCATATCCCCCTTATACTTATTTTTATTGATCTACTTCGCATCTCTTCCTTTATCCTACATTGAGTATCAAAGATTTGCCAATTTATAACAAACAAGGTAGCCACCAGACCTATTTGTCCATTTGAATGAAATAAAGCTGAGACGAGTATTTCAGCTCCTCAGTGGACCTAGCCATAGGGAAGGCTCATAGTTCTATAGGGCTAGTGGTTGTACATTGGAAAGCCCATTTCCATCATTCAAAGTTCTGCTGGATGGATATGCTCCTGGGCATCTTGTGTGTCTCTGTCAGAAACAAAACACTTACCACGGACAAGGATTTTGTTCTTTTCCTGAAACTGAGCAAAGTTTAGCTGCTGTCTCACTGGTCACAACTTCTTTGGCCCAAGGAACAGTCTTTTGCTTGTCCCCTCTGTCCAAAGGCAGTTTAACTTTTATTGAAGGACACCTGGCATTTGACTTTTAAAATCAGCTACCAGACAAGATAAAAACCCCAGTGCCAGACAAGACAGAAACCCTAGTGCCCTCTAATTAATAGATAAGAGACAGAACCGGAGCTTCTTGTTATAAATGGACAGGGCTTTTCTTCCCTTAATGTTCTATCAGTAGTTACAATGTTATTAAATAACGGGCATGGGCAAATCACAACATGTCCGTTTAAAAGGGCCCTAATGGATATTCACAGATCACCTGGGATCCAATGGCTGCATTTTGTTTATCTTTGATTTAGAGAGTTCAGTTTCTTAGTGGCAACACTAACTTTTCTTTGGCTTGCACTATTCTAATTGGAAATGTCTTGGTTTGTAAGTAGTCATGCCTTCTATCTTTGCAAGTAGAATTAATCTCAACGTTCACAGCAGAAGGAATCGGTTGTACATTTACTGCAAATTTTTTTTTTCTTCATGATGTATTTAAGTATGGCACTTTTGTTTGTTTGTTTGTTTGTTTCTTCCAAATAACCCCATGTACTCAGTGTCTTCCTTTTGGTCCTTGTGTGCTGGCTAGCTTTCCTTAAGTTAACTCCCGAGAAAATTCTAATGATATAGGCATTTTCATCTGAAAGCCAATGGAGGACCCTATGCAGTAATTGAGATAAAAAATGTGACAGAATGACACAGAACAAGGCTGTGTGTGCTCTTTATATATTAGCTGCCGGGTATCCCAGATCACATCCCATCAAGCTGGAAATCCTGCCACTTTAGTCTTTAAATTGCAATTTGCTGATGCTGCTGCACTCAGCATCCATTCATAGGAAAACATTTTAGCCGTTTTTATGCATCAAGCAATTTTCAGGCACACAGAATAAAGATAACTTGACACTATTTGCAAGGGCAAGGTGTCTCATTAAAAATGGCCTTTATGGAGCAAACCTTAAGTCTATAAATTCAAGTTGATAAAAAGATGATATGAAAGAAATTTTTAAAACCAAAAACTATTCCCGACAAAGCAATGTTTGGACCAGTGCTGTGGTTTGGATATGGCTTGCCTGCCAAAGAGTCACGCACGTAGCTGGTTCCCATGTTGGCAGTGCTTTAGGGGTGGGGTTTAATGAGATCATGGAAGTGCCACCTTTGCGAATAGATCAATGCTGATTCATGGGAATAGATCAGGTCTCCTGACTCCATAAACTTTCTGGAAACTACAATATTTTAAATCAGTGCTACCGTATCTGTTGTTCCCCACCTTAAAGGGCTGGTGCCCTCTACACTTCTATGTTGGGTTAGAACATAGTCATAGAGACTCTCTGGGATGATGGCAGTGCTATCATGGGGTTTGGACCTCACAACTGTTAGCACTGCATGAGCGATATATCCTAAAGTATCCAGCCTTGGGCATTTTCTTACAGCAATTGATAATGAACCAAAACAGGTCAGGGAAATAAAAGAGTCTGAGGGTAGAAGTGCACATCCAGTGAGATTCAGAGGTTACTGAGAAGTGTTAGTATTGTTACCTTGCTTTTGGAAGCACAGGCCTACATTAGCATATATTGACTGTATTCAAATCTATTCCTAGTTTCTTCTTGTTGTTCTGAAAGAAAATTAATGTCTTTTATCCCCCAAGAAAATACCATAGGCACAATGATAATGGCTGTTAAACACTGTATTCACGGAGTTAAATAGGTATCAAATTAAACATTATTCTCCATTATGCATAGAAAAGGAGACCATACATAAAAATCTCTTGTGCCTTGAAAAGGTATTTCTGAAACCAGTTTACCCTTTGCCAACATGACTTGCTTCATTCTAGAATTGTATATATGCCACCCAAGTGAACAGGCTTAAGAGACACTGAAGTTTTCAGGAAAATAATGCTTTTAAGTGGTGTATACTTGTAAAGGAGAGCTGAATAGTCCTAACAAATAAAATCTATCACTGGCCTGCATGGTAGCTGGAGCTGTGATCTGAGCACTTGGAACTTGGAGATAGAAAAATCCCAAGTTGAAGGCCAGCCTTCTCTGCTTAGTGAAATCCTGTCTCAAAAACCCAGAAGGGTCGGCTAAAATTTACTACTAGTCTAATATCTTTTATATTTTCTTATGGGATTAAATGATTTCTTAATCCTGTATGATATTCTAATATAATTTATAATTAAATATTCTATTCCTAAAACCCAAAATGCCAAAAATAAATATGGCAGATATGAGTGCTAAAGCTTTTATGACTAAGGTTTCCTTGCTGAAGAATTAGATGATTAGGGATGGTTAGAATTGTTCCCATCATTCCAAGGTGTTATTTTTTTTTACATATGTATATTGCTGGAATTTCACAGCAACCAAATAAAGATTATTTAATCCTACAGTTTAGGATATTCATGCATGGGAGAGGTTCACTAAAGCTGGCATGTTTGAATCCTTTTCTTTCTTAAACTGCAAGTTAAAGAAGAAGAAAAAAAAAAACCCTCCCGATCTCATTTAAGTAAAACATGCAATGTTTCAATGCAGTCTCCTAGACATAGAAAGCTTGGAAATGAATTACATTTGTGCCATATGGTGTCAGGCCTTGCAGAATAAGAGATGGTTGGGTGAAGTTCTTTGGCATAACGATTAACCAACCATTCATTTGTCAGAAACATGGCTACACTTCAGTGGGGGAGCTGCACCGGTGTCCTTTCCAAACCCAGGAGTGCGGGTAGGATTGGTATGTCCGATTGGAATCCTCACACACATTCTACAGCCACAGACACAACTACAGTAGCAAAAGTGTATGAGAATGTAACTCAGCGGTTCTGGGATCCAGATCCAGGGCTTCCAGTTCCAAATCCAGGCTTCCTTCTATGGTGCATCTGGTAAAGCTTAAGTGATGAGTTACTCATCTTAGGTGCTTGGAATGAGTTCCTATGCCACAGAATTTTAAGTGTTGATCATCCCTCAAATAAAATAGGAGGCTTAAGATTTTGAAGGCTTGAAGACTTTTCAAGATTTTTAACCATTTTGGTTTTCTGACTTTTGTCTCCACATGCACTGAATTTAGGAAGATTAAATTAGAAGGAAAGAGAAAGAATTAAAGCAATGGTTCTAAATGTTGGGTACTTCCTCCACCCTTGTGGGCCTGTGGCCAATGACCCCTAAGAAGAAGGGGAGACCCACATATAGTTCGTCATATTGTGGTGACCCCCAACTATATTAATATTTTCGTTGCTACTTCCTAACTGTAATTGTACTACTGCTATGAATTATAATGTAAATACCTGCTCTGCATGGTATCTAGTAGATGATCCCTATAGAGGTCACACCCCTAGGTTGAAAACTACTCTGAGTTAAATGGTCATACAATTTTGCTTCTATAGTTGTGTTTATGGCTGTAGCAAATGTATAAGTTGGGAAGCCGGCTTTGTAAGTATAACGTCTAAGTTTCCTGTTCTGATGGATGTGCGTTCTGTCAGTCAGACAGTCCAGAGAATGTCTTATAATAAGATGCAGAGTAACACTTTGGAGACATATGCTGTCCCATTGAAATGACAAGAAACAGCAGAAACTGCAAATGGAGTTAAAACTGAGCTTCAGCGTGAGATGGTTGGCTGTTAATGTGTTAACTCCCCGAGGTATTTGCTTCATCCCAAACTATTAGAAAAGAATATCAATCTGATCACTTGTTTGGCAACTCTTTGGATCTTTGAGAGATGACATCAGTGTAATGGTTTTATTTGCCATCATCTTGCAGACCCCGAGAAATCTTCTCATGTTGTGAACAGCAGTTATTGTTTATGGAAGACTTGACGGGTGCCATGTTTAGCAAGAGTTTTCTCAGTCAGTGTGATGACTCTGTAGTAGGCGTTGCGAGAACATCCAATTTGCATGGAAGAATCTGTCAGAAAGGGTCAAAAGCTTGTTTTAGATTGTACGCCTGACAGGTAATTGTAGACGGGAGGAGATGTCAGCAAAGACTGTGCTGGGCTCTGCAGCCTGAGTCTGACTACGCGAATGGACTGTGCAAAGATCTTTCAGTCTTTCAGAATCTCCAAGAAACAACAAATTTATCGGTGTCCATACAAATTCTACTTAAAATATTCTGTGATTTTGGCTGTGATTTATGCTGTGTGTGAAAGAGACAGACATAAATTCAGAGTTAATGATGGAGTGAGGAGGGATGAGCCTACTATTTAAGGCAGGCATTTGGGATGAATGACTTAACTCAGTCTGTGTAGATATATATTTTCTTTTAACCTCCTCCCACACCCTCAGACCTTCCCTTGATTTTTTTTTTTCATGATATGCACTAGCAAACCTACCTCAGTTCTTATCTGAGTTGATTCTCTCCTCATCCTCTAGTTAGTCCAGGGGAAAAAGAAAAATCCAGTTAGTTCCCTCAAGTCTTTGTTGCTGCTACGATATGATTCAGATTTGAACGTTTTCCTCCGTTCTTCATGTGTTAGATTTCTGTGAGATAACGTAGCATTAGTGGATGTAATGCCTGATCTTGATGACTATGACATTGCAGTGTTCTTTTTTTGTGCACAGTGTTATGACTAATTTATCTCTCTCTCTCTCTCTCTCTCTCTCTCTCTCTCTCCCTCCCTCCCTCCCTCCCTCCCTCTGTCCGTCTTTCTTTCTTTCTTTCTTTCTTTCTTTCTTTCTTTCTTTCTTTCTTTCTTTCTTTCTTTCAAGACAGGGTTTAACTGTGTAGCCCTGGCTGACCTGAAGCTCACTCTGAAGAACATGCTGGCCTTGAACTCATCAATTTGCCTGCCTCTGCCTCCCAGTGCCGGGATTAAAGGCTTGCTTGCTCCACCACAACTGGCCAGTGTGATAACTCTTGTTATGGTCAATTAATCTGTTCCACAGTGTCTGGTCAGGGGTGTTGATAAAAAGACACAATGTCAGAACTGGAATTCTCGTAGTTGGAATGGGATGGCCCATTCTTATGTGCTTCCAAAGAAATGTTCCTGTAGAATGATAGTTGCTTAGTAGAATGCAAATGCAATATTAAAAATTAGATGCTCACCAAAGCCTGCTTTTAACACGTGCTTTGATTTTTATGTATTAACCAAGACCCTTTAATAACATGTATTGATTCAAGAACCCAGTGTTTTGGAAATTGTTACCCATTGATCTTACCACCAATTTGGTAGGGGGTAAAAGCATATATATATATATATATATATATATATATATATATATATATATGCTTTATTGCCACATAGCTTTATGTAAAGAAAACTCCTTGATTATGTTATAAAACCAGCATCTTGGAGTACCTTACTTAAACTTTTACTTCATTATAGAAATGCTTCTAAATAGCTTGTGGGAGATAGGTGTTGAGAAAGGACAATCTGAGGCAAACTACAGATGGTTGTAGTTATAAGGAAGTTTGAGTCTGTCCTATAATAAACTCTCCTATGTTTCTAAGTCATTTCCTGTAGCAGAGGAATAGACTTTACTGAGTGGCTGAGAGGAATTATGGGGTTTAACATTGCCTGAGATAAGATTCTGGTTTGACAGATGCCATTATATATGTCGTTGTACCTCAGCATCTTCCTCAGTAAGTAGCATTTCTCTTTGCATGGGTGTGGTAAAATTAACATGAGTTCACCTGTAGGGCATGCTTTGAACAATGCCAGATGGTCACAGATTAAGCACACATGAGTCTTAGCTTTTATCATTAAGACTGTTGTCATTCTCGGGGTCCTTGATTATTCAGTACTAGGGAAAAAAAAAACCCAAAAAACCAAAAACCAAAGTCGAATAACATGTGAAGCTATGTCAGAGAAAAGAGCTCCTTTAAAAATTTCTCCCGCAGAAACCTCTTTTGGGAAATGACTCCAGTGCAGTAGAGAAGAAAGAACTTTCCTTACTAAGCCCCAGATGTTCATGTTGGCAGTCTTTGCCTATTGAGGTCAAGGGTTTTAACTGAGAAAATAGTCTTGTCTATCACATTCAAGCAGTCCTCAACTACAGAGGTGTTCTGAGTGCTTGCAAGTGTGTTCAGACATCTTTGCTTTTTCTGGCACAATTAGCGATTTATGCTTGTGATAAATGGGGCACAAACAAATGCCAAGTTTTTAAAACTCACATACATATCCTGAACAGTGATACAATTATTCCACATCACATGGTATCATCACTAGAAGTGGAGACTAGGTCTCAAAGGAGTAAGACATTTTAAAATTTTGCACTGGTCGCTTAAAATGTTTCAAGTCTGGTCCTACAGTCTGTAGACCTTGAGTTGGGGATTGAGATTTTCATACAAAGTTTTGAATTTTTGTTTTTTGGGAAGATGAGAAGGGCATAGAACTAGATCTACTCCAAAGAATAGCAATAGTAATTGCAGAAATATGGACACTCTCTGGCCTCCTGTATTTCTGTACTCAGCCTTCAGCATAAGAGTATATGGAAGATTCTTGTGTTTGGGGAATTTTTGTCTATGAGTTTATGTTTTTTCTGGATCCAGGAGGTCAGGGGTGGGTGTTAAAGGAGGAAGAAATAGATAATAAGTAGGTGTTTTTGGCTTGAGTCCTCAATGAGGAGGCAGAATATTTCAGGCACAAGCTAAGATTTCCCTAGGTCCTAGCAAAAATCTGAGAGGTCTGTGAGAGAAAAAGGAAAAAAAGGAGGTGTATTTTCACCATCTCCTCCACCTCCTGGTAGACTCCCTATAGAACGAAAGAACTTATTAAAATTAAATTTTACTTTTGTACATCCCATCTGGTCCTTTTGGGTGGAGGAGGTAAGCCAGAAAATTCAGAAAAATAACCACTGTGAGCTCAAATTGTAAATTAACACATACTTGAAATAGATGTAGCATATTCTTCTTAATTCCTATAAGTTAACTTCTCTCCCTTCCTCCCTCCCTCTCTCCATCTCCTTGGGAATTCAGCCCAGTATTCTCATCATACTAGAAAAGCACTTCCCCAGGGAATCAGACCTGTGAGCTCTGAAGTAAAGTTTCGAACATGTTTGTTGAATTTAGGTGGGACACTTTCGCAGTGAATAAGCCACTGTAAACTGTGAAAACTTCTTTTTCGAGGTCTGAGCTTGAATCTTCAGAGTTGTCACCATCCGGGCTGTAATTATTTGCACTCTATTGCCTATGAACTTAGTTCTTACTTGCAAGTTTCTCACAGACAACAAGGCATGGAGAAGAAATCTTGCTGATTCCCCACTGGACCCATGGGATGCTTTAACTTCTTTGCCATTGCCCACCCAGGATACAGTATTACACACTCAGTAGGTAGTAGATACTTGCTGTATTGCTCATTGTACTTTCCTACTTTTCCATAGAGAAATGGCTATTATTATTTCCTTGCATTTAGTTCCCAGATAATTGATGATTTCCTGAGGTACTTTGTAGTAAGTGGAATAGGCAACAGAGTGTCTTTTAGTTGTAAACCATTTCTATGATTACTAAACTGTAATTCTATCTATCTATCTATCTATATCTATCTATCTATCTATCTATCTATCTATCTATCTATCTATCTATCTATTTCATATCTTGCTCATTGCCCCCTTCCCTGTTACCACCTCCTATAATCCTTCCCCCATCCCCTCTACCTTCTCCTCTGAGTGGGGGGGGCACCCCTGGGTACCCTCCACCATGGAACATCAAGTCTCTGCACTAGCCTTGGAATTTAGAAAGGCTTAGATCTTGGTTTTTGGAATAGGTAGCTGTCTTTGCATAGGCAGTTACAGCAGTGGTAAAGAGTGTGTTTTACCAGGTACCAGATGTGTGAGCTTGGAGAATGGTACAGTATTCATCTGCCCTTGAGAGTTACATGGGTCTAAAGAACTTAGAAAGGAGTCTGACACACATGGGCCATATTAGTCTTTACAACACTACTAAAGATGCCAGTCATTATTAGTGATGTGTATTTGTGATAGTCACGTATTTTCTGAACTACACAGCTACTTAAGGGTTTGCTAAACTGTCTAGTGACATAATTGCTGGTTTTACTTAGACTAGTTTGGAGCCTGTGCAGTGGATTTGTCTGTTCTGACCTTGTATTCTTCCCCCTTATCATGAGTTTTCCTTAGACAGTTAATTCTCAGAACAAACAACCATCTTTATGTCTAGAGGAGACAGATGGAATTACAGATAAAACGCTCTTTATGTTGATCTTGTTTCCTTGGCATTGTTTCATAGGTTGACTTTAACAGATCAATGTGACCTTCAATAATCTCAGTATGTGCCCAATTTGGAGTATAAAATTATATTTCCTGTGAAAAGGGGAGTTTAGTTTTTTTTTTCTCTTTAGCTAAAATAATTTATTTTATATGAGAACATTTTAACTTATTTTGCTATTAAGCAATTTGGCTACTATATATCTGTGTACTTATATTTAAATCTTCCGAAGCATTCTTTTGAGATCATCATTGAACACTGAAGCATTCATATCGAAAGTTATTATGTTTTAACATTCACGAGCAGGATATTTAAACCTTGGGTCTGCTCAGTTGAACGATTAGATTTCCTTCCTTCTGGCTTAAGTGACTTGGCTCTAATATTTTTTTCAAATATATTTATTCAGATCCATTATGGGAACGGGAGTGTGTAAGGCCTTTCTCTCTAACTCCTGGGAAATTGACCTAACTTCCCAACTCATCTACAATTCCAAGTTATCAATTAACTGTCAAGTTTGCTGCTTTAGAAATCAAATAGCCTCTAGAAGAATCCAGCTCCAAGTCTCCATAGATTTCTTTGCAACCACATGTGAATCCTGGTGCTCTGTTGTAAAGTGCTGAATTAAATCAACCGCATGCTATTTCTGACTCTCCTCCTCGCTGTCAAAATGAAACTCATAGTGGATCAATTAGGGAGCATATTGATTTTTTAAAAAGGTTCTCATCCTGGATAGGACTTATAAACCACAAGAGTATCTCTGTATATTTATGTGCAAACTTGAACTGTAACTCTTAGAGTCCCTCAGCCTTTGCCTGTGCAGTGTGGGAACAGACTTCTAGTAAGTTATGTATGCTGCTTTTTCAGTGTGCCACTCATGGATATTGATGGCTTAATGCAAGCAGGAAGTAGAGGCTCCAGATTTAAAGTCTGTTTTGGTTCTGCAAACTGCATTTCAACATTAGAGATGGCAAAGGTTTTTAAATAAATCTGCCTGGCTTGCTTGTATTAATCTGTATTGGTTATGCTCTGTTTTGAGTAAATCAACTCATTGGGGTTTTCAGATTACATGTAATCCAAATGTTAAAGAATGGAGTCTTTGTTCTAAGATAGTACTTGTTAACAGCTCCTTCAAAAGTATTAATCTAACTCGATCAGATTTGTAGATCCTTAAAGGAAAGTAGAATTCATTCAGAAACAAACTCATTACATGAAACACTGAACACCATAGGCTGAGAGTCCATGTCATCTTATTTGTGCTTTGGACATGCTGATTAGAAATAATTACTTTTCCCCATAGGAGTCTCCAGCTTTCTAATGACTTTTTTAAAAATGTGAGCCATCAAGACCATAATACACGAAGTTAATATTGCTTTACAGTCACTGCTGCATGAGAGGTTGCAACCACTGTCAATAAATGTCGCTGCTGACTGAAATATTTTTTTTTCTCTGCAGTATACACATTGAGTCCCATAGGCCAACTTTATAGAATTAAGTCCTTGCTAAGAATTTATTTTTACTTGGATTGATTGATAACCTAATTCCCTAACCTTTGACTGAAAGAGTTGGCTGTAACCCACCATTAAATCCATCTTCCAGTAAGGAAGATGGATATAGACCCTGTACAGTGCTTTGGAGACATGCTTAGTGCTGACTTGGGGTTTTAGAAATAGAAAACAGTTGTGGTGTTGCCAAAGAAAGCTGTTTGCTCGCACAGGTAGAAGACATGGACTTGGTACGTGTTCACCACAGTTCTTACTGTTTCCAGCTGTGTTCCTTCAAATAGGGTTTTCTTCTTTGGCTACCTGTGATCTAAATCAAGGGCCTTGGGCACTGTACTAGCTAGCACTTCGCCTTTGAATGTTTTCCCAGTGCATCAACTGCCTAACTCTTCTTACTTGGTCTCAGATCTCCTGATAAACTATCTGAAGTGGTAATAGAAGTAATCTATATAACTTATAAGAAAAATAACTTTTGTATATGAGGAGTCAGTGACTGCAGGAAGCTATTGGGATGTAAAATGAGATTTTATTGTCTTGCAATAGGATCATCTAAACAGTTAAGTTTCTATTCCATGGTTTAAAATTTTTTATTATGGAGAAGTTGTCCAGGGTCTCACTAAAAATGCTCTGAGAGAGATTTTGAGGGAATTTTATCTGATTGCAACAAATTTTAAGATTTGTTGGAGTTTAGGGGAGGTGGTTCAGCATCTAGAGAGTCTTGTTGTACTCAAGACCCAAGTTTAATGCCTGGGACTCATAGTCCAAAAATGACAGCTGAGTTCTGAAAAGTCCTGTGATGTCCACATGCATTCTTCTGTGCTCATGCCTACACAGTCCCACGGACACACATACACACACACACACTCACATACACAAGCACACACTCGCACATATATAGAGACACACACAGACACAGGCATGTACATACACACACTCACATACACAGGCACTCACAGACACATGTACATGTACACACACACACACACACACACACACTCACCTATACAGACATGCACATACAGGCACACACATGTATACACACACACCCTCACATACACAGGCACTCATACACAGGCACTCACAGACACATGTACATGTACACACACACAAACACTCACCTATACAGGCATGCACATACAGGCACACATATGTATACACATATTCACGCATGAACACAGACACTAACAACAATGATAATAACAAAATATTTGTTGGTATTGAGATATCATTTCCATATCAAGATTTTTAATAACTATTAACTTGTAATATTTCTGACGTTTGTAGTAAAAACACATTTTTTTCATATCATATATTCTAATCATAATTGTCCTGTCTTGTCTTCTCTCAGATCCTCTCCACCTCCCCACGCATTGAACTAAGTAGCTACAACTGTGACATAACTATTGTGCCTCACAGCTACTGACAGTAATTCAAATTCATTTTACATTCTGTACACACACGTATAATCTTACTGGCTTTTCCCTGTTACCAGGTACACAGGTAGGATTTTATCATCGTCACTCAGGAGAAGCAGCCTATAGATTTAAAGAGATTTAGGTGGTCAGAACTACTAAATTCATCACCATGGACAAAGTCAACTCCTTTGCACAATGAACTGTAAGGTCTCCTCCACTGGCATGTTCATAAAAATTGTGAGATTTGGAACACAAAGTGGACCCTAATGATGACAAAGAAAGGATAGAGTGGTAAGGACATAGTTCAGGTAGACAGAGTCAGGACTTCAAATGAGGATTTGTTGATATGTTTTACAGAAGAGATTATGTCTATTATGGTTTATGAAAAAGCTTGTGGCCAAATTAGTTACTTTTAATTGGGGGACATGTCCTCCTGTGACATGTACCAGGAGATATTTCTGTGGTTCTCAACCTGTGGGTCCCAGCTCACACTAGGGACCCACATCAGATAATTAAGATCCAGAACAATAGCAAAATTACAGTCATAAAGTAGCAGCAACATACTTTTTATGGTCTATGTGGATTTCATTAAAGGGTTGCAGTATTAGGAAGGCTGAGAACCACTGGCATGTTCATAAAAACTGAACATAAAATGTTCATAAAAAATGAACCTGCTTTAGAGAATGTGAGGTGAAGGTCCTGGTGTATGTAGACTTGATAAAGGCTGCCATTTCTAAACATTGTATGTTATACAGTATAGTGCTATATAGCAAACAGTTATCCAGTCCCCAAGATCAGTGGCACCAAGGCTGAGAAACCCAAACATAGATTAAGGAAGGTCACAGATGTCTCTCTACAGGATTAGAATCCCCATCCCCAAAATATTAGGGAACCACTGAACTTGTTAAAGGAAAAGTGGCTGTGCCCAAGGTCAGAAATGGTTGTCTGGAAAATTCACTTTTGGGTTCCATGGAACTCTTATCTTGGTTATATAGGATGCTGTAAGATCATCTTATATATTTCCAGAAGCATCTTATGGGTGTGAGGTGTGTCTAGGAAGAGACTGAATTTATTATTATTATTTTTTTTTTGGTAAAACAATGCCCTAGTCAGATTTTAATAGTTACCTGGAAAGCCATAATACCCGAATTATAAACCATTAACTCTCCAGTTTACACACCTACACCCTATCACAAGAACTAGTACACAACTTGACAATCAAAAGGTGAGAGACACGACACACTCATGCACTATTCAGTGAGAGACTGAATCTTGCAGACATATCTTTACTAGGCAAGTGAGATAAGAATTCAGTTGCCAGGACGACAGAGTTCCATGGCTAGAGAAAGTTTCCCTAATGATTTCGGAGTTCTCTTGTGGGCACCTGGGAGATCTTAGAGGCCTCAGTCAGGCTTTCTTGTCTGTATATCAAGCAGGTTTACACCAGAAAGGTCTGTGTTGAAGTGAGCAGAGTAATGTTGCCTGAAGCCTGAAGGGGCAGTCGTTACTGTGATGAGATGTGAATGCTGCCAGGGATCACAGGACTCTTGAACATATCTGCTCACTCTGAGTTTTGAGTAGATTCACCACGCCCTCAGCGTCATTCTTAACTCTCAGCTTTGTAAAGGTCTGGGTCATTCAGCTGCATTCACATGATGGAATTTAGACTCGGGCATCTGCTGCCCTGGGAGTCACCCTTTCCAGGTGCTCTTCTAGCTTCTACTCACTCCCACGATGCTTAGGATTCTTTTTTTTTCCATATCTGCCGCCCCCCCCCCCAGTCTCCAAGATGATGTCCCCTCCGTGCTATCCCCACACCACCAGACTTCTCTTCCTGGGGCCTCAAGTCTCTCGAGGGTCAGGGGCATCTTCTCTCTCCGGGTGGGACCAGGCTGTCCTCTGCTGCATTATGTGTCCAGGGCCTCATATCAGCTGGTGTATGCTGTCTGGTTGGTGGCTCAGTGTCTGAGAGATCTCCGGGAGTGTGTGTGTGTGTGTGTGTGTGTGTGTGTGTGTGTGTGTGTGTGTGTGTGTGATCCAGGTTAATTGAGACTGCTGGTCTTCTTATGGGGTTGCCCTCTTCCTAAGTTTCTTCCAGCTTTCCCCTAATTCCACCACAGGAGTCCCCAGCTTCTGTCCATTGGGTGGATGTAAGTATTTGTATCTGATTCTGTCAGCTGCTTGTTGGTCCTCTCTCAGAGGGTAGCCATGCTCGGCTCCTGTCTGTAAGCATAGCACAGCATCAGTAATAGTGTAAGGCTTTGGAGCCTTCCCTTGAGCTGGATCCCACCCAGTGCTTAGTTTTAATTCTTTGAATTCCACATGACAGGAAGCAGGCCCTTCTCTTCTGTGCTGATATGTCTCTGTCTCTGTCTCTGTCTCTGTCTCTGTCTCTCTGTCTCTCTCTCTCTCTCCAGGTAATATGGTCAGGTAAGGCATATAGAAATGTATTGGAGCAATGGGAATGTCTCTCTTTAGTTGTGTATTGAAAAGGAAAAGACAGATAGTAGGAGAGGCCAGGTATCCTGATGATGCCTCAGTCCATTATTAAAGGGTGTGTTGTTGTGCATCAACAATGCTCGTTTCAGTGCAGAATCCAGAAACAATATTATTGACAGGAGTAAGCAAAACTTCTAACCCCAAACCTGTAGGTGTTCAAGAATCTGGGACAGGCTTTTTAAAAAGTCTCCCCCTCTGAGCAAAAGTGCTCATTTGTTAGAGCTACAAACTACCTTGAGGGCCAAGAAAATATCAAGCCTTATAGATTATTTCAAAATCATTCTAATTCTAGCCTGGAAAAAAAGGTCAGTCTGCAAAAGTTTTATTTTTCAAAATCCTGTGGCAGAGAGCAGCTGTTTCCTGAGGCACATTCATTAGCTCCAGGGCTAAGGGAATTGTCGTTTATTAATATCCTTGCATTTCTGGGGACTCTTCCTTTGAGCATGGTCAGGTTTCTCCTCTGTGCCAGTTCTCATTTTGCAGAAGCATGTAAACCTATTTTTAGTGTGCTGCAATGTGCCCCCAGAATCGTAAGAGAAAAGAAGACAGCCGTCTATTTAGAACAGTGTTTAAACTTTTTTACTTTTTAATTTTTTTGGCTTGGAACTTTATTCAAGAACACAACAAATGCAGTTTGAAGTGAGTTAGAAAATTCCCTAGTGAGATTTTGCAATTTTTTTTTCTGCACCAATTCGGACAAACATAGTAAATACTGAAGAATAACAATGGGATACAAGAGAGTTAAATGCAAATCCAGGTGTTGCAGTAAGGGTGCCTCCTGAAGTGTGTTATAAATTTTTCTTGTTAAATTCATATTTGTAGTTCCTCAGGCGATATAAGCTGATGACTGATGGTCTCCTCTGATAAGATAGCTCTCATTATGAAATACAGCATACATATTAATACCCACACCCATGTCTTATGGTTATGTTTAAATCTTGTGTCGTCAGCTGTCTATTTTTATTTTCCAATTTTCAGGTTCAATAAATTTAAGTTAATGGTTTTAGATAAAAAGCAAATGTAGCCAGTTAGTAACTTATAGTTCCATAAAAAGGGTAGGGCACACACTGTCTTAATCCTCTTTGAGAAGGTTTTATGTGTGCATGTGCATGTGTGAATGTTTGTGTGTGTGTGTGTGTGTGTGTGTGTGTGTGGCTGGAAAGTACACAGCTAGATGTGGAAAGGTAAATTAGAGGTAGGCAGAATTACCACAAAACACAGTAAAATGTACCACAAAAAAGTCTTAAAAGGGATCAGGGGTCCTGTCATCATTTTAAATAAGAATTTACTTTTGAGGGCGTGGTGGCGCACGCCTTTAATCCCAGCACTCGGGAGGCAGAGGCAGGCGGATTTCTGAGTTCGAGGCCAGCCTGGTCTACAAAGTGAGCTCCAGGACAGCCAGAGCTATAAAGAGAAACCCTGTCTCGAAAAACCAAAAAAAAAAAAAAAAAATTACTTTTGAAATTAAAATACGCTCATGCTGTCTCTTACCTTCTCTTTCCTCTCTCTGACCCCTCCAATATACTAGCTTCTTCTCTTTTGTTTAATTGTTGCTATTGATTTCTCTATTATCTATCTATCTATCTGTCTGTCTATCATCTATTTATCTACATCTGTACATATGCATTCCTAAACATGTGAGAACAATCTCTTCCGTCTATATAATGCTACCTGAAATCATTCTGCTGACGCCGTCAATGTCCTCTGGCAGAGTCTTCTCTGACTTTTAGGGTGTGAGGGATGGTGGATAAACGGTAAAAGAGCCAGTGATAACTTAGGTCAGTATTAGTAAATAATAATGTTCTTGATTAATCACTTCCTTAACTCTATCAAATTAAGGAAATTTCCTGGTGTACGACCCTGAAAATTAGGGAAGCAGAAGACTCTAAGCGAATTTCATGGGAAGTTTGCATCTGGACCTTGAACTTGAACACAGCCTCCAGTTATAAAATAACTCCCATCTTGCCTCCTTTATGGTTACTTATCCTTCCTTAGAAAAGTGTCCTGTCTAAAGATTGTGTACTGAATACTTCCCTTTTGACTTTGTCTTTGTGTCTAAACTCTGGAATGCTATGTGATATCAGTGCATTTAAACTGTGCTCCTGTTGTCATATAAACGATAATAACATGATTCACAAGTGCCAGACTACATTATTACCTAGTAATAGGAAGTCTTCTATTTTTTTTTAATGTAGAGAAGGCCTCTTGTAAGATTAAATGAGAAATCCAATTTCTGGAAACTCTTATCTGTTGAGACATGTAGATTTGCTCACACTCTCAATTTCTCAGTCTTGAGTGACATTCTATATCCCATAAATAATATTGTTCTCTGTAACTGTTTGGTAAGTGATGTAAGAACACAGGATTCACAGTGAAAAGTGGAGCAGAAGGAGTGTAAGAATCAGAGGACCAAGGAGTTTGCTGTGAGACCGTGTCTCCAAGTCAGCAGCTGCACTGATAATGCGTCATCAACATGACTTCCTTCCTGTCTTAGTTGGGGTTACTATTTCTGTGATTAAACCATATCAAAAAGCAAACTGGGGCAGAAATGGTTTATTTTACTTACATGTCACATCATAGTTCATCAATGAAGTCAGGATGGAAGTTCAAACAGGGCAGGAACCTGGAGGCAGGAGCTGATGCAGAGGCCATGGAGGGAGGCTGCTTACTAGTTTGCTCTATATGGCTTGCTCAGCCTGCTTTCTTATAGAGCCCAGGACCACCAGCCCAGGGATGGCTCTACCCAGAATGGGCTGGACCTTCCCTCATCAATTGCTCTTTAAAAACATGCCACATTGGAGGGGGAGCGTGTGGGGGACTTTTGGGATAGCATTGGAAATGTAAATGAAATAAATACCAAATTAAAAAATAAAACATGCCACATAGGCTTGCCTACAGCTTGATCTTACAGAGGAACTGGTTTTGTTTGTTTGTTTGTTTGTTTGTTTTTTACTTTCTATAAATGCAAGCTTTATTATTCATGTACCGTCTATAGACATAAAAGCCAACAGCCCCCTGCCCCAACAAGAAAATTGAAAAAAAAAAACCATTAACAAAAAGCCTACACTGAGGAACCAGAAACCCTGTGACATGCCATCTCTACTTTGGTACCCAGAAGAGAGTGTGAGAGTCTTCAAGGCTTCCAAAGCATTGGGGAATCCAGAATCATTTTTGCTAAGACTCCTCCTGGTGGTCCCTCTTGATGTACAGTGGCAACAGCATGTTTTCCAATTCTTGTGGGCCTTCAACAACTGATTGAGAATCTCATGCCTTCTCCAGAAGAACCAAATCCTAAGGAGTCCTTTCGTCGGTTTGAGTGCATCAGTGGAGACCTCCAGCATCTCCTTCTTAGGGTAGCAGTCCTTTCTTGAAGTGGTTTTTTAGCTCCTGGAACTGCTCACAGGTGAACCCAGAGCTTCTATCCATGCAAGAAAAGCTTAGAGTTGTCTTCATCTCAGTTACTTCTATCTTGGCTGCAGCTCACTTGAGCTCTGTTCTTCAGTTTGGAGGGACTTCAGCTTGTGTCACATTGGCATAAAACTAGTCAGCACATGAACTGAACAAGGACAACGACAAGATATGTTAAAGTGGACGAGGGAAGCCCAAGAAGCCCCAACCCTACCCTACACATTTAGCAGGTTTTATACCGTATGTTGTGCATGTATACAAATACACATGTAACAACACATATACACATATGCATGTTAAGAACAACCAATGAAAAAAAAAGATGCCATGGATTTAAAAGAGAGAAAGAAGGGATGTAAGGGAGGTTTGAAGAGAGGAAAGGGAAGGGGTGTATGCTATAGCTATATGATTATCATTATAATGATTAAAAATAACATAATCCAGTTTAGAAGAAGGTCTCTGTCCTTACCCTTACTTCATTTGTCTTCAACACATAATGTTTTCAAGGTGGGAAGTCTGCTTTCTTGCATTGTATTTGCTTTTATAATAAATCTGTGTAAAAGAATCCTGTTTTCTTTTTTTTCTTTTTTTTTAAGATTTATTTATTTTTATAAATAAGTACATGGTAGCTGTCTTCAGACGCACCAGAAGAATGTGTCAGATCTCATTAAGGGTGGTTGTGAGCCACCATTGTGGTTGCTGGGATTTGAACTCACGATCTTCAGAAGAGCAGTTAGTGCTCTTACCCACTGAGCCATCTCACCAGCATTGGAAATGTAATTGAGGAAAATACATAATAAAAAAATATTTAAAAAAATATTTTTAGGAACTGGAAAGATGGTTCCGAGTTTAAGAGCACTGACTGTTCTTTCAGAGGTCCCAAGTTCAATTCCCAGCAACCACAAAGTGGCTCACAACCATCTTTAATGAGATCTGGTGCCCTCTTTTGGCCTGCAGACATACATGCAGACAGAACTCTGTATATATAATAAATAAATCTTTAAAAAAAATTAAAAAAAATAAAAAAAGAGTCCTGTTTTCTATTCCTGTTCATAGCAACCCCACAGGGAGGAGGAAGGTGCATCTATGGGTGTGACTAATGATGACATGCTCAATGACTATGTTTCTGTCTATTTTAATTGCCAGCTTGAATCATACCTGTTATCCACTTCACTTCATTCTGATTCATATTTGTAATACCGCTCTGACAATGTGGCCAACCACTCACTGGGGGTGAGGCTATTAACGTGGCTGTAATGACCGAAATCTATGCCTACCTCTGAGTTCTATCAGCAGAAAAGCAGGTCTAGAATGGTTTGGCCACAGTTGTTCTAAATGCTGAAATATTGGGTGGTTATGTTCTTCTTTTTTTTAATATTTTTTTATTACGTATTTTCCTCAATTACATTTCCAATGCTATCCCAAAAGTCCCCCATACCTCCCCCCCCCATTCCCACTTTTTGGCCCTGGCGTTCCCCTGTACTGGGGCATATAAAGTTTGCATGTCCAATGGGCCTCTCTTTCCAGTGATGGCCCACTAGGCCATCTTTTGATACATATGCAGCTAGAGTCAAGAGCTCCGGGGTACTGGTTAGTTCATATTGTTGTTCCACCTATAAGGTTGCTGATCTCTTTAGCTCCTTGGGTACTTTCTCTAGCTCCTCCATTGAGGGCCCTGTGATCCATCCAATAGCTGACTGTGAGCATCCACTTCTGTGTTTGCTAGGCCCCGGCCTAGTCTCACAAGAGACAGCTATATTAGGGTCCTTTCAGCAAACGCTTGCTAAGGTATGCAATGGTGTCATCGTTTGGAGGCTAATTATGCGATGGATCCCTGGATATGGCAGTCTCTAGATGGTCCATCCTTTTGTCTCAGCTCCAAACTTTGTCTCTGTAACTCCTTCCATAAGTGATTGTTTCCAATTCTAAGAAGGGGTAAAGTGTCCACACTTTGGTCTTCATTCTTCTTCAGTTTCATGTGTTTTGCAAATTGTATCTTATATCTCGGGTATCCTAAGTTTCTGGGCTAATATCCACTTATCAGTGAGTACATATCATTTGAGGTAACACAATCACAGAAGAACTCAAATGATATGTACTCACTGATTAGTGGTTATGTTCTTCTTAGAGGATGAGAGGGTGGTTTAATTTCCAGACTGGTCCTCCCTGTTGCTAAAGTCAATTCCTTGCAGTTTCGGGGGGAGGTCACTCTTCCCTTCCTGTCTGTCAGTCCAGGCAGTCTTTGCTTCTGACCTTTGTTTCCTTCCAGTGCCTCCTGTATGTCTTCAACAGCATCAGATTACATCATGTGATGCTTCTTGTCTCTTTACATGCTCTTTTCCTAGGATGTGTGTGACATGAGCCAGAGAAACCTTTCCATTTTGAAGAGCTTCAGTGCTAAGATGCCCTGTACAGTTGCAGAAAACATCCCGTTATAAGGCATTTAATCTTAATAACATCTTCAGAGGTCTCTTTGATATGCAGCCTGGTCACAGACCCGGGGAAATTGTGATGTGGGTATCCCTTGTAATTCTGCCTTTTAAAATGTCAATTAACAAGTCAATTCATGAACCGTTTAAGTCAACTCAAGGGCTAGTCAAGTCCTCTGTGGTTTTTTTTTTTCTCCAGAGTTAGTTTGGGGACTGTTATCTTTCTGTTTGCTCATTGGATATGCTGGATCATGACATCAACCTGTCTACACCTTGTCTACACCACAGGAGCTCAAACCATCTTTACTCTCTTTCAGTCTGCCATTTTCCCCACACGTTATTTCACTTTTGCTCAAATATCTGTCTGTCTGTCTGCCTTTTCTTCCTTATTTCCTTTCTTTCCCCTTTCTTTGTGTGTGTGTGTATGCACATGCATATGTGCCTGTGTGTGTGTGTGTGTGTGTGTGTGTGTGACTTACTAAATAGACAAGGCTGGCCTTGAGCTCACAGAGATCTTTCTGGTTTGTTCTTCTGTGTGGTAGGATTAGATGTATGTGCCACCATGCTCAGCCATGCCTTCATTTCTTTTTTTTTTTTTTTTCAATTTTTTATTAGATATTTTTTTCATTTACATTTCAAATGCTATCCAGAAAGTCCCCTATACCCTCCCCCTACCCTGCTACCCTACCCACCCACTCCCACTTCTTGGCCCTGGCATTCTCCTGTACTGGGGCATGTAAAGTTTGCAAGACCAAGGGGCCTATCTTCCCAATGATGGCCGACTAGGCCATCTTCTGCTACATATGCAGCTAGAGACACAAGCATTTCTTAATTCTTGTTTTCTTTTTATTGTGTTTTCTTCAGCAAAGTTCACATGTAATTCCGGAGACTTTTTCTGGGTAGCGGAAATCTTTGTTTACATCTCACTTAACCTAACCACCTAACTGATCGTGAATTAAGCTATTTGCAGTCCCCTTTCCAGCTAACTTATGTCCTACTTTAGGAATGCGAGTGTGTTTGATTATAGCGTGAAACACTAACTCCCTTGACAGAGTTATGTAATACACAGTGTGTGCACCAAATCACTTCCCTAAAACCTGGAATATGTTTAGTTCTGAGACAATCTGACCATAGTCATTCTTGTGACCAGACTCCCTGGGTACTAGGGTGGCTTACTTATTTAATTTTTTTGTGCTGACACATAGTTTCTTAAGCTTGTCTTTATGATTCTGTCTATCAAATAGTTGCTCAAAATAAAGGTGAATTCTTTTAGGGACCTGGTTTTCTTCTATTTACTTTTGAAAGTGGTGTACTCATTCTGCTAAGTACACATCATTTTGAGAACTGATATCAGAGCTGGGCCAGAGAAATGCAGATTCCAAGAGTGTTAGAAGTTTGAGAAGGAGGGTGACCATGTTCTAAGGAAGAGGAGCAGCAGCAGCAGCAGCAGCAGCAGCAGTCCATTTTTTCTTAGAGGTGCATGCTTGGTTTCTCGTTAACAAGAAATTCTGGGCTTTGTTCCAGAATTTTAATTTACTGTTGATAGCCACACATGAATCTGGAAGGTCGACGATTCTGCTAGCTGTGGCAGAGTCCCATAAAATATACTGGGTTTCTCCCCCTGCTAGATAAAAATTGTGTTGGGAAAATTTACCTTGGGTACTTAGCAGCCTTACTAACGCAGCACTCTGTTTAACTGGTAATTGTGAAAGCAATGCTTTCCTTTACCTCATTTCCTCTTGACTTTATCTGCACCTAATCCTTAATCTCCTTACATTGCTTCTCTGTACCTAGGGCCTTGAATTTTAGACTTGTGCCCTACCATTGAGGAATATCCCTAGCCTAACTAAGCTAATTTTTCTACTTGATCGTTAGAAGGCTAAATCACGCTTAATCAAAGATAACCCCATGGCAGACTTATAAATGGTTAATTCTGAGAAAAGAGATTTACTTTATTTTCTGGCAGCATTCCATGATCGGTCTTGAGATGAACAATCTCATACGTTTTAAAGGCTATGAGTTTAGCCACATAGAGTTGAACATGTCCCATTGATAGGTGAGAATCCCCTACCCTTCTAAGTCTGCTGGAGTTCTGTGAGGTAAGCCCCAGGGAGTTGCTTCAAAGACTTACACATCTATCTAAAGGAAAACAGACCTGGTGCACATGTGTGAGTGCTTTCAAGTGTATTAAGGGACTGAAAATGGCCGCCAACGTACAGAATAATCCTTTGTGGTTCTCCTGGCTGCTTCTCTTGTTCATGGCTCTCTTCCCTCTGAAGGATAAAGAGCATGGTGGTCTTGTTGGTAACTTCCCTTAGCTGAAAGTAGTCCTTCCTTAGACGCCAAGTACACATGTCCATTGGGATGCTCCCATCGTGGTAGTCAGCTATTGCCTGAGGTAAGCCGGACTCAGTTTCATCCTACAGCTCTGTAACTGATTTTCACTTGTGATGTCTCGAGAGAGTTTATCTTCTCCTCCCTCCATAGAGGAAAGCTCACAGGCAGACCAAAGAAACAAGCCTTCCCTTCTCCCCGTGTAGGTCAACTTCATTACTTTTGAGTAAGAAATGACCAGGAGCTCGGCCATCAGCACTTATAATACCTGCAAGTATTCAGAAGTCTGTTTTTTTTTTTCTTTCTGAAGCATATTGCATGTAAAATCTCCTTCCTTATTTATTTACTTATTTATTTATTTTTGCTATTCAACCTTTAAGATAAGTGTATGGGGTAAGCAAGAGTGACAGCTGCAGTATTCTATTATTAAGTGTTTAGAGTGCTGGGTAACTTCTACTGTAGCAAGTTTTATGTTTGGCATGTTTTCCGCCCAATAATTTATATTTTTACTCACTTTACATCAGATTGCAGCCTCCCTTTCCCCCCCTCTCCTTCCAGTCTTTCCCTTACAAATCCTTCTCCTCATTGCTCCTCCCCTTCTTCTCAGGGAGGGGAGCCCCACTTAAGAACACCCTACCCTGGGATATTCAGTCCCATGTGGACCAGGCACATTCTCTCCTGCTGACACCTATCCAGGCAGTCCAGGTCGTGGAAGGAGATCTAATGTCGGGCAACAGAGTCCGAAACAGTCCCCATTCCAATTGCTAGGAGACCCCCATGGGGACCAAGCTGCACATATGCTCAGACACATTTTTCTTTGCCTTTAGAGATTAAAGAACTTCCCTAAGTTAGCAGTACAAAGGTTTGTGTGGAAACTCCTGGTGGTTTCCAAACTTCTGGGTTTTAGGAAGTTTACTGCTCTATGAGAGGTCAGATTATCTGGATAATCATACGTTTTAAGAATGTATCTAAAAATGTAGCTGTAGTTGGATTTTATAAGCCAAACAGTAAAATGTCTTCCAAAAATGTCCCTTTGTTTCTAAAAATGATTAAATTTAACTTCTTTTATATATTTTTATTAGATATTTTCTTAATTTACATTTCAAATGCTATCCTGAAAGTTCCCATGTAAGCTCTCCAAGCCCTGCTTCCCTAACCACCCACTCCTACTTCTTGGCCCTGGCATTCCTCTGTACTGGGGCATATAAAGTTTGCAATACCAAGGGGCCCCCCTTCCCAGTGATGGCCGACTAAGCCATCTTCTGCTACATATGCAGCTAGAGACATGAGCTCTGGGTATGTTTCATGTTTAGTACTGGTTAGTTCATATTGTTGTTCCACCTATAGGGTTGCAGATCCCTTTAGCTCCTTGAGTCCTTTCTCTAGCTCCTCCACTGTGGGCCCTGTCTTCCATCCTATAGATGACTGTGAGCATCCACTTCTGTATTTGCCAGGCACTGGCATAGCCTCACAGGAGACGGCTATATCAGGGTCCTTTCAGTGAAATCTTGCTTCTTAAAGTATGTCCTTCACATTTAATATTTTGTGATTTTTTTGTCATATTTGATTATTCCTCATTGCTGGTAATGCCAATTCTTCTTCTTTTTACACTATCAATAGTTTCTTAAATATTATCGTGAAATGCTGTGATACTGTTCTGGCTAAGAACATTTGCTTCTCGTTCTTTCCATTCTCCTTGCTCTCTGAGAACTCACGGTTGATTTCTGATATGAAAATCTTGATCTCTGGAAGTACTTAACACTGTAAAATGAAAGGTAATTATCAAAATGCCGAGTAAAAGCAGGTTTTAGCTCATATTCATTGAGGTGGATCTATAGAGTTACCAGTAAACTACCTGGGTATATGATTTTGTTTGTTTGTGTGTTTTGTGTGTATCCTGGGCAACTAAAACATGAAACATACCCATAATCACCATGGTTACATATGATGATAGTAAGAAACCATTCTTACATGTCACTTTGTGTGAGTGCTGTTTCTAGAGTACTTTTCTTACATGATTCTAAGGACATGACATCAAACACCATCTGGCCAGTCCTTACACAGCTCAGGAGTCAGGCTCACCTCTCCCAAGCATATCTGAGAACTATCCTTCTAGGTGTCCCTGGTAGATTTCATAAGCTTTTTCTTTCATTATTGAAGGATCAGACTTAAATATAATTAAAGGCCCTGACCCTGTTTTTCTCCAGACACATGGCAGGTACAATCATATGCACAGCATACTGATTGTATACATGTACTCCGCACACTATAAATTAAAGCAACTGATTTGCAGAATAAAGCGTACACATAAAGCCATGGTACCCTTTATGATCTGAACCCTAGATAACCACCTCTTGAGATTCATATCTTGGATATGAATCTATACTCTCCATAGACAATTTTCTGTTTGAGATTCTTCGAACATAGTGTGCTCTTATCTGTTTAAATTAACTTTCAGATTTTGCCTGCAGAAACCTGATATCTACTTCTTGATGTCTGATAAGGATATTTGTAGATAGAGTGCTATTCCTTGCCCTTGACAAATGCCTTAGATAACTTTCAGTAATTTTTAATCTTCTCCTTTTTTGGATTTAGTAGTTAGTTATCAGCTTTCAATAGCTGTCATGGGCCAGGCAGCCTTGGTCCAAGGAAGACTACTAATTTTGTGTAGCATGCAAAAATTCTGGGATAGCGATTTAGTCTTTCTGGACATTTATATGTCTTGAACCTTTGCTGGTGTTCTGCTGGTCACAGCTTTTGAAATGACTGAGACTGGAAAAGGGGAGAGGCAATGCCCTCAGCATGAAGATGGATTTTAAAACTAGAATGCATTGCAACTAACCAGCAACTGCAAAGTTTCAAGTTTGAGAAGCATATTGGAAGCTGGTTTAATAAAAGTATCTTCATTTGTGTGTGTGTGTGTTGTTGTTGTCACAATATATCACAGGCTAGGAAATTAAAGTCTTTACAATTACATTTATGCATTGTGTGCTTACTGTGATGTATGTGTGTGGGGGCAGAGGGCTGTGCATAGCACAGCAAACATGCTGAGGTCAGAGTACAAGGTGTAGCAGTTGTTTTTCTCCTCCTGCCCTGTTGGTTCCAGAGATCAAACTCAAATTGTCAGTCCTGGCACCAAGTGCCTTTACTAGCTCATCCATCTTGTCAGCCATGGCATAGTTTAAGCATCTAAAGGCTATGAAATCCAGGATGTGGTACTGACATCTACACAGCACTTGGAAAGGGCCTTCTTGCTGCTTCATAACATAGCAGTTTGGAAAGAGCCCGGGAGCCAGGTGGAGCTAAGAAAGAAAAAGCTCACTCTGAAAACAACTTTCCCAAGAAACAACTTACTCGTGGGACAATTTCACTATTTCCTTTCTGACTGAGGAGCCATCCTGAACTGAACACCTCCCATTAGATACCTTGTTCCAACACAGCTACATGACTTAAAATTTCAGGGCAATGATATTTGTGAGTCATAGTCAAACTGAAATAATTTTGTTTACTTATAAATCAAGGGCCAGTAAAATGTTCTCATCGGTCCCTTTGCTTTTCTGTCACTACTGTGGTCATTATCTTCTTTTCTATTTTTTTTTTCAAATTCTTTCTTTTAAAGGGACATGGATGCTCAGTGCTAAGCTATATATCTTATGCTACAGAAATTATGAAAAGGTTTAAATAATGTCCTTTTAAACCACTGGTTAGGAGTTTTTGGGTACAGATATTGTGGAAGAACTTTTATATAATATGCCACTTCCTTTATCTAGAGCAATCTCATGTTAGATGGCCCATCAAAAAATTATCTTTTAAGAAATGAGGGACATTTAATGATGTATATATGAATAATCATATTTAGGATCAGAAGTATGGAATTACCAAATATTATATCTGGGCTAACAACATAAAAACCTAATTGTTGAAATGTAAATTAGTAGCTCAATGAATTAATCGTGTGTGGGAGAACCTTAATTTGCCTATCTCAACAGTGGGCATCATAATGCCTACCAGTAATGGCTAAGTTCCATTATGAACTTGGGTTATGAACTACTTTGAGCTTTGGGTATGTTTTGAGGGTGACTCCAGGAAAGTGTAATAGAGATAAGAAAGTCACCCTGAATATAAGTGAGCTGGAGTCTCAGACAAGATCAAAGGATAAAAAGGTGTAGAGGAATTTTAATCCAGCAATATGACTGCTCTGTCAAGGGATGACAACTAAAGAACTTCCAGGTCTGAGTGATCTAGTTGGAATGACACACCTTTAATCTCTCAGGCAAGTATGCAGACATGTCCTTAGTACACACCTTTAATCCTAAACAATGAAGGTAAAGTGAGTATGTAGAAGGAAGCAGCTTTGTTTGAAAGTGATGTCTAATTGAAGGGCAGACAAAGTGATGAATCAGAGAAGGATTTGACAGAATGAGTCAGAGATAAGATATGCCCAACCCTCACAGGATCAGAAGGAAAAAAGAGGCCACTTAAGAACAGGCAGAGTGTGTCAGATGGAGGGCAGTTCAATGAGAGCAGTTCAGTTGAGTTTAGGCAGTGCAGTAGAGTTCAGTTGAGTTCAGTGGAGCACAGTTTGGTGTGGTTCAGTATAGTTCAGTTGAATGCAGTTAAGCTCAATTGAGTTCATGCAGGTCTATCCAGTTCCAATTAGTTTGTACAGTCAGTGCAGTTGGTACAGTTCAGTTTGTATAATTCAGACGTAGTTTTTCCAAGATCAATTCAGTGAGAAGCTAGGAGTTGGTTTGGTTCAGTCAGCTTGGAGAGGAGTTTTGAGCCAGAATGGCTGAGTTGAATGAGCTAGCCAGAGTTCAGAAAGAACTACAGAAAGGGTGAGCTTGTTCGTCACTAAGCCTCCAAGATGACAATTACATCTGGTGAATAAAAGTTACTTTTACAAAAAAGGAAGGTAATTGGTCAGGACATAGTTCAAGCCACACACGACTCCTCCACCTCCATGGTAGACAACATGTCTCTAAACTGAGCACAAATAAAACCCTTCCTCCTTTAAGCCATTTTTACTAAGGTATTTGGTCACAGCAATAAGAAACGTGACTAATACATTAGTCCAGAGGATTATGGGGGGGGGGTCAAGGGATAGGATGTATTTGACAGTTTGCCCTATTAGTAATTGATAAGCTAGTTTTCCCTAGTACAACTTTGCTGTCTATGGAGAAGACACAAAATTTTATCAAAACACTGCCATTTGAAGGAAAATGAACATTTGTTATTCTTTGGTCCACTATTCTTTCAGGCCAAGGCAGAAAGGTACAAGTGATTTCTGCAAAGGAATTGGTTGCATCATAGAGTGGGAGCCTTGGCCCACTTTAAACATGGTCTTTATCAAACTTGAGAGGAGGGGGGATTTATAAAAATTTCTTGTCTAAAATCTAGGAAAATATAATTTAAAACAAATGTGTGCCTCCATTTGCAAAATATGTGTTAAGTGTCAGGGACCCATAGAAAACACCCTGAGGGTCCTATTCCCACCTCAATTTTATACCATCTTGACAACTAATTTATACCATCTTGACTACTGGGTATTTCCCCATGAGCATGTTATGCTATTGGGAACACTAATTAATCTGCCTGGCAGAAGCTGGACCAAATCTGTTTAATTTGTTCCTTACATTAGTTAATTAAGGCTCTTATCTGCAGGACTGCATGTGGCATGAGGAGGCTAACCTCAGCCCCCAGAGCCCCAGCCAGCTTGCATCTAAGATCCAAGTCCAGTGAGCCGGAGAGACCACACTAACTCCATGATTTTTCTTCCCAACCCAGTGGCTTCTGTTTTATGTTCTTCTGTTAGCCATTTTACTCGTTTTAAGGCATCCACCCAGGCATGGCAGGATGTATTTGCGATTTGCATGTATTGTGCTTGCAGTGCACTCAAGTTGACCTGAATGCCTTACAGGGCTGAGGTGGTTTCACTGAAGATTTCAGCAATAGGCAATTCCACGGCACTTTTCTCATTAGACGGGTTCTGAAGCAGCAGACACTGCCCATGGGGTATGCATAAATAACACTCTAAAACATGCCATGCTTTTCTGTCCTTAGCTGAATTATGAATCTCTGTGTTTTGGATTTTTTTGACTTTTCAAGTGTATCTTGACCTAAAATGCCTCTCTTTGCTTTATAGTTTTTACACTCCCATGTTTCCTATGCTCACTCTATCTACTAGTTCGCAGGAATTTTTACCCTTCACATAAAATATCTTTCCCAGCTACTTTAGGCTAGCTACCTTCCACTCACTCTTTGCTGTCTCCTCTCATCTCTTCTTCTCCCCCTCTCTGTCTCTTCTACTTCCTCCTTCCCTCTTTCCTGTTAAATCTTGTCCTCTTCTGCATCAGGTACTGCAGCAGTTTTGTTTCTATCTGTTCCATCAGTGCCTGTCCCAAACCAAACTGCATGGTTTGTGATGGATCGGAATGCATTTGGGTTTGTTCTCTATTGTATTCCTGTGCCTATCTAGATCTTCTGTACCTCCTTGACTTAACCCAGTGTCTGCCTGGGATTTTCTCAGTTATAATTCCATTCTTTCTTTCTTTGGTTCTCAACCTGTGAGTTATGATCCCTTTATAGGTCAAAAGGCCCTTTCACAGTGGTCACATATCAGATATTTTGCATATTAGATATTTATACTTCTACATAAATATACTAATATTATGATTACTAAAGGTAAATTACAGTTATAAAGTAACAGCAAAATGATTTTATGGTGGCTCTTACCATAACACAAGGAACGATATTAAAGCCTTAGGAAGGTTGAGAACCACCGCTCTACTCTTAGGGTATTTGCTTAGCCTAGCAAACTGCCTCTTTGTAAAGGACTACTGCCTTTCTCTACCTTTGGATTGCTTATGGGGATTCTGAGTCTCAGAAGGCTCATGTGAGGACTATAGAAGATAACTTTTGAGAAGCATCCAGGATTGCCTGGTATGCATTTAGTGTTTAAAGAGTTTCAGGTTTCATTGCTAGGGCCAAAATAGCTTCTCTGAGTTTTGACAGATTTGGAGTCTTAAAATGCGTGATAGTATTGATAGCTAAGTAAAATTGGAAACCAGAACGTTACCCGGATTACTCCCCTTCACTTGGTGATGATGTAGGACTTCAGCATCCTTCCATCACATGGTACTGTATCCCAACCACCATCTTTGGAATTTAAGCCCTCTGTCCATCAGAAGGGAAGAAGTCATATTTATCATTAAATAGTTCTGTGTCCATTGCATTTAGTCTGTGATTTTTCATGATATTTGTGTTTAAATTGCCTAGTATGGTCATGTGCTATTCAGGAACAAACTTAACCTGACAACTTAAAGAGCTGTGGGGAAGAGGGCCAAGCTAGGACACGTCTCCAAAACAGCATCCCTGAAGCTGTTCATGGTTTGGAAACCACAATAACTGCAGAGATATATCTGTACTTCTTCTCATCAAATTCCCCTTTCATTTAATTTTAGGTTTAGATAGATTTCTTTTTTTAATTTTTAATATTTTTATTACATATTTTCCTCAATTACATTTCCAATGCTATCCCAAAAGTCCCCCATACCTCCCCCCACTTCCCTACCCACCCATTCCCATTCTTTTGGCCCTGGCATTCCCCTATATTGGGGCATATAAAGTTTGCAAGTCCAATGGGCCTCTCTTTCTATTGATGGCTGACTAGGTCATCTTTCGATACATATGCAGCTAGAGACAAGAGCTCCGGGGTTCTGGTTAGTACATCATGTTGTTCCAACAATAGGGTTGCAGATCCCTTTAGCTCCTTGGGTACTTTCTCTAGCTTCTCCATTGGGAGCCCTGTGATACATCCAATAGCTGACTGTGAACATCCACTCCTGTGTTTGCTAGGCCCCGGCATCGTCTCACAAGAGACACCTATATTTGGGTCCTTTCAGCAAAATCTTGCTAGTGTATGCAATGGTGTCAGCGTTTAGAAGCTGATTATGGGATGGATCCCTGGATACGGCAGTCTCTAAATGGTCCATCCTTTCATCACAGCTACGAACTTTGTCTCTGTAACTCCTACCCTGGGTGTTTTGTTCCCAATTCTAAGAAGGTGCACAGTGTCCACACTTTGGTCTTCATTCTTCTTGAGTTTCATGCATTTAGCAAATTGTATCTTATATCTTGGGTATCCTAAGTTTTGGGCTAATATCCACTTATCAGTGAATACATATTGTGTGAGTTCTTTTGTGATTGTGTTACTTCACTCAAGATGATGCCCTCCAGGTCCATCCATTTGGCTAGGAATTTCATAAATTCATTCTTTTTAATAGCTGAGTAGTATTCCATTGTGTAAATGTACCATAATTTCTGTATCCATTCCTCTGTTGAGGGACATCTGGGTTCTTTCCAGCTTCTGGCTATTATAAATAGGGCTGCTATGAACATAGTGGAGCATGTGTCCTTTTTACCGGTTGGGACATCTTCTGGATATATGCCCAGGAGAGGTATTGCTGGATCCTCCAGTAGTACTATGTCCAATTTTCTGAGGATCCGCCAGACTGATTTCCAGAGTGGTTGTACAAGCTTGCAATCCCACCAACAATGGAGGAGTGTTCCTCTTTGTCCACATCCTCGCCAGCATCTGCTGTCACCTGAATTTTTGATCTTAGCCATTCTGACTGGTGTGAGGTGGAATCTCAGGGTTGTTTTGATTTGCATTTCCCTGATGATTAAGGATGTTGAACATTTTTTCAGGTGCTTCTCTGCCATTCGGTATTCCTCAGGTGAGAATTCTTTGTTCAGTTCTGAGCCCCATTTTTAATGGGGTTATTTGACTTTCTGGAGTCCACCTTCTTGAGTTCTTTATATATATTGGATATTAGTCCCTTATCTGATTTAGGATAGGTGAAGATCCTTTCCCAATCTGTTGGTGGTTTTTTTGTCTTATTGATGGTGTCTTTAGCCTTGCAGAAGCTTTGTAGTTTCATGAGGTCCCACTTGTCAATTCTCGATCTTACAGCACAAGCCATTACTGTTCTATTCAGGAATTTTTCCCCTGTGCCCATATCTTCAAGGCTTTTCCCCACTTTCTCCTCTATAAGTTTCAGTGTCTCTGGTTTTATGTGAAGTTCCTTGATCCACTTAGACTTGACCTTAGTACAAGGAGATAGGAATGGATCAATTCGCATTCTTCTACATGTTAACAACCAGTTGTGCCAGCACCATTTGTTGAAAATGCTGTCTTTCTTCCACTGGATGTTTTTAGCTCCCTTGTCGAAGATCAAGTGACCGTAGGTGTGTGGGTTCATTTCTGGGTCTTCAATTCTATTCCATTGGTCTATTTGTCTGTCACTATACCAGTACCATGCAGTTTTTATCACAATTGCTCTGTAGTAGAGCTTTAGGTCCGGCATGGTGATTCCACCAGAGGTTCTTTTATCCTTGAGAAGAGTTTTTGCTATCCTAGGTTTTTTGTTATTCCAGATGAATTTGCAGATTGCACTTTCTAATTCCTTGAAGAATTGAGTTGGAATTTTGATGGGGATTGCATTGAATCTGTAGATTGCTTTTGGCAAGATAGCCATTTTTACAATGTTGATCCTGCCAATCCATGAGCATGGGAGATCTTTCCATCTTCTGAGATCTTCTATAATTTCTTTCTTCAGAGACTTGAGGTTTTTATTATACAGATCTTTCACTTCCTTAGTTAGAGTCACGCCAAGATATTTTATATTATTTGTGACTATTGAGAAGGGTGTTGTTTCCCTAATTTCTTTCTCAGCCTGTTTATTCTTTGTGTAGAGAAAGGCCATTGATTTGTTTGAGTTAATTTTATATCCAGCTACTTCACCGAAGCTGTTTATCAGGCTTAGGAGTTCTCTGGTGGAATTTTTAGGGTCACTTATATATACTATCATATCATCTGCAAAGAGTGATATTTTGACTTCATCTTTTACAATTTGTATCCCTTTGATCTCCTTTTGTTGTCGAATTGCTCTGGCTAGGACTTCAAGTACAATGTTGAATAGGTATGGAGAAAGTGGACAGCCTTGTCTAGTCCCTGATTTTAGAGGGATTGCTTCAAGCTTCTCACCATTTACTTTGATGTTGGCTACTGGTTTGCTGTAGATTGCTTTTATCATGTTTAGGTATGGGCCTTGAATTCCTGATCTTTCCAAGACTTTTATCATGAATGGGTGTTGGATCTTGTCAAATGGTTTTTCCGCATCTAACAAGATGACCATGTGGATTTTGTCTTTGAGTTTGTTTATATACTGGATTACGTTGATGGATTTCCGTATATTGAACCATCCCTGCATCCCTGGGATGAAACCTACTTGGTCAGGATGGATGATTGTTTTGATGTGTTCTTGGATTCGGTTAGCAAGAACTTTATTGAGGATTTTTGCATCAATATTCATAAGGGATATTGGTCTGAAGTTTTCTATCTTTGTTGGGTCTTTTTGTGGTTTAGGTATCAGAGTAATTGTGGCTTCATAGAATGAGTTGGGTAGAGTACCTTCTGTTTCTATTTTGTGGAATAGTTTGTGAAGAACTGGGATTAGATCTTCTTTGAAGGTCTGATAGAACTCTGCACTAAACCCATCTGGTCCTGGGCTTTTTTTAGTTGGGAGACTATTAATGACTGCTTCTATTTCTTTGGGGGATATAGGGCTGTTTAGATCATTAACCTGATCTTGATTCAACTTTGGTACCTGGTATCTGTCTAGGAACTTCTCCATTTCATCCAGGTTCTCCAGTTTTGTTGAGTATAGCCTTTGGTAGAAGGATCTGATGGTGTTTTGGATGTCTTCAGGATCTGTTGTTATGTCTCCTTTTTCATTTCTGATTTTGTTAATTAGGATGCTTTCCCTGTGCCCTCTAGTGAGTCTGGCTAAGGGTTTATCTATCTTGTTGATTTTCTCAAAGAACCAGCTCCTTGATTGGTTGATTCTTTGAATAGTTTTTCTTGTTTCCACTTGGTTGATTTCGCCCCTGAGTTTGATTATTTCCTTCTGTCTACTCCTCTTGGGTGAATTTGCTTCCTTTTGTTCTAGTGCTTTTAGGTATGTTGTCAAGCTGCTAATGTGTGCTCTCTCTAGTTTCCTTTTGGAGGCACTCAGAGCTATGAGTTTTCCTTTTAGAAATGCTTTCATTGCGTCCCATAAGTTTGGGTATGTTGTGGCTTCATTTTCATTGAACTCTAAAAAGTCCTTAATTTCTTTCTTTATTCCTTCCTTGACCAAGGTATCATTGAGAAGAGTGTTGTTCAGTTTCCACGTGAAGGTTGGCTTTCTATTATTTATTTTGTTATTGAAGATCAGCCTTAGTCCATGGTGATCTGATAGGATGCATGGGACAATTTCAATATTTTTGTATCTGTTGAGGCCTGTTTTGTGACCAATTATGTGGTCAGTTTTGGAGAAGGTACCATGAGGTGCTGAGAAGAAAGTATATCCTTTTGTTTTAGGATAGAATGTTCTGTAGATATCTGCCAGATCCATTTGATTCATAATTTCTCTTAGTTTCTCTTTGTCCCTGTTTAGTTTCTGTTTCCATGATCTGTCCATTGGTGAAAGTGGCGTGTTGAAGTCTCCCACTATTATTGTATGAGGTGCAATGTGTGCTTTGAGATTTACTAAAGTTTCTTTAATGAATGTGGCTGCCTTTGTATTTGGAGCATAGATATTCAGGATTGATAGTTCCTCTTGGAGGATTTTACCTTTGATGAGTATGAAGTGTCCCTCCCTGTCTTTTTTAATGACTTTGGGTTGGAAGTCAATCTTATCAGATATTAGAATGGCTACTCCAGCTTGTTTCTTCATACCATTTGCTTGGAAAATTGTTTTCCAGCCTTTCATTCTGAGGTAGTGTCTATCTTTTTCTCTGAGATGAGTTTCCTGTAAGCAGCAAAATGTTGGGTCTTGTTTGTGTAGCCAGTTTGTTAGTCTATGTCTTTTTATCGGGGAGTTGAGTCCATTGATATTAAGAGATATTAAGGAAAAGTAATTGTTGTTTCCTGTTATTTTTGTTGTTAAAGTTGGCATTCTGTTCTTGTGGCTGTCTTCTTTTAGGTTTGTTAAGGGATTACCTTCTTGTTGTTTCTAGGGCGTGGTTCCTGTCCTTGTATTGGTTTTTTTTCTGTTATTATCCTTTGAAGGGCTGGATTCGTGGAGAGATAATGTGTGAATTTGGTTTTGTCGTGGAATACTTTGGTTTCTCCATCTATGTTAATTGAGAGTTTGGCTGGGTATAGTAGCCTGGGCTGGAATTTGTGTTCTTTTAGTGTCTGTATAACATCTGTCCAGGATCTTCTGGCTTTCATAGTCTCTGGTGAAAAATCTGGTGTAATTCTGATAGGCTTGCCTTTATATGTTACTTGGCCTTTTTCTCTTACTGCTTTTAGTATTCTATCTTTATTTAGAGCATTTGTTGTTCTGATTATTATGTGTCAGGAGGTATTTCTTTTCTGGTCCAGTCTATTTGGAGTTCTGTAGGCTTCTTGTATGTTCATGGGCATCTCTTTCTTTAGATTTGGGAAGTTTTGTTCTATAATTTTGTTGAAGATGTTTGCTGGTCCTTTGAGTTGAAAATCTTCATTCTCATCCACTCCTATTATCCGTAGGTTTGGTCTTCTCATTGTGTCCTGTATTTCTTGGATGTTTTGAGTTAGGATCTTTTTGCATTTTACATTTTCCTTGATTGTTGTGCCGATGTTCTCTATGGAATCTTCTGCACCTGAGATTCTCTCTTCCATCTCTTGTATTCTGTTGCTGATGCTGGTATCTATGGTTCCAGATTTCTTTCCTAGGGTTTCTATCTCCAGTGTTGCCTCATTTTGGGTTTTCTTTATTGTGTCTACTTCCCTTTTAGGTCTAGTATGGTTTTGTTCATTTCCATCATCTGTTTGGATGTGTTTTCCTGTTTTTCATTAAGGACTTCTACCTGTTTGATTAGGATATCCTGTTTTTCTTTAAGGATTTGTAACTCTTTAGCAGTGTTCTCCTGCAATTCTTTAAGGGATTTTTGTGCTTCCTCTTTAATGTCTTCTACCTGTTTACCAGTGTTCCTTTGTATTTCTTTAAGTGTGTTATTAAAGTCCTTCTTGAAGTCCTCTACCATCATCAGGAGATATCCTTTTAGATCCGTGTCTAGCTTTTCCAGTGTGTTGGGTTGCCCTGGACTGGGCGTAGTGGGAGTGCTGGGTTCTGATGATGGTGAGTGGTCTTGGTTTCTGTTAGTAAGATTATTACGTTTACCTTTCGCCATCTGGTAATCTCTGGGGTTAGTTGTTGTTGTTGTCACTGTTTAAAGATTGGAGCAGAAGCTGTGTTCCACTCACCAGCAGTCTCAAAATCCTGTGGCGGGGGTCGTGGGTAGCTGGTGGTACCCCGGTGCTGGTCCAGCCGGAAGAGGCCTGTGGTCCTACTCAGGCCGGTTTTCTGCTTCCCTAACTAATGCAGTCTCAGGTCCAGCATGCAATTGGATTGGAGCAGAAGCTGTGTTCCACTCACCAGAAGTCTTAAGATCCTCTGGCGGGTGTTGTGGGTAGCTGGCGAGTGTCAGCCGACCCTGCGCCCTAGCTACCCTGGTGCTTTTCTGACCGGAAGAGGCTTGTGGCCCTACTAGGCCGGATTTCTGCCTCCCCAACCAAAGCAGTCTCAGGTCCCGCGTGATTGGATTGGAGCAGAAGCTGTGTTCCACTCACCAGCAGTCTCAAAATCCTGTGGCGGGGGTCGTGGGTAGCTGGTGGGTGTCAGCCGATTCTGTGCTCTAGCTACCCCGGTGCTGATCCGGCCGGATGAGGCCTGTGGCCCTACTCAGGCCGGTTTCTGCTTCCCTAACTAATGCAGTCTCAGGTCCCGCGCGCAATTGGATTGGAGCAGAAGCTGTGTTCCACTCACCAGAAGTCTTAAGATCCTGTGGCGGGTGTTGTGGGTAGCTGGCGAGTGTCAGCCGACCCTGCGCCCTAGCTACCCCAGTGCTTTTCTCTAGATAGATTTCAATGTAAGATTAACGAGCTCAATCAACCTCATAATTTGACCGTGAGGTGACAATTATAACTTCTCCTAGATTGGTTAGTTTTTTTGCAATAACATCTCTAGGCTTTGGTTCCATAGTGAGATGGTTTTTCTAGCTTACCAAGTCAAAGATTTTTATTCTCACACTGAAGGAATTCATCATGCTGACCCAGCAGACCCACCCACCCCCTCTCTTTGTATAGTTTGTATTCAATCTTTCAGTCTACTTTCATTTATTTCATAAAGTAGACTTGGCATTCCTCAGGCTACATTGTGAATAAAAGTAAGGGAGGGAGGCTGGAGAGAAGGGAGAGAAAGAGGGGTAAAAGAAGGGAGGAAGATAGAGGCAGGGAGGGAGCGGGGAGAGAGAGAGAGACAGAGACTGCCTGATTTACTGACTGGGACTGACTAGGACAGAAGGACAATTATCCTTATCGCCTTTGCACCTTGGGGATAATCAGATGCACTGCAACTCTGTTGAGCTCAAGACAATTAAGTAATTTGGCTACTCCAGTCAGAGGACATACAAAATGACAATCCAGTGACAACCTAAGTAGGACATTCCTTTCTAAGTACTGAGATATAAGCAGCCACCTGAGTCAAGAGTTGAACTCAACATTGTAAGCACCCCCACCTTTGGGGCTTATGCATTTATATCCCAGAGAAGCTTTTTTTTGCTGACTGGTCAGTTTACTTTGGAGTCTCAGTAAATCCTTACCTTGTGCTGTGTGGAGAGTTGTATGTGGGAGTGTCAGACCTGACCTATAGGTTTATAAGGTTGTGTTAATGCTGCCACCTATGTAGTGGGAGGGGGCTGCTGCTTAGGGAGAAAGAGGAAGCATTCAGATTAACCCTAGGTTTATCAAGATTTAAGGAAACTTTAAATCTTCACACTAAAATTGATACATGATTGGTAGGTGTTTCTGTGTTAGGATTCATATTAGGATTAAAGTCTCATGTTGAGCAGAGTTTCTAAATCATATTTTCTTATTATCTGTCCCTAAAACTCTTCGTTGTCTTTGACCCAATCTCCTTGTTTCCTACTCATTTGTTCCCCAACTTCTTGGGTAACCACTTTTTTATTCTCTGGGCCTGTGAATTTGACTGACTTCTCAGGCCATTCAGCATGCAAGTGAGATTGCACAGGATTTATCTTGGTATGTCTGGCTTATGATGCATTTATCATAAACTCCTCCAGACTTATCCTATTGTGGAAAATGAAAATCACTCCATTGTAAATGTATAGCATGGATTTCTATCCTTCTACCCTGTGATGAATAGTTTAGTTGTTTCTGCTGCTTGCCAGTACTTGGGGATTGAACTTAGAGGTTTTTGCATGCCAAGCTAGCAGTCTACTACTGAGACGTGCTCTTGTGAATAATGCAGCCATGAATGCTGGCGTTCAGCTATCTTTTCAAGGGTAGCAATTTGATGTCCTTGGGGTTGATCCCCAGAATTGCTGAGCAATATGTTAGTTTTGGTCTGTTTTCTTTAGCAAATCCATACTGTTTTAACACTTGTTATACCACCCTTCCTTCCCGCCAAAGGGGACACAGGTTCCCTTTCTCTCTACCTACACCAACACTTACCTTTTATCTATTTTAAAGGCAGCCATTTTTTCTACTTATAAGCCTACTCCTCATTATTCTGATTTACACTTCATTGATTAGTGACTTTGAATTTTTACATAACCAATATCCTTTTTTAAGCCTTCATTTAGGAAATGTCCATTCATGTATGTGTTGATTTAGGCTGGGTTGTTTGTTAATTTGCTACTGAGATATACAAATTGTTGTTTCAGATATTAAGTCTTTATCAGGTTTCCAAGTATTTTCTGTATATGTGATGTGCAAGTGTCTGTCCTAATTTGGTTTTTGAGTTTCTTGTCTGTTTTTGGTTTGCCCTGTGGGATGTTCCTTGTTTGATTTAGTCCTGTGTGTTTATTTGAGATTTGCTGCCTGAGTTTGTAGAGCGACATGTACAAAATGCAAAGCCCACAGTCAGAGAGCATTCTATCTAGTTCCATCTAGTTATGCTTTCTGGGATTTGTTTACAACACTTATCCACTTGGAGCTGAATTTTGCCCATGGCTTTAGACAAAGAACTTCTGACAAATGAGTAAAGTTGAAGTTCAGGCTCTGGATGTTTGATGAACTTGGTATCCATGCTGTGTGGCCAAGATGGTCTTAAGGGCAGTTGTGTGAAACTACTCCTAAGCAGTAAGGCATCAGGGTCAACTTTTCATAAGTATGAATGTCCTGGACCTTGGCTGGAACTCTTGTGTTCAAACAGGATGATAGTGTCATTTTTCTTTCCTTAATTTTTTTCTGGACATGTGTAAACATTTTTATATACTGTGTGTACATGTTTTTTAAATTAATTAATTAATTAATTTTACACTCCATATTTTATTCCACCCCTGTCCACCCTCCTACTGATCCACATCCCATACCTCCTCCCCACACCCCTGTCTCCATGTGGATGTCCCAACCCCCTCATGCCACCTGACCTCTAAACTCCCTGGGGCTTCCAGTCTCTTGAAAGTTAGGTGCATCTTCTCTGAATGAACACTGATCTGGAAGTCCTCTACTGCCTCTGACCCTTTCAGCTACTTGTTGGGTCTTCCAGAGTGCTGTCATATCAGGACTCAAAGGGAGGGAGCTTGGATGAAGTGCCTGGCAGTGAGGATTGGGAACTTCTGAGCCCACCTCCAGCAGGAAGACAGGACATCAAATGAGGAAGGGGGGCATCCCTTGGGATCACAACTCTGACCCATGATTGTTCCTGTCTGAAAAAATTACAGGGATGGAAATGGAGAGGAGCCTGAGGAAGAGAAGTTCCAGGGACAGGCCCAAAGAGGGATCCAGCTCAAGGGGAGGTCCCAAGGCCTGACACTTTTGCTGAGGCTGTGCATGGTTTTATTGAGTTCTAAACTAAGCAAATAGAACTAACTGTTGGTTTAAAGTGCTAAGTGAGCAGAGCCACAGGGAGCACATTATACTGAGGCTTTTTATGTGCTCAGCCCCTGCTGCCAATTTGCTTTCAAGTGCAATTCAGGAAGCTGGTTATGGTCTACCAAGTTCTAAATAACATGGGCCTTGTTCACCTTCCAAATTAGCTCCTCCCTTTTACGTTGCTACCGTGATCCATGAGGGTGACTGTTCTTATCCAGTTTGAGAATGAACTGTAAACATTTCATCGGAGGGTCCCTTTGTACAAGAATGATTCTCTTGTTTATGGAAAGGGTGGAGTGAGAGGTTGGGTGGGCAGCATGTAGATTTTTGGAGAATGTGTAATATGCATGGAAGTTGTGTCGTGTTGGAGGGTTACTACAGAGGTGCTGTTGCTTGTTATAAGAACAACCACATCTGTGACCATGGGTCAGGCCCTGTCGTAACTGTTAGCAAATGATTCTTTCAGTTGTTGCATGCCTAACTCCACACTCAGGTTATTATCTCTATCTTCATTTTATAGGTTCTGAAACTAAGAAAAATAACTGAAATCCTGATTCTCCAATTCTTCCCCTGGCATGTGAGTATAATAACAGTGCTGATCTGATAGGGATGTGTGAGAGACTAAATTGGCTTTCTGGAAGTAACTGAGGGTTTTATTAAATATGCATTCCATAAATATTAATATTATTGTATTATATGTTAGAGTATTTTCTACCAAATACAGAAAATCATGTAAATTTTATGAGTATAACCATGTGAAACTTTTTGAATTGATATTTTAGGGCTTTATTATCTCTTGTGATAATATCATTAAAGTATATGCATTGATGTGTGAATATATACCTATTTTGCTTTTAATCTAAAACCATCCACTTCATCCACGGCCAATCATTTATTTGGGAGAATAATTATCTTTTTTACTCTCAATTCCTGGCTGTCTTGGAATCCATGAGTGATTCTGAGCAATGAGCCCATTTTTTTTTTTCTTCTAGACATAACCGAGGTCAAGTGAAGTTGTGTGTAATTGTCTCTTGTGTATTTATCCTATGGTCTCTAAGACTTAGCAGAATGCTCTTAGTAAAGGTACTGCTTCTATAGTTTTATAATTTAACTATTCTACCGTTCTAGTTGCAAACATAGTAGAGTACAGAAAAGCACCATCTTGGAAAACTCCCCATGCTCTGTTATATTCTCACCTTTGAGATAACGTCCAGTTGTTTCAGGATCTGCAAGTGTGCTCTGGAATGCACAGAGTTAATGGTGAGTTAACTGGGTTTTGTAAAAACATGGCAACAGCAACGATGATGATGTTTTTCCCAGTTCTCTGTAACACCCAGAACACGTCTCTCTGAATGTATGCAGATGGAATAATTTGAGATAAAACATATCTGATACCTAAACAGTCAGTACTTGCAGTTTTTTCCCCCAATTTCATCACAAAGATGAAGGCGTGCAGAGATTCCCTTTAGCTTTGCATGTTGCTTCGTAGCACAGTTTTGGTGCCAAAGCTGCTGTTTTACTATCTCTCATGTGGTAACTATGGCCTGCTTCCTCCCAGCCATTTTGGTCCTTAGATCTGTGTTGCTTCTTAGCTGACTACTGTAAGGGAAATCAGAAGGAAAGACATGAAAAGGATGAGGCATGGGATTTTATACCAGATGATGTGACAGATATTTCTCTATTAAGAGAAAAAAATAGTAGGCTCCTGTTTATTACACTTATAAAAGTATAAGGAGAGGCAGAAAAACAAAGCCAAACTGTATCTCAAAGGACCAGCTGCCATTAATTCTTTTCCCTTCCCGTGTTATACAACATGCATCGGGATAAGATTCTTGACTCTCTATACAAATCATTATTGGGAAAGGATAAAAGAAAAACCATTAGAACAATTTTCTCCCTGCCACATATGGTGCCTGCTGTCTTTTTTCTTAGAAGTAATACCGGTTATATTTGGTGTGTACGTGACTCTGTGTTGTGTGAATCCCACTTGGTTTTACAGTATATAGCTGTTTATAGAAGAACACTGCTTTATTCTTTTAAGACCCCCGTGTGATGCAGATTTTAAGACATGATGTTTGGAGTCTCCTGTGTTGATGGACCTAGCAGTGGAACCCTTTAGTAGTTATTCTCAGTAGAGTGTCTCAGGATTTTTTGTGGATCCTTAATATTGAGTCCCTCTCAGGTTCAGGTTTAAAAATGATAAAGAGTGACTCATGTGGTTGACAGCTCTGATAGAGCTGTGCAAGAGGAGTCCTATTTTCCTTCCTCCATCTCTCCCTCCTTCCCTCTCTTCTTTCCTCCCTCCCTTCTTTACTCCCTCCTTTCCTTCCTCTCTTTTTCCTTTTTTTTTTGAGTATTGACTTTTTATTATTAGTCACTGTTCATATTAAAACAATTTATCTAATGGCCGTATCTGACATCAATGGGAGGGGAGGCCCTTGGTCCTGTGGAGTTTTGATGCCACATAGGGGGATGGCAGAGTGGTGAGGCAGGAGTGAGTAAATACATGGGGGAGAACCCTCATAGAGGCAAGTGGGAGTAGGGAGAGAGAGGAGTGGATGGGGTGTGTGTGGAGAGGTAACCAGGAAGGGGCATATCATTTGAAATGTAAATAATAAAATTATTAATAAAAACCAATTTATATATTGTTTGATAATTTTGTACATGTCAACAACATATTTTGATCATATCCATCCCCTAACATTCCCCAGAACCTCTTCCTGCACTCTCTTCCTTACTTCATATCTTCTCCCCTGCTCCCTATATAACTCCGACTCCTAACTAGAACTGTGAGTATATGCATGGGTATAAGCTTACCCACTGGATCATCATCAGCATGCAAAGGGGCCACACCCCTGAATCTATTTCCCATGTCCTGATTTCAACTGTAAAACAAAGACCAGGTAGAGTCTTGCCCTACAATATATATATATATTTAACAAGTTTGACATCCACTGTTGACCTAAAAAAATTCTTCCTGATAATTATCAACCCACCAACCTTGGGAAAACCTTAATTTACCTATGAATTTCCTCAGATAAATCCCAGCCCTCCAATTTCTCAAACATAAATGTGGTAGGTCCATACTTGCAAGGAGAAAAGACAACATTTAACTTTGGTGAAGAGAGACTGCTGCAGATGTGGGGGAAATGAAGTTATCAGTGCGTTTTGTACTCTTTACTGAACAATAACAAAAAAGGTGGAGCTAATGGGTGAGGGTTGTTCACATTTCCTCTAGGCTCCGCCCAACAGTTATCTAGAAACAGACAGGTACAAGCTCAGCTCAGGTATAAAAGGACTGTTCAGAATTCTATCTAATCAATCTATCTATCTATCTATCTACCCATCCATCCATCCATCCATCCATCCATCCATCCATCCATCCATCCATCTATCATCTGTCTGTCTGTCTATCTTATCATCTAGCTATCTAACTACTTCCTCTTTCCCCATGTGTTCCCGGCCAACCTCATTCCTTCTTTCTCTCTCTTCTCTCTTTCTGTCCTTCTCTGTCCTCTTTCTTCCTCTTCCTCTACTTCCTTCCTCAGACCCTCCCTCTCAGATCTCAAATAAACTCCCTTTTATACTAGACCTACCCTATGTCTGATACCTGGGATGAGGTCATGCTCCAGCGTGGGCCTGCTAAGCCACCCCCTCCCCCTGCATCCTGCCACATTTTATAAAACACATCAGGGATTCTCGACTGAGGCTCTGGTTCTGTGTACAGCAACGATAAGCAGGTGCTTCTCCCTGGAGACTCAAGCCGCATATTAAGGAAACAGTTACTCTGGGTACATGCTCTCCTGTTATGATCACTGTGGGACAGAAACTGCTTCAGAGGCCCTCTAGGCTCTTTGTGCCTCAGGGTTGCAGAACTCAATATTCCCTTCTCCAGAAACTCTTGACCCAGATCTGCCCTGGGCAGGTACCTTGCTATTATTTGGAGATCAGCTTAAATATCACCTCCTCCTTTCCTGACCCCAAACTAAGGACACACTCCTGTCATATTCTGTCACTCAGCTCATTCAGTGTGACACCCTTCATTGTGCTATTTTACTTGTGTGTGTATTTTGCTGTTGTTTTGTTTTATTAATTATTTAATTAATTAATTAACTAATTATTTAACTTTGAAGTGAGCATTTCTTGGGGAGGGAAGGATTACCTTTTACCTTGGTGATATATGCTGTACTGAGATGATTGATTAACACACTGTTTTTTAATAAATTTGTTGTTACTCAAGAAAATAGCTCCCAGTCATCATTTACGCTGCATTGTGTCTAACGCTAACAGTAATGGGCTCTGACACTTTGAGGGCCGTGTGTTAGACACTGGCCTCTGCCTGGGGCTTTGCATACATTTTTGTACTCCAGCCCCCAGATAATCTTCAAATTTAGACCCTCTCATTACACCCATATTAAAGATGCAGCAACTGAGATTCAGAAATGTGCCCGGTGCTTGGCAGAGTTTCCAAAGCTGGCAACTCACAGAATAAAAATTCGGACAGTCTGATCCTAAAGACCTGGCAGCTCGATGTGTATTTCAGGTCCCGAGGCGTTTTTCTCAGGAGGCTGACACAGTTTCTGAGCTGTGCTTTCTTATGAATAATTAAAGATACTTGATGCTTAGCAGTGGGATCTGCTATGATCTCTTTGTAGTTGCTTTCTGAGTAATTCACAATGACAAAATCTTCTAAAGGTATCTCTTCCCCCACCAACAGATTCTGTGTTCAATACTTTTAGTTTTTTTCCAGACTCTGTAAATGGTAATTGTTGTTTGATGCACATTATGAGACAGGCGGTTCTCTGCATTGTATCGTCTGTTGACAAAATCTCTTTCTGCTGGTGTCTAGCAGTGATGTCTATGATAAGACTTGGTTTATTTAGGTATAGAGTACCATTGTCACAGTGGCTAGAAGCTTCATTTTAGTTGTTAGAGCTGTCAAGAGTTGTTCAGTCAATGGCCTTATGGAGACTTTAGTGTGATCTCCACACAAAACCAAATCAAATCCAAAGAGTTTGCTGGAAGCACTTCAGACTTCTACATTATAACATTTCCAGTATGTGTCAGATGTGAGCAGAGGTGGCCTAGAGTGGTGGGTCAGTTCACTGGTGTGATGGCTTGTATATGCTCAGCCCAGGGAGTGGTGCTATTAGAAGGTATGGCTCTGTTGTAGTAGATGTGGCTTTGTTGGAGTAGGTGTGTCACTGTGGGTATAGGCTTTAAGACCCCCATCCTTGCTGCCTGGAAGCCAGTATTCTGCTAGCAACCTCCAAATGAAGATGTAGAACTCTCAACTCTTCCTGCACCATGTTTGCCTGGATGCTGCCATGCATGCTCCCACCTTGATGATAATGCACTGAACCTTTGAATCTGAAAGCCTGTACCAATTAAATGTTGGGCATATAAGAGTTGCTTTAGTCATGGTAACTGTACACAGCATTAAAACCCTAACTAAGACTACTGGCTAATGTAAAACCTAAGTGTAGCTCCCATTGACCCACAAAAAAATCCCATCTAGTGCTCTACTCCTTTATGAAACTAGGATGACCAGAGAATTTAATGCAGCAAATATTTAATTTTAATAGCCCCTCAGAAAAATTTGAAACCAGACAGCTACTGTGAACCACAGGCCACATCCTTATGCTCATTTGAGTCAATTTCTTTCTTCATATAGTGCTGCTCAGGGGTTCTAGGTTGAGGACTCCCCAGAAGCCAATGGTAGTGACTCATTCTCAGTTGGCTCTTAGTGTATGGAGGTTGCTAGTGAAGATAGCATTATTTCCAAACCAAATGCTTCCTTTGGGTTCTGCCTTAGTTAGGGTTTCATTGCTGTGAAGAGACACCATGACCAAGGCAACTCTAAAAAAGGACAACATTTAATTGGGGCTGGCTTACAGTTTCAGAGACTCAGTCCATTAACATCATGGCAGGAAGCATGGCAGCGTGCAGGCAGGCAGTGCTATAGAAGGAGTTGAGAGGTCTGCATCGTGATCTGACTGGAGCCAGGAGAAACCAACTCCTCTGCATTAGGCAAAGCCCACCACCATAGTGAGGCACTTCTTCCAACAAGGCCACGCCTCCTAGTAGTGCTACTTTCTATGGGCCAAGAATATTCAAACCACCACAGGTTTGAAATGTATTTTGATTCAAATCCTGATATCTTAGGTTGAGAACCCAAGATAAATACCCAAAGAAAAAGAATCAGTCAGAACAACTGAATAAAAATAATAAACTACTGGCTTGTTCATTCATTCATTCATTCATTCATTCACTTACTTAACATCTTCCATGTATGTCTACTGAAGAAGGTCTCCTAATAGCATTTACACATCCTTACAATAGCAAGAATGCCAGCCCTCGGACCTCACAATTCTTCATCAGAATGACCCCTGTACTACCTTATGACAGGACTTCTTAAAATTCCTTTTAATGACTCAATATAGACACCCAAAATAAGAAATTAGAAGGAAACATTGCACATTAACAGATTGTTTTATCTCAGCAAAACAATTGCCTTTCAGAAATTCTAGGAATTAGTCAAAGCTCTTGTCCATTAATTTTATATAACTCAGTGGCTTTTTGGAAGATAAAGCCTACAATTTGAATGACACCATCTGAGATGGTATTCAGATTGGAAATTATATGACTATTCATAGTAGAGAGTTTTAGAGATTATCTAGAAAAATGATGTCACCAGAGCTCTATCCTCAGTGTGGGAAAGCAGCATTTCAGGCAGCAGGGAAACACAAGAAAACAAAAGCATAGGCCTCTACCCAGGGGTTGTCTGTGGCTCCCATGCTCTCTGAATTTTCCTTTGAGCAGATGACGGGAGAATTCCTCACCATTATGGAATCCTTGCACTCTCAGCACATATGACCAGCCCTCAAGAGTCAGTGCAGTTGGAGGAGAATCCCATAGCTTCTCAAATATAGCATTTCCTACAGGATCAGTATTCTCTCTTTGGAGGAGTAAAAACACACAGTTTGTAGATATTTGGCTACAGCAAATATCAGTTGGTCAAAAACTCATGTGGAGTGGACCTAGAAGAAAACTTCTTTTGGTGTGCATGCATAGTCCATTATAGAAATAGTTTCCCCCCCACCCCCTTTTCTTCTGTGACTGTCAGGATGAGTGTTCTCAGATGTGTTTGGCATGTGCATAAGAATAAGTAGCACTTACATTGTTTGTTTGTGACAATTCTCTTGCCTTGCTTTGACGATTGTTTAAACCTTATTTCTAATTTACTTTGTAAAGCACGTGATAATAGAATTAATTTTGCTTTGGTCTGGGGCCTTCTCTGATCACTGAATACTATAATTTACCCAAATATGTCAACTGTGATATGGGTTTTTTTCATTAAACTTATAAAGGTATTGCATGTCACAACTGGAGGGGCTATAATTTTACTGTTCACTGAATGTCAAATTAAAAATGTATATGAGATAGTTAAAGTTCCTATCCCAGTTAATTATTCTTTGAGATTTCTGAACGTGTGTTAATGAGCAGACCCATTCAGAAGACCAAATGCCTGAACATTTTAAGAGGGAGAATGAGACATCTAGAAAAGTTAAAACAAACAAAAAACAAATAAAACCATGAACATGAATAGGGACAAATAATCAAGCACGATCTAGTCATAAAACTCTTGCCCTTCACTGCAATAGTTGCTTATCTCCAGAGATGAAAAACATTCGTATTTCTAAACAGTACCATTGTGCATGTATGTGTGTATGTGTGTGCATGTGTATGTATGTGTGTGCATGTGTATGTATATGTGTGCATGTATGTATGTGTGTGCATGAGCATGTATGTGCATGTGTGTCCATACATAGGTGTATTTCTGTGTGCATATGTGTTCAGCCCAGAATTTATGTACATAGTGACTTCTTGAAAAAAAACATACGCAGCAGAGTCATTGGAATTTGGTGCTCATTGAAAGAGGAGTGAGCCAGCAGGTTCTTTTCATACTCTTTGTTGTAACTCTCTCCCTCCTTTCCATCACCCATCCTTCTCTCCTTCCTTCTTTCCTTTATTTATCTTTGTAGTTCTGAGGATTGATCCAAGGTCATCACAGGTGCCAGGAAAGTGCTTTACCATTGAGTTCTCCGCCTAGATCCTGATTTATTTGTTCTCTGCAATCCACGCTTCTAGAGAAGACCGTCAAGGTCAACCGTATTACAAATCTTGAATTGTCCCATTTCCCAACTTGGCATTTCCTCATTTCCAAATTAGGAGAAATTATTCCCACCTCTTCCCAGTTTTTAGGACTTATTATCATATTTTACAATATGTGCTATATAGGATATGTGTTATTGTATTGATACATGATACAAATAGGTTGATTTAAAACAATATTCAATATACATTATAAGGTGTTCTGTAGCACTGTCATTTTTGCCTCCCCATGTAGATTGCTGGCATACTGTCAGAATTTCCCAGAATTTCTAAAATTCTCCCTGCTGTTTTCATTCTATCATGGAAGTTTTGTGAAATATTTCTTCTATGTGTCAGGTATTTTTGTAGTTAATTCATAAAGGCCAATCATTATTGGGTATAACAATAGCTTATTGTGAGTAGTAGCTCAATAATTTAATTTGAGGGAGAAAAAAAATAGGTTGCAGGAAAGTGTGTGTCATAAGAATCCTGAAGATGTTAGGGAAAGTTAGAGCTCCGTTGTCATGGTGACAGGATTTGTTCCAAGGAGCCAGGTGGTCCCATATGGCAAAGGACCACTCTAGATGAACGCCTTATTTTAAAATGGCAAAGAATCCTGATCTCTTCCATCTTTCATTCATTTTATCATGCAAGACCCTTCTCCACCCCCACCCCAGGAAAAAAAGCATTACTCAAAAATGTGTAGATGTCTGTTTGGCTGTAGTTCTCAATTATGTAGAATTACAATGTGCAGCTTCATTCTGAGAATAAACATGGCCAAGGAGGTACATGATGTAAGCCTGAATTTACTATTTTTGGAGCGCTGAATTTTTAACTTCATTTTTAGGAGCTCTGAAAACTAAAAGAAAAAAAATGATAAAAAATAATGTTTGGTGACTTAGAACTGGTTTGGAGGAATTTGAGGGGAAGGGCTAACAAATGACAAACCTTAGATGTATATGGTTTGGTGTCTCATTTAAAGGAATTATTTGCTGATATTTTTTGTGCATTGTAAATTACTTGGAAAAAATAGCTTAGCATTCTTAGACTCTCTGTGTTCCAACCTGTGATAGCCTGGTCTGTAGGTGTTCTAGTCTACACTACACTGCAGTCTTCTGCTACACCATTATCTCACCCTTGTCTCTATGGCCACATCTACTCTTCCCATGTTAATTTAAAATTTGCTGTTTAAGTACTTTATGTGTGAGTGCTTTGTCTCTATTCATGTTGGTGTAACATGTATATATCTGGTGCCTATGGGATCCAGAAGAAAATACGGGACTTCTGGACCATATGGCTACTGGGACTTGAACCCAGGTCATCTGCAAGAGTAGTCATTGCTTTGATCTACTAAACCATCTTTCTAGCTCCTTTTACCTTCAGTTTTTCTTTTTTTTTTTTGAGATTATGATATAATTACGTACTTTTCACTTACATCTTACATTTCTATGCATGCTAACATTTAGATTATTACTCAGTCTGAATCTTCAACCTAACCTATTAAAACTTTTTATGTTTTGAGAATTGCATGTATAGAGAGAATATAACTGATCATATTTATTCCATTCAACTCTCCCCAAAGTCTCCCTCCCAACTTACTGTTGGCTTAACAAAAGCCACAGAGTACAGTTAGGTGCTATGAAGTTTCTTTCCTTGTCTTTTAAACATTTCTTTCAAAATATTTTTGTTGAAGAAGAGTTTTTCATACAGTATATTCTGATCCAGGTTTCTCCTTCTTCACTTCCTCTCAGATCCTTCCTGCCTCTCCATCTGCCCAACCCCACATCCTTCCTTTCCTTCTCTTTAGAAAACAAAGAAACAAACATGCAAACTAACCAACCACTCAAAACCAGAAGAACAAACAGACAAATAAATGAACAAACAAAACCACAGACACACACATATCCATAAACAGGACTCACCAAACACAAAATCAGAAACCATAATATACAAGCAAAGGATGAATAAGACAAAAAAGTCTACAACCCGAGACAAAAATTCATCTGAAAAAGATTTTTTCTGTACCAGTGTGGAGGCGTGTGTGTGTGTGTGTGTGTGTGTGTGTGTGTGTGTGTGTGTAGCTATTGATACTTAAACTTGTCTCTTTTCAGCCTAGACCTTTAGTCAGGCCTGCAGAGGAATTCTATTCAAGTTGCATTAAAAATTCTGTTAATTAAAAGTGTCCTCTAAAACTGAAGAAAAGCTGAGGTCCTACACGTTTTTTGACATTTTCTAATTTCTGTTGTTGTTCACTACAAAGATATTCTCGATTTGGTCAAGATTGGTAGAAGAGTATTTTGAATTTTCCCTAAGCCTACTTAACGCAGATCACTAATTTCAATCGTTTCTGTGAGAAAGTCTCCCACTGTCTTATTTAGGCTTGAGGAGGTCTGAGATGATTCCCTGTCATTTCTATGATAATTGGTCTGTCTATTCTCAGTACTCCATTCACATTCCACTTCTTTTTAATATATAATATGTGTATTCTAAAGCTTCTGTCTCCCTTCACATTGGCACTGTGTACATAGCATAGCTTCTTGGGCTCTGAAATATGAGTAATGCTTCATGCTGAATTTTTATTTGTATACACAGGGTGGGATGACATTTAAGGGCCCTTTTTCATTTCTTTTTTAAAAAATGAAAATCGTGGTTCCTAGAAAAACTTAAAAAAATGTCTTATGTATTCCTAGTCAGTTATGTCTTTTTTTTCTTCTTCTTCTCAGTGAGAAGGAATGTGCTGTGCTTCAGAGCCCTCATCCTCAAGACTTCACATCACACTCCATTCCCAGTTGTTGCTCATGCATATCTAAATTATTACCAATGCCATGCCAACTTGACATCATAATTACATTGAGGAACAGATGTATGTGCACTGGATGTGTAACTCAGAGATAGGGCACTTCCTAGAGTAAATGAGGCCCTCGATTTAAATTTTGATACCACAAATACAATGGCAAAGGAAAAATAGGATTCCCCTCCTGTTCAGATGTCTGTGGGTTTAGATGCTGATGTGTCTGAAAAAATAATCTGTGGAAAATTCAAGAAATAAGTAGAAAGTGGTAAATTTCTTTTTGTCTTAAGTATTGTGTGATGCTGTTTGCAATATTGTGTTCCATTCTGCCTGAAATATGTATAATTCCTTTTTAGCATATCCTCACTGTATACTACCTGTCAATCATTTTGCCATATCACTCAACACATCAATATCCACAGTAGCAAGTCCTTGTGTTCAACTAGTCCACACTTTGCCTAACATTGGCCACAAGATGCAAAGTTAGTGATGCTGGCAAATAAAACTATAATTTCTTATTACAAGAGGAATGTACACATGAACATTTTGAGGGAGAGATTCTTATATAACTTTCATTATAGTATATTGTTAGGATGGTTTGCTTAGTATCTTTGTATAGTTTACAAATCAAACTCTCAAAGGTGCAGAAAAGTGTGCGTGCATACACACACACACACACACACACACACACACACTTGGTCTTGACATGTGTCCATTGCAGATAAGAGGGAATTATTATGCATTCTTTTCATGTTCACTGCATACATCCTGCCTGACTTGGACCTTCGTGATCTTTTGCCTGAACTGCATTCGTCACCTTCCATGTGTGTTTCCCCTTCCATGTCCCTCAAGTGTGGTCTTTGCGGCTGATGATTCACATGGAACTGGAAATACAGTCAGGTTGTCTCAAACAAACCGGGGGCTTACTGTGAGATCATTCTTCCAGAAGTTGAGAACTGTGCATTTGTAGCATAAAGCAAATGTCTTAGTAACTGCTCTAAGAGGATTGCTTTATCACATCCTTTATCCCCAGGCCTGTACTGCCCTATCACAAACTAGGCAGGTTTCTTAAATGCCATGACAAGTGAAGTACCTGTAAGTTCTGTGTAAGGATTTAGGTAAAGTCGAATGATCTCACTCCCCCCAATCCCCTTCCCTTACTCTTTGGCAGTTTTCAGTCATGGGCTTATGTGTATGAACACCGTTGCCTTAAGATTTTCTTTTTGATGTTCTTTAATGTCTGTTTCAGTAACAAGTCTAGATGATGAGTAACTGGCACAGAGAAGGTGAATTTGCTTAATCAACCTGGCATACGTTGGGAACTAATCCATTAATATTTATGTTTAATTGGGATGATCATGTCCTCACATGAATATTTACCAAGGCAGGCACTAAGAAAAGCGAACATTAATCTTCAAATACCTGAAAGTTCTTAGTGAGACAAATTAAATAAGAAAGTAAATGTCTTCTTTTAATTCTTAATTTTGCTACATCAACATTTCTTTTTTTTCTTCAGCAGTATTTGAACCTATCAATTCCTTTACATGAACTCTTTTCCTCTTAAAAATACTTACTTTTTACTAAATTAAGATTAGTAATTGCAATCTCATTAGTCAAATATCAATAACTATAATGCTGTATTCATTTTATTTAGAAAAAAAAAACAACTTTGGTGGTTGTTTTTGTTTTTCTGCGAAGAAGCTCACTATGGGGCTGGGAATTGGCCCAGTGATTAAAGAGCAAGAAGCAAGTCAGAGGAGCAGAGATCTGATTTACATGTGTTCTCCATGTGAAAGGTGTGGCAGCTTGCCTGTCATCTGCGTGCCAGGTGGACAGAAGTGGAGCCTTGGAGCAAGCTGGCTAGCCAGACTAGCCATATTGGTACACTCTGGGTGCACCTGAGAGAGACCAGTGACTTAACACTGAATGTGGAAAGTGACCAAGGAATACTCTCTATGTTAGCTTTGGTCTATTTGCACACATGTGTATGTGTACTCACCCATGTGCAATGGGAACACATACACACATACCACACACATATTCATATAAAATACAGAAGTCAGTATAACACAATGATTTTTAAAGCTGAGGTTATCTTCAGGTGTAAAAGGAAGTAGCTTGGCATGGTGATACATGAATAGAGGTATGTACTGTCATTAAGAGTCGAAAAAGGATGTCTGTACTCTGTTGCTGTCCCTCCACTTGGATATAATTCATTTGATTTAAATTTTGTTTCAAAGATACATTCAATTATTTAGATTTTAATACAATTTAATAAGAGTTCTTATTAAAGTTCTCTGAGGTGGAGCCTTCAGCTTTACTTCTCATGCTGAACCAGTCTTGTCCGGGATGATTGCATTAATAATACATCACTATCCAAAATTAAACTGCAGTGGAGAACATGCTAATGGGTTTCATTGATTTCAACTTGGAAATGGGTGTGGGCAATCAGAAAAGCAGGTGCAACCTGACTAGCAATGATCTACTGTGAGGATATTGACCCAGACAAGTGGCAAGATTTGTGGCTCTGATCTGAGTTGAAAAAAATGTTAACCAGGATGAAGTTGGGGCAATTAAAGCCTTTTGGGAGCCCTCTGAATGCTTAGTAATGCTTCTCAGATGGTCGTTTTATGTGGAACGAGTTCTCAATTCTGTCTTAGGAGGGGGTATGATACAGATATTCCATTTACAATGAAATTCTTTTTACAGCAAGGGACATACAAACACCTTTTCATGAATGAATAAGCAGTAAAGAAGACAACTGAAGTTACTTTATTAAAATAGTAATAGTCTATTCTTTTTATTATATCCAATATAATCTAAGAAAGCAGATTGTCTGCATTCTCCTTGTCTGAGGGAACAGAAATGTATTAATTTAATACTGGTCTTCAATAAACATGATTTGAAGGAAAATCCAGGATTATACATTTGGATACATATTTAACATTTATCTATTCACTAAGAAAACTACTTACTACTTGTATATGCACGCAGCATATAAGTAAAATTATATCCATGGAGAATGGGTACCAAACAGCTTAGTAAATTCAGGTGACAGCAGATGCTGGCGAGGATGTGGAGAAAGAGGAACACTCCTCCATTGTTGGTGAGATTGCAAGCTTGTACAACCACTCTGGAAATCAGTCTGGCGGTTCCTCAGAAAATTGGACATAGTACTACCGGAGGATCCAGCAATACCTCTCCTGGGCATAAATCCAGAAGATGTCCCAACCGGTAAGAAGGACACATGCTCCACTATGTTCATAGCAGCCTTATTTATAATAGCCAGAAGCTGGAAAGAACCCAGATGCCCCTCAACAGAGGAATGGATACAGAAAATGTGGTACATTTACACAATGGAGTACTACTCAGCTATTAAAAAGAATGAATTTATGAAATTCCTAGCCAAATGGATGGACCTGGAGGGCATCATCTTGAGTGAGGTAACACAATCACAAAGGAACTCACACAATATGTATTCACTGATAAGTGGATATTAGCCCAAAACTTAGGATACCCAAGATATAAGATACAATTTGCTAAACGCATGAAACTCAAGAAGAATGAAGACCAAAGTGTGGACACTGTGCCCCTTCTTAGAATTGGGAACAAAATACCCATGGAAGGAGTTACAGAGACAAAGTTTGGAGCTGTGATGAAAGGATGGACCATCTAGAGACTGCCATATCCAGGGATCCATCCCATAATCAGCTTCCAAACGCTGACACCATTGCATACACTAGCAAGATTTTGCTGAAAGGACCCAAATATAGCTGTCTCTTGTGAGACGATGCCGGGGCCTAGCAAACACAGGAGTGGATGTTCACAGTCAGCTAGTGGATGTATCACAGGGCTCCCAATGGAGAAGCTAGAGAAAGTACCCAAGGAGCTAAAGGGATCTGCAACCCTATAGTTGGAACAACAATATGAACTAACCAGCACCCCGGAGCTCTTGTCTCTAGCTGCATATGTATCGAAAGATGGCCTAGTCGGTCATCACTGGAAAGAGAGGCCCATTGGACTTGCAAACTTTATATGCCCCAATACAGGGGAATGCCAGGGCCAAAAGAATGGGAATAGGTGGGTAGGGAAGTGGGGGGTGGGGGTATGGGGGACTTTTGGGATAGCATTGGAAATGTAGATGAGGAAAATACATAAAAAAAAGGAAGTCATTTGAGGGATCTGACTCACTGAGCAAAGGTTTTTCCTACCAAACCTGATGACTTGAGTTCAAACCCTGAGATCACATGATGGAAGGTGAGCTAGTATCATAAGAAAACAAAAACTATTTAAGTTAAACTTGTACACGTGTGCATGTTCTCTCTCACATAACATGAATGGAACAGAAATCATTGTGATATTACTATTGTTGATTTAATTTGCATATAGCATAGTGAATGTCTTATGTATATTTTTACATATAAAAACAAAGAAAGAATACTGTATGTTCGCATACAGGAACATGTAATACGGTGCTCTGAAACTTTTTTCTTGTTGTTGTTGTTGAAAAGTTTCCTAGCATGTACCTATAAGAAATTGACATTAGTTATACAGAGTTCTCTGATTCAGTGATTTTATAAACTAGAAATAGTTAATGCTGTACTTTAATTTGAGTTGATACACAAAAGTCATAGAAACGGGCACTTCCACAGGAAAGGAGAAGAAATACAGATACTGGGAAACATTGTAGCTGTATTGAAACATTGTAGCTATATTGAAACACTGTAGCTAAATTAAAACACTATAGCTGTATTGAAATACTATAGCTGTATTGAAACACTGTAGCTATATTGACAGCCTTGCCACACAGAAACAAAACCAGATACTGCTGTTATCCAGGTCTTTTCCTAACCTTACCAAACAAAGCAAGGTTAATATAGAAGGTGCATTGCATTTATATGCTCTCAACATTTCCAGGATGTCTGTTTCAGTTTTGAGAGGATGATGAACCTTTCCTTTGTGACCTGCATTCATTCCTTAGCAGTAGTTTTCAGGTCCATTACATTTCTTTGGAAACATGTAGACAGGGTCTTGTCTCTGTGTCCCTTGGCTGGTGATGTTTAAGGTAGAATCCTTGGGTGGCATTTTGTCTGAAGTTTTTCACACATGTTTATAAGCTGTGGTGATGCCCCATTTCTTAAATTAATTGATTGATTGATTGATTAATTAATTAGTTGATTGATTAATTTCATAATTAAATACCTTGGGTGTATTCATCCCTTTAAATCTGTCATATGTTTGAGTGTTTTGTGTAAGGACATGCTGTGACCTTCTTCAGAAAAGATGGTGCCGGAAGTCACCAGGATTTCCATCTTGACTGAGGCCATTGTGCAATAACACAAATAATTTTTTTTCTTAAAAGCAAAATAAACAAGAATATAAGCCAACACTAAGACCTATAAGCTAGAGCACAAAGTGTCTTCGGGGAAGGGGTATTCTAGCCCATAATAGTGAACAGCAGTGATAGGGACTGCGGGTAAATAAGATTAGAAGTAGACAGTTATGGAAGATATAAAGATGACTGATTTGTGTGAAATAGCCCGGATAAGCTCCTCCGATGTTGGGAGACAGGTTCTCAATGTGTGCCCCTATTTTGGAAGTTTCTGATAACTTTAGGGCATGAGACTTGGCTGGAGGAAGTACAGGTCACATGGCATGGCATGGGACTTTGAGGGTTTCTGTCTTTCTTTCTCTAGTTCCTATATTCTCGCCAGTAGGTGGCTCCTGCCACAGAGTTCTGCAGTCATGATACTCTTCTGTCCCATAGTCCTAGAAGTGATGGAGCCAACCAGACTGGAACCATGGTAATCGTTTTCTGCCAAGTATTTCTATCAATCAGGTATTTTTGGCAGTGACAGGAAGAGTTTTAATAATAAACAGATACAAAGATAACCAGCATTGTTCAAAGTAGTAATCAAGGAGGAAGGCATGTGGAGAATGATTGCCGTCTTTGTGTCCCTACATCGAACACATTGTGAGTACAGTGTTAATTGCTTTCTTTAGGAAAGTGATTGCCACATTCTACTAAGAGATAGATATATGATGAATAATTAAATATTTAAAATGTATTTTAATTGACACATCCTAATTATACATGTTTATGGAAAAGAACATCAATTTTAATGCACCCATACAATATGTAATAATTAAATCGGGTTAATATGCATACCTGTGCCTCAGGTTGTTACTTTGAAATATTCAGTCAAATCTTGTCAACTGTAATTATGTTGTTTTATAGGACATTATAGGGCTCTTTTATTTTTATTTTTGAGATTGTATATAACTACATTTTCCTTCCATTTCTCCCCTCTAAACCTGTCTGTTTTCCTTCAAATCTATGACCTCTTGTTTTCACTAATTGTTATTGCATATACATGCACACACACACACACACACACTCCTGAATATACTCTTCTCAATCCATATAAATTGCTTGCATGTGTGTTTTCAGGACTCATCATTTGGCCAAGGACAATCCATTAGTGTGCCCTTTACTTGGGAGAGCCCTTCCACCAGTCCCAGCTTTTCATTTTTGCCTGTAGTTCTTAGTGTATGTTTGAGGCCTCGTGGGCTTTTCCCATCCACCTTTGGCATGTCCACTGATGTCATCCTTGTTCAGTACACAAGTGGGCACTCATGCTTATGAGTGGTTTTCCACATGCTACCACACTGTTGTTCCCACTAGCCTCTCTGTCTCTGGTTACCCACATGTTTCTCAAGCTTAGATGATCTTTCAGTTTCATTTGCAATGTCTCGAGCACCAATCTCTGACTGAAATATATCACGGTCCACACAGACATGTTTAAATTTATTTATTTATTTATAAATTTATTTATTTATTTTTACTTATTCTTCTCTCATATATTACATCCTGACCACAGTTTTCCCTCCCTCCTTTCCTCTCAGTTTCCACTCCCTCCCACTCCTTCTCCGTTTCCCATCAGAAAAGGGCAGGCCTTCCAGGGATACCAACCAATCATGGCATATCAACTCGCAGTAGGAATAGGCACCTCCCCTCATATTAAGGCTGCAGGAGGGAGCTCAGTAGAAGCAAGGGGTCCCAAAAGCAGGCAAAAGAGTCAGAGACATCCCCACTCCTGATGTTAGAAGTCCCACAAGAAGACCAGTCTATATAACCGTAGCTTATTACACAGAGGGCCTAGGTCAGATCCATGCAGACAAGTTTAAATTCTACAGTAGCTACATCCAAAAAATAAATTACCTTTAATCGTGAAACTGATTTTGCACAATATTTCTATAACTTATTAAATTGAAATTTATTTTTGATATTTTATAATGTTTAATATAAGGTTAGCAGTATGATGAAAGAACAGCACATACCTCAACTTAGAGTATTAACATTTGAAAATTCTCAGTAACTCCATAGTGCTGCTAGAGTAAGGTACTGGAGAGTCAGGCATGGGATTTTTAAAAGAAATTTGTACTCAGGTTTTAAGAAAGAAATCAAATTGAGTTTCTGAGCCTCTTATTATTTATTTGTATGGTATCCTAATATTAGAAGAATTCCTACATTTTAATGGAAAAGGCCTTTGACATTCTGCTGCTGTGATGAGATAAAAAAATATAGCAGGAGAATATTACTCTTTGACTGACAGTTGCAGGGGCTTCAGCTGTGGTTGGTTGGTTTCCTTGCTTTTGGGACTATGGTAAATCAGAACAGCATGGCATGGGCTGTGGCAGAGGAAACTGCTCACTTAATGACATTAGGAGGGACAAATAGAGGCACAGGGACAAGTAGAGTTTCATCACCATCCCTAGAGCAGTGGTTCTCAACCTGTGGGTCACACCCTTTTTATGGGTCAACTGACCCTATCACGGGGGTTGTTTACCAGATATCCTCCATTTCAGAGGTTTACACTACAATTCATAACCATAGTAAAATTAGTTTCAAAGCAGCAATAAAAATAATTTTATGGCGGGGGAGGTCACCAGAACGTGAGCAATTGTATTAAAGGGTCACAGCATTAGGAAGGTTGAGAACCGGTGATCAAGAGCCTACCCTTTACTGACATAACTTCTTCTAAAGAGTCCCTACTTCCTGATGTTTCTCCATCTTCCAACTGTCCTAGATTGCAGAAACTACACTTAACTCATGGGAATTTCTACCACCTTCAGACCTTCACCTTAGATCAGAATAGGCCAGGCACTATTGAATTGCCTTGAGTTCTTTTACTCCCATTGTGAATATTTTTTTAAATGTACATGTACATTTATTTATTTATGTATCTAAGTGCATATGTATGGATATGTGCATGACGCAGCCTGTTTGTGTCACCTTGCAGGGTCACAGACTCAACTCAGGTCATAGGACGCTGAGCTGCAAGCACCCTTCCTCACTGAGAGTAGCCTAGTGGCTGCAAAGGTTTGTCCCCTTTATTTCTCAATTTAAATGAAAGTGTAATAGAGTTAGTGAAGTGAGAAATTAGAACTGTCATTGAATTTGGTCAGAAACCCGCCTGTGATGACTTAAATCCACGCTGAAGCAGATTCACAACAGAAAACCAGAGCAAAACACGTTTATAGCCATCAAATGGCAGTAGTACATTTGTTATAACATAGACAGTTGCTTAGTTCTTGAGGTGCTTACACAACTTCCTGATGAATCACTAACCTAAATGGAATAATTGTGCTACAGTTTTGTTAAAGGCTTTTAAGATACTTCTGGTGAGATTATAATGTTCAGGAAAGCAATCTCAGTTTCTGGCTTATCCCTGTAGGTCTTTTTATGTCTAATTGTTCTGGAGAAGAATAAAAGGAATTCTCTAATTCTATCTATTAGCCTGTCTAAAATCTATGTGACTCCTTTTTACCCCCAAGAAGATAGTGTCTCTGCTTAGAGAGGTCCTGATGACAGAACAGCCTTCCCCTGTGTGTTTGAAGTGACGAGACTTCATTCCTGATCTGTGGGTGATAAGTGTGATTTGCTGAGGTCCTCTGCCCCATTTCCTCTTCCTAAATTCATTTTTCTAATACCATTTGTAAATGCATTTGAGCTGCAGAGACTAGGAAACTTTTTTTTAAAATAAATCACTATTTGTAATTATTAATTGATTGTATTATACAAAATCTCCATGGCTTGTCTGGAGACAAATGAAACAAGCCCACGCATTAACATAAGTTAATCAAGAGAGAAACTGTGAGGTCTGTGAAGAGTTTCCAGGAAGATTGGAGGTGACATTGTCTGTAGAATGAACAAGTCGGTAGTGGAATAACACAATGGCTCCTGCATATAGGAGGAGGAAAGCAGAAAGAGTGTGTTACACAGCTGTATAGAGGGAATGGGTAGAGGGGCAGAAGGCCAGGTTAGACCTGGGGAAGAGAGAGGAGACTAGAGAAGGCCAGGTTCAAATGGACCATGGACCCTATAGAGGAGAGTGAAAGGCAGCCCAGAATTCGAAAGTGAGAAGTTGATTCTAATACAAATCCATTCTGGAATAATTAGAATCGCCATGCTTTGTGGGTGATTATACATACCACAAGAACAGACGACTCCAGAAACACAGTCTGCTGAAAGTGGCTGCCTTCAAGCAAAAGCTCTGTGCGGCTTTGGTGGACTCCACGCAGCAGGCTTATGTCTTCAAGTGTCCCTTGAGTGATGGGAAGCCGAGTCACACATAGGATGACAGGATTGGATTTGGAGAAGTATGTTGGATGGTTGTACTGTGTGACTGAATTTAGAACTTAACACCGGAAATCCTGTTGGACTCGGTAGATTCGTGTGTACCCGGAGGCACCAATGCTGGGATATTCTGAGATTGGATAGATTTAAAAGGTACAACCCACCGAATCCGTCATGTTGTCATGACTCTGACAGCAGATGACAAGAGCCCACAGCCCTTCCCATAACACAAAAAGATGCTGTGTGTATCATGGGCTGTGGAATAGAAATTCAGCTGTGTGGTGGTCAGAAGTCGTAACAAGGTGTGTGTCTGTGGAGGGGGCTCAGAATTCTAGTATAGTTTTCTCCTTCACAATCTCTTCTGTTGACTCTTTGCAGGTGTGAAAATAATGGCTTATAAAGGAATATGGGTAGCTAGGTGTGACATAAGCCAGTAATTCAATAGACGGATTCTTCCTTCATATTTATTGATTAGGAGAGATTTAAGAGTGCAGGCTCTAATATTATTTATAACAAATATTGATCTAGTGTAGCATTATTGCCAGAGAAGACTGAACCCTGGTAGTTCTCTAGACAGAGTGAGAATTGGTGGTGTGACTTCAGGTCAGGTAGGAGGAATATCTGCTGTCAGTCACTCCAGTAGCATTGTGCTAGCATTTGATCTGCTCTCAAATACTGGTTTATTTTAGGTTAATAGAGAATTCATTTAGGACTCTACACAGTTTCTTCTTCATCTTTATCCTAAAGGATCACAAGAAAACCTTGATTGCCTTCTCCCTTGGCCAGTGGAAGAATGTTATGGAATTCTTAGCATCTCTGATCCCAATTGTCAGTGTCTTAGTTAGAGTTTCCATTTAACTGAAGAGACATCAGGACTTTAACAACTCTTATAGAGAAACCATTATTTAACTGCACCTAGCTTACAGTTTCAGAAGTCCAGTCTATTAGCATCATGGTAGAAAGCTCAGCAGTATCCAGGCAGACACAGTACTGAAAGAGCCAAGAATTTTACATCTCCATCTGAAGGCAGCCAGGAGCAGGCTCTCTTTCCCACTGGGTGGAGCCTGAGCATTAGGCTCAAAGCCCACCTCTAAAGAGACATATTACACAAAGCCACACCCCCTAGTAGTACCACTTCTCATGGGGCAAGTGTATTAAAACCACTAGTCAATCTGCTACAGACAAGGTATGTAACTAGTTCTCTACAGATTTTGCCAAGATTTCTCTAGAGAGATTAGCATCCACTATATTTCGTAGCATTGTAGCAATAACTTTGGGGCTATTCACTTGGTTATTTTTTAAAAAATTCTTCTATAGACACAGATTCTTAGTGTATTTTGAAAGGTAGTGCCTTGCTGGACTACACAATATTACACAGATAAGATTTATTTACACAGATTTATCTTACCCATCATTTTATGTGGGTAAAATGATGGCTGCATGAAGCCAAATGTACTTAGAGAGGAGCAGTGTGTCATTTTTATCTGCTATCAAGGACTCTAGGAGAGGAGGTATGCTAAGATGAAATTGTAACTGGGGTCATGGCAGTTGCTATGGGGTTGCCTAATTCATTCCATAGCAAGAACAAAGAACTGAATGACAGAAAGACAGAACACCAAGATGCAGAGAGAGAGGAAAACAACATCTTTATACATCTGGGCTGGGTGAAGCCTAAGGTTAGGAGTTTGCTAAATGCCACCCCCCCCCCTTGTATCTTGCTGTTTTCCTACAGAGTCTTCCATGACAAAAAGCCCTCAACACAGGGAGTCTGCCTTAGCTTTTCTTGCCTGTCTATGTTGTTTTAACCCCTACCCCCATTTTAAAAAAATCTAATTTAGAAACGTGGTAACAAAGTGTCTGTTAACAATAATAAAGGCAAACAATATTCTATTTTTGGATACATAGAATTATCTGCCATGGCACTGGAATAGATGCTGTCCCATTCAGGTCTCACATATGCTCTGACACCTGTGGGTATCAGTTGATCAGGATAATTTATCACTTAAATTGTCACTTAAGTGATATGCCAAGTCACAAAATACAAAAGCTCTCCATGTGGCCCTCAATTGTTAGGATACTGCGTTAACTGAGGTAGCAGGAATTTGTTTTTTTAATATTTTAAAAAAGGTGTTTCCTGCTTTGTTTTCTTTTTAGAAATCACTGTAAAAAGAAGAGTTGCATAGCAATTATGCTTAATAAATAAGATTATCAAAATCTGATAATCAGTGTTCCTACCATGGGTAATCATGTTTTCCAGGTGAAATTATTCTCTCTAGTCACAATGTCTAAGTGATATTTATAAATCTTGCTCATAGACATGACTGTGGGCTATGGGAATGATTTTCTGCTCAATACTGTAATAGATTACATTACATAATTTCTGCTCAACATATGTGGTGTTTTAAGAGACTACTGGCTTATTCTTTTCAAATATTGGGTCTGCAAAAAGGATAATCTTTCAACTTCAGTCAAAATACTTGCACCTGAGAAATAGCCACTTTGCTATTTATTGACTTTATTTTTTTCTATCTATGCCTGGTAATTGATAAGCTCAGGGGAATAATGATAATCATCCCAGAGTTGTGACTGAAGTTTGCTGAAACTTGTGGGTTTATGTCCAGTTTGCATGATTTAGCCAGTTTTTGGAATATCTAGTTGTAGAGAGATATCAAAAATATTTAAATGTGGTTATCATTATTTTGCTTTAAAGAGAAAAATGATGGCAATCACATGTTCAGTCTTTCACCTGAAAGAAGAAGCATGCTGGATATAGTTCAGGTCTGATCAACTGTAAAGCCGAGCAGTTGTCTGTCAGAGAAAAACATAAAATGTATCTTTCTGGGCTTCCAGGTTTTTGTGGGGATGGTCTATAATGCATCCTTTCTGAAGTGTTTGCTTTTGTGGCTTTAACACTATCTAGTATCACCTGGGACAAGAGTTTAAATGAGAGATTGTCTAATTCTGCTGACCTGAGGACATGCCAATGGCTGATTACAATAATTAAGGTGTGACCACAGTAGGCAGAACCATTCCCTAGGTTTTGATCCTATGCTGAATAGAAACAGGAGAAAAGTGAGTTGAACACAAGGGTGGATGTATTCACTCTCTTTGTGCTCTTCACTGTGGAGGTGACCAGCTGCTTCACTCTTCCAGAAGTGATGAACTGTAACCTAGGCTTGTAAGTTAAAATAAATCCCTTTCTCCCTTAAGTTTTTTTCTTCTTGAAATATTTTATTACAGCAATAAGAAATAAAGTTAGGATACCTGCTGGTCTAACTTTGAGACACTTTAACTATAGATGGTTCCTAGGAGTTAACAAAACACATTGACTATTTAAAACAGGTGTTTCTTATGTTCCCATACAAATATACATAAATACAAGTCTGTTGCATACACTGAAATGTTGAGGTACCAGAAAATGACATTTAGAGTGCATGCAAACAGTGTTTGTATATCATACAATTAGCTTTCTCAAGAGTAGGCTACAAATAAAGGAATGTTTTTTTGTTTTAATCTGTTTATGTGTACAGTGGTATCTTCCAATACTGTACTTGGCACTCAGAGGCTTCTAATCAATAGATGCTTCCGCATTCACCGCTCATGTTTCTTGATGGAATGTACATTAAATGCCTGATGACAAGATGTCTAACATGGCAGCTTTTGTGGGACAGGGGGGATTCCAAAAGAAGGTACTTGTGTTAAGGGCACAGGAAGAATGAATGTTTGGCAGAGCAGATGGCATTTTGTGTCAGTGTTTCAAGTTCACCAGGAGTTACTGAAGTCAACTTGTAATCAATGCAAACTATTCTAGTGGCAGTTCCAGCATAAAACAAAATGCCACCCCACAGAATCTGTCTGGGACAAGTTTCATTGGACATTAGACTCTGGGCCTTTTCTAGCTTATCAGTACTATTATTCCAATAGGACATAACTTAGAATATGGAATAAAAGATTTCTTTCTCTGCTCTCAGTTTTTCTTTTGTTTTTGTTTGGGGGGGCAATGAAGATATTTGTTTAAGTAGTATGAACAAATATTTTCACACATATCCACTTATCTCATTGGGGATATGTTCAAGTAGAGGTTGTTACTAAAATCAGCAAAATGGCATTTCTAAGATAACAAGAATAAAGTGTTATCAACCTAGAAATTTGAAAGAGAAACAAGAGACTTTATATCCCACAATGCTTGTAGTTGTATCATTAACTTTCTAGTAGCCTGATAAATGGTCAACAACAATGCTGTGCTTCAAAAGAGCAATTTCATCTGGGATAAAGCCTAAAGAATATTTTTTAAAAAACCTTTGCTGAAAAATAATGAAGGCCCAATCTTCACACTAATATATAACTGCATAATTGAATACATATATGATGCTTCTGTTTTAGGTCATGCTTGATTAAGAGTGGGATTTAAATATGTAAGACCAGGAAGTCAAGTTTATAAAAAGCAGATGTTTAGAAAACACATGAATCAATTATGTAAACCTTGAAGATTTCAACTTCAGTATTTCTACTTCTGACTTGCTGGAATATGTGAAAAATCCTCTATGGGAAAGCTGTACTCTTCCCTAGCAACTATGTTTCTGTAGCTATAGCACAGTGCCAACTTTGCATGTTCTCCCTGGTTTGCTGTAGTCCTGGGGATTTTCTTGAAGCCATGTGTGGAAGTAGGTGGTTGACTTTTTTGGCCTGGATCCAAGGAAAGTCAAAATGGATATGTAGCATTTGACAGTTTCCCATAGGGGTAGTTACACAGCACCAATATTATCTCATCGAACAAGAAGAGAAAGTGTGACACTCAGGCAGTCCAGTATCAACTGGATCTTGGACAGGCTAGGGAATTTTTACTTAGCATCATGTTTCTATTTATTAATTCACCTTAAAACATTTTTTAGACAGGGTCTTATTATATCACCTGGCTGGCCTGGAATCTGTATAGACATCCTGGCTTTGACCCACCTGTGTCTTTGAGTTAATAATTAAATTCATGTGCTACCATACGTAGCTTTTTTTATGGTAGAGAAATATTTAATCATTTGTTCTACTAAAATTGGAAACTCAAAGGGTAAACCAAAAATCCCATGTTTCAAGATTTCTGGGAAGATATTTTCTGGTTGTGAAATCGGCAAGTAGTTGCTACAGCTTATTAATTGTTGATGCCTGAGTTAGCCTGAGGTTATTTGAATGGTACCTCTTGTTTTAAGGGCTCTGTTGGACTCAAGGGGAAGAGGTATCAATGATAAGGAAGCTGTGCTGGAAGTGAAAAGAACATTGGGCCATTCCTGAGGATTTCACATTCTCTGCTGCTGATTTCCAACTTGATCTTTAGTAGTTTGTCTAGCTCACTGGGGTGCTTTATAATCATGGGCTGTTACAACTGAAGACTCTATGGAAGATGTACCCAAAACTATCTAGACCAGTTGTCTCCTGTAAAGTTCTGGGGTCCCTGCAGCCTATCTGAAGAAAATCCATGTGCCCAAGTCACTCTTCTATTTCTTGAGACACCTCACAATGCTGTGCCTTGTACGGGTTTCCATTCTATTCTTGTGATTGCTTTTTCCTCCTTGTCCCTTCTGCATGTCTTGCATCAATACCTCTTGCTCAAGCTCTATCATGTCAGCCAGCATGTAGCTATAATAGATGAGCAGGTAATTTTCATGTGAGAAAATACAATAGCCTCTCCATGTAGACTAGAATATGTATATATTTTATAGAACATTTAGGAATATAAAATAGTAAGAACTGAGGCTCTCAATGTATAAATAAATAGAATTCTCATTTTACATATTTTGTTTTAACTTTAACTTTTTAACAGGTCCCACTCATCTCCCCAACCCCTTGTATCTACCCTCTGCCCATGCAGCCTCTCCTGTAAAAGAAATAACCCACAAACTAGCAAATCAACAAAAACAAAACAATGCCTAAAAAAAACCCATCTCATTAGGAAGGCTGTAGTGTGTCACAGTGTGTCCTACTATGTATCTGTCTGTCCACACATCTTCATTAGCAAGTGTTTATTGCAATGAGTCATTAGTCTGGTTCAAGAACTCTGGCTTCTGTGACACCATCCATATTAGATCCTCACAGTGGCCCCTGCTCTCCTGTTGTTGCCCTGTGTCATGAGATTCTGGAAGTTTGAGTCAGCAGGACCCGCTCATTCATATACCCCAACAGTTCACAGATAATGTAGAATTTTGGGGTGGGCCAGCTTAAAGTCCTGGATCTGAGCCTATGTGGCAGCTGAGATGGTCAGCCCTCAGACTCTCTGTTATCCATAAAACCAGGACAAAGTCTCCAGTACTGTTCTGTTTAGGACACCCAGTGCCACCATAGTCAGGAGGCAGAGTTAGTTCTCTGCTCTCATGCTTTCTGCCAGATCACCCCCACCCACATCTACAGAGCCAGTTCCGCTGTGATGACCAGTCAATGTGTGAGCAGGTGAGCTGGCCCCGCTTCTCCAACACTCAGGAGAGCAGGCCCTGCATCTTGCCTGGGCAGCACAGTAGATCTGGCCCTGGTGGAGGAGGCACAGGTGAGCTGGCCATGTCTTCAGAGGCATGGAAGAGCTGGCCCCAATACTCATCTGCAATAAGGTATAATGGGCACTAGGGTGATACCCTCTCTCTATATTTGCTCTTGCCACCTGGAGAATGGAGAGATGGCCCCAAAGTCATGAGAGTAGGATAGATATCCCAGCCCCTTGCTGTTTGCAGCACTTGGGAAAATGGGTCTATTTCATATATTTTAAAAGATGATACATCATAGCAAAGTAATACAGTATACTAGAGTAAGGTAGATCTAAGGGCATATTTTTTCTAATATATACTAGGTGTATGAACATAAGAACATTTGCAAATCTCTCCAGGTCTATGTTCTTTTGAAAATAGAGGCTCATGATAATGTTTAATGCGACTTCATTCTTGGTTCTTGGTTCCTGATTGCTCATTTGATTGTTGAGCAGTAGGGGATGGAAATGCATAACTGTGAGGTCTAGCTCAATCTTTTTCATTTTGCATGTGTCAAATGAGTTCAAGTCAGAACATTGCCTGTCAGCAGGAGCTGTACCGAGGACCAGAGGCAAACACAACTTGCTATCACAGTTAAGAACTACAGCTGCTGTCATCTTCTCATCAGCCGCTAAGCAAATGAGAGATTGGTAGACTGCACTCAGGAATCTAAGACTGGATTGGCTGTGACAGCATTGCCAGGAGGCCTTCTTGGGGCTGTGTAGAAAGTCAAGACAGAAGAACACATTTTAATTTACCCTTTCTCTTTCGGCCTAGCTCGGGGAGAGCCTCTTTGTTATAAACATCACCTCCAAAGCTGTTTCTTCTAAGCAGTTTGCTCATGATTAATTTTCTTTTTTTCAATTTGAAATACTGAATATTTTATTTGAAAGAAAACCTGATTATATCAAAAGATGGAGGAAAAATATGTGAGTCTGAATTCACTCTTTTTTTTTCTAGTTGATGATATCTAAAAAGAAGGTTTTATTTGTGGAAAAATTATGTAAAACTTTATTTTTTGTCTGTTAGGTATTCTGACATTCATTTTTTGGATAAAATATAAACCCATGTGAGGTTGAAAATATCTCTAAGAAAATCAATATATATATGTACATACACATGTGTCAGCCCCTTCTATTATTTGTTTAGAACTGGCATTCATTTTACGCAATTTTTATTTCTCAAAGAGAGAAATTGAAGCTTTAATATGTATTGATTAATGTCACTTGAAATCAAATGTTCCCAGGCAGGACCATTTGGTATGAATTCAGGTCCACTCTGTCAGGAAGGAATTCACTGAAGAATAGTATATGTCCTGCAGTATAATACCGAGCAGCTGGAGGCAGAAATCATATCTGAATTTCATCAGTGCCTACATCTGTCTGCTTAACTGGCCCGTTGAAGAAGCTTCGGAACCAAATGATAATGAATGCCAGAAACTTGACCTTGTAGCAAAGCCTCTTCAACACCAGGGACTTGAACTTGTAAACCATGGGGCTCTGGGTAACAGGGTGTTTGCTGTCTCTCATGCTAGAAAAATGGAAGCTGTCTAGTATATGTTAGAATGAAGCATGTCTTATTTGGAGTCATTGATTTGCTACATATCTTCAGCTGTATCTACAAGGAACAGGAAATGTTAGAGCAGACTGTCCTACCATTTATTTCGTTATTCATGAAGTATTTACTGCACCACTGGTATCTGAGAAACATTGAGTTAGTAGTGATCTTTGGACTAGAAATGAGAAAATAAAAAAGTTGCAATGTCAAACAGTCCTTATGTGCATCATTTATCACCAACCAACCAGTAAGAGTAGGTGTTTAGTGTTTTACAGGTAAATACATGGCTGAGAGCTTACCCAGCTTCTGTTAGAAAACAGAGAAGAGGAAGCTATCATATTTTTTGGGTGGGGGCGGGTCATGATATCAGTAGTGGTCATGACATCAGTAGTGGTAATGGCATCAGTAGTTATTAAGGGTCTATTTTGGGATGAGGGCTTTAGCTGGCCACGTTGTAGTTCTTTTTAAAATTAGTCTATGGTTAGAAGATGGTGCCTGAATTGCTTGCTGTCTTTGTGCTGACAGAATTCATACTGGGGTGGGAATATGCAAAGATAATCAATATCTTTTGAATTACATTACATTCCACAAGAATATTAGTCCATTCTTACATTTTAGGGGCTGTTGTAACAAAACATTTAGATGTCATATAGGAAAAAATAAATCTATTTGTCATGTATCTGGATGCTGGGAAGTTCCTGGTTTGGAATTTAATGGGGGTCTACTTGTCATTCATAGATATACCTCCTTGCTGTAGTCTCAGAGGCGGTGAGGTCTGGCAAGACCAACCTCCAAACTGATAATACATGGCACAACAAACTGGTACCTCTTCTGTAAGGGTGCTGATCCCCTTCACAAGACTTTAGTTCTATGATTTAATCAACCCAAAGACATCTCATAGGTGACTTGGTGGTCAAAGTATGAATTTTGCCAGGACACAAAAATTCAGACAGACATTTATTCAGACACGAAATCAGCTAGATTCACTTGGCTGCCTCAGCCTACTGTATTATCAAATGAATTCTGAGAACCCAAATCATTTGTTCAAGGCCAGTGTCTCTTAGGAATCTGTTGCTATTTGATTCCTGAAGAGTGAGAAACTTGCTGAACACCTGCAGGTAAATTTAGTTCCTCTAGAGAAGAGGTCAAAGTATAGAGTACATGTCAGGGAGGCATCTCACAGATTGGAAACAGTGACAGCTTTGGAATATATTCCAGTGTGGGGAGAGTGGAAGGTATAATGGTGGCTTTCTATCTCACAAGTGTTTATGACCACTATTCACTAGTCTCTGCATCCAGCCAGTTGCAGAGCCAGTGAGGGTCGTGGCCTTGATTACCCTGAAGACCTTGCTCCTCATTATTCTATCACCCTGCCCACTGAATCACAACAGTGATCTTGGACCCATTTTATTCATAGAGAAAATCCAGTTTTAGGAAGAAATAATAACTTATTAGTATCATGCAGATCTGATGTGTTAGAAACAGTTGGACTGAATGCTGTATGGAATTTTGCTCCATAGCTGTGCCATACTTTCATTAATTATTGTTAGGGAAAAGACCTTTAACTGCAGTGGTGCTACCTGGGGGCTGTTGTTCTGTGTGTGTTGTCTACATCCACACAGACAAGGTTCAGTTATTCTCTTCAGTGGTACAGCTGTGAGAGCCACTTGAGCACAGCTGTTAAGGCTCATTTACTCTGGCAGGCTCTTTAAGAGGTAGCATTGTGTATGTACTGGAGAAATGATAATATGGAATATTAGCATTCACAGGACCGATTCAAGGTTTTTGTGCTTAGTGAGAGTCAGAACTTCTCCCAGCCCCTGATTGACTCAAATTTTGATTTTTTTAAAAAAGGCTATTAAACATGATCATAAAGAGGAGACGCCGGCATCCCGATACTACACGACATACTTGATGGAGAAAGTGTGTTTTCATGAGACCTGTCACTTTGGATCATGAACACATGCCAAACATACTTTTGTTGTTTATTTTTTCCTCATATAATTCAGCCTTCCTTCCCTCCTTTCCTCCCAGTCTCTGCACCTTCTGTCTCCCTCAGATCCACTCCTCCTCCATTTCCCTTCAGAAAAGAGCAGGCCTCCCAGTGATATCAGGTGATATCAACCAAACACAATGGAACAAAAGGCAGTAAGACAAGGCACAGCCTCTCATATCAAGGCTGAATGAGGCAACCTGGTAGCAGGAAAAGGGGATTCAAGAGCAGGGAAAAGAGTCAGAGACATCCCTACTCCCACTGTTAGGAGTCCAACAAAAGCCCTAATCTAAAGAACCACAGCTTGTATGCCGGCAGCCTGGTGCAGGTCCATTTAGACTCCACGGTTGCTGCTTCAGTCTCCGTGAGCCCCTGTGAGCCTTGCTTAGTTGATTCTGTGTGCTGTGTTTTCTTGCCATCCTCAAAGTTTCCTATCTTTTCCTTTGAGTGTCCCCCTTATGTAAGTATCTTTAGAATATTTCTTCCTAGAGTTGAGTGGCACAAAACCCACCTCTCAGATGAGTTTTCTTCAAGAGAAAGAGGGTCTTTAAAAACAAAGAAACAAAACAAACACAAATTTAGCCCAGTGCTAAATTTGGGTTCAACTGGGAAACTGCTCTAAAATATTTTCTACAGCGTCTTATTTCCTTCCCTTAAGTGGTTCATGATCCACTTTGCCTTGTGGTCTTCTTTGAAGACATTTGCGCTTTAACTGCCCTTAAGGTGATTAAAATGATCTTGTAAAACTTTGCCAATCTGTTCTTGTTCCGAACTATGCTGACTGTGGATTGTACATAGTAAATAGATAAGAGTCATAAATGGTAAGAGCTGTGTATAGAGAAGCGCTTGGGTGAGCTCACAGAGTTTCATCACGAGGGAGGGACGCCTACTCAAACCGGACATGCGCACTACTTTTTTCTTGACCCTGCCAATGTACTCCTCATTTGCATGTTCTAATCCCCGAAGTCAGGGAATGAAGATGACAATGACTTAGGCTCTAGACATATGTGTCAATTCCAGGCCCTGCGAGATTGACAATGAAGCTGTCAGTTCTCTTTGCTCAGACTTGGAGTCATCATGAGATAGATCATAGTGTCTCTTTCTTCTGTAGGATAGAAACTATGTCTCTAAATTGCAATTTCAGACTGGAAAGGCAGTTGCAGATTTAGCCTAGACATTCACAGGCAAAAGTGGATGTGTCTGGGAAATGTGTGTAAGAGTGCTCCAGGTAGCTTGTGGCCTTACCTACCTCCTCTCACACAAACAACTTTACAAATCTCTCCCTGCATTTAATCAATGACTTAGAGTTACGTAAGGTCAAAATTTCTTGAATTCATGATGTCTTCTTAGGTGAAGCCTGTGTACTCTTTGAATGAATGTTTTCAGGGTGGATTATAGTAAGATTTCCATTTAAGAATGCTATGGAATCATTTTTGTCACAATCTTCTTTATGTCAAGGACAATCTACAGATGGGACTGTCTCTGTTATATGGATAGTTTTATGTCAAAGAAGTGAAACACAGGGAAGTAATTGGCTTCATAGGACAAAACTGGTAGCTGGGGATAGTATTATGTGAGTGTATTTCGGTCTGATTTCCTCTGATTGCAAAGACTGTGTATTTATCGCTTTACTAAACTCTTGGGTTATGTTTCTGCGTCTAAGTTTGATACCAGAAGGGTATGGGGAGGACATGTAGAAGTTTATTTTGGCTATTGTATTATTTGCCTTTTGTTTTACTTGGCAAAGATTTCTTCATCAGTTCTTAGGACATTTTAGGGCTCACTGGAAAGCACAGTGCTTGTTTTTTCCTGACAAACATAAATTCAGAAAGCCTCTGAGTGGAGAGGGATCCTCTTATTCAACACCAGAGCTGTGATGTTTATTCATTCAATAAAATACAAACAATATACAACCTATAAAAAGAAAGGAATATATTAACACACACACACACACACACACACATTTCCCTGAAAATTGAAGTGACTAGTTGCTATGCAAACTCCCAACCTTAGTCACAAATTAGCTTATTATTTCTCTCTGAGATTCTGAGGACTAGCTCCTATCACATGGTTCAGGAAAGGATGAACCTTTCTAACAGAAGGATGTAAATCATTTTATAGTCCAGGCACATATTAAAATGTTACCTCCGCCATACTTATTTTTGTCACACAAAACAAAGGCAAGCAAATGAACCAAAACAACAAAGAAACAAAACCATCAAGGTTAGCCCAGATAAACAACAAAGAAACAAAACCATCAAGGTTAGCCCAGATAAACAACAAAGAAACAAAACCATCAAGGTTAGCCCAGATAAACAACAAAGAAACAAAACCATCAAGGTTAGCCCAGATAAACAACAAAGAAACAAAACCATCAAGGTTAGCCCAGATAAACAACAAAGAAACAAAACCATCAAGGTTAGCCCAGATAAACAACAAAGAAACAAAACCATCAAGGTTAGCCCAGATAAACAACAAAGAAACAAAACCATCAAGGTTAGCCCAGATAAACAACAAAGAAACAAAACCATCAAGGTTAGCCCAGATAAACAACAAAGAAACAAAACCATCAAGGTTAGCCCAGACAAACAACAAAGAAACAAAACCATCAAGGTTAGCCCAGACAAACAACAAAGAAACAAAACCATCAAGGTTAGCCCAGATAAACAACAAAGAAACAAAACCATCAAGGTTAGCCCAGATAAACAACAAAGAAACAAAACCATCAAGGTTAGCCCAGATAAACAACAAAGAAACAAAACCATCAAGGTTAGCCCAGATAAACAACAAAGAAACAAAACCATCAAGGTTAGCCCAGATAAACAACAAAGAAACAAAACCATCAAGGTTAGCCCAGATAAACAACAAAGAAACAAAACCATCAAGGTTAGCCCAGATAAACAACAAAGAAACAAAACCATCAAGGTTAGCCCAGATAAACAACAAAGAAACAAAACCATCAAGGTTAGCCCAGATAAACAACAAAGAAACAAAACCATCAAGGTTAGCCCAGATAAACAACAAAGAAACAAAACCATCAAGGTTAGCCCAGACAAACAACAAAGAAACAAAACCATCAAGGTTAGCCCAGATAAAGGGACTAAGACTTCACTGCTCACTTTGAGAGCCAGCAGGTGCATTGCAAAGAGCACATGAGGAAGAAAGAAATGTGGCTGTCAACACCCTTGGAAATCAAAGGCTGTTGTCCTGAACTAAGGAACTGGATGCTAGTAGGACCTGAGGACTGAGATTTGCTCATAAAGATTGTTCTGTCAGCTTATGGTGGTCTCACACATCTGAGTTTTTATATATTAGGGGTTGACAAAAGTAGGTAAGTCTTTTTCTTTGTTGTCTTTGCATTTGTGTGTATATATGTAAGTATGTGCATATGTATATGTATATGTGCATATGCACATGCATGTGGAAGCCAGAGGACCACCTTTGGTGTAAAGGCTGCCCACTGTTAATTTTGAGGCAAGGTCTGCACTTGCACTTACTAGATAGGCTGGGCAGGATGGCCAGTGAACCCCATTTGTCCTTGCTGCTGTCCTGGGTTAGGAATCTGTACTATTCCACCCAGTGCGTTTTAAACATCGGCTTGGGGAATTAAGACCATGCCTTTAATGTTACAAGGCAACCACATTACCCACCAAGCTAACTCTCCACCCCTACCACCCTTCTCTTAATCAGATAGAACCGATTTATTGAGTCTCTAAGCTGCCATTGGCCAATTTTACATGATTTCTCTAAGCATTGGTTTAAAAGTCTATTAAAACACAAATTGCAAAAGCTGCCTTTTCTGCTGTAATAGACTATTGTAAGGTTGTCAATTCTTCTGCATTCAGGAAATATCAGAGGGGAGAACAGAGTATAGACAGAGTATAGGGTACTGCCTATATATCCCTACCTACTCCCTCACTCTAAAGGCTATATGCTAAACCTCAAAGCAGCAAGAAAACCAACATTTTGGCAAGCACTGTGTTGTGTATTGAGGATGTAATTAGTCATACAATAGAGGTGTAGAGTGAGACCTTTATGAGATTTTTAGTATGAGAGAAACATTGAACATCAATCAGATAAATAATCACCCAAATGAGAATCTTAAAGCAAGATAGCTAGGAAGGTTCCAATAAAGAGAACAAAGGAAATGTGACAAAGACACAATGCTTCATGCCATCAGAGGACACTTTTATCAGTGATGTATGGTGATTCCCACCAGAGGTAATTTGTAAAGCTCTGAGTTATGTCAGTAGCTTTAGTGGTTTGGGCATGCGCTCAATACTTGTAAGCTCTAGCTACATTAGTGTTAGAAAAATATAAAGTATATATGATGGTGAATAGACTTCTCCAAAGGCATTTGAAGAGCTTGCTTTCACTAGCTTTGATTTTAATATGTAGATAGGACTGACAACTTGTAAAGATGGCTTTAAAATAGTAACTTTTAGTGATTTCTCTAGCTTGTATAACAAATATGTGAACTCTTTCTGATCAGGGCAAAAGAACAATGTGCCTTTCTGTGTTCTTGCAAGTTAGAAAGTTAGGGGTTTAGCCCATGGAAAGAGTGAGGAAATATTTTTTGTCTTCTTTTTGGTAAAAATACTTAAGGGATAATCCTCAAAGATGATGTGTGCATTTTCGAAGTGCTCTCTCCATAACCCACATGTTTGAAAGAAAGAACCAACTCTCCAAGTTTCCTTCCAGTGTCCTAGAACTTAAATAATTCACAGAGTCCTTTTTAAATAAAGGAATTATGTTTGATATAAGAAAGATATGCTTTGAAATTTTATTTGTATCTTGCCAGTTACCAAATATCATTGGACATTTGCTGTTAGCTTCTGAGCCTAGATTTCTGTAAGATGAGAATAAACAGGGTAAATGATATATAACTTTTATGGATTCTAAAGCTTGGCACTACTACCTAACTTTTATCATTTAATGGAATTTAGGTCAATAGGAATTTATCTTGAGTGCAAGCTAGAGCCTTTCTTTCTTAGATACAGCCAGTTTCCATGAACTATTGATCAAAAAGTGATACTAGTGTTTGAGGTCTGGGCTGGAACTTGTGAGTATTTAGCATGTGAATCAAACCATTGTGATCCTTTCAGCACTCATTTGGACATTTATAATTTCATGACTAATCAGAGTGTTCTACTCCATAAAAATAGTTTAAAACAATACACATATAGGACCTGTTGCACATTTATAATATTGAACATGGAACAAGGCTTGCTATGACATGAAGCTGATGACTGACAGTTGCTGGAAAAGAATAGGCTACACTCACAGTCTACCATGCTCATGACATATCTTTTCCTACCCATGATTCTCAAATTTATATTGGCTTCTTTTTTGCTCTCCTTAATGAAATAACTTTCTTTTTCATGTTTTCCCCTGGAGGGCTATCAATCCTCTTTTTCTCGATCACTGCTTATGAGATTATATTTCCATCTGAGTGTCTTCTCTGTGGTATCATTGCCTTGTGAGATAGAGAGCGACTGTCTTTTAAAATAGAGCCTGCATCTGGTTTAGCAGGAAGTTGAAGAATGATAGAAATTAAATTGAAAATAAAAATATTAGGATTAGGTCATCTTCTCCGATAAATACAAGGAATTGTATTCTGTATTTGTGCCAATTTATATTTTATACCTAAGAAATAAAAGATCAACTTCCTATGAATAATTATTAGCATAATATGAACTATGGGGGCTAATTTTGATTGTTAATTTAATAATAACTTTATATCACAAAAGCTTGAAGTTAAAAGTTACAGAAGTTGAGGAAGAACCGTGTAGAATATGATCTTCAATTTTTTTCTAATTATTTTCACTGTTTTTATATTTTTCTCTGATGCAAACATTGATGGGTAAAGTATATCATGAATTATATTTGCTGTCCATGGTTCCAGAGAAGACTGTCAACTTTAGCATTTCTTGGGAACCTTGGGAAAAGCGTTCCCTTCTATGCCTGAGCACATGTCTGTGACAAGAGACACAATCCTGGCTATTTCTATTTATTATTATTATTGTCATTGCCCTATGGGTGTGGGATGTGGGTGGAGTGATGGTGTACTTCTGGACACTAGGGGACAATTTTGTAGAGTCAATTCTCTTCTTCCACCTCTATGTGGGCTTTGGGGGTGGGACTTAGGTCACTAGGCTCCTATGGTAAGCAGTTCTAACTGCAAGTTATGTCACTGAACTGTGGATATTTTACAAGCATGTTTGAAACGTTACTTTGAGATAAGGCTGAGAGACCCTTGCATGAACCTGAACATCAAGTACTTGGAAGTACACCTGGAGTGGCAATGAGCACCCCCCATCTTCAGGAACCCATTCATCCAAACATGGCTGCAGCATTGGTCTGCTTTTCACTCTTAGCCTTCTCCCTATTGTTACATTTTAGGAGATGCCAATACCATTATTTCAAGCACAACTGGCCACGGGATGGTGTTTTAGCAGGATCCAACTCGGCTGCCACTGTTGAATAGAATTGCTTTCTATAGAGCCAAACTAGTTTTCTGTGAACAGCTTTAAAGGTAATATTGTAGAGTGGCCAAGGTGGACCAGCTGTCTGGGTTTATCTATACCTACAGTCCCTGTTGAAGCTTTCAACTAGTATACATTGCCCTTGAATAGGACCAATATGAAGTCATACTGGGAATTTCACTGAGTTTACACCAAGGAGCTGCCCAGACAGGCTGTGAAGTGGAAAGACCCAGCTGCTAAGGATGATAAAGCTGCCAGTGACAGCTTTGGTGCTGAAGCCTGGAACCTTGTCTGTCTTGTTCACTGCTGGATCTCTGGCTCCAGCCCAGCATCAGCTACAGAGTGGGTCCATGATATAAACTTGTGAATGAAAGCACAAAGCATGGAAACCAAGAATACTGAACAGCTTTGAGAAAGATCTTTAAATTTCAGAGGATCTCTCCTCCATACCACTGTCGGACTAATAATTCGATTTAGAGAGTTCTGCTCTGCTCCAGATGACACACATAATGGACATTAACCCATTCATATACACATACAAATACAAATAATTTTTGTTCCTATTTAGAACCTCTAGCAATTCTATACAGTAGTCTCATCATGATGACTTAGTTAGGAAATCCAGATTCCCAGAGCCTGACCAACATTCCAAATGTAATCAACCAATTACTAATAGAATTGGCATAAAAGAACCAGCCTTTCCTGTTCTACTCCTGCATGATATGACTTCTCTGTGATACTATTAATAACTACTTTTGAGTCCCCAGCATCAAACTCCTTAAACTTCCTTGTGGTAGGGAGTGGCTATCTCAGATGGTTGTTTTATTGTTGTCCGACCTTTGTTAAAACACGATTTTTATATGACGAGTGTTGCTTTTGTTTATTCCATTAGCATCTCAAGGATATGCAAGTGCACACCATGCAGTTGTTGGATGAATGAATAAATGACATTGAGCTCAATTTTGAACTGACTCTATTTGAACTAATTATGTTTAGTCCTGTTAGACGAGTCTCACCATCTCATCCTCCTGACAGCTAGATGTCATCTTGGACTCATTCTCACTCAATCCACATATCTGATTGTTAGGTTCACCTCTTAAATGTCACTCCGGCTGGGCTGTTGCCCTCCTCCCTGATGCCATTCAGATATCTTTCATTTCTGCCTTTGCTCATCTACTCATCTTCTGCCTTGGGTCTTATTGTTCTATTTTGCAAAAAGCATGTGCTGCAAGGGTTCTTAAACAAGAGAAATTTTGCCCCTGGGTGAATCCGAGGACATTTTGGATTGTCAAAATGGTGGCTACTGTCTGGAAAAAGCAACGGCTAATATTCTAGAATTTACAGTGTTGCTCCCAACACTAAATAGTCACTTGGTGAAAGGGTCAAAAGTACTGCTGCTATGAAAAAAATACAGCATTTCTTGAGAAAACTGTCTATAATCCATTTCTAGTTTATGTGTAGTCAAGCACTCAAAGACTGCCCTCCACTAATAGGGCAAAAGCAGTGTTCATGGGTTAGCATGTGACACACCTTATCATAGCTTAGCATGTGACACACTTTATCTTTGGCCTCCTTGTCATTCAGTTGTATCTCCAGCTTTCCTTCCAAATGAGAATAAAATTCCAGACTTAAATAGGTTTACATATTTTCAGGTGCTAATTTCCTGTTGTCATCTTGTTTAAACAACAACCATGACCACAACAACAAAACATGAACTCTTCTGAGACACCATCTCAAACTATCCAAGATAGACAATGACTTAGGAGTTTCTCTTGTGTGTAGGCATCGTGTTAAGCATTGAGGGAACAGCAATAAACTAAAAGGTACATGGTCTCTCCTTTCTTGGAGGTTCTCAAGGTCATCTACTGTAGTTATATCTCTCCTTAGACAGAGTGCTTCCTTTCTTTTTAGTCTGTTAGCTACAAAACCACAATGGGCAGCTCAAATAGAATCAGCAGTAGTTAAGGTCCTTTGCAGTTCATGTTCAAACTCACATTTACTTAATTTTATATATTGAAAAAAAAAGCATGAATTCTAAATGATTGGTTTCTTTAACTTGGGTTTCAAATAAGATGCATTTGTTGGATTTGATGTTGCTAAGTCTTCTTTCCCATGTTCATGTTGTGGGCATGTGGAAGGCAGGAGCACTATCGTGGTGAGTTGAGCTTGTGGAATTCTAAGAGCACTTGCTGAAGTTGATTCTTTCCTTCTACCATGGGCAGCTTCAGAATTGAACTCAGGTAGTTAGATTGAGGCCAAGTGCCCTTCCCTGCTGAGCCATTTGCTGGTCCACTTGGGTGATGTTAATTAAAACAATACCTACCCTATTGTTTACTTTCTTCTTAAAACTACTCATCCCCTTCCTTCCTCCTCTTTGCATTATTCCTGTCTTTTCTCCTGTTCTCTCAAGTATACAAACAGAAGAGCTGATGATCTATAGAAAGAACCATGTTTTGGAATTTAGGTTTCTCTGGTCCCTCACTCTGATGGTATTATTTCCCGATGTAGACTAGAAATTAGATAGAAGACCTTAAGCATATTGGTGATACATTTTGCAAGTCTAATTGTTAAGAGATATTATGGAATTCCTCTATATTGTAGTAACTGGTGAATGATTTTGGATTACTTGGTAACATATGGTAACTTTGTTTGTTTTGTGTTTTTATGTCAACTTTCTCCTAACGGATTGCCATTTATTGCTGACAGGAATCAGTTGTTAGGCATTGAAATATAATGATTGTCCAATTTGTTCAATCTGTCTACCTTTGTTGGAAGGAGTGTCTTTCTAGAACTTCCCTTGTAGTTGCTGTGAGGTACATTTCACAGAAGTCTAACTAGCACAATTTTTAATAGTATATTTCTTTACTAAATTTCAGAGAAACAAATTGGTCCCTTAACACTTTCCACTAGTCTACAATTAGATCCATTTAATGTCTTAATATAATTTTATGTTTATTTTCTACTAACTGTATCTATTCACTAATGGACCAGTTATGTATCCTTTTTCTTTTAAATGTAGGAGGCTGTGTTACATAGTTGAGCCTGTCATACACACACAGCAAATATTTGTAGTTTATTCTCTAATAATAAAAATACTCTTTGTTTAGGGAGTTAAAATGAAATAGTTGGGGGATGGGGAGATGACTCCATGGGTAAAAGGCTTGCCATACACACAAGGGCATCTCCAGAACCCACATAGACAGTTGGGTACATCCTTGAATTCTTATCATCTCAGTGCCAAGGCAGTAGAAACAGGTGGATCCCTAGAGCTCACTGGCCACCTAGCCTAACTGAATCAGGTGAGCTTTGGCCTCAATAAGAGACCCTGTCTCAAAGAGTGATTGAAGAAAATCCCTAATGTTGGTTTCTGGCCTCTATGTATACACATGTTTGTGTCTATGCATGAATATACATGAATAGATGTTCACAGAGAGAAATACAGAGAGAGAGAGACAGAGAGACATAGAGACAGAGAGACAGAGACAGAGAGAGAGAGAGAGAGAGAGAGAGAGAGAGAGAGAGAGAAGAGAGAGAGGGAGAGGGAGAGGGAGAGGGAGAGGGAGAGGGAGAGGGAGAGGGAGAGGAGGGAGAGGGAGAGGGAGAGACCAAGAGAGTATGTACTTGGATAGATGTATGTACACAAACACATAAATATGCACATATTCATACCACATACACAAAAGTAAATGAAGCTGTTATTGTTGCTTAAGACAGCAGTTTTAATGTGTCTGCTTTCTTAGCTCTAACAGATTTTTATTCTATTTATTTATTTATTTATTTATTTATTTATTTATTTATTTAAGTGAGTCCACTGTTACTGTCTTCAGGCACACCAGAAACATATGGATCCCATCTCAGATGGTTGTGAGCTACCATGTGGTTGCTGGGAATTAAACTCAGCACTTCTGGAAGAGCAGTCAGTGCTCTTAACGAATAAGCCATCTCTCTAGCTTTCCAATATATTTTTAAGCTTTGATTCTAATCGTGACACAGATTTCTTTTAATGAATAATATCTGAAAATTGTTGAGAAGTACATGCCATGGGGATGTGCAGCATGCAAGATAACTTCAGTTATTTCAGACCCCCCCCCCCACACACACACACACAATGTCAGGAGGCCTAGGAGGCTCATGGCTTTTATAGTGAGCTTTGCCATCTGTAACTTTGTGATTTTCCAACCATCTATCTTATTCCCCAAAACAGTGACTCTGAGACTTCTATATTTACAAATGCCTAGGTCAAAGCTTTTCATGTTCTCTGACTAGCTCATAACTTAATAACCCATTTGTCTTGTTCTATGTAAGTCACATGGCATCTGCTCAGGTTCCATGCATCTGTCCTTCTTAGGGTCCTTGGGGTGAATCCTATGATGCTTCTCTCTATCCCAGAATCCTTTCTTCCTACCTGAGCCCCCACCTCTTATTTCCTGCCTCAGTTATAGTCTTTTTATGACCTTTAAATGCTTTTACACAGTGCATAAGAGATTATCTCTACATATGGGTTGCTACAGAACATGTAACAACCTCTGTGGACACGAGCATAGTAGGTCTTTATAGGCATTTCTCTAGTAAATCAGTCAGAGAGACCTTGGGTAAGCCACAACAGGGCCATGGAGAAAAAAATGTCATCACTGTTGTTGTTGTTGTTTTACACACAATCCCTTGGACTTACTTGAGTATGTGTCTCAGTCAATATCCTGATTGATTTTAATCAGCATTCTTGATTGCTTCACATTTAAGGAGTGGTGTTGATGCTAGTCTGCTTGTGGGAGGCATTCTGTAGTCCAATCAATGTTATATGAAATGTGCAAATTTCAATGACTTCCAATGTCTTATTCCTGCCTATGTCCTGCGACTATATACTTTGACTTGAAATTTTCCCATCTAGTCTTTAACAAGAATAATGGATTTGGTTACAGTTTAATAATCTTTTGCTTCTGACAACTGAAGCACAGAGAACAATGTAGCTTTTTAATGTGCCACAGTCTTATTCTTATAATGAAGGTAACATTTATGGGAGAGAAGGGTAATGATGGAAAGTTGTGCTAGTGCTTGTCTGATTGCTTCCCCAGCAGAGCTCTTTGTATTTACCCATTCCTCTTTTATTTTTACTGGCTATTATATTGAGTTTTCTGCCTTCAGTGTATTTATGGTTTGTGAAGTGATTTTAATGAAAAAAGTTTCTATTTGTTGATTAGTATCTATGGGCTGACCCAAGAACATGATGATAAGTTGCTTATAGTATATCTTATTCTATTTTTCAAAGCATTTTTGTTGGGTTCTAGAAGACATTTAAGTCTCAAATAGGTTGAAGAATTGCCATGTATTATACATGTGTCATTGAAAATAAAGCAAAGGTCATCTGAAATCTGCTGGATTCCACAGTAGCTTAGGTTGTAAGCTTCTGTCATCTCTAAAAGCTCTCCATGGTAAGCCATTCTTCATGATAAATGTTTCTTTATAAATATGAGTATGTATATGAAAGTATGTAAATATATGAAGAACTTAATAAGCAGTATATCATTTCTTACTCTCAGAGTAGCATAGTATACAAGGCAGAAAATTTATGACCCCAAATAATTAAAATGTGCTTGATTATTTACTTGTCATGGCTTCCAACAGACATTAAATAAAATTCAATTCAAACCCAACATCTATTAAACTTTTTTCTCCTCAAATCCATTTCCTCTTCTTTATCTGTTTCATTTATAGGCATATTGATTCTGCTTTGCATTTTATTAGTTCTTCAACCCTAGAGGTGGAACAACAATATGAACTAACTAGTACCCCGGAGCTCTTGTCTCTAGCTGCATATGTATCAAAAGATGGCCTAGTCGGCCATCACTGGAAAGAGAGGCCCATTGGACTTGGAAACTTTATATGCCCTATTACAGGGGAACGCCAGGGCCAAAAAGGGGGAGTGGGTGGGTATGGGAGTGGGGGGGTGGGTATGGGGGACTTTTGGGATAGCATTGGAAATGTAAATGAGGAAAATACCTAATAAAAAATGAAAAAAAATTACGTAAAAAAATTCATACAATGTATTTTGATCATACCCATCCCCTGTTCATCTCTTCAAAAATCTAGCCCTTTCCCTACCCACTCAATTCTGTGTCTACATTTGAAAAAAAGATTCCTGAAGTTTGTGCTGCCCCTATATAAAAGGAATTTATTGGAATGACTTACAGGCTGCAGTCCAACAAAACCAATAATGGCTAGCTATGCATATAATGTCTGAAGATCTAGTATTGCCCAGCCCCAAAGCTGTTCCCTGGTAGACTTTTTTCAGGAAATGCTACTGACCACCTCTCCCTTCATAGTGGGAGCAAAGATGCCAATCTCACATGATTAGAAACACTTCGATTGTTCTCTCTTATTTAATCTCAAATGTCTTTTGAATCTGTACAAAAGTTTATTTTATCTTTAAGTAAACTATCTCAAGGATAAAAGATAATGCTTTTTAATAATAATAATAATAATAATAATAAATGCAGGCAAATTCTTACTTCTGGAAGAGACAAAAATTCTTTTATGAACTAGACAACTTTATGTTAGTGACAGTGAAGATATTAATATAAAGTGGACTTCTTTCTTAGGGCAATTCAATAAAAACGCTCTTTGTGTGTTTAAAGATAAACAGTGATGATGCTATGGTATGAGTGGTTATTTTGCTGCTGTTGTTGTTATATGTTGGGAGTTATATGGCTGCACATAACAAGTGCTTGTCTTTCTATTCTTTGCTTTCTGTTCTGACAAAGGAGAATTTCATTTTTTTCAATCCTATGCACTTTCAAAGATGTAATGGACACTGTGTGTGTGTGTGTGTACTTTGATTTTATTTTGGTGTTTTGTTTTTTGTTTTGTTTTGTTTTTTTGACTGTAGCTTTAGTTTGTTTTATTGGATTTTGAGGGTTTTGTTGAACTGAATTTTTGTTGATTGAAGAAGAACTTAAAGTTGCACGGGTAGGGAAGGGGAGATTATATAGAAGGATCTAGGGGAAAATATGATCAAATATATTTACATTTAAAATTGTTTTAAGTAATAAAAAATGAAATAAGATTAATTCTTCATTCTACATTAAAACTTTAGGTTTTCATGTCCTAGGTTTTGCTTTTCTTTCCCCTAAGAGTTCTCTCTGAGGTTAATCCACTTGTTTGTAGTTCCCTTCCTCCTCTTCAGCAATTCATTTTACTGATCATTTCAAATCAATTTCCTGTTTTTATTTAATTTTTAACCTATCTGTCATTATGGGTGCCTATACCATGTCAAGTTCAATCATCATCCAACCATATGGGCACCTATGGGTGTGCAAAACCCCTGTGCACATTCTCACACTCTTTGGTAAACACACACAGAAGTGACATGAGACAGAAGTAGTCATTTGGGGACATTCTGCCATGCCTCTTACTCAATCCTGAACTCTAAGGTTCTTCTTTTGCCACATTTTTTAAAGGAAGGGGTCTTATTACTTCAATCCACACTTGAAATTTTCTCTTTAATTTCATTCTGGGTATATCACTGTCTGTCATTTTTCAACATTACCAGCCACCTATAAGTTTCATATGAAGTGTGTTCTTTGTCTAACAGTTAAACTCTAACTGGATTTAATAGTGGCTGGCTAATAGTATATACTTACTATTTAAAATATCAGCCCTCGGACTTTTGAAAGAACATTGGTAACATACTAAAATAATGAGATACATAAACATACCTTCCTTGGAACTTTTTCCTCTGTTTATTTTGCTTTTTATAACTGGTATTATACTTTCCTTTCATTTCCGTGGAAACCACTCATGCACAAGAGTGGAGAGCAGGTCACTGATAGAGTTAGACAGTGTAATAATAGCCTTTGAAAATGTCAAGGTAGCTTTTACTAGAGACAATATTTAGTTTATTGTATGTTGGGTTTTTTTTTCTTTTTAGAATTTAGTGTGTGTGTATACATGCATGCATGAGAGTTTAAGTATGTATGTTTGTGTGTGTGAATGTGTGTGCATATGTGTGTTCAGGTACCCATAGAGACCAGGAGGGGCATTAGCTCCCTTGGAGTTTGAGTTGCAGGAGTTTGTGAGTCATCTGATGTGGATGTAGGTCCCAGGATACAGCCTCAAGCACTCTAAACTGCTGACCACCTCTATTGCTAACTTGGTAATCGTAATATCTGGCATGGAACCCTTTTGGTCAACCCATGCAACCAGTCTTTCCCCTGTGACCGTGGGTGCCCAAAGCACTGCTTATACTTGTCTTGGATATTAAATATGTGGTCAATAGAGATACATTCAGTTTGGGCATTAACATTCTTTTGTTGGTTGAGAAAGATGAGCTGAGGTCTGAATGAATGGCAGTTAAATAAGAGACCCATTCTATTTCCTGGTTTTCTATTCCTGGAGATGAAGAAAGACAAATCATAGAAGCAGAGAAAATGGTCAGCAATAATTACTAGAGGTTTTTAAGTACCATAAAAGCGAATCTTTAACTTAGAAAACTTTCTTTTTCTTTTATTGGATATTTTCTTTATTTACATTTAAAATGTTTTCCCCTTTCCAGGTCTCCTCACCTGAAGCCCCCTATCCCAAATCCCTATCCCATCCCTCCTCCCCATGCTTCTGTGAAAGTACTCCACCACCCACCTATCCACCTGCTCTTGCCTTCCCGCCCTGGCATTCCCCTACACTGGGATATCGAACCTCCACAGGACCAAGGGCCGCTCCAACAAGGCCATCCTCTGCCACACACATGCACAAAGCCATGGGTCCCTCCATGTGTACTCTTTGGTTGGTATTCCAGTCCCTGGGTGGCCTATCAACACTGTTGCTCACCCCATGGGGCTGCAAACCCCCTCAGCTCCTTAAGTCCCTTCTCTGCCTCCTCCATCTGAAACCACATGCTCAGTCCAATGGTTGGCTGCGAACATCCACCTCTGTATTGGTCAGAGCTTATTAGGAAACAGCTGTGTCATGCTCCTGTCAGCAAGCACTTCCAGGCATCCACAATAGCGTCCTGGTTTGGTGACTCTATATGGGATGGATCCTCACATACACAGTCTCTGTATGGTTGTTCCTTCAGTCTATCTTTTCCCAGCTACTGGTCAAGGCACACAGAGGCGATGGGGTGTCTACATCTACTTGTCAAGTCAAGCTGCTCTCCCTGTGGAACCATGCCCATGATGGTGGGGAGCTAGGAGTATTTCTCAGTAGTTTTGCCTATACAATTATATCCTTATTTGAATGTCACTCAAGAGACTGAAGAGAGAATTAGCACAGTGCAGTCTTCCCTGGAGAGGGCTGCATAGTTAAATATTGCCAGAATTGGACAAGGCTCAGAAGAGTACTAATAGATGAGGACACCAGGAACAGTATCAGCGAGGACAATATCAGCAGTGATGGTACCAGCATGGACAGTATCAGCAGTGATGGTATCAGCAGTGATGGTATCAGCATGGGCAGTATCAGCAAGGACAATTATCAGCAGTGATGGTATCAGCATGGACAGTATCAGCAGTGATGGTATCAGCAAGGACAATGTTAGCAGTGATGGTATCAGCATGGGCAGTATCAGCAGTGATGGTATCAGCAAGGACAGTATCAGCAGTGATGGTATCAACAAGGACAGTATCAGCAAGGACAGTATCAGCAGTCATTGTATCAGCATGGACAATATCAGCAGTGGTGGTATCAGGATGGACAGTATCAGCAGTGATGCTATCAGCAAGGACAGTATCAGCAAGTATAGTATCAGCAGGGACAATATAGCAGGGACGGTATAGCAGAGACAGTATAGCAAGGACAGTATAGCAGGGACAGTATCAACAGGCATTGACTGAGCTTGCCCTGTGTGCTAACTGAAGTCATGAAGGATTTTGCAAACATCTGGAGTCCAGGATCATTTCTATCTTACTACCATATCCCAGCAACCAGTGTTTACTCTATGGATGGTTTGTCCTAGCTCACAACAATGCTGAACAAATCTCTTACTACTTCAGATCTTGTGTGTTTAGAAAAGAGAGAGAGGAGTGTACCAGGAGCGTGGCCTCTTTAACTTTAGTGCAAGGGAAGTGGTAAAGTCAGAGGAAGGTCAAGGACACAGGCCCAGAAGAATGTTTCAAACAAGGAGAATATGTTCCTTACTATACTTGAATATTGAATATTTTAACTTTATCCACTTGTTTTCCTTCTCCCAGGAAGTTAAAAGGGAGGATGCCTAGGATATAGAGGCATGGAACAAAGCTCCAACTCATAAATTAGGTCCTTAATTCACATTTGAGTCTGAGATAATGTAATGTGTTGTATAGATGATATATACTTGGAATCAATCAAAGTAGGTGGTGATTAGCCGAGAAGAACACTTGAATGGTCTGCTTTGTCTTTTAGAATGCCATATAACTTTCTAGCTAAAGCATTCTTGTACCAACATGATAGTTTTAATACTATTAAACATTCTTATTCTATTTCTTTCTCCTTTTTTTTTTTTTAGTTGTAGATATTTAGTTGGGAATACACTGTTTTAGTTGCTAGGCAACATATGTCTATTGTAAGCAATAATGCTTCGATATAAACATATCTGAGATTGTGAGAAGAATTAAAGCTCAACAGATTCTCATTTACATGCATAATGTCTGCCTTTGTGCTTATCCTAAAGCACTTAAAACACTGTATAATGCTGCTAATTTATACTTTAGTGCAGTGTTGATAGATCATAGAGTGCTGGTATGTGAAGCATTTGAGGAAGACATAGTATTTTTCTATTCTCTACATAATTTATTGCTTAAAACTGTATAATTGACTATTTTTAAAATTTTTATTTTGGATGTGTGTGCCAAGTGTGGAGACCAGAGGACAACTTGCAGGAGTCAGTTCTCGCCTTCTACCATGTGAGTCCTGGAATAGAAATGGGGTCCTTAGGCTTGGTGGCAAGTGACTTTGTCCACTGAGCCATCTTACTAGCATTAGGGCTGTTTTTAATTACCCACCTGTCTTTGAAGCTTATGGGGCGTATCTTAGTTTGCATTAAATAACTGCTGGTTTATGTATTTCTTCATGTATAGCAAATACTCCACGTGAACATTTTCTTCAAAATTTTGTTTTATATTTATGTTCAACTTAAAATTTTATAAAATACTAAACAATAGCATTATTTTATTGGTGCAATTAAAGGTCTCACTAATGATACTTTGGGGATGAATTAAAGTTGGTTTCAAAGATGGACTTGCATCTTCTCATTTTGTCTTTGCTATTTCCTAACTGTGTTTTTTATGGTTTCCATCTTCTAACCTTGTCATGTAGCATAAAAGGGATGACCTAGATTGATATTGGCATATGGTAAATATTATTATATTAACATTTTTGTCTTTGAAGTTTGATCATACATGTAAATTTTATTGGTAATATATTTCTAGCAATCCCTTTTCCTCTTATTTTTTGAGATTATAATATAATTACATTTCTCTTTTACCTCACTTTCCTTAAAACCCTCCTTCTGTACCTCACGCAACTATTATATATATATGTATACACCCCCAACACACAAATATAAATATATATATATGCATATATATATATATATGTGTGTATTTCTATTATGTATAACACACACACACACACACACACACACACACACACGCATGCATTCCTAATAGTCTTGAGCTTTGGGATAGAAGTTTGGCATGTTGAAAGTAATATCATCCCATATTTCCTTATCTCATCATCTGCACTTAAGAGATAAGTCTGTCCATTCACAGGGTGAGTGGGATATTGCATACATGAATCAAATATGTACATACAAACATATAACTTAGTATTTAGCCCTGCTGCATTAACTCAGAATGTTAGCATTCCAATTGACTTCCAGTTCAGCGTATTGCCAATTTAGAGTATTTTATTTTGGGGTGGGGGAGCCTTAAAACTGTACACTTTGTTATTCTCTCATATTCCTGAGTAGATCAGATATCTCCCAATTTTTGGGTACCTCACAGTTGTAAACCTACTAATGTAGAGTAATAACTCTTTGATTTTGGCAATTTATGTTTTCACACCTGTGTCCACAGCTTCTAGCAAAATTAGAAAAGTAAGAACTATATTCCAAGTGTTATAGAGGCTGTTTGTCATTTTGAGAGGATGTATAATGTAAAACTCTGAAATGTGGTAATGTGGCTTTCTCACATGGTAGGAAACAGTGCTTTCTACTTTGGGTCACTGTGTCAGATTCTTGTTTTATTCTGTGGCATGGTATTCTTCTCCATAAACATCTTTATACTCAAGGGTCATCATTAGGAACTTCTAATACTATGCTCTAGATATATTAAAATATGTGAACTATGCAGCCACACTTGAACATCAGCTATATGAGTCCATATAGCTGTCTTTTTTAAATTTTTATTTTTTTTTAATCTGCCTGCTCTTGGAAAGCTAGTCTTTATTGAGTGACACAGGCCTTAGATTGTCCATGCCTGCTGTACCTCTCAGATAAAACTAGGTTGAGCCCTCTCAGAGAACTGGGTAGTTCTTTCCTCTAGCAGTTCATGACACATCGGGTGTGTCTATAGCCACTGCTCATCTGAACCAATTTTCTACTTTCCACACACTACACTCTCCACTCAAAAGTCTTTTATGACATGTTTTGGAGAATCAAGTATAAGTGCTCTGACTATAAAGATGTGTATAGATAAGTTTGGTATTGCCTTAGAGGAGAATGGCACATTGGATCTATCAATGAGATGTTATAAGTGTAACAAAGATTAAAATAGATACAGAATGTAATATAAAGGTCTTTAGTCCTCATTTCAGAGTATACTGATGAATGACTGCCAAGCCTCTGTCAGTAGATATTTTATGGCTGGGTAGCTATCTTTGGCTCTGCCTCTGTGGTTTTGTTAGCTTGTTTCATTTCAGATGTGCATAGCTATAGATTGATTAATTTAGTAACTATGAGTTTATTACATCAAAAGTAGCATGAGTTACAGTACATAGGTAAACAAAGCAGGTATGGCTTTTCTCTTCTTGGAAATATGCCATTAAGATGATTTCATAAGTACGTATGTCAATTGTGGAAAGCCTGCTCAAAGAAAAGTGGCAGGTGCTGTAGGGAGTTATTAGCGTGAGGATTAGACTGAAATTCACAGGCACTGATGCTCAAGTTGAGATCTGAGGAATGATGAATAGCCAGTGGAAACACACACACACACATGCACGATACATACATACAGAGAGAGAGAGAGAGAGAGAGAGAGAGAGAGAGAGAGAGAGAGAGAGAGAGAGAGAGAGAGAGAGTGAGAAATTTGAATCAAAAGCCATTAAAAGGATTTTGAAAAGCTTTTATTTTTCCCCAGGAGTTTTAAGTAGGAGATAGAATAATTATGGTAGAATTTGAATATATACTTTATTGCTGAACAGCAATACATAGAGGAGGGTTAAGAATGAAACTACAGAAACAGACTGAAAGGTTTTTGAAGCAAAAGCTCATAGTATATGCCAGAGCCCATGGACAGAAGAGGGCACAGCTGAGTTGCATAGCATATACCTAATATTTCATTACCTGTAGATTTAGGCTCATTGTTTTATACAATACTGAGATGCATAAATGTTAGCCATAACAAAATTATTTGCATTTTGTCAGTGGGCTTACACTACTGCATTGGTTAATGCAAACATTGTTATAGATAGGAAACTCTACATAGTGTGTACTCCACTGTTTTATTAAATCTCGAATCATATAAATGCACATTTCATGTGAATAAACAGGCATTGCCCGTCTTGGATGTTGTTGTTGGGACCATTTCTTAAATGTGAGTTTATGAAGTAATATTTGTGTGAATAAATGAACCACATCCATAATTACTTCCTATATGGATTTGCTTAAAGCAAACCAAGAAGTTGAAAGTATCTCTGAAATTGTTTTGTTACATAGATGAGAATGCGAGCATAGAACTTATAGCTTGATCTTTTAATTTTGCCCATATATTATGTTGTTAAATCAATTCATTTAGAAAAATTCTTAGATTTTTTTCTCTAAAAATGCCAACTATCTTTTTAAAAACTAAATTTACTAAGGTTTAAATTTAACTAGTTTTGGTAATAGGTTTTTCAAGTGCATCATTTCAATGAAAAGTATAGTTAATACAGAAAATTTTAGAAAAATGTACAATTGACTTTGGGAAAGGCTATGATTGGACTGGAGGGCGTAAAAACCATACATTAAGACTAGAAATTGACATCATATTATCTCATAGCAATCAGTGTGATATAGCCAAGTATCCATATTGTTGTTGTTGTTAGATGAAGTGGAAAATAGTGCTGGATTCAGCTGCTGAATAGCTGGAGAATATTTGTGAGTACATGCTGGGTTTGAAGCTATTAAAGGCATGGTGGGGATTGATGTGGGGTGTGGTCCTAGAGTCTAGATGTTTCCAGTGTTGCAGAAATAAACAACCACAGGCGAAGGCATTCTGTATCAAGATGGGTTGAATAGGTCTCCAGTTCAGTTTTAAGTCTCAAATGCCTGGGACATAGGCAAGTGGAATCAAGAGACAATGACTTTCAGCAGGATACAGTTGATCATGCTCTAACAATAAGCCTGAAAAGCTGAGGGTGCTAGCTCAAGCATACAATCCTAGCACTTAGGAGTGTGACACAGGGGGATTGTTGGGAGTTTGGGGAGAACCTGAGCTCTAGGTCAGCCTTAATACAGCCTTAAATCCTGTGTCTAAAACACAGCAAAATGAAGGATATGAAAATGCCATGGTATTGGAGTACCTGTGTGTGTGTATTAACTGACCAGTGTGTTAACAGGATAGTTGATGATACAATCACTAACTCATGAACATTATTTTTACTTTCTGGGCATTATTAGAATTTTCACAATGCCTTCATTACACAAAGACACATTGGCCTGTGTTAGGGATGCAGGGTTTAAGAAACCAATTCCAAATCCCCCACCGCCCCATCCCCAAAAAGGCACCAAGCTCCTAGCATTAGCCAAATTCATGTTACTTTTTAGCATAATAAGTCCTGGCCCTACCAACTTATCATTTCCATTTGCAAACAGTGCAGACATTTGATATTACTGGTGCCCTAGATTCATATTGATGTGTGAATTATCCAGTTATGTTGGAATTTATACAGAAAACACAACTATGTTTAGGGAAAAGAAAAACGAAAAAAAAATTAACAATTAGATCTGAAAGTGGTATGTCAATCAAAGTGGATATTGTGCTGTGTTCCCCAGCTGAGCTAAGAGGGAAATCATGGAAAGAAAGGAAGTGTTTATTTTTAACTGATGAGTATTGCTAATCTGGCCTCTCGATGTAGGGGTGTTGTGCTGAGATAGGAAAGATAATTTGGCTGATTGGCCATGCAGTGGCTTGTTAAGTAAATTCAGGCCTAGCAGACTGAAGATTCTCATTGATTTCCCATTTCCTGAAAGACTAAAGGGCAGAGTCTTCCCCTCTGAATGGGCAGCCTTCTAAAGGAAGACTGCTTCCTTCTTACGGGAATATTTATGCACCGAATGAATATGAAACCTGGGAATGACAGCCATTGATTTTTTTTTTTTGGCTCGACAACCTTGCCCACATAGCAAATCTATTAAATGTTTTAATCTTTAATGTTCAAACACATTTGACTCTTATTAATATTTTTCCCTCACCACCTATTTTTGAAGAAATCTCAGAGGAAGCAAACTCAAGTTTAAGACATAACAGCTCTCAGAATCCCAATGTCTCATATGCTCTACCACATTATCCTACCAGATGTTACAGCTTTGGGTACCTGGTGTCAGGTCCAGTGCCTCGACGCACTTGCCCAAACAGGAAATCTTCATTTGCTTTTCAGATCCCCATTATTCTCCTTACTATTTTGCTCACTTAAAAGCTTTTCTATATTATCCATCTCCATAGCTTTTTTTTAATTTTAAAATTCTATTATTATTATTTAAACTTTTTTCACAGTCCAGTCACCATCCCCCTCCCAGTCTGCCCTTCAACTGCTCCCCATCCTACTCCCCCTCTCCCATCTCCAAGGGGACATCCCCCCCTCATCCTGTCCCCCACCCCACAAGAACTCCCCACTCCCTGAGGCCTTAAGTCTCTCAAGAGTTAGGTGCCTCTTCTCTCACTGAGGTCAGACCAGGCAGTCCTCTGCTGTATATGGATGTGGGTGTTTCATATCAGCTAGTGTATGCTGCCTGGTAGGTGATCCTGTGTATGAGAGATCTCAGGGGTCCAGGTTAGCTGAGACTCCTGGTCTTCCCATGGGGTTGTCCTCCTCCTCAGCTTCCTCCAGCCCTTTCCCATTCCAAACACAGGGGTCCCCGGCTTCTGTCCATTGGTTGGGTGCAGTATCTACATCTGACTCTTTCAGATGCCTGTTGGGCCTCACAGGACAGCCACACCAGGCTCCTTTCTATAAGCACACTGCAGCATCAGTAACAGTGTCAGGCTTACTTAGCCAATTAATTTTCTAACCCAGGATGCCATTTCTGCCTCTGAGAGCATTTCCATTCACTCTGCTGCCACTCATTCTTCCTACTTCAGTCGGTGATGCTTCTGTGTTTCAAATATAACCATGCATCTCCCTGCTGAAATGTCAGGGGCTGTTGCAGCCCGCCCGCAGTCCACAACACGAACGGTTTACTGAGAAAGGCAGTTCAGGCTGAAAGAGAGGAAACTAGATGGGGCGGAAGAAACAATGGAGTCTAGACAAGATTCTGATCAAGACTCAATTTTACTAATTCCAGACACTCAGTTTATAAAGGAAGGGGGAGGGAACCCAATTTCCCGCCAAGTAACTCGGGGTCCAGTAGCAGGACGAACACGTGTGTGACTCCAGGCAGTAAAGGCAGGTTCCAGCAGTGGGCGTGGCAGGACGAATGAGCCGGTAGCTCCACCCTTGAGCAGGCAGGTTCCAGGCTGGGGGGAAGGGAGGCCACATTTCCCCCCATTAGATAACAAAACAAAAATAAAAAAGGGGGTGGCCTGTGGCAGAAAAATTATCTATGTTCAATAGTTCTGCCTGAGTTCCTAGGGCTAAAGAAAAAACCTATTTCCGTGGGATTCCCTAACTATTCTAATGGTAAACTGTATCTGGCTGAGACTGTCTTAAAAGCACTGACTGAATAGCAGCTGGGCTGTAGGCTCTGACTTTATAATGCTAATTAGTGCTGAATAGGTAGCTACCTGTTTACATTTTAAGTAGGGCGTTGGAACCCTGGCTCAGTTTAACTAAACGATTTTTGGAATAACACTGAGCTGAATATTCCTCCGCAATTTTGGGTAAAAGGCAGGGGAACAGTGAGAAGGGGTTAAGACCAGCTCTTTAGTACAAGGCCAATTGGCTTTTTTATTTTTTGGGTGGGAGGCAGTGAAGGGCTTGCCCTTACGACAGCAAGGTCTCCAATCTCTCTCCCCCCTATTAATTAAGTTTAAATAGGCAATGCTTAACAGAGGTGATCAAATGATTTTTTTCATCCATAGATGAGTGGGCCTTTAACCTTGACTTGGGTGGACATTGGCCTGATTCTTCCCGTGAGTATTGTGACGACTCACATCTGTGGCTCTTGGTATCTTTTGGGGAGGGGAGGCAGAGCCTTAAGTATTTTTGGTTTTTAGCTGGAGTCAGATACCAACCTCTTTCAAATCAGGTGTGTCGCACAGGGAACTCAGAAACGGTCAAGCTGGACCTTCCCTCCGCAGTAATCTCCTGCGCCAAGCGGTACCCATACTGTATTCATATGATTATGAATCAGTAGCGCAATTCTGAGTTATTGCGAGGTCTCTATATGAGACTTGTCAACCTCAGATTTAGCAAGGCCTAGACAAGAATTATGTCAGTATTAACACCATTAATTTTGGTTAAAATAGGAGCTGAAAGTCTTTCCTCTTCATCTCTGTTATTCCCAGTAGCCTGAGGAACTAAGGACACCTTGCAGTAACAGCAAGGGTCAAAAGCCAGAGGCCAGCTAAGGGACTAGGCCCATCTCTATCAAAATAAGAACTAATCTTTGTAAATATATATGAAATTTCTACTTTCCTAGCTCTCCTGTTAAATCTAAATCTTTTCTAGACTGAAAAGCCACATGCTGGGATGTCCTAGGAAGGGAGATTAGCAGAACCACCTGTTTGCTCCTAGGGGCGGGGGCGGAGAACCGGAGAATGTAGATCGACCTGCTTGAGAGAAGGAAGAATTTTAAACAATGAGAGTGTAGCAATGTAAATTTTCTGTTTGGAGAAGTCAAGGTACTTTATTTAGATGCAAATTGTAAAGCTAAAGTTAATCTCCGGCCTCTTGTAGGGGAATTGGGAAACAGAGGAAAACAATTTTTTCTGAGAGCTTCCACTCCCAGCACAAGAGGAATTTTAGTCTTTAGAATGATACTTACGAGGAGAGACAGAATCTGTGTTTACCTGACGAATTAATCTCTCTGGTAGCCACCGTGCTTCATCTTTATCTCGTGAAAAAACACAAACCGAGCCTCTACCCCAGATTAGAACTGGATCTGGACCCTTTCATTTATTAGTCAGGGCGTCCTTCCATTTTACCAATGTATAAGAATTAGAAGTAACTGGGTGCCAGTGGCGTTCAGCTGCAGACTGACCTTTAATGTCAGTTTGCAAAAAGTTTAGGACAAATAAGGTAAAGGCAAGGTGAGCCTTTGGTGACCTTGGGGGATATAGATGCCCCTCTTTTGTTTTAAAAAGCCACTTTTTTAAGGTGCTATGAGCACGTTCAACTATTCCTTGTCCCATGGGGTTGTAAGGAATTCTAGTTTTATGTTTGATACCGAATTCTTTACAGAATGTAATAAAGTTTTTACTAGAATAAGATGGCCCGTTATCTGTCTTAATAAGCTTAGGCAACCCCATGGTATTAAAGGCTTGTAGGCAATGATCAATTACGTTTTTTGAAGCCTCCCCTGTATGCAGGGAAGCAAAGAGAAATCCTGAACAGGTATCAATGCAAACATGTATATATTTTAGTTTTTCAAATTCTGCATAATGGGTTATATCCATTTGCCAAATATGATTAGGCATAAGGCCTCTAGGATTGACTCCTAGATGTGGCACTGGGGATAATGTAATACATTTAGGACATTGTTTTACAATCATTTTAGCTTGCTCCTTAGTGATCTTATGGCGGAGCCTTAGGGTGTGGCTAGAGAGGTGAAACTTTTCATGATCACGTTGGGCCAGAGCCACAGGATTTGAAACTAAAGCTTCTCCTATTAGAGCCCTGTCAATGCGATCATTACCCTCGGCCAGAGGCCCAGGAAGACCAGAGTGAGACCGTATGTGGCCAATATAAAACGGATTTTTCCGGGCAAGAATGATGTTTTGCAATTCTGAAAATAAGGATCCTGATGGCGTGTTGAAGTTAAACGTGCCACAGGTTTCCAATAAGGGTACTGATTGAGCAACATATAAACTGTCAGTAAAAATATTAAAAGCCTCATGTACAGACTGAAAGACCTTTAGCACTGCTGTTAATTTGGCTAGCTGAGCCGAGAGACCAGGAGTCTCTACGATAACCTGTTGATCATTAATAAGATATCCAGCTCGCCCTTTAGAGGAGCCATCAGTAAAAATCAATAGAGCATTATTTAAAGGCTGTAAAGAAGTCATCTTAGGAAATATCATATCATGTACATTTAAAAATTTTATTAACCTATCTTGAGGGTAGTGGTTGTCTATAATTTCATTAAACCCTATTTGTGCAAGCAACCAATCTGTACTATGCTGTTTCAGCCAAGTGTCTTGACTTACGCTGTAAGGCTGAACAATGATATCTGGCTCTTTTCTGAAATAAGTCAATGCCTGCCTTCTTCCAGTGATAATCATCTGAGCCACTGCTTCGTGATATGGCAAGATATTACGTTTGGGAGAAATCCTTGAATGTATCCACATTATAGGAAATTTTTGCCATAGCAGTCCCGTAGGCACATGAGTCATATTAAAAATTAACAGGTGCAGCGGCAGGGAGTAATCTATATAGGTAACGAATTGCTCTTCAATGGACTTTTCCACTAGTTGTAAGGCCAGCAGTCCTTCTGAGGTTAGGGATCTAGGGGAAGTGGGATCAGAACTCCCTTTAAGAATATCAAATAAAGGTTTTAACTCCCCTGTAGTAAGCTTTAAATAGGGGCGAAGCCAATTAATATCACCCAACAATTTTTGAAAATCATTTAAGGTCTTTAAGTTATCTCTACGAATAACGATCTTTTGGGGAAAAACAGTTTGATCAGTGAGTTTAAAACCCAAATAATTATAAGGATCCTGAGTTTGTACCTTTTCAGAAGCAATTTGCAATCCCTTATCAGCTAGGGCTTTTTGTAAACCTTTATAACACAAAAGCAATTTTTGGGGGTCCTTTTCCGCCATCAAGACATCATCTGTGAAATGAACGATGTAAATATTTGGCCATTGTTGTCTAACAGGCTGAATTGCTTTCGCCACAAACCTTTGACATAATGTGGGACTATTAGCCATCCCCTGCGGGAGGACTGTCCATTGATATCTTTTCATGGGTTTCTTGAAATTTACAGAAGGAACACTAAAAGCAAATCTCTCACAATCCTTTGGATGCAAAGGGATGGTAAAGAAACAATCTTTCAAATCTATAACAATCTTATAATATCCCTTAGGAATGGCCACTGGGGAGGGGAGCCCCGGTTGTAAGGTTCCCATAAGTACCATGGTCTCATTAACTTTTCTTAAATCTTGTAACAGTCTCCATTTTCCAGATTTCTTTCTGATAATGAAAATGGGTGTATTCCAGGGAGAGTGAGACTCCACCAAATGTCCTGCTTCTAACTGCTCCTGCACTAGCAAAGAAGCGGCCTCTATTTTCTCTTTAGGTAAAGACCACTGATCTACCCACACCGGAATATCATTACGCCATTGAATTTTTTCCGCGTGGGATGCAGGCAAGATAGTGGTCGCTATTGAAAATACTTTAAACCTCTCATGTTAGAGTGGGGTTTAAGATCTTCAAAGGTCTTAATTCCCTGTCCTTTTTTTACTAGTTTACGACCAGGCAGGAGTCCCTGCCTGAATGTCTGCTCAGTCACCATTTCCTTAGAACTGCACAGAATAACACCCATCTGTGACAACAGATCTCTTCCCCACAGGGTCACAGGCAAATTTGACATAACATATGGCTGAATCTTTCCTGATTTCCCTTCCTCATCTCTCCAGGTTAGCAATTTGGAACTACGTTTTGGGTTACTGGCGTACCCAATTCCTTGAAGATGAGTCAAGGAAGCAGTCAAGGGCCAGTTTGAGGGCCAGTCCTGCCCTCTTACAATTGTTACGTCGGCCCCGGTATCTATTAATCCTTCAAAGCCTTTTCCATCAAGAGTCAATTTAAGGTTAGGTCTCTGATTTGTGATAGATTTCACCCAATTTACGCCCGAGGAGTCAAAATTATTTTGTCCTTCCTCACTTTTAAAGAATCTATACAGTGACTGGCGTAAAGGGATCAAAGTAAGTTGAGCAATTTTTTGATTAGCAGGTATAGTTATAACACCACGAGGGCAAGCGGCTATGATTTTAAGTTCTCCCTCATAATCATTATTTATAACACCTGGAAAAATCTGCAGGCCTTCTACAATAGAACTGCTTCGTCCCAAGAGAAAGCCACAGGTTTCTGTGGGCAGTGGTCCAAAGACTCCGGTAGGCAGAGTTTGGACTCCCATTTCTGGGGTTAATACTGCGTGGACAGTGGAACAGAGGTCCAGTCTTGCATTTCCTGGGTTTGACCTGACAAGTTCAAGAACTGATCTTGTTGGCTGGGCAGCAGATTTATGGCCCCATAAGCTGTCTTCTTTGAGAAACTCGGGGCCTGGGGCTGACCCCTTTCCTCGTTTCCTGGCACCGGGCGGCTCAAAACCCTTGGTTTATGCTTACAATCTTTTGCCCAGTGGCGGCCCTTCCCACACTTGGGACATATTCCTGGGGTACGGCCTGTTTGTCTACCCTTGGCGCCCTTGTTCTTAGGACAATTACTTCTAAAATGATCCAAACTTCCACAATTAAAGCATGCATTATTTTCTCGTTTCCTCGAGAACATTGCTTGCGCGTGGGTTCCCTGCGAGAACTCGCAGGAAGGCCCGATGTCTGCGCAAAGACGGACATATCCGGCCAAATCTGTCTGTCCCTTATGCGGTTGAATTGCAGCTCGGCAAGTTGCGTTAGCATTTTCATAAGCCAGCTGCATAACAAAGGGACTACCTGTGTCTGGACTTCCAAGGATTCTACTAGCGGAAATCAACAGCCTGTCCACAAAGTCCTGATATGGTTCATTAGAACCCTGCCGAATGCTAGCTAAACTTCCACTAGTATCTCCTTTAACTGGCAACTTTCCCCAAGCACGGTGTGCGGCTGTCGCAACTTGCGCGTACACTGCAACGGGAAAATCAATCTGATTTGTCTGTCCCTCATATGGACCCTCTCCTAAAAGCATGTTGCTATCCCAGTCTGGGTTACCAGCGTGAGCATTAGAAGCAGCAGTTTTCTTACTGGCGTCTCGCCATTCAGAATCCCAAAGCAAAAAATCTCCTCCTGACAGGGTAGCCTTGGACAGAGTCTTCCAATCTGAGGGGGTTAAGTTTGACTCCGCAACTGTGTCCAGTAATGCTTGAGTGAATGGGGCTGAAGGACCATATTGCACAACAGCTGCCTTTAACTCTTTTAACAACTTGAAATCCAAGGTCTGGTAATGTCTGGTCCTAGCATCTTGCTGATCAACTACCTCAACCACAGGAAAGGCCAGCGTATTAGATGAATTCTGTCCTTTCCCACAAGTCTGACTCACAACTCTTTTTAGTGGCACCTGGTGAACTACAGAAGAGTTACTCTTCTCCGCTTCTGAGATCTTTTTTAGTTCCCGAAGCTCATTAGTCAGCCTCTGAAGCTTAATTTCAAATTCTAACTCGCTTAGCCGTGTGTCCCTATGCGTAGCACCTCCCGAAGTGGTGACTATGGGTGAAGCGGGAGATTCGCAAGAGGACCAATTCTCATTAGGGTAATGGGCAATTCCTCTATCTGAGTGATTTTTGTTAAAATTCAGTCCATCATCAGAGTTTCCACATTTATCAATTTTTGAGTTAAGAAGATCTTTTCCTGAGGAGGCCTTCTCTGATAGGCACTCCTCCTGAGATACCACAAGCTCCGCCTGAGGGCAATTTAGCCCTGGGGAAGTTGCATCTATTATAGCATCATTTACAAGCGCCCAGAGACCTAGGGTAAAATTATCTGTCTGAGCGATATTCAGGGCCTCACCAACTTTCTCCCAGGTTCCGCAATCTATCGTTTCTTCTTCTTTGAACCATGGACAACAGCTATCTATCTTATCTAAAAAATTTCTTACTAATTGTACTTCAAGGCTTACTCCTTTTTCCTTAAGCAACTCCTGAAAACTAAACACAACCACCTGATCCATGATTTTGAACCCTTCTTTCTTCCACCTAAGCAGTTTTCTAAAAAACTGCAGCACACCGCCTGTCTCCGTATCTAGTTCCAATTAACGAACTGCTGACCCCAAGCAGAACCAGTGTTGGGTCAGCACTGCTTCAAACTTGATTCGTATCCTACCGCATCCTCAGCAACACTTTACAAAACTGAATTTTTTTAGGCTAGCGCTAGCATGTGTACCTGTCCGTTGCTCCGATGCTCCTCCGATACGAAGATCCTTTCCTTTCTTGTGGAGCTCCACACAGCAGTCGTTTCTCTTAACATCCCTCTGCCATTCTTCAGGTCCCAGTTCTGGCGCCAACTGTTGCGGCCCGCCCGCGGTCCACAATACGAACGGTTTACTGAGAAAGGCAGTTCAGGCTGAAAGAGAGGAAACTAGACGGGGCGGAAGAAACAATGGAGTCTAGACAAGATTCTGATCAAGACTCAATTTTACTAATTCCAGACACTCAGTTTATAAAGGAAGAGGGAGGGAACCCAATTTCCCGCCAAGTAACTCGGAGTCCAGTAACAGGACAAACACGTGTGTAACTCCAGGCAGTAAAGGCAGGTTCCAGCAGTGGGCGTGGCAGGACAAATGAGCCGGTAGCTCCACCCTTGAGCAGGCAGGTTCCAGGCTGGGAAAAAGGGAGGCCACAAGGGGCCTTGTCTGTTGCATCCAAGATGAATTGCTGGGCATGTTATGTGAAGCATTTTAAAACCTTCTCTCTTACTCTTCCCCTTCAGACTCACCTATTCCTCTTATTTGCTAAGTAAGCTCTCAAGCACAGACAAAATCCGTTTCATTCCTGAATATATTACGTGAGTATG